>NC_135581.1:12192500-12792500 GCF_965152235.1 Eretmochelys imbricata
CATTGCTGACATTCGTTAGCAGCTGCGGACTCAGCTGAACTGATGCTGAATGTGATTTAGCTGCAAGTGTAGAAAAAGGCAAACCGGTTTTAACCCCAGTTTCTGAAGCAGTGCTGAACACATTTTGTCTTTGTCTACACTTGCAGCTAAACCACATTCAGTTGCTGTATCAATTGCTGACACCTGTTATCAGCAATATGTCATTTTCCTATTGTAGACAAAGCCCTTTGGCAGGGGCCTTAGATGTGATAATAAGCCAAAACTAATGAAGAAGCCTGAAAGCATAACAAGACTGGGAAGAACAGCAGCAGGGAGGGGCCTGACAGGCAGGGTTAGAGCGGGGGAGAAAAGGAGACTGCCCTCTAGAAATGTAAGGCTTTTACTGTATTCCGGTTAAACCTGAGCTGTACCTACCTAGCTCAAGTCTTGCTGTGTATGAGACTGGACATATTATGTAAAATGCCTCCATTGTTTTAATCTCAGAGGCAGCAGAGAAATGGTCTCTGAAGACTACCCCACTCAAGACTCCTGATCACAAGTTCTGCACTAAGGAGTCTTCTTCCATAAGGTGTGCTGCTTGCAGGGCTGCAGTCCAGTGGGCACACGGCACATGCATAATGACCATGATGAGACATTAGTTTAAAGAACAAAAAGGGACCAACACCCTAACTGTTCATTATGTCAGTGAGTAGCAAGAGACCTCAGTTGTGTACAGAGCCATTTATCTAGTTCATGAATTAGAGCCCTGTAAACCTCCTGAGTTTATAAAATGCAGCTAAGGCATACTTTAAGATCTGCAGAAAAGAGGCATTTATACTTCTCCAAGGCTGTCCTGTGTTTAGAAATTTTTAATTTTATCCACGTCGGATATCTGAGATATATTAAAGCCAATGCCATCTCTGACAATGGTGAAATATGACCACTGAAATGTGGTCAGTGAATTTTTACTTTCATATGTAGGATTTTATCCTTAACAGTTCTGTCTTCGGAATGCAGAGCTGAATGAAGACTGGGAGAATATTGAGGTCAGAGCTGCCAATTAACCTCTTGATTTCAGAGGCTGATTACTCCATTAATCAAGGGGCCAGAAGCAACGTAGATGATGGGAAGGGTTGTAGCTGCAGAATAACAATCCCATGAAGGACTGATTTATGTCGTACAGTGATGAATGTGGAAGAAAGGGAAGAGCGGGTGGTCAGGGATGCACCGACTTCTCAAGTTCATGAGCGGGTGCAATGTACCAGCAAGAGGGCCTATTGTGCTTGTGAACAGGGTTTTGTAGTACTTCACTTGCTTTATCTCCCTCCTGTGATCAGTAGTTTTCTTTTATAGCAGTGCCTCAGTGAATAAAGTTTTCACAATAAATGTCCCTCCTGGACATTTGAAGTAGGGTTGGGGCACAGGGGTGGTGCATTAAATAACGTGGAATCTGAGGGCTTGTCTACATGGGGACATGCAGGAAAGTTAAGACAAAGTAACAAAAAGTGTGACATTAAAATGCATTAGTGGAAGCACATTATATCCTGTGTGGATGCCCTCTGAAGTAAAGTGGCCTTAGGCTATGTCTACACGTAAAACGCTACAGTGACGCTCACGACAGCAACAGGAGGGGTTTTCCCATTGCTATAGTTAATCCACCTCCCTGAGAGACATGAGTTAGGTCGACAGAAGAATTCTTCCATCTACGTAGCACTGTCTATACCAGGGCCTAAGTCGGCATACCTACGTCTCTCAGGGAGGTGAAAAATCCACACCCCTGAGAGACAAAGTTATGCTGATGTAAGTTTTCGGTGTATATCAGCCCTTGCTTTGCTTTAGCTTAATTGACTTTTAAATTAAGATGAATTAAACTAGACTGAATTAAGGCCATTTTAATTCGGAATAAGTGTGTCCATACAGGGATTTAATGCAGTTTAACTAATCCACTTTAAATGTTAGTTTGTCTTAACTTTCCTGAGTAGTCCTAATGTAGACCCTTTCAGCCCACCTGAGATGCTTTAATGAAACACTGTAGAATATAAGAGGATGCTGAAGCCCGATGAGGTGTCTGCAGATGATCTGAGGTTCAGGTGAACCTCGGGTACACCTTGTCCCTTCCCAACCCGTGACTTGTGAACATCTATGTCAAAGAGAAGGCAGGAGATTTTTGAATGATTCTGTTGGTTTATTGTTAAAAAGCATGAGCATTTTCTTAACTCTGGACTGCAGTGTTGATACACCAGGCTGACTTGGGAAGTGTCTCCAGTGTATATTTAAGTAAAGCCAATTTCTGCAATTAATGGGGGATAAATCGAGGTTTAGTTACTCAGAAGGCACCTTTGGTGAAAGATTCTTGGTAACTGATATATACGCTCTTGAAGGATTCACAGCGCTGGCAGCTCCCTTTGGAGTATTAAAATACATGGGTGAATGGCAGACAGCCCCTACGAGCCTCTTTTCCAGAGACTAGTCCAGTTAAGGCAGCTAACTGGAAGAGACAATGGTGTTCATCAGACATTTTGTAACAATAAGACCCCCTTCCACAAATCTTAAGGGATTGCTAGACAGTTTGACAATTTGAGATCAAAGCACGTACAGTCAAGTCAGGTGTACTGGCTTCCACCAGACACATTTCTGTACGGTTGTATCTGCAACTGACTAAAGAATAACAGCTTTTCTACTGCCCTGCCTCTTAGAAACATAAACCGTTGTCTTGGGATCTGTAAAGGAAATAAGAACAGAGGAGGGGAGAGTATATCTTTGAATTTTTGTAGATCATTGCTAAAAGGTAAACCAAGCAAAGAACTCCCAGTGCCCACCCCCACGAAAAACTGTCTGTCTCTCAGATCCCAGTTTAACTTTTTCTAATGACCCTAAAGTACATAGCTCAGCCCCATATCATCCTTCCTGAGCTGGGAGAGGGCCTCTCAGCTCCTGACTTCTCATACCTTGCTTGCTTGTTCCTTTCATCTCTCTTGGCTTGGCTAACACCCTAATTACAATGTAAGATCCATTTTGTGGCAATGTAACTTATACCAAGATACCCATTTTTTCCTCTCCTCCCTTTCCTAGAGCTGAAGAAGCAAGTGGAGAGTGCAGAACTGAAAAACCAACGGCTGAAAGAGGTTTTCCAGACCAAGATCCAGGAGTTTCGCAAGGTGTGCTACACACTGACAGGATACCAGATTGACATTACTACTGAGAACCAGTACCGGCTCACCTCCATTTATGCTGAGCACCAAGGGGACTGCTTGCTCTTTAAGGTAGGCCTGGATTCCCCCACCCCACCTGACTCTGGGGTAATTGTGATCAGCATGCCAGAATGATCTCTCCATTCTAATTGCTGAGAAATGTCAAGTTAGTAGCTCCTGTTACATGACAGTTGTTCCTCTTTGACTGCCTTCTATATTTGAATAGAATGAGAGTGGAGATGCTTCCTCCTTTTAAATAATTCTGTGAGAAGACTTTGGGTCTAATTTTTCCTCTCACTTACAGCAGAGTAAATCAGGAGTAATTTAGGCTATGTCTGCACTTAAAATGCTATAGCAAAGCTAGGTCGCTCAGCGGGGAGGGGGAATGGATTTTGAGAGATGTAGCTATGCCGATGTATGTTTTCAATGTAGACTAGCCCTCAATCAAAGTCAGTGGAGTTACAACGGTTTAAAGGAAAGGAGAATATATCTACACATGATACTCCAGGAACCTAGCCTCAGAACTCACCATTTTCTACCGTCAGAGAGACGTGCAATATCTTCATATCCTCTAACCTGGCCAGAAGGATGTGTGTTTAGCAGGCTACTCTTTATGCTTGATCCTGCCTCAGTGTGAGGAGAGGACTAAATGACCTCTGAACATCTCTTCCAGCCCTACAATTCTATGATCCTGTTACCCAAGACAGGGCCTCATCCATTCATCTGCTCCAACATTTCAGGCTATTGTTTCAAGTGGAGCTTTCTCCTGGGTTTATTTGCAGTATCCAGTGCTCGAGGGACGTTCTGACAATGTGGAATTACTAAAGCATTGAATGTGTCAGAGCTCAACAAAAGAAAATCTTAGTTACAGAAGATGAGTGAGAGAGTTGTTAGTTCAGAAATCAACAAGACGTTTAGGTGTCATTTATTTACCCAAGATTAGTTGGAATGTAAAACCAACTGCCAAAGCCAGCTACAGAAGTAAGTTTCTGTATATGTTGTTCCCCTTTTGCAAATCTTTATGAACTGTTGGAGTACAGATGATTTTTTAATTAGCTGGTTTGAACTGGCTGAGCAGTTTTCTGGCAAGAAGGGAGTGGTGGGGAATAGACATAGGCACTGAGGGCTGTTTATACATTCTAGGTTAATAGACGGTTATTTTGTAGTGCTGTCCAATGGAAATTGTTTATGATGTGGTCTTCTACCACACCACACCTTCATCGCATCCTTTTCTCCTAAAAGTCACTTCTTTAAGGAGTCTTATAAACTGTAGCCTTGTAACAGCGTAGCTGGCTCATTAAATGAAACTGGGCTCAGTTCTCCTGGCCCAGTCCACATGCTCCCAGTTGTGCCAGTTAAGAGGGTGAGACAGCACCTGAGGGCTATAAAAGGTCAGTCAGAAGTCAGACAGGAGCGGGGCAGGAGATGAGAGCTGCAAGAGACAGAATGTGGTTCCTGGGAGAAGGCTGAAGGCAGGAGGATCAGCAGGGGGAGATGCCTGCTGGTTCCAAGCTGGAGAGCCAGAACCAAGCAACACAGAGGACTGAAGGAAGGGATAGCAGGAGAGGGGCTCACCCATAGCCACCTTCTTGCTGAAGAGCTGCACCCAAGGACCAGTAAGAGGGCCATGGGGGAGGGAGTGATGCTCCCCTGGCAAGGATTCTCCTAGCACAGAGACTGGGCATTCCTATTGGGAAGAGTGGAATTGCACCCCAGAAAGAAGATCTGAGGTGATTGCTGTCCTGGCAGAGTGACGGAAGAGGACGTATAAGGAGCCTAACCATGACAGAAGACACTAGGCCATGGTGAGAACAAGGACTATATGTACACGGGTGATATGGACTATGGTTTGGGACTTTTGTCATAGACTCTTTGTACAAGGTTGTTGTAATAAACTGGCCCCCGTAGGAGTATTTTTTAAGTAAGCGCCTGAAGTGGAGTCCATTGGGTTACCCAAGAGGGAAACTGAGCAGAGGGTCCACTTGCAGGGCTGCCCCGAGACGGCACCTGGAAGGAGGCCACTCGTTTGCAAACCTAGATACGTTTATTTTAGGAAAACTCAAAGCGATATAACTCATGAGGTGCATGCAGGACTCTGCCATGCAAAGGCATGGCCTTTTTATGCTTTTCATCTTCCTGCCTGCCCCTGTGTTGTCATCTCCTCTTCTTGTGTTGTCTTACATTGAAATCTCTAGGGCAGGGACCCATCTTTGTTTTTGGGAAGTGCCATGACGTCTATAGCACAAATAAGTAATACAGCATTCTGATGCCCTGTGCTGGGAAGTGCCACGGTGGTCTGGCTGTATGGCTAAGCTTTGGATACTGTCTTCCGTATGAGACTGTTATCTCATAAGCAGCAGTCTTGGGTTGCTATATTAGATAACTGAGCTGTGTCATCTGAAGCATCAATTTAGTTACACTCTTACACTGGTTTAGTACCATGGGTTTTATTTCCACGTACAGTAAAATGTCTGCACCCTAATCTTCATGCTCCTCCTATCATGATACGTAAGACTTACTCTTATTTTTTGTCATTCGGTTCTAAATCATGAAGTGACATAATTAAAAACAAATCATGGAAAGCAGCCCCCGTCTCCCCTCGTGTCTCACTGTTAATGCTGGTGATAGCACTTTGCCCATCGCAGCAAGTGTCAACAGCCTAAGTTTACAATGCAGGCGGGAGCACTTTCTCCCTTTATAGAAAGTATACAGCACTAACGCACGCCAGACCCAGGAGGTCACAGAGTTTTACGGAAGAGCACTTCCCCTCACCCCATGGCCACGACAATTAGCACTTAAAATCATATCTGCTTCCAGTTGGTCCCATGAGGGCATGTGTCTTGTTTACAGGAAGAAAGAGGATGCTGGCGAAATTGAACAAGGGAGGAGGTGCAAGCAAAAGTTGCAAGGGTTCAACTTAAGCAGACTTAAGGCCAGTGTGTGCAGGGCCCAAGTTTTATTTTGTTAGGTAATGAGATTAATATTTCCTGTCACTATACGTTGGAGCCCCAAAACAAAACCCACCAGTCACAAGGCATTAACAGTGAAAATGAAGACACAAATGAGGAACCTGGGTAGGAACTAGGATAAGGCCTAGCAACAGTAAGATGCTTGGCTTCACAGCTTCTGATTTTGTCCTGGGCCTCCTGGACCAGCTGGGGAAGAGAAGCTGCAGAAGGAGAACACTCTGCCTCTTGGAAGACGCATTTTGTATCACTTTGTAGAAACTATCCTTGGACAACCAAGGAGCAGCCATGTCCCACCTTCCTTGGCTGGAAGGCACTTCACATGCATCAGATCCCTGAGGACACCACCCCTTCCAGAAACAGTTGGCAGCTAAGACGGAACAATGAATTAATGTGATAACCTTAGCATCTCTGGAATCCTATGTTCAAACATGCCTTGTCATAAGTTAAATGAACATGGTTCATCCCAGCTCCTAATGGTCTTTTGTCCACATTATACCTAGCACCATATAACTTGGTACAACTAACAGTGTTTTCTGTAAAGAGGGCAATGGCTTACTAGCAGAGATGTTACAGGTAGGTCAGAGCTGAGTGCATTAGCAAAGCTGTGTGTGGGAAGATTGCATATTGCCCACCTTGATTATAGCTACCCAGTGCTCTCATTCATTTACCTCCAAATTCTTCGTCATGCCATACCACAATAAACTGGCCAGTTGTTGGAAAATACTAAGTGAGCAGAGACTCTTATAGCTAAATACTGATCTTGCTTTACTTTCTTCACTTACGGCTTCATTCCCAAGAGTTTCCGTGGAACTAAATTGGATGTCACCAGACATAGCAGGAGAAGTTTAGAGCTCCAGCATTTTCAGGAGACACCTCTCAAGAACAGTCTCCCAGAACTGCTGATTGATTTATAGGCTTCCCTTGCATGTCATACCTCATGTCCCAAAGGTGAGGAATGGGTTGCCTTTGTATAAGAAGAGCAGATTTGAAATTCCTTTGACAACAGATGCCCCACAACAAAATCTCTGAATGTTTCTCATGTCTTAACCAGTTGCATCCCCAAAATCTATTGTTCAGATTAAGAGCAAAATAAATACATCAAATTCTTTCCTGGGTGAGTACAGACTGCTGATGCCCAGGTATACAATAAGGCTTGGATCCTGATTATGGCTTCTCAGTGGGGTTGTATGTTTGTGCTGTAGAATCTCTGAGCTGTAATGACTGTGGGTGTTTGTGTGCATTACATTAAGCTGGAGAGGTCACAAAGCAGGAAACACTGTTCGTATTTATTTCACTCAGGCAATTTATGGAGCAGGTTCTATATAATTAGGACCAAACAAGTCCCTTCACACTTTACAAGCTTCTGCAGCTTGTCTGTAAACTTTAGGGCACGTTTCAGTAATACAGCTGGTGGCATTTAATTTTCATTGAAACTTGAAGAGTCAGCTATGCAAGAGTAGCTACTGTAATGGATGTAACCCCTTCATAGCAGAATGAAGTGTGGGGTATTTCCAGGCAGAATTTTCCTCAGTTGTGGTTGGCCACACTGGCTAGTTGGCATCCGATGAAGTGAGCTGTAGCTCACGAAAGCTTATGCTCAAATAAATTGTTTAGTCTCTAAGGTGCCGCAAGTCCTCCTTTTCTTTTTGCGAATACAGACTAACACGGCTGTTGCTCTGAAAACTGGCTAGTATGCTGTAACTTTCCAGTCAGTCCATGATGTAGAAAGTGGCTGCTGAGGTATGTGTTAGAGCAGCGGTGAATGTGTTAATCAGAATGACACGCTATGAGAATAAGAGACTGTCCATAAATGAACGCTGAATTCCAATGAATTTTTTATCAATGCGTATTGGAGATCCCTATAGACACAACAGATGAGCTCATCAAGATGAAGGATGTTACAATGATTGCACATAGGCTGGAGCATCTCAGACTTCACAGCCCTCTCTCTCTCTCTCTCTCTTTAATTAAATGCTATGAAAAGTCATGTACAGACTCCTTTCCAGGAGTTTAGTTTCAGATGATTTTGCAGAAGGTAATACATTATAATTATTGGGTTACTTGGCAGTTTCATATTCTGTCACTGTAGCTGGTTCATTAGATACTTTAGTTTGTAATGCATATTCTTTGCTTTCTGCGTAAGTAATATAGCTCAAGTCCAGGCAGTCCAACAAGAGCTACACAGGCTGCACTTAGTTTACTTACTGCCTTCATTTTTCCTGCACTAATCAATTTCTTCATAACAAATTTGTTATGTCTGATGCCTATTTCTAAACAAACAAATATTAAATGACCAAGAGAAACTGCCAAGAGTAAGCTTAGTTGACTTTTTATTAAGCTGCAGGGTGGATCACTATAGCTTAATTGAGCACATATATATATCATGCTGTTTACCCTGTTCACGGGGTGGATTCTGAACAAGCAGTGGGAACAGGGAGAAAACAGCAGTGGAAATTGTTAGAGGCAAAAAAAGGCTTGCTGTGAAGAGAGAATGAAAAGATTTTCAGATTGTTTAGAGAAGTGATGAGTCAGAGTGGTATGAGAGGCACATACACTAACGAATCGTACAGAGAAGGTAAATCGGGGGCCTTTATTTACCCTTTTTGTATTATATAAGAGCATGGGACTATCAAAAGAAGCTGAAAGACAACCCATTTAACACTGATGAAGGGAAATCCTTTCTTACACTGTGTAAATTTAACTTTTGGAACCCACTGCTACAAAGTACTGTACTGTTAAAGCTCAGTGAGAGTTAGACATTAGACATTTATGCAGCCCAAATGAGAACATTGGTCTTTACATTAGGCTAGAAAAAGGGTTATATAAACCCTTTTGCTTCAGGGCATAAAACCATTCCCTAATGGAGGAGGTTAGGCAAAACTTCCCCTGTGGGCAGGTTATTCCAAAATTGTCTGCTACACCTTTCTTGCATCTTCTTCTGAAGCATCTGACCCTGGCTACTGTTGTTGACTGGGTACTGGGCAAGATGGGCCACTGGGCTGACCCAGTATGACAATTTCCATATTCCTATGTGAAATTTGGTAGTGTTTAGAAACCTTGCTGGTTTCAGGTTTTCTGCTTGCTCAAAAAGGCCAGACCAAATTACCTAATAATCCTTGTATTAATTGTTTGGACCCTATTTGGTTGACAAGCAAGTTAAAATCTCTCTAATTTTTTTTCATGATCACAGTGAGGTTACGTTCCTGATCAGGTAAATATCAGCCTATCAGCGTCTCATTCTCCCTCATTTTCCATATCCTCAGAGTCTAATCCTCTAGGATGGGGAGCTCTACCTGGTTCCACCTCTTAGTTATGATGTTCTTTGCTGCCAAACTTATCATAAGCGAGCACAGTCCCCATAGTGATTCATTGGGAAGCATCCTCGAGATGGAGCTTTTATGGGTTTAAAAGGAGACTACCCAAAATTTTAGAGAGAAAATAAAAACAGAAGCATTGTGACTTCGTATGAGAAGAATGCTAGACAGCATGGGGCTGGCACTGCTCTCTGCAAATAAAACCTTTATTTGAGTCCAGGTGGAGTGGGTTTCATGGAGTAATATAAAACCAGCAACTTCTTTGTGATGCGCTAAATTAACAGCCACTGCACTCAGACAGGCTTTGAACCACACTTGTTTAAGTCGTTATTTAAAGGACTGGATTTGAAGATGCATAAAAAGCAGGCAGCCCTACAAAACTCCCAAGGCAATCTGAAAAGCTAAAGCTGGCTTCTCATGTGGTTTACTTTTGTTTACTGAAGCAGAGTGAAGGGGGTGGAAGGAATAACAGTCACTTCACTTTGGGGGCTCTTTGATGGAAGAGGAGAGTCAGTAAGGACAGACACAGGCTGATGCTAATTGTAAATGTGGAATGTTGAAGGGTAGCTGTTAACGACTGGGCACAGGGAGCAGCTATGGGTAGCTTAACAGAAACTTGTTTTGCTGACGTTTACTTCTGTTCTGTCTGTGGTAATCATTGACCCTCCAACTCCCTTCTCTCAGAGTTTCCCCTCCTTTGCTTACTGCTTATAGCATTTAAGGCTGGTTGATTTATTTAGAGATTTGACAACTGTAAGCAGGATCAGTCCCCTTCCTAGTAGTGCTTAGTGCTAAATCCTCATCCCTTTTCCTCTCTCAAAATGTATGTGAATTCTGGTGTGCATGCAATGAAGGGATTTTCCCACGTGTGATGAAACTTTCCATCAGGAGGATGAACAGTGTTGATAGCCTAGGTAGTTCACATAAAGTCTTATTGATTGTTTTTGTTTCAATTGCCTTCGCAGGGTACAACATTCTGTGCAAATTGAAATAGTCCCTTCGCAGGGGGACACGTGTTACAAAGCCAAAACATGAAACAATATAAAAGTATTAAAATAACCAATAGTAAGATAGGAGACAGGATTCATAGCAGGGTGTGTGTGTGTGTCTGTGTGTGTGTTGAATGGAGAAGCCGTGAGTGAGCTGTGTGTTCCCAGAGAGTGCTAATAAAACCTTTACATCACACCCTCATGCATCCTATATGCAATACTACGTAGATATGCCATGTTACAGAACAGAGGGCAGCATAAAAACCTCAGAAAATGACCTAAATTGATTGTTCTATGTCTAAAAATGATATGGTGAAGAGAGTTGCTGCTTCCTGTCACTTTGCTGCCCCTCGCAGCCCACTCACCCCATGACAGCCTAGCTTCTCTCCCTGAACCCCCTCCAT
This sequence comes from Eretmochelys imbricata, assembly GCF_965152235.1. Classification (NCBI taxonomy): domain Eukaryota; kingdom Metazoa; phylum Chordata; order Testudines; family Cheloniidae; genus Eretmochelys; species Eretmochelys imbricata. The sequence goes on from NC_135581.1 coordinate 12,203,347, forward strand.
GCCACCTGCTGGCCTAGCCTGCCTTTTTGGTTTTCCCAGAGTTAGGGGTGGTGCGGTACCCCTGTAGGGCTAATCTTTGGACTAAGGGAAGCAGGCTGAGCACCCTCAGTGAGCAGTAGTAGCATTGTCATCTTTGGAACTAAATGAGGTTATAGCGAATAAGAAGAATAACATTGCGGTTAAGTTACATACCGTGAAAAGCTGCCCTATGTCTGAGCTACCAGAATGTGTGTGGAGTCTGTGTGACTCTCATGGGTTAGCCAGAGGGATTCAGAAAAGAATTAGAATTCAGAGGAAGTTTCGAAAAGGGCTTGTTTTTAAATGTTTCCTCTGGCAAAGTTATTTAATCTTTGACCTAGAAATTAGAATAGAAATTTCAACTAGCCTATGAAAAAGTAGTTGGTTAAAGTGGGAGACAAAGTGCAACCATTTATTTGTGAAATAGACAGTTCTAATCCTTCTTTAAGTACAAATCTCAATGCAGCCTTAACTGTAGAGTAGCTAGGGCCCCTCCATAATTACTGTATATGTCTCAAGTTGAGCAGTGTAATAAGTGGATTGTTATTCCCCATCTGTCCTTCCTGTCTGAGTGTTGTGCTTGCTCGTTATATGTGGATGTGGGTGACGTGAGCTGTCAGTGGTGTGGAAGCCCTGGGGCTGTGTACATGTGCTTAGTATGCTTGCAAGATCAATTACCTCCACTTTGAACTCACCAATAGTGAGTGTCCTTCAGTAGCATGTCCCCAGCTGTTCCTTTCTTTTTGTCTGTCTCTCTCTCTCTCTTTCCCCTCCTCCTCTCTCCTGGGTGAGTCTCAAGAGTGAAAAGAAGTCACAGTTTTGATAGAGTGCTGTTCTTCCAACAGCCGTCTCGCACTCTTGCACACACAATCAAAAATAGCAGTGGTGCTCATTGGTGGAGCAGGACAGGCAGAGAGAGATTGATTAGAGATTGCAGGCCTCTATTAACTCCTCATTCTTGTTAATTACATGTTATTTTATTTTTATATTTTGTTTTTCAATTTCCCTGTGTGGTTTCTGAGGATTTAGTTTCTCCTCCGCTCCAGGAGGCACACGCCATTTGTGTGTGAGCGTGATGCATTAATGCCAAATGTGCTGCATTAGAATTGCAGCAAAGGTCAGTCAGGAATTTTTGTGGTCTCTGAAATCAACAGCTCTAAAACAGGAGATAGCAATCAATCTGTTGGGTTATACGAGTAAACAGTGTATTTAACCCATGCTTCATCCCCCACACCTGCCTCCATTCCACATTGGTACATCTTGTCCCTGTCTTCATCTTGCTCCGGTCACTGCGTGCTCCAATTCCTGCCCCAATCTCGATCTGACTGCTTGTGTTTCTTCCTGAAATAATTACCCTGCCTCCTGACTGAGTTTTAAGTGTGTATTTTTTCCATTTTAAACTAATCTGATCACCTCAAGAGATACAGAATCCAAAGGAGAAACCAACAGAATGTTCAGCATAGCTCTCAGGAGCCCAGTGTGGGGAACCACCAGCCCCCATCACCTTTCGATCTGGTATAGTGTCTGGTGTAAGGGAGTCCGTGAAGAATACCCTCCCCGTCACTCCTTACCATGGCAGAGGGTAGAGAGAGACCCCAGTAGGCTGGTAGTCAGTGTCAGTTGACAGAATTCTTCCAGGTCTCAGAGACCGAGTCTGTGCCTACCGAGAAGAGAAGGGGATGAGTGAGGTTTTCTGAAGGACCTGCATTTTGCTTTATGGTGTAATCCAGGGGAGAATGGAGACACATTCAGGTTTCTCTCTCCATGTAGGAAATGGCTGTCATGTTTAAGTACCGATCCAGTTACACAGCCTTTGGCTTTAAAAGCTGAAAGCCATTTTCAGAGGGAGATGTGAGAACTAGGTTGTTAATGTGGGGTCACTCAGCGTGCTCTCTCTCTGTGTTTGCTCTGTAATCTTTGCTGTTAGCCATGGAGCTGCTTTCCCAAGTGCCCTGCCCCATGCTTATTCAGGCCATGATGGCAGGACCTCACAGATGGGATTGTCGATGCATCATGGATTTATTTCCTTGGGCATCTGGAGACCTCTCCAAGCAGCTCTGCCAAGTGGTTAACATGAGCTCATCCCCTCCCTCCATGCTCTCCTCAGGCTGGATTCTCTCTGTCTCTCTCAACAGAGGAACCAGTAAACAACTGGGCAGCCTTGAGGTTGTCCCTGTATGTTTTCTGCTCAGCTTGACTGCAGCCATCCAAGCACAATTCGTGACACTCCCATTGGCCTCATCTGTACGAGTGAGCACTGCAGACGTCAGCTGGCCCAGCTGAAGGACCCCTGCCTCGTTCAGCATCTGTCTCCTCCACTCCTGGCATAACAGTAATTAACCTAATTACCAATTTGCCGGTCCTTTGCACAAGTCTGATTCCTCTCCCCCCCCCCCCATCTCCTTTGTCTCATTAAAATGTCTCTTATTTAGTGAAATGGGCTACAATGGGAGAGGTGGGGAGCATTCTGACTGGGGAGCATCACAGGCATCTGTGGCTGTTGTTCACCAGGGTGGAGGGTTACACTGAATGGATGGGTGTTGGGAGAAAGTCACATCAGAGCAGCCAGGACTGGCATGGGGGCCTGCACTGGTGCAGGGGCATTTGAGACTTTTAGCATTTGAGACTTCTACACTTCGATCTGGGGGTGTGATCCCCAGCTCGAGGAGACATACCAGTGCTAGCTCTGATCAAACTAGCATGCTAAAAACAGAGTGTAGCCTCGACAGCCAGAGCTGCAGGAGGGAATAGCTGCCGTGAGTATGCACCTACCTGAGATGCTAGGCATACACTTGGGGTGGCTAGCACCTTATGCCACCACAGCTACACTCTGTTTGTAGTGTGCTACCTCTGTCAGAGGTGAGTCTCCTCAAGCTGGAACTCTCACCCTCGAGCTCCAAGTGAGACGTACCCTTTGTGATCCTGTGACAACAACGAAGACTGGAGGCCAGGCCAGGGAGTCCCATGAGCTGAGCTGCCTTCATGTCAAGTATAAGTCTGAAAGACGCAAAGTCTGTCCTGATGAGTGCTCTTAGTCAAAATAAAACTCTTTTCTTGCCAAACAACCTTTATTCCTGCATGAAAATGTGGTCACAGTCTAGTTCACCACATGCAAGCCACCACCATAATTGTATCTACCTGGTACCTTGGCTGGCTGTCTCAGCAGAGAATAGTGTCTGAATAGTATCTATTCAATATTGTGCTTGAGTGGGGTGGTCGGTATAGAGTGACCATACATCCTGTTTTGGCTGGGACAGTCCCTATTTTAAGCCGTATTCTGCTTTTTTTTCACCAAAAGTGGGCATTTGTCGCGTTTGCAACAGCAAACGGGACAAATGCCCACTTTTATCAAAAAAGTTGGGTGAGGAGGAACATGCAGGAGACGAGAGGCGATGCCAGCCCCGTGCAAAGGAGGGAAGGCAGGGCTTGGGCAGGAGGGAGGCTGGGCTTGAGTGAGCAGCGTTGCCAGCTCCAACCTTGCACGCAGGGACAGGCAGGGCTCAGGTGAGGGGGTAGTACTACTGCATCCTCGCACGCAGGGGGGCAGGCAGGGCGTGGGAGGAGGTAGTAGCTCTTGAAGGAGGGGGCTCAGGCTAGCCCACACGGTGTTCCATTTTCCCTTTGAGAAATGTGGTCACCCTAAGTCTGTAAAACTCTGTGACGACCCAGGTCTGAGATGTGTTAGTGCTGCATACTTTCTATTCCCATCTCTGCTACTAACTTGCTTTGTGGCCTTGGACTAGTCACTTAATCTACCCATCTTTCTCCTCTTCTGTAAAATGGGTGCAGAAAAATACCATTCACTTACTTTGTGGGAGGTTGAGAAGCTTAATTACATGTACAGCGCTTGGGGCTTTTTAGGTGAAAGCAGTGTAGAGATACCAAGTGTAAAGTGCTTTTAATAGTGAGTAGACATAGCAGACTGCTTCTTAGAGGTGCCTTCAATCCCGCTTGGGGTTGAGGGTCATTGGTGGGACACTGTGAGGAAGCCTGCTTGGTTGCTGCCTGGGCTGTTCTCTCTTTTCTGTGGATACATAGCACCTTTCAGCAGCACTAAATTCACTGCAATTTTGTTTTTTTACATCCTTAGTCTTTTCAAAGATAGTTTTCAGTTGGAGTTTGTGTGATTGGTTCACTTGAGAAGAAAGGAGATGACTCCAAGACGGATCCGGTTATGTCTACACTACAGAATTAGGTCGAATTTTTGGAAGTCGGTTTTGTAGAAAGCATTTTTATACAGTCGATTGTGTGTCCCCCCACACAAATGCTCTAAGTGCATTTAGTCGGCGGAGTGTGTCCACAGTACCCCGGCAACTGTCGACTTCCGGAGCGTTGCACTGTGGGTAGCTATCCCACAGTTCCCGCAGTCTCCGCCACCCATTTGAATTCTGGGTAGAAATCCCAATGCCTGATGGGGCAAAAACATTGTCGCGGGTGGTTCTGGGTACATATCGTCAGGCACCCCCTTCTCTCCCTCCCTCTGTTAAACAACGGCAGACAATCGTTTCGCGCCTTTTTTTCCTGGGTTACCTGTGCAGATGCCATACCACGGCAAGCATGGAGCCCGCTTAGCTCACTGTCACAGTATGTCTCCTGGGTGCTGGCAGACGTGGTCCTGCATTGCTACACAGCAGCAGCTCATTGCCTTTTGGCAGCAGACGGTGCAGTATGACTGGTAGCCATCGTGCTCTTTTAGCTGACCTCGGTGAAGTCAGTCGGGGTGCCTGGGTAAACATGGGAGTGACTCAGCTAGGTTATTTCCCTTTTAAGTTTTGTCTCATGGCGATTCAGTCCTGCCAGCAGTCCTACTGCACCATCTTCTAATGAGCAGCCAGGAGACGATGATGGCCAGCAGTTATACTGCACCATCTTCTGCCGAGCACCCAGGAAATGACGATGGCCAGCAGTCGTACTGCACCGTCTGCTGCCAGCAAGATGTATAAAGATAGATGAAGTGGATCAAAACAAGAAATAGACCAGATTTGTTTTGTATTCATTTTCTCCTCCCTTCCTCCTTCCCTCCGTGAAATCAACGGCCTGCTAAACCAGGGTTTTGAGTTCTGTCCTTGAGGGGGCTATTCTGTTTGTCCTTGATGCAAAGCCACTCCCTTTGTTGATTTTAATTCCCTGTAAGCCAACCCTGTAAGCCATGTTGTCAGTCGCCCCTCCCTCCGTCAGAGCAATGGCAGACAATCGTTTCGCGCCTTTTTTCAGCGCAGACACCATAGCACTGGGAACATGGAGCCTGCTCAGATCACCGTGGCAATTATGAGCTCTATAGACACTGCGCGCGTTATCCAGCAGGATATGCAGAACCATAACCTGCAAGAAAAGCGAAACCAGGCAAGGAGGAGGTGACTGCAGCGCGGTGACAAGAGTGATGAGGACATGGACATCGACTTCTCACAAAGTACGAGCCCCTGCAATGTGCACATCATGGTGTCAATTGGGCGGGTTCATGGCGTGGAATGCCGATTCTGGGCCCAGGAAACAAGCACAGAGTGGTGGGACCACATAGTGTTGCAGGTCTGGGACGATTCCCAGTGACTGCGAAACTTTCGCATACGTAAGGGCACTTTCATGGAACTTTGTGACTTGCTTTCCCCTGCCCTGAAGCACAAGAATACCAAGGTGAGAGCAGCCCTCACAGTTGAGAAGCGAGTGGCGATAGCCCTGTGGAAGCTTGCTCTGCCAGACAGCTACCGGTCAGTCGGGAATCAATTTGGAGTGGGCAAATCTACTGTGGAGGCTGCTGTGCTGCAAGTACCCAACGCTATCACTGAGCTGCTGCTATCAAGGGTAGTGATGCTGGGAAACGTGCAGGTCATAGTGGATGGCTTTGCTGCAATGGGATTCCCTAACTGCGGTGGGGCCGTAGACGGAATCTGTATCCCTATCTTGGCACTGGAGCACCAAGCCGGCGAGTACATAAACCGCAAGGGGTACTTTTCAATAGTGCTGCAAGCACTGGTGGATCACAAGGGACATTTCACCAACATCAACGTGGGATGGCCGGGAAAGGTACATGATGCTCGCATCTTCAGGAACTCTGGTCTGTTTCAACAGCTGCAGCAAGGGACTTACTTTCCAGACCAGAAAATAACCGTTGGGGATGTTGAAATGCCTATAGTTATCCTTGGGGACCCAGCCTACCCCTTAATGCCATGGCTCATGAAGCCATACACAGGCAGCCTGGACAGTAGTCAGGAGATGTTCAACTACAGGCTGAGCAAGTGCAGAATGGTGGTAGAATGTGCATTTGGATGTTTAAAAGCGCGCTGGAGCAGTTTACTGACTCGGTTAGACCTCAGCGAAACCAATATTCCCATTGTTGTTACTGCTTGCTGTGCGCTCCACAATATCTGTGAGAGTAAGGGGGAGACGTTTATGGCGGGGTGGGAGGTTGAGGCAAATGGCCTGGCTGCTTGTTACGCACAGCCAGACACCAGGGCGGTTAGAAGAGCACAGGAGGGCGCGATGCGCATCAGAGAAGCTTTGGAAACCAGTTTCATGACTGGCCAGGCTATGATGTGAAAGTTCTGTTTGTTTCTCCTTGATGAAAACCCCTGCCCCTTGGTTCACTCTACTTCCCTGTAAGCTAACCACCCTCCCCTCCTCCCTTCGATCACCACTTGCAGAGGCAATAAAGTCATTGTTGCTTCATATTCATGCATTCTTTATTTATTCATCACACAAATAGGGGGATAACTGTCAAGGTAACCCGGGAGGGGTGGTGGAGGCGGGAAGGACAACACCACACAGCACTTTAAAACTTGTTGAATGCCAGCCTTCTGTTGCTTGGGCAATCCTCTGGGGTGGAGTGGCTGGGTGGCCAGAGGCCCCACACCGTGTTCTTGGGCATCTGGGTGAGGAGGCTATGGAACTTGGGGAGGAGGGCGGTTGGTTACACAGGGGCTGTAGCGGCGGTCTGTGCTCTGGCTGCCTTTCCTGCTGCTTAACCATACGCTGGAGCATATGAGTTTGATCCTCCAGCAGCCTGAGCATTGACTCCTGCCTTCTTTCAGCAAGCTGACACCACCTACCATCTTCAGCCCGCCACCTCTCCTCGCGGTCATATTGTGTTCTCCTACACTCTGACATTGTCTGCCTCCACGTATTTTGCTGTGCTCTGTCAGTGTGGGAGGACAGCATCAGGTCAGAGAACATTTCATCACGAGTGCGTTTTTTTCGCCTTCTAATCTTCGCTTGCCTCTGGGAAGGAGAAACATATGCAGCTGATGTAGGAAAAAAAAGGGAGAGTGGTAGTTAAAAAGACACATTTTGTAGAACAATGGGTACACTCTTTCATGGTAAACCTTGCTGTTAACGTTACATAGCACATGTGCTTTCATTACAAGGTCGCATTTTGCCTCTTATTGAGGGTATGCTGGTTTGGTGTGAGAGATCACTCACGCAGGGCTGGGAAGCAGGATTCGGCTTGCAGGCAGCCTTGGTAAGCCACGGTCTTTTGGCTTCTTTAACCTTCATAACATGTGGGAATGGTTTCAAACAGCAGCGCCCTCATTTCCCATACGAAGTAGCTTTTGGGTTGGCCATTTAAAATGGGTTGGCAGTTTAAAAGGAGGGGCTGCAGTTTCCGGGTTCATGTGCAGTAGAAACCCAACTAACCCCCGCCCCCAGCCTTCCCCCCCCCCCCAAACACACCCACTTCTCTGGGATGATGGCTTCACCCCTCCCCCCACCGCGTGGCTAACACTGGGGAAGATTTCTGTTCAGCCACAGGCAAACAGCCCAGCAGGCACCTCTGAATGTCCGCTTACTAAAACCACGCTGTTTCAACCAGGTGACCATGAATGATATCACTCTCCTGAGGGTAACACAGAGAGATAAAGAACAGATGTTGTTTGAATGCCAGCAAACACCGGGACCATACGCTGCAATGCTTTGTTCTGCAATGATTCCCGACTACGTGCTACTGGCCTGGCATGATAAAGTGTCCTGCCACGGTGGACGGAATAAGGCTGCCCTCCCCAGAAACCTTTTGCAAAGGCTTTGGGAGTACATCCAGATGAGCTTCATGGAGATGTCCCTGGAGGATTTCCGCTCTATCCCCAGACACGTTAACAGACTTTCCAGTAGCTGTACTGGCCGCGAATGCCAGGGCAAATTAATCATTAAACACGCTTGCTTTTAAACCATGTATACTATTTAAAAAGGTACACTCACCAGAGGTCCCTTCTCTGCCTTCAGGGTCTGGGAGCCCGCCTTGGGTGGGTTCAGGGGGTACTGGGTCCAGGGTGATAAACAGATCCTGGCTGTTGGGGAAACCAGTTTCTCCGCTTCCTTGCTGTGAGCTATCTACAACCTCCTCATCATCATCATCTTCGTCGCCCCCAAAACCCGCTTCCGTGTTGCCTCCCACTCCTTGGACGGAGTCAAAGCACAGGGTTGGGATAGTGGTGGCTGTACTCCCTAGAATGGCATGCAGCTCATCATAGAAGCGGCATGTCTGGAGCTCTGAACGGAGCGGCCGTTTGCCTCTCTGGTTTTTTGGTAGGCTTTCCTCAGCTCCTTAATTTTCACACGGCACTGCTGCAGGTCCCTGTTATAGCCTCTGTCCTTCATGCCATTGGAGATTTTTTCAAATATTTTGGTATTTTGTCTTTTCGAAAGGAGTTCTGCCAACACGGATTCATCTCCCCATACAGTGATCAGATCCATACCTCCTGTTCTGTCCATGCTGGAGCTCTTCAGCAGTTCTGGGACTGCATGGTCTCCTGTGCTGATGAGCTCTGCATGGTGACCTGTGCAGGTGAGCTCACCACACTGGCCAAACAGGAAATGAGATTCAAAAGTTCGCGGGCCTTTTCCTGTATACTTGGCCAGTGCATCTGAGTTGAGAGCGCTGTCCAGAGCAGTCACAACTGAGCACTCTGGGATAGCTCCCGGAAGCCAATACCGTCGAATTGCGTCCACAATACCCCAAATTCGACCTGGCAAGGCCGATTTCAGCACTAATCCGCTCGTCGGGGGTGGAGTAAAGAAATCGATTTTAAGAGCCCTTTAAGTAAAAAAAAAAAAAAAAGGGGCTTCGTCGTGTGGATGGGTGCAGGGTTAAATCGAGATAACGCTGCTAAATTGGACCTAAACTCGTAGCGTAGACCAGGCCGGAGACTTTGGGGAATACAAAGACCTCATTACAGAACCCATGAAGTGGTTGTTTTCAGAAAGCAGCTTTTGATGCCTGCTTCTCGTTTTCCCTGGTGCTGTTGTGAATTTGCAGAACACGCCGAGCTGTGTCACCAAACCATAACCCCACTGTTTCATTTACAGTTCTTTATGTACAAAGCCTTAAATGAAAAGAAGGAAACTTTGATTTAGGAAGCTCAGAGTTCTCTGATACCAGTGTATCTCAGCAGATTGTCAACTCAGCTACCAATTCCCTGACTATATCTCATTTCATTAAGGACTCCTTTGGGGAATATGCTAAATTGGGGCTGTGCTGGTAGCCCTTCAAATCCTGGACTGAAGGAAGTGAGCAAGTGTTTGCTATTAACATACAGGGTAGGACGCCACGGTCTGTGTGGACGCTTTAACTCAGTTTCTTCCTTTTGTTGATTTGTCACAACCTTGATACTGTTCAATTATTACAATACCTTGTTTATTCCAACCTCACTTAACCACGCAGCTCTGACTGAACAGATGTCGTTTTAGGAATATTCTTATTCACAAGAATAAAAAGAATAAGTACTAAATAAAAATGAAGAATAAAGAGAAATTGCATGTTGTCTGTACAGAAAGATTCTCCTGGAAATGGAGGTTAGAGGGAATGGCGCCGACATGTCCTAGCAACAGTGTATTGGAGATAATATGCCAAGGCATCAAAATATGCGTAAAAAGAACAAATATTTGGACTTCATTATGCATTGGTCCCTGCCTGAAACAGGGAGAGCGAGGAGGACAGATTCTCCCCTGACTTGGTGTAGGATAGCAGCAAGCACTCTGCTTGTGCCAAGAGGCCCTAAAGCCAGTTTAGCCAGCTGCAGCAGAATAACCTGAACGTAGTGGCTCCTACACCATCCTTTCCTCCTTGCTGAGGATCAAGAATAAATTAGGATTGGATGACCAGGCTTCTCGCCAGTTTTCCCAAGGCCAGCCAGCTCAGCTGGGGTGAATACAAGCAAGGGCACTTGAGAAGTAGAATCAGAATGGAATGTAAGTTCTGGGGAGTTGGTAGGCACCAGAGGAAAGGCACTTTAAGGTCACTGTCCATTCAGCCCTTTGGCAGCCCTAGAGAGGCCATACCACTCCAAGGAACAAGAATAGGGTAAGGAGCCCAGAATTCCTGAGTTTTGTTGGGCACTCTGATACTGCTACATTGACACAGCATTTCTAAGGATCTAGAGCACATTGCATAAACCAACTTGTAGGCTTTGGATTCTGCAGTTGGGAAAAGGAACCCATTTAACCCATGCCTCAAAGCCTGTCAACCAGCGCATGGGTTGTGCTTTTCTGAAACTTTTCTGAAACTGAACTTGTGCTTTTCTGAAAGGTGGTGTCCCCTGTGGCCTTTCCCTAACCAGGGTTACCCTGCATTTCCTTTTTCTGAACCCATCTGAGGGAAAGCAAAAATCCCAAACAACGCTCTCCTCTGTTACACCCTTGCATCTTCTGCTTTGCTTCCAGGCATCTCCAGTTTATTCCATGCCAGTGATTGCTGAGGATGGTTGGAAGCACACCAAGTGTTCATTCATGGCACGCCTCAAGATTTCACGCACTTCACTACGTGCGATCGTAGGCACAATGTACCATGCTGTCTCTTCAGATTCATTTATAGTGTGCCATGTCCGTGTGTAGCATGGACCTATTAGTCTTTTTGTCTTTGACACAATACTGTATATGTTTTACAGTACAGAATGCAGATGTGGTCTGGAAACCACTCTGAGGCGTTTGTGGACGTGGACTGTGGTTGTTATAATAGTAACATGAGTCCCAGGCTATGTTACTGACCAACATGCTGTGAAATTTCATGGTTACAAATATTTGTAAAGGATCTCAATACATAAGTTGGGTGAATTGGAACAGAAATAAGTGTCAGAATTTAATATGATTTAAGTTGATTTAATACTTTGGAATTATAGAAAAACTAACCTGTTCCCATATTTCCTTCTTTTCACTGACTCATATGTGAATCAATCCAAAATGCATTTACAAAGTATCTGCATTCAGTAATTCTTTTGGTCTATCTGAGCGTGATTAGTTATCATAATAGGCGATTTCTCTGTTGACACTATTTTAGGACCTTGTATTTCATAAGCAGAATTGAGAAGTAGAATGCCTCTTGTTTTCCAGCTTCATGAGAGCATCTTTAGGGCAAGTAATTCGGGGACTTATTTCTTGTCAAATCTCTTTGTATAACCATCTTAACTAAAACGTGTACTTCCTTCCACCTCCTTGGGGAAAGTAGGGAAGCTGAGAGCTGAGAAAGTCTTCAGACTTTAATAAGTCCCAGGACTATCCTTTGGGGTTGTCACCAGTTACTAATTAAAGAAGATGAGCCTGCCTGTGTTTGCGGGGAATACGTCAGTGTGTACTGAACAATGGTTTGCATAGTATAATGTGCTCTTAATCTATATTAAACTTCAGTGGAAAGGAATCATTTGAGTAGTAGTGGTAAGCACTTCCATGTGTAACTGGTGAGCTTGGGTCTATTTGAACCTGTCTGGAGGATGCCATAAACATCAACTTCAGAGTGGGGGGTTTGCCATCCTTTGTGGTAGAGCCTTAGTCAGTGTTTTGTTTTTATAGCTGTGTCACTTTATGTAGTCAGGAAAGCTGCATCTGGATCTGGAGAGGGAACCTCTGTGCGGATGATATTTACATGTTGGTAGGAAGTAGTATTACTGTGTGCAGAATGGAAGCTCAATGACCCTGCACTCGTGTAATCCAGACCTGATGTGGTGAGTTATGGTGTGGTTACGTTTAATGAGCATTTCTCCTCACGTTTTCTACAACATATGGTCCTTATTACTGCAGCTGAGATGAACCTTCAGCAGAGGAAGGATGCAGAGGTAAGAGGAAGTTTATGTGCCGTTGGTAAAGCTTTGATGCTTTGAGGGGGTCAGGATTAAGATACCAGTTTGCAGACACGGTGAGGCGCAGGACAGCTGTCCTTTGTTGTACTTCATATAAGGTCGTTATGTCTCCTTTTATTTCTCTTATGGGGGGAATTTTATCACATTGCACTGGGAAAGCAGGGGAGATGTCCTTGGCTTTTGGCAGGAGAGTTGCTGAAGCCCAAAGATGTTTTTCTTTGTGTAATTCCATTAGTGTGATGACAGTTTGGTGCTGGAACAGAAAAAGATCTGATGAAAGGACCACTCTGTAAGAGGGAATGACAGACAGAATGGAAACAGTAACTAGCAAGGTAATAGACTGTGATGGATCTATAATCTCTGAAGCTGCTGTAAGCAATAAATTCCTCAATAGTGTCCTTTCAGCCTTAACATATTTATTTGCAAAGTGCTAAATTTAATTTTCCTTAGTCTGCAGGAAAGCAGCATCCCAGGAATAAACCTTTGGCCCAGCCAAGAGCCTGTGCCAAGCTGCTTGTTCCAGCATTTCCATTTCCTCTTGCATCTGCGCAGAGCAGCATGTCTTTTTCCCTCTTAATGTGCCACTTTTTAGGGTGTGTGAGAGTAGCACATAATCGAAGTTAACCTTGATCTAAGGTAAGGAGTCTCCTGCTCTGGGGTTCTTTCAGAAGAGAGGGGGATGTAATAGCCACCACCACAATGGGAAGTCTCAGTAGAGAGGCCTGAACTGAATGAGAGTAGAGAATGAATTACCCTGTCCTGCAGGTGGCAGGGTTGGCCATGCTGGAAGTATGTGGGGAAGCTAGCATTGCCATTACTGATGCTGGGTCTGTGCTGTGGCTAGAGGACCGTAGTGCTGAGGGGCTGTCAGCCCAGAATCCCCAGAGTACTAAACATCACATAAAGGCCACCTATTCTGAAATTTAAAAAAGCCAACAACTTCAGGAGAAAAGTGGTGAGTGCGCCAAGTTAAGCAACCAGCATTCTGCACATTTACACCTTAAAGCATCGCTAGGCAGGGTCCTGTGTGTTTCCAGTGCTCTGTGGTGTTGCAGCAGGTACTGTGCTGGAGATGTCACATACAACACATAACGCAGCTGGAAGCATCTGAGCCAGACAGGTCCCTGTTTTCTCCAAAAATTCACAGTTTGGTAGAGCTCTTTAAATATAGACTTACCAAATTCTTCATTGTCTTGAAAGCTGGCTCCAATGTGCAGCAGACCTCCATATTTGGGAACTGCTGTTCAAATCTAGGGCTTGTCTACATGGAGACTTAGTGCATGGCAAGCAGGGTCATAAACCTACAGTACCCTAGCTTGCTGTACATGAAATCATAGGACTGGAAGGGACCTCAAGAGGTCATCTCGTCTAGTCCCCTACACTCATGTCAGGACTAAGTATTATCTAGACCTTCCCTGTTTGTTTAACCTGCTCTTAAATAGTCCAGTCCCCTGCACTCATGTCAGGACTAAGTATTATCTAAACCATCCCTGTTTGTTTAACCTGCTCTTAAATATCTCCAGTGATGCACATTCCACAACCTCCCTAGGCAACTTATTCCAGTGCTTAACCACCTTGACAGGAAGTTTTTCCTAATGTCCAATCTAAACCTCCCTTGCTGCAATTTAAGCCCATTGCTTCTTGACCTATCCTTAGAGGTTAAGAAGAACAATTCTTCTCCCTCCTCCTTTTAGATACTGGAATCCTTTATGTACTTGAAAACTTTTATCATGCCCCCTCTGTCTTCTCTTCTCCAGACTAAACAAACCCAATTTTTTCAATCTTCCCTCATAAGTCATGTTTTCAAGACCTTTACTCATTTTTGTTGCTCTTCTCTGGACCTTCTCCAGTTTGTCCACATCTTTCCTGAAATGTGGCTCGCAGAACTGGACACAGTACTCCAGTTGAGGCCTAATCAGCACAGAGTAGAGCAGAATAATTACTTCTCGTGTCTTTCTTACAACACTCCTGCTAATGCATCCTAGAAGGATGTTCTCTTATTTTGCATAGTGTTACACTGTTGACTCATATTTAGCGATCCGCTATGACCCCCTGATCCCTTTCTGCAGTACTCCTTTCTAGGTAGTAATTTCTCATTTTGTATGTGTGCAACTGATTGTTCCTTCTTAAGTGGAAGGATTTGCATTTGTCCTTTGCACTTTGCATTTGTCCTTATTGAATTTCATCCTATTTATTTCAGACCGTTTCTCCAGTTTGTCCAGATCATTTTGAATTATAGTCCTATCCTCCAAAGCACTTGCAACCCCTCCCAGCTTGGTATCATTTACAAACTTTATAAGTGTACTCTCTATGCCATTATCTAAATCATTGGTGAAGATATTGAACAGAACTGCACCCAGATCTGATCTCGGCGAGTCCCCACTCATTATGCCCTTCTGATAACTATTTTCTGGGAGCGGTTTTCCAACCAGTTTTGCACCCACCATATAGTAGCTCCATCTAGGTTGCATTTCCCTAGTTTGTTTAGGAGAAGGTCATGCTAGACAAAAGCTTTACTAAAGTCAAGATATACCACATCTACCGCTTCCCCCCCCATCCACAAGGCTTGTTACCCTGTCAAAGAAAGCTATAAGGTTAGTTTGACACAATTTGTTCTTGACAAATCCATGCTGACTGTTGTTATCACCTTATTATCAATGGCCATTTGGAGTCTGCTGTTCAGCAGTATGTCAGAGCACACCAGTAACTTTTAGAGCATAGTAGCATGGTCCACATAGCATCCAAACCTGGCTGTGGGAGGTAAGTTTTAAGTTGTGTGGAGTGCTGTTCTTCTGGGTATGGGGGTAATTCATCTCTTACTCCTACAGTCATTTGGGTGCTTCAAATGTCTTTTCAGCTAATCTAAAAATAACAATAAAAACAAAAACATCACTTCCACCATCTACCCTTGTGTTGGATGACAGAGAATGTCCTGCCATTGGACTCATTGAGCCGCAGCGTTACTCCCAGTCTCCAGCTCAGGCTGGCACTGACGTCTGAATGGAGATATTCCAAACTTCCCAGGGTTGGATTAGTTAGCAGCCTTCTCTCTGTTTGAAACATATATGGGTTTTCACTCACACAGATGTTTAAATCTTTGCAGAGGACTATGGGAAAGGCAGGCTTTTTCCCCCCTGTTTTATTTCTGCCATTTTTTAGCATCTTGGTAAAGAAAATCGAGTCTGTCTGGTTACTCCTCTGTCTAAATCCTGAAAACTATTTTGAGCTTCTAGGTTTTCCAGTCCTCTGGGAGCTTTGAGAGATTTTTCTCTCTTAAGTTTCTTTTAAAATAAACAAAAGTAACAATGTTGATTATTAGGGAGTCCACTGCAGGTAACCAAGCATAATTCCTTAGCCTGCTCATTTCTCTGACACAGGGCTAGGCAAGATAGTGACGTGACCAATCACAGCTCCTCCAGATCCCGGGGGAAGTCCCACCAGGTCCCCTGCTTTTCTGGGGTGGGGGAAAGTTGCCAGTCTAACCAATGGATAATGTGTGATCGTTGCCCTGCCTCCCACCCCCACCCCCGTCCTAGAAATCCCCAGTACTTTGGTTGTCACTTTGGCCATTGGTGGGCGCATTAGCTGGTGGGAAGATAGTCTGTTTGAGACTAGAGGCCACTTCTCCCTTATGATGCCATCCAGCGCTCTCATCAATTTCAAAATATAGTGTCATAGAAAATTTTACTTGTTGCACTGAAATTCTGTAGGCCTAAAATCAGATTGAAAATGGATAAGAAAGATATCTCATTTACTCATTAATTTTCATGTTGGGATTCTCCCTTGTCTACTGCACTGTGTAAACAGCCACAAGCAGTCATGCCTGGGAAGACCCCAGGTTATTCCTCTCTGTGGAAAATCAAGGGTTAATGGGGAAGCACAAGTGAAACATTTTCTCACATAAATATAAAACTTGACTAACTTAAAAACACATTTCCCTTACCAGATCTTCCCCCTTTGAGTTAGATCTATAAGGGAGACTTTACATGCAAGCCTCTATTTGGGCAACATGCCAGAGGCCCCCAAATTGCAAAGGTGCATCTGCAGTTTGCCCGAGCTTCTTCCATCTCTTTGGGACTGAAATTATAATCATTGGATTAATTTTTCAGAAACCAGTGTGTAGATTTGTCCCACCTGCCTGGCATTCATTATTAATACAGGGAAGAGAAACATTAGAAGAGGAAAGAAAAGCTTGGGAAAATGGGGGCAGGGGAATAATTTTTTTTTAAGTTTTAAAGAGATAATGTATGTCTTGAAACTCATCAACTCTGTGCTTTTCAGTCTGCAGATCTGCCTGAGTCTCTTCCATGCTCTGTCCAGTGAAGAGTCAGTTTTATTTCCATCCAGGACATCTTTTGATTATATTTTTTCCCTTGACTCTGCCTGAATTTATTCCCGCTCACCCCCCACGATAGGTAGGCGAGACATGAGTAGGTTGGAATGGCTCTTTTGTGTACACACAATCCCAGCCCTCATCTCCAAAGTATCCCTTGGAGAGTTACGGGGGCTTCAGTGCATGTGTCATATCTGCGCCAACAAACCGCTCTCTGTGCCTAGTGAAAAACGGCAGGCTGTTTGTTCACCTGCTCCATCAGCTTTCAAGGGGACAAGTCCTGAAATGCAGCCAAGATTCCAAGTCTTTCTGCTCCATTGCTGGCTGCTTCCCTCCTCTCACAAAGGGGGTGTGTTTTTTTTTTTTTAATAAAAGGTAATATAGACCAGCAGATTAATTAGAAATTAAAGTGATTTTTCTGCCATATCAGTGGAACAGGCCTATGGCCAGGCTACTGCTGAGGGGGGCTAGGAGTTCTTCCTTTAACGGATTGGAGGCAATTTGCCTGTGGACAGCTATCTTATACATAATGGATGTTCTCACAAATTTCCCCAATTCTCAGACAGAGCAGGTGGTCTTTATTTTATCATCCAGAACAAATCAGGAATAGCCGGGCTTTTCCATCCACAGCTGATGTGCAAAGAGGGGCAATTCCTCATCCTATTTCCCAGATGGACATTTAAGACTTTCTGTGATTACGGATTATGGCTTTTTTTTCCACTTTGAGCTCTTCAGAAATCCTGTCAGAGAAACAGGATCATTCTCTACCGTCTCATGGTTGCTGTCACATAGTCCTGCCTGTAAACACAGGCATTCAAAGATGGGTAGGCATGTTTGCACAAGCAGGAAGCCTCTCCAGGCTATACAGATGAGCTGGTATTAGCATATGCTCACCAGTGTCAAAAGTGGGACAGGCACAGATGTGTTCACATTCACATGGTGACAGAAAATCACCAAGGCCTTCATACTGTCCAGTAAGTAGCATAGTAAGTGGATGATCCTTAGCGCCATTAACCTAATCTACAGAAATGAGTATATGATTCAGTGGATTGTCATTGCTCCCCAGTGACTATATTAGAAAAGAAATCCTCTCCCATAAGAAAGCTGCCTTGTATTACAAGCCCACGAGTGGTGCAGAGGTCTCATACCGACCCTCTGCAGAGATTGGAATTTCACCCTGGATGCAGATGGAAATAGCCTCAGATTTGCCCTCCCTACAGTGCCTCTTGCCCATCTCATCCTGTCTTGGTTAGAAGTGAAAGCTTGACTGCAAAAAGATCAAGGTGAAATTTCCTAGCTGCAGAGAGTTTCTGTGGCCGCCAACCACCAGCTTCAGCTGGAGGATGCGGATTGGTCCAACAACCTTTTCCACAAGTCTAAATGCAGCAGCTAAAGACGCCTTCCACTCAGTGAGAAGAAAACACAATTACTAAACTAGCAATTTGGCTCAATGGGGCGTGGGAGCTTGTCCTACCAGTTTCTTGCTGCTATCTATTTTCAACAGCTTTTCCAGGCAGGTGAAGTCCAAAGTAGGGCTTTTCGTTTTAATGACTCCAACTAAACATACACTGCTCCATGGAAGGCGCAGACCCAAAACACGCAGACTAAAGGATGCACGTTAGCGCTCTGGTACAAAGAGGAGAATGTGCTTGCTCTCTGAGAAGTGCTGTATGCCCTACCTTCTCAGCTGGGTACTTGCTGGGAGTAATACATAGCAGTGACCTGGTCTCTTAGAACAGAGGTGGGCAAGCTACAGTCCTCGGGCCACATCCGGCCTGCAGGACCGTTCTGCCCGGCCCTTCAGCTAGCCCCCGGCCCCTCCCCCGCTGTCCGCCCTCCCCCACAGCCACTCCACTGCAAGGGCAGTGCTCTGGGCGGTGGGGGTGCGCACTCCTGCAGGGCAGCGCAGCAGCGTGTCTGGCTCCAGCCGGGGGCCGCAGCGGCCAGACATGCTGCTCTGAGCAGCATGGTAAGGGGGCCGGGGGGTTAGATAAGGGGCAGGGGGTCCCCGGGTGGCAGTCAGGGGACAGGGAGCAGGAGGTGGTTGGATGGGGCAGAGGTTCTGGGGGGGGTCAGTCAGGGGATGGGGAATGTGTGTGGTGGGGGTTGAATAAGCGTGGGAGTCCCGGGGGGCCTGTCAGGGGGCAGGGGTGTAGATAGGGGGGTAGGGGATGGTGAAGGGGGAGGGAGTTGGATAGGCTTGGGAGTCCCAGGGGGTCTGTCAGGGATGGGGGTGTGGATAGGGGACAGGGAGTAGGGGGTGGGGTTCTGGGGGGCAGTTCAAGGCGGGGGGTCCCAGGAGGGGGCAGTTGGGGACAAGGAGAAGGGGGGTTTGATGGTTGGGGATTCTGAGGGGGGCAGTCAGGGGGCGGGAAGTGGGAGGGGCCGGATGGGGGCAGGGGCCAGGCTGTTTGGGGAGGCACAGCCGTCCCTACCCGGCCCTCCATACAGTTTTGCAACCCCAATGTGGCCCTCGGGCCAAAAAGTTTGCCCACCCCTGTCTTAGAAGCTGTGTTCCCAGTTCAGTGCTGATAGAGGTATATGTGTTTTCATATTGTTTATTAGTTATCGTGTCTTATAATTTAGCTCTGTGCTCCACAGACTGCACAGAGGTTCCAGGATAATATTATTTGAGATGATTTTGGGGGCAGAGGCAGGAAGGGGATTGAAGGCATGTTTAGAAATAGCTGAATGTTTTGTTTCCAGTTCAGCAAGTTTTACAGCTATGTGCTGTGATAATTGAAGGTTTGCAGTTAAATCCTACAAGCCAGTGCTAGAGGAGAAAACGTGGTCTGCCTGTCCCCAGCCATGGGCTTGTGCAAAGTCTTACTGCCAGCCTGAGAACGGGAGCTACTGTTTGACCTTAAGGCAAGGGAGGCCATTTCAAAGGAAATGAGAGGAATATTAATGATAGCTCAAGACCTGAATGTTTTCAGGGTGAGACATGTTTTGCAAGGCAGAGGTGCTGTTCTCTAAGGCCATGGAGGAGACAGCTCCTGAAGGTTCTAGACTTCTGTGACAGTTCCCAGGTGTAGTTCTGTAGCAAAGGCTGAAATGGACCTGTTGAGTTCTGCACACCCAGATGGTTTCTTTGTACGTATAGGAAAAAACCTGCTCAAGAGAATTGCACAAAGGGAAAGTGTCCCTCTCCTGACATCCAAACCCCAGCCCTAGCTTCGCTGTGACCATGTCTAAAACCCACTCAATGGAACTGAAAAACAAACCAACAGCTCCAAAATAATTAGGTCTATTCAGTCGCAATTTGTGTAGAGAGTGAGAACATGCTAAGAGTAAAGGAAAATTCAGCTGCCGGAGCTAACTGTTGCTCAACATTTCTTATTAACTATTTTCAGATGGCCCAGTCTTCATCAGTGGGGCTCAAAATTCCTAGGTGTTAGGTGCCCTGGGGTAAATACTTCTTGGGCAGGGCATTTACAGTCAGACAGTACCATGCCTTCTCATTGGGGATGAAATGCCCATGTCTTCAGGGAGCCAGTGCAAGACCTGGGCACCATATAAGTCTTATTTTAAATAGCTTAAGCAAAGGATGAATTAAGCAGTACTTAAGTAAATTTCACCCAGGGTCACCAATATGTGTCTTGCTGGTGTTTTGAACTTAATATGAAGAGTAAACACCAAGAAAGGGAATGAGAGAGCAGTGGAAGAGAACCAAGGTGGAAGAATGAATGAAAGAGCGAGAGAACAAATCTCTTCTGGATGCAACGCAAGGTGTTAGTGACAATCTGATATCCCGAATGATCTGAAGCCCAGTTATTTGAAAGGTTGCTTCTCACTCTACTCCCTGTTGTGACAGCTGGAAGAATCTGGGCTGCTCCTGCTGTTACAATGTAGATCCTGAAAGCTTTGTCTTTGGGACTTACTGTCCTGGAGGTCCAGAAGAGCCAGATTTCAGCAAGCCTCGAAGAGTGGTGTAAGGGATTTTTACTCAGTTTAGCACATGGGTAACTTCACTTTTGCCTTACTCCACAATGAGAGGGGCAGTACTTGTGCTATTCGTTATGGGGAGCTCTGTTGTTCATGTGCTGTATGTAAGATTGTTTAGATACCTGCTGAATAAACCCTCCAAACTAGGGAGCAAGAAGGAGACAATTGAGTGCAGTCAGTGGATGGGTGAAAGAACAACAAAGAAGAAGAGGGACACTTTGATGGTCTGTGAATGGAGAAGAGCTGAGAGGAGAAAGTGAGAGAGACAGAAAACAGGCCAAAGAAAGAGAATCTGAAGAGGAAGGAAAAGCAAAATGAAAAATGGAAATGAGAAAAGGGAAAGAGAAACAAGGGAAGACCTGACACAATATAGAGATTAATGAGATGTGTTTTTATCCACGTTCTTTTGTACATTTGATTGCATCTCTCTGGCAAGCACCGCACAGCTGTGTTAATGAGACGGTGTCCGCAGGCAGTGATAGCAAGGATGATGTTGCTGATGGGGGACTTTGAATCAAATCGCTGTTGTCACTGTTGGACACATGACTAAATAAACAGTACAAAATATTGCTCTGTATCCAGACATGTTACAGTCTTGCAGAGTCACTTGACTAGAGGGTCTTAATGCACATTGTGCTAGCTCTGAGGCACTATCTGTGGAATGCTTACAGTGACCTCTGTCACTGAGGTCTATAAAGCTGCTAATTGTTGATCTAGTCACATTTTCATACAGCCCGTCTCCCAGCCTGGGAGCTGGCTCAGATATCGGTTTGGGAGAGCAGACCTTAGTTAATTGGTACTCTGCAGCTTTCCTCCAAGAGGTTTGTTACTGCTAGCTCATCTTCCAACAGTGGGGATCAGCAGAGGCAATTTTCAAAGGAAAAAGAAAGGTTACTTACTGTGATTGGAGTGCATTTCCTCCTTAGATCCACTCGCTTTATTTCCCCACTTCATTGGAGTCTGGGAGTTTTTGCTACACCTTTAACCATAGGCATATGCTCTCCATCTATGGAAATGCAAAAATCTCACTGCAGAGATGGACTCTTCTATTCCTGCAGATATTTCCAGCTTGGTAGGGTTCACTGAAGCATTCCAGTGAGATGGGTGTGATTTAGCCTAACCAGAAACCAATTTTCCTTTCCATCCTCTGTGCTGTTGAAGATCCCTTATATCAAGACTTGTTGCTCCTTATTCATTTCCGTTTTCTTTTCCAAGTTCATTGAACAATAATGTTCCATTTTCAACAGTGCAGCATGCACAAGTGTCCTCGGGTTGCTTAACTGACCCTTAATAATCACTAGAGAAAGCAAAAGGGAGAGAATGTTCACAAAGACCCCCAAAAGCTGCCCTTCTCTAGAGAATGACTCAGAGAAGCAGAATGCTGAGATGCCCATACCTCTGCACATTCTGGGTTATTATTGATGGCAGGGGAAAAGCTCTGTGGAATTATACACACTGGCTACTGGCAGGAGTTTAAAGTCTGGTGGATTATCCACTGAGCTAGCGACAAGGTGAACAATAAGGGTTTATATTAAGGAATGTTTCTCCTTCCTTCGGCATGTCTCCTCCAGATCACAACCGTTCCTAGATTGCAGTGTAATCTCATTCATTACTCTGTGGCCGTAACCTCCTCTCCCTGTCTCCATGGCTAGGCAGTAGAGAACCAGCAGCCAATTTGTGTCCAGAATGAAGGTTCTGACCCTCTCAGCTTTCCTTTGCTTTGATTGGCTGTTGGAAGTCAAAGGAAATAAATAGACTGGAGGCTTTGTACTAGTTGGTAGAAACAAAAAAATTTCTGATCTCCAAATTGCCTGCTTAGATGTTCTGTTTTCCTGTGGGTATAGAGACAATGCTCAACAAGGATGGAAAGGGGTTTGAAGTCTGTTGGATATGTCTACCTTTAAGGAAGTGGTCAGGGAAGGACTAAGATGTTTTCATACATGTTTTGGAAGTGAGGCTAGAGCAATTCTATGCTCTCTAGTGTGAGTGAGGTAACTATACCTAATGGTTTCACCTGCTCTTTGGAGAGAGTGAGAAGTATCCACTGGTGGTTGGAGTAAAGGACAATGTTCAAGTTGATACTAGCAGATAAGTATTCAAACTTTCAGGTGCAGGGCTCACTGGGGAAATGAAAGCTTGGGGAAGCTAGAACTGTATTTTTTTCTTTGAGAGGAGGCTGGGAATTTTGTCCCAGCTGAACTGAGCACATGCTGTGTTGGGCAGCAATGGATCCAATGTACCCTACAAATGTCCAGATGAGTTTTGTAGGAGGAGGCGCAGGCTGTTGGGGGCATATTTTTCTAGATGTCACTTTGGACTGTCAGTTTAAAGGGAAGCTGAAAAGATTTGTTGATGGTGAAAAGACTAGTTTAAGATGCCAAATCAGTAATAGCATATAAATGTAGAAGGCACTGATCTGCTTACCCAATATTCCTGGTGGAAACCAAACTTGGTTTCCAGCAGGAACTGGAAGTGCTGTAAAAATGGTATACCCATCAGCCGGGGAGAGTTCCTCACTCTTCCTAAAAGCAACCCTCACCATAGCCAGGGCCAGCATAGTGTTGCCTGTCTCTGTCTGAAGGATGGTAGCTGCAACATGGAGTCTTTAAGATTGAAATATAAAGCATAATCTGGAGGAGCACCCAAGTCTTTCACAGGGACACCAAGACCCCTCTCATAGTCCTGGGAGTAATAAGAATTTGTTGTATTTCTGGAGGGCAAAATTGCAAGTAATTATATTTCACAATGAAATATATGAACATCTGTTCCTCTTCCACTCACCTGCCAAGTCTTGAATTCAAGAGTCTCTGTTGTTTCTGCCACAGTCAAATAATACAGTTGTCACCTAAACTAATGCATAGAGTACAGCTAGAAAGAAAAAATCTCATGGGGAAAATACTTTTGATTTAAAAACATGTAACAACATCTGTAAGAAGAAGGGGAATGGGGCAGATGCAAGAAGAAATTGTGTTCAAACTGACTTCACCGGAAGCTGCTGGCGCTCTGCCCCTGTGAAATTCAGGGCACCCATACTCTAGAGTTGGAGAATTTCATTCATTGAACTGCACCAAGTCAAGAGAAGGTAGATGCTGCACTAATTTTCCCCTTCGTTGAATTAGGGGAAGATTTCATCCAGTTTTGCTCCAATTTACTGTGCGGTAGCCCTCACATCTGCCCACTTTCCTCATTTGCCACATGTACAGCATCATCATGTTGCCTCTGATTGCTTTAAGGTGTAAAGCTTCAGCTGCTGTTTGGGAGCTTTCATGATTGGGGGAGCCAGGGCAAACAAAAGTTTTTAACAAGCCAAAGCACTTGGCTCTCTTTTTTTCACCTGCTGCAGTAACTCATCAAAACAATTTAGAATTGTCCACTAAAAGGGACATTGGCTGAGTACAACTATATTCAGTTGGGTAGCAACTTAATTGGGGTTAAAACAATGAGGAGTCCTTGTGGCACCTTAGAGACTAACAAATGTATTTGGGCATAAACTTTCGTGGGCTAAGACCCACTTCATCAGATGCATTGCGTGGAAAATACAGTAAGTAGGTTGTGGTTGTTTGCATCCAGGGTTCACGCCCTGCCAGTCCCTCTTACGTCCTACCCCAGTCCATCCCAGCATCTCTAGCATGGAGGAGTTTGTTTATATATTTTTAGCATAAATCTCAATGTATGGAGAAGTCCTGAGCTATAAATATTTATCTTTCTTTTGTTTATCCCATTGGGGAAGCTCTTGGGTGATGGCAGAGATCCTGTAGCAGCTGCAGCCTTTCTTCTCTTACCAGTCACTGAGAAACTTTAATGATAGTTTAGCATGTTGCAGATAAGAAGAATGTACTCTTCTTAGACTAAATTTGCACAGAGTAAATTGAAGTAAAAATAGATTAAATTTTTCCATAGTTCAGTAGCAAAAAATCACCCATCATTTGCCTTCTCTTTCCTAGACTCATTACAAGAGAGAAATGCTCAATCTCAGAACCCCTTCATTTTTAGAGGGGCCTTATCCCTCTTCTCTCTCCCACTGATTCTTTTAATTAATTTCTTAAGGCAATGCCTTGCAAGGGGAATGCAGAATCCTGAACAGAAGAATTGGTGGTCTCTTCCGAGTGCGCGCGCTCTCTTTCAATTCTGCCTTTTTGCATTGAGGTTTTGCAACAGCTTTAAAAGAAAGAGCAGTGGGAAACGCAAATCAGAGGCATGGATAATTGTTTCCACTCTCTCTCTAGCCCTGTCCTAGACTAAGAAGTCCCAACTGCTGTACTGGGGAGGATCTCTGAACCAGACTGCGTTATGAAAGCCTTGAAGCAATGAGATCAACAGAGATGTGGCTAGGGGAGGCCTTAGAATTGGACTGAATGCTGCAAATCCTGACCTCTCCGGAGATGCTCTCAGTATGGGCATTGGGGTTAAGCAATATTAAAGATGCTTTCATTCGGAAGCTATGCCCATCTTCCTCCTTCCCTTACATTAAGAGGCTTCAGGTTTATTGCTCTCCTGGGACCTCAGAATAGTTGATTAACTCATAACTCACTAGTTCTTGACACACAGAGCAGAAAATGCCACACTGATTAACAATTTTCATTCACCTTCTCCCCCCAGTCCCCCTCCTTTTCACTCTAGAGACCTTTTCAGGCCTTTAGAGGTTTTAAACTTAAATCCATCTTTAATTTGATTTTTCTGATTGTGAGCGCTAATATGTGCAAACTTTGGGCTGTGTGGTTCAATGATAGGATGTGTATCTGACAAAGCATCTGGAAAGCAAGTATGATCACCTGGAGAGAAGAGAGGTGCTGGCTCGTGGAGGAAGCCAAAGGCTAGCAGCAGGGTCTGCATGACGCAGAAAGGAAGCAAGCAAAGGCCAGACTTCTCGCGTTTGTCCAATACAGTGTAATGTGCTCTAGCGAAAAGGAGCTGAAATCCACTGCAACTCACTCGCTGTCTGACAGGGGACATGTCCAACCTCTCCAAGCACCTCATATCTGTGTCACTTAGAGAGTGATGGGGTAGAGCCAGATCTTCACAGTGCTTGTAGCCATTTGTGCGGTACAAATGGGAGGATGTCAGATCTGCCCCCCTTGGGCCTAGCAGCCTTAGAGCGTTGTACATATTCACATTAAAGCGAAAGTCCCAAGCAGATTAGTTGAATGAACGAAATCATTGTGTCAGTCGTGCTGACACTTGTAAAGCCATTGTATAGAGCCCAGGGCACTATGGGTGCAGGATGCAGACCTCCTGTTCTTACTAGGGGTGTGTTCTGTATGTATTTGTATTACCATCAAAGGCTTCCACTGCCTTCTCAGGTAAAGCCTCAGCAGAATCTAGGTGCACTTTATCTGGCAAGCAGAGCTGGCTTTAGGACTGACTTGGTCCAGCGGTTAACACTGGTGCATGGGACACTTCGGGTATGTCTACACTGCAGCTGGAAGTGAGACCCCCCCAGCCCAGGTAGACAGATTCTCACTAGCAGGATTTGAGCTACTGTGCTAAAAATAGCAGTGTGGACTTTGTGGCTCTGGCGGAGACTCAGGCTAGCCACCTGAGCTCAGACCCATGGGGTCAAGTGAGCTTGAAAGTCTGGGCTGCGACCCAGGCCCCAGTGTCCACACTGCAATTTTTAGTGTGCTAGCTCGAGCCAAGCTAACGCTAGTCTGTCTTCCCTGGCTGGAAGGCTCGCTTACATACCCTACAGTTCAGTGCCTGGTGTTGGATCCAGAGGCGAGTGACAAAGATGATCAAAGGGATGGAATGCAAGCTATATAAGCCCAGGCTGAAGGAACTGGGCATGTTTAGTTTGGAAAAGAGGAGATTAAGGAGTGACATGATAGCGGTCATCAACTACTGGAAGGACTGCCACAAAATAGCTAGAGAAAATTTGTTCTCTCTTGCCACAGAGGGCAGGACAAGAGGCAGAACTACAGCAGATTTAAGTTAAACCTCCTGGAAAACTTCTTAACTGTAAGAACAGCAGGACAATGGAACAGACACCTAGGGAGGTTGTAGAAGATCCTTCACTGGAGCTTTTCAAAAGGAGGCTGGAGAGCCAGCTGTCTTGGATGGTTTAGACACAACAAACCCTGCGTCTTGGCAGGGGTTTAGACTAGATGACCCTTCTAACCCTCTGATTCTGTGAAGGGAAGCTGCTGTGATTTTGGGCTGTGAATACAGTGGGGGGTTGAGATACAGCATTTGAGAACAACTATAAAAAGAGTTGCTTTTACCTTTGGAGTTAGCACTGCTTCACACTGCCTGATCATCAAAGCAGGCCAGTTAGTCAATGAAAACATTTCTCCTATTTCTATCTTTCCAGCAGGCCACCAGTTGTGTTTTTTATGTATGTTAAAGTACTAGCCGCCTTACCCTGCCTCTCTGAAATATATATTCAAAGTGTATTCAACTGACCTAAGCACAGGACAAGAATTCAGAAGTTCCTGGATTCTAGTCCCAGCTCTGTCACTGATTGTGTGGCCTTGGGCAAGTCATTTGTCTCCATTTCCCCATCGGTAAAATGAAAATAATATTTACTTACCCCACATATACATTATGGGTCTCTGGGTTTGTTTACACAGTGCTAACAAAGCATGTTAGAGAGGACTATGTTAATGTGAACTAGGTACCATTTTGAGTGCTCCTGCAGCATCTACTCTGGGCAGTTAGAGTGCAACTCATCAGAGCGCTTTACAAGTTACACCCCTCTGGCATGCTGCCGTGCCGGGTAGATAAGCCCTTAATGTGTGTTGAGTGCTTTGAACTTGTAAGATGCTATTGAAGTGCTGAGTATTATTGCTAGCAGGATACACTGTATTATTCATATATAACAAAGTGGTTTAATCTCTGCTTAAGATGCAAATTTCAGTGCAACCTAAACTATGGAGCCACTGCGATACCTTTTGTAATTATCTTTTTCTTAGGGTTTGGTAAACCTAGCTAAACAATGGAACACCTTGTCAATGTGTAATCCTTCTTTTGAATCTTTCTGAACTCTTGATTTCCGTGCTACCTTGTGGCAACGAGTTCCACAGGTTAATTATATGTTATGAAAAAAAGTTTGTTTCCTTTCATCAGTTTTAAATATATTGTGTTTCTGCTTGTTCTTATATTGTGAATGAGGGTAAACACTGTAGCTACTCCATTCATTATTTCATATTCTCATTGAGGCCTTCTCTTCACTGCTGTTTTTACCTGGAAGTAACTGACACCTGTGAGTTATCCCAAGGTAAAAACACAGTGAATACAAGTCTCTAGGTGAGGTCAGCACTATCCCTGCCTGGTAATGTCATCTGCATAATCTTGCCACCTCTCTGATTACTCTTTTATCCATACAGTTAATGAATATATTAAACAAAACTGATTCCTGGGGGCACCCCATTGCATGTTTCTGCTTTGTAGAAAGTTGACTATATATTACACCTCCTTTTTTTCTATGACTTTTAGCTAATTTCTAGATTACAGTAGAATTTTACCTCATACCCCAGGCCTGCTTTGTTTCCTTAATAGTCTTATATGAGGGATTTTCTCTCAGGCTTTTGGAAAATGCAAATAACTAAACCTACCCTGATTTTACAGTGTTACTAGCATCCAGGAGAGAGGTGTCTCTAAATCTCTATTGCTCCTTTAACCCCTGGAGTACCTTCAATCCCAGGCAGATAAATGTCTCTAGTCCATCACTGCTCCCCTGTAAGCTCCCTCCCTGCCAGTGGATACTTAGGTAAATATCCATGTGTGGACCCACAAATGAAACTATAATAGCATGTAAGCATTACAGCATGGTAAAGTATTTAAAACCCTATGCCCCAAATAATCCACACTTTACTTCCTTTGTCAAACCATTTAGAACTCATGGTTAGATTATTTTCCGTTGTGGTCTCAATCCAAACTGGCCCCTCTGTTCTCCCTGGCTGAAGACAACTAAAGGCTCATTTTACTTTACAAGACCAAGGCCTGTCTAAACCATATTATGAAGATGTGAGCTATATGGATGGTACCACCACGCCCCCACGTCTGCCCCATAGCGTGAAGAAGCAGAGCCCAGATTCCATAATCAGTAGAGTAGTTCTGGGAAGTTCATCTGTACCTGTGATTACGCAAAGGTGAGCGTTAGGCAAAGCAGCACCCTCGAGTTGCCAGGAAGGCTAGACACCTCAGAGTTAATTTCAGAAATCTACTAGATTTGGCTTCAATGTTTAGGACTATTGTGTTGGAAACGTCTAAGCTCTCCTGTCGCATCCAAAAAGCCAGTGATGTTTTGACACTCAGTGCCTCATATTACAGCAATAAAATGTCATTGAAGTGTGGGGGAACAGCTTGGGCAAGACCATACCAGTTGAACCCACTGGGAACTAGGTTTTCTATTCCCAAAAGACATCTGCTATATATCGATCGTGCCAGAGATGCCTGGGAACATATTAAGGCTGATGTAGATGGAGAGTGGGGGTGGGGGGTAAAATATGGATCTTATGAGAACATGCAGATTTGGTGAGTTGGCTGAAGTTAACCCCTGACTCACTAATGCCAGATGGGGAGAGCACGTCCTTTTACCGTAAGTGCTGGGTGTTTTTCTGTATGTCTTCCTCTGGCATCACAAGACACTTCAGCTCCTCTAACTTAGCTTCTGGGCCAGAGCAAGAGCTTAATCGGCTCTTGGAGTAATTTCTACCTCCATTCCAGCTGACTAGATCAGACCATAGATAGTGCTGGGAGTGAGGCAGAGCCTCAGCTCTGGGGGAGATGGAACGTAATTACAGTAGATGAAGGACACTCTGTAGCTTTTCCAAGGGTGCTGAGATTAGACTGTAATCACTGTTTGTAAGCAGACTGGAATGAGGGGTAATCAGCCAGACAGCCTTGACACATTATTCCAAGAATTAATATTAGCTTCCAGAAGTCGCTCAACAATTCTCACTTGTGTGAAACTGCAGGTCGTGTGTGCGTACAGCTGGGGTCGCTCAGTGGGAAATGGTGTAGGTCGTGTAAGCAGTGAGTGCACAGTTCACTCCAGTTTAAGCTGCTCCAGAGTGGAGCTGCTGTAGTGAGTGGTGCAGGGGCATTGACTATGGGAAGTGTGTGCTACTCCAGGGCCAGTCTCTCCCAGCAGGCGCTGTAAGAAACTGTAGGGGAGTACTGGCTTTGGGGGGACACTTGGCTCTTCCAGTCCTGAGCTTTAGTATGAGCTGTCTGTGGAGAATTCAGTAGTTACTGGCTTGGAGTTACTGCAGTACTATCCTCTCCCAGCAGGAAGCAGTGTAGGTTGTTATACCGGAATTGCAGCCCTTAATTTCTGCTTACAGGAACAGTGGGTTTCTGTGCAGCGAGATGACTCTTCGTGTTGTGATGAGGAGAGGGAGGTGTGTGTTGTTTTCCTAAGCCCCCAGAGACAATGGCAGCTGCGGAATGACCTGCATCACTCAGAACTGGAGAAATATCCTTTTAATTTGTAAAAAAATCTTTGCAAGTGTGCTTGGTGCTGCTTGAAATCCTGTCCCTTAATTATAAAGCCTGCTGGTATCAGTGAGCTCGGTGAGAACAGTCAGTACAGACACAAAGCTAACATCAGGCAGTGAGCGTCTTGATGTTCCTTTGATGTGAAACAAGAAGAAGAGAGGGAATGAAAGAGCTAAAATCTGGCCAGAAACCATTAGGAGAGCAAGAAAGAGTATTCATAAAAGTGCTCCTGTGTGTGGAAAGCAAAAGACAGAATTGAAAACCCCAGAGGAGACCCTGGAAGGGACTGATGAGTAACGAAGTAGATGATAATGTGCTTGTATAACCCCCAGACCCAGGGGGGTCATTTGGGTTTCAGAAAAGCGATCCGTAGGTGTAGCTGCAGCTCACTATTGCAAACCTGTTCCTAGCAGGTGCCACTACAGCGTGAGAATGCTGCCCTGCCTCGCTGTTCTGTTTTCAGCAGTTCCGAATGCTCAGTCCTTTGCTCAGCTCCATTTTGAAATAAATCACAAAGCATCATCTTGACTGTGTCTCTTCCAGCGTTTGCCATACATTGGTTTATGTGCATTGACTGTTTAATTATGCTGCAGGTTTGACAAGTCACTAAATACATACATGGCTTTATGGGCAGGATTACTAATATTTCAAGGGGCAAAGGTTAGCTGCAGTTATTGTAATTCACAGTAATATTATGATTTATGTTACAGTCGCGCCTGAAGGCCCCAATCTAGAGTGAGGCTGCATTGTGCTCTGGAAAGCTTACAGTCTAAAAAATAAGAAGAAACGAAGGGTTGGGGATGGAGAATAACACACAAACCAATAAACAAGGTGGTGACTGGTGCAGTTTTGTTAGTTACGTGTTTTGTGGCGGTGGGTTTGCTTGGTTTGTTCACTGGGGTAGAGAGAGGTCGAGGGAGACAGCAGGAATGAGACAGTTAGTAAGGGGGAAGGAAGGAAAAGAGGGGCAGGCCCAGCCTTGATCAGAAGCCAGGGTTTTGTGGGGTTCACGGCCATTGTGAGTCGTAGAGGGATTTGAAAGAGGACAGGGCAGGGGATGCTCAGATTATATCAGGGTTTTTTCCCTTGCGTAAGGGATAGGCTCCTTTTTTCCTTTGCATAAGAGAGAGGCTTCTGGGCAGCTTTGATCTCAAACACACCTGTGCTTGGGATGAAGCACAGGCATGTTTGAGATCAAAGCTGCCCAGGAGCCAGTAAGGGCTGGAATCCTTGGCAGAGCGACAGTGGCTGTTGATGTCATGGTAAATTAGTAGGCAGCCAGGTAGAGCAGGGCTAAATGGGGAAGAGCCTGTGTGAGAAACAAGAAATTTGTGTTTGATGTGAAGAGGAGGGAGCCAATGGAGCGACTCAAAGAGGGGGTTGAAGTTGGCAGAGCAGCAAGCCACAGCAGTGATCCCCAGCAGCAGCAGCATTCTGAGCAGACCCGGTGTGGACAAGGCCACCGTAGTCAGAATCAGAGAGGAGCAGGTGCAAACCCCTGCTCCTTTATGCTGCTGATTTAACTTCATGGGATCTGCCCCGGCTGCTAATCGCCATCACTCAGTGTCACTGAACTGCCAATGGCGAGGGTAGATCCAACGTCAGGTTTCCAAGGGAGTTTTGAGACAGTACCAAAGCAGGCCTGGTGCAGGTGCACACTGTGCAGTGCTTGAGAGCATTTCATTCCTTGTAGGCTCTCGTCATTCAGGCGGCAGGCACCTTGACCTCTCCTGGGTGTCACTTCGTTGATATGTTTAGTTCACATAGTAGTCACTGTTCAACACTGGTAAAACTGGGAGGAGAGGGAGTACTTGTGGCACCTTAGAGACTGACAAATTTATTTGAGCATAAGCTTTCGTGAGCTACAGCTCACTTCATCAGATGCATGCAGTGGAAAATTCTCTGTTCTTTGTTTAAAACGCTTAGCGGTGGCAGCATACTGTTCAAGGTCAAGGCAAAGTTTGTACCTTGGGGAAGTTTTTAACCTAAGCTGGTAAGAATAAGCTTGGGGGGTCTTTCATGCAGGTCCTCACATCTGTACTGTAGTGTTCAGAGTGGGGAAGGAACCCTGACATGGAGGAGAGGGGCACTATTTGCTCTGGTCAGTGGCAGCTGAGAGAGGGCAAGGGCGTGGGTTTGGTGTTAACTATCAGATTATAGAAATACATTGTGTTCTCTATCCTGCTGCTGCCTTACAGAGGGCCTAGGACATAGATCTAGTTCTCAGAATCTTTCCGCATGATTGTCACATTTTCTTGAAGAGAGGGCAGTAGGGAGAATAAATTCTCGGGGTGGGAGGGAGATTATCTTTGGGTGACATTCTCTCTGTGCATTCATTCCGTGCTCATCTCCATCATTTTTCAGCGCATAGATGTTGTATCTCAAGTTCCTGGAGGTTGGTGTCAGTGTCTTTCCTGATGGATTATTAATACATCCCAAAGCCCTCGTAGCCTATCTAATAAAAGCAATAAGTGTCCTGGTACCTAGCTGCATGACTAGAAGATTTATGGCTAAGAGCAGCAAAAGAGCAACTGGGGAAGTAAAGGTGTTGCTCAAAGAAACTTTAATATCTCCAGCCCCAATCTTCCATCTCTTCCATCTCATCTTTACTTAGGAATGTATCAAATTAGGGGGCCCAATGGGAGCAGAGAGGGGATGTTATATCAGTGCTGCCGTAGCTCGGGTTGTTGTCAGCATTTCTCATTAGAAATCTCTGTTTTCAGAGGAATACACCTAGTCCGTAAAATCTACTCTGGGCAGAAATTTAACATAAATGGTCCCTGACTGGGATTAAAATATTTAAATTTGAAATGTAAAAATTGTTGCATATAAATGTTAACATGTATGAAATTAAAGGGATAGCAGCATTGCCAACCTCAGGCATTCAAAAATCATGAAAAGAATCATGAGACTCGTTGAAATATTAGATTTCTTTTTTTATAAATTGGGGTTCATATTATTCGTCTTCTGGTATCTGAGGTCATGTCTACACCTAAACCCCTACAGTGGCAGTGCTGAAGCTGTGCCACTGTAGCACTTCAGTGTAGACACTACCTACACCAATGGGAGGGTTTCTCCCATCAGGATAGGTAATGCACCTCCCTGAGAGGTGGTTGCTTGATTGACAAAAGAATTCTTCTGTCAGCCTAGTGCTGTCTACACTGGGGGTTAGGTCAGTCTAGCCATTTCTCTCAGGTGAGTGGATTTTTCACTTCTCCCGAGAGATGTACCTTTGCTGATGTAAGTTCCCAGTGTAGGCCAGCCCTGAGCCTTAACAGAAAACTCAGGTCACATTTTGGAGGTTTTCGCTGCAACCAGGAAGTCTAGCAACTTTCTTTTTAAAAGAGAGCTGAGATTCTCACCTAACCACTTGATTTCAGGAGCTGGAACTTTAAGAAAAACACCAAATATTTCAAAACTCAAGATAAAATCATGAGAGTTGGCGAAGCTTGGAGAGTTGAGTAATTTAGGTATCTGTTTGGGGGCTTTTTTAAAAGTAGATTTATCAAACAAATTAACAGATAAAAAAATCTCCAGGAGTGTACGTTGAGATTGTATGGTTGGACCCTCATAAGTTGGAGAGTTCTAACTAAGCTAAGCTAAGGTGCTCTGTCTCCAATAACACAATAGAACATCAGACAGTTTTTTCTGCCCCCTTACATGCACGTGTAGCTAAAATAAGCTGTGATCATAAGTTTTTAATATTTAATTTCCTTGGCTGCTTAATAAGGAGAAAAAGAAACTCTCCCCCAGTCTGTAATTAAAAAAGCAATCAGCAAAGAGAAATTGATGTGTGTGTGTATATATATATATATCAATCCCTAGGGCCTGCGGGTCAACTACTATGTATTAGAATTGCAAGCTAAAAGGTAAAGACCCTCCGCGGCAGCTGCATCGTTATGGAGATATACAGAAACAGCTGCAGTTCAGCTTCCTGTATTGGGCAGGATTTATTAGTAGTATTTATTGTGTGTGTTACCATAACATATAGGAGTCCTAGTCATGGAACAGGACCCCTGTGCCAGGTGCTGTACAAACAGAACAAAAAAACATTCCCTGCCCCAACAAACTTAAAATCTAAGGTTAAGACTATGAATACACTTAAACCACTACAGCAGCACAGCACTGAACACAGTAATTCACTGTAGTCACTCACTACAGCGATGGGATGGGTTCTTTTTGGCACCTTTGTATCTCCCCCATTCTGGGTCCAGTGTGGAACCAGTCCAGTGCTCAGTGTGTCAGAGCGGTGTTGAAGCCCCCTGACTGCTCTAAGCTAAGCCTGGCTGCCTCTGGTCCCAAGTGTCTGTCCCGCCATCTGCAGTTCACCGCAATGTAGACACATGCTGGCTGTGCTTATGACCTCTTGTTCCCAGCCACTCCTCTATGCTGGGGGCAGAGTGGTATATGGAGGTTCTAAGCCACTGGGATTCCCCAATACTGGGAGAATCCTCCACCAGCTGAATAGCCAGCACTGCAGCTGCTTTTCACCACCAGAGTCGCTCAAAGCAGCCAAAGATCTACCCCAAAAAGTGTAACTCACCTCTGTAGTTTCACTGTCCAAGCTGAATGAACTGAAAAAATAAATATAAATATTGAAAAGTAAATCTAGGTTTATACAAACTTCACTCAATGTTAATAATTTCTAGTGTGGTTGATAACAACAGTATGGAATTAAAACTGGGAGTTTTATCTTGACAATCTATTTTAAAAGCAAAACAGAAATGTCTCAAATATCTTTACTTGCCCTCAAACTCAGAAAGTTTCGAGAGAGCACAGAAATGGTAATACAGGAAGCGCCCTAATGGAATAGCCCAGTTGTCTCTCAAGCCCAGTATTCTGTCTCCAATGTTGGGCAGTGCTTTATTTTTCCAGTGGGAGGCATTAAAACAACACACTGCTCCTGTTGGTGAAATAATGTTTCATGGGGAAAAATTTCTCTCTGACCCCATTTGTTAATCTGTTTATGCCCTGGAATGTTAAAAGTATGTACAAGATCTTTTGTTCATAGGTACATCTCAGTTATGTAAATACTTAATCTCTGTTACTAAATATTTTTCCTCAGATATCCTGCAGCAGTGAGTTCCATAGCTTAATTAAATTAATGTGGTGTTAAATATTTGTATTCCCTTTAAATTTTATTTCCTTTCAATCCTGCGTGCCTTCCTGTTCTTTCTTGGACAGGTAAATGAGAACTCCCAGCTAACCCTCAGTATCAGTTCTGTTATTTTATACACGTGTTTGTTGCTTCTCTTACTTTTCTCCTTTCCAAACTAAATACTCACTGACTTTCCTTATATGAGAGCTGCTGTCCCCCTGCCTGTGATCATTTCCATTGCCCTTTCCTGGACCTTTCCTACTCCTGTGCCTTAATTAAATGAAGGAATTGAATTTTAGATGAAGAAATACCATTAATTTATTAAATGGCATTAAAATATTTTCCACACATTTCTCCATCTCCTGTTTATACAGCCCAATGCCGTGTTTGATGTTTTTGACCAGCAGTGCACATTGAGAAGACACTTGCATTAAGTCCTCCACAGGGTGCCTAGCTCTTTCTCCTGAGAGAGACAATCCCTTGATATTTCTCCTAAGAGGTTCTAACTATTTTAGAACCCAGGAGTGTGTTCCAGTAGCTTTGTAATGTTACTTCCGCATCCATTATTTTGCACTTACTGGGGTTGAATTCTACTTGCCATCATGATCCCTATTTTCCTAATTTAGTGTGGGAACTCTGTGGTTCCACATAATCCTCCCTAATCTTGACAAGCCCCAAAAATTTAACATGGGTAGCCATTTTTACTGCCGAGCCCCTTCATATGAGTAATTAAAGATATACGGGACACCACCAGTCCTAGTGCTGATCTCTGAGTGCACCACTGCTAACCTCAAACCACACAGGGGACTAGCCATTTATTCCTGCTCTGTGTTTCCTATTGTTACCCCGTTTTTAATCCACAACAGGACTTTACCTCCTTCTCTGTGATTACTAAATTTTCTTAATAGGCTCTTTGGAGGCACTTTATCAAAAAGCTTTCTGAAAGTCTAAATGAAGTGTCTCCAGCAGTTTTCCTTTATCCACTATTTTGTTAACTCTTCAAAAGAATTCTAACAGATTACAGAAGCACAATTAACCTTTACCCAAAGTCATGCTGGGTTTTCTGATTGTATTATAGTACTTTAGATATTTCTTTAATAATTTTCTCCACTACCTTTACTGGCACTTGAGTATGGCTTACTAGTGTAAATTGTTAAGATCTCCGTTAGCACCCTATTTTAAAAAGCCATTAGCCACTCTGTCTTCTTCTGGCATGCTTAGTTGTTGCATGCTTTAATGATGAATTCCATATGTATGTGATCTCTGTTTATGATGTAGCCACTTATGATGTCTAGATACCATGGTGACAGGCACACTAAAAATGCCAACCTCACTTCTGATCTGCAAATCGCTGCTGAATTTTGTTTTTCCTCCCTTGGGCCTTTCCTAAACAGAAAATTTTCCTATTGTGCTGAGTGTTGCCAGCTGATCTGGCAATTTTGGGATGGGGAAAAGTATACATCAGAGACCACAAAACTGCTTTATACTTGCTGCCAGAGCTAAAATATTACCACACATCCTGAGGTAAAAGACTTGTGTATTAAACAGACTGTGCTACTAAGCCCTAAAAGTTTAGGTTGAATTAAGACTTGCAACCTAGAGGTTGTTTCCCATTTCACAGTTTAAACTTAAAGAGCTAATGTCTGAAATAATCAAGTTTAGCGTCATTATTTTGCATATTGTCATCTATCTCATAACAAAAAAAAACGAGGAGTACTTGTGGCACCTTAGAGACTAACCAATTTATTTGGGCATAAGCTTTTGTGGGCTAAAACCCACTTCATTGGATGCATGCAGTGGAAAATACAGTAGGAAGATACATATACCCAGAGAAACATGAAAAAATGGGTGAAGAAACAGATTGACAGAGCTCGAAGAATACCCAGAAGTCACCTACTCCAGAACAGGCCCAACAAAGAAAGTAACAGAATGCCACTAGCCGTCACCTTCAGCCCCCAACTAAAACCTCTCCAGCGCATCATCAAGCATCTACAAACTATCCTGAAGGATGATCCCTCACTCTCACAAATCTTGGAAGACAGGCCAATCCTCACTTACAGACAGCCCCCCAACCTGAAGCAAATATTCACCAGCAACCACATAGCACGCAACAAAAATACTAACCCAGGAACCTATCCTTGCAACAAAGCCCAGTGCCAACTCTGTCCACATTCTCTGCTCCTTGAAGTCTTTAAATCACGATTTGAGGACTTCAATAGCTCAGACATAGGTGAGAGGTTTTTCGCAGGAGTGGGTGGCCTGTGTTGTGCAGGAGGTCGGACTAGATGATCATAATGGTCCTTTCTGACCTTAGTATCTATGAATCTATTCAAGAGACACCATCATAGGACCTAATCACATCAGCCACACCATAAGAGGCTCGTTTACCTGCACATCTACCAATGTGATATATGCCATCATGTGCCAGCAATGCCCCTCTGCCATGTACATTGGCCAAACTGGACAATCTCTATGCAAAAGAATAAATGGACACAAATCAGAAGTCAAGAATTATAACATTCAAAAACCAGTCGGAGAACACTTCAATCTCCCTGGTCACTCAATTTCAGACTTAAAAGGCACAATTCTCCAACAAGAAAACTTCAAAAACAGACTCCAACAAGAAACTGCAGAATTGGAATTAATTTGCAAACTGGACACCATTAAATTAGGCTTGAATAAAGACTGGCAGTGGATGGGTCATTACACAAAGTAAAAAACTATTTCCCCATGCTAATTTTTCCCCTATTGTTACTCACACCTTCTTGTCCACTGTTTGAAATGGCCCATCCTGATTATCACTACAAAAGTTTTTTTTCTCCTGCTGATAATAGCCCACCTTAATTGATTAATCTCGTTACATTTGATATGGCAACACCCATTTTTTCATGTGCTCTGTGTATATATATCTTCCTACTGTATTTTCCACTGCATGCATCCGATGAGGTGGGTTTTAGCCCAGGAAAGCTTATGCTCAAATAAATTTGTTAGTCTCTAAGGTGCCACAAGTACTCCTCATTTTTTTGGCTGATACAGACTAACACGGCTACCCCTCTGAAACCTATCTCATAACAGAACAACACAGGAGGTGACTGATAGCAAACTTTTCCTGTAGTAACCACTGGCACTGCATTGTAGAGCTAGATTTAGGGGCTTCAATGCAAACTGTTCTCCATTTGCTAAACAATGAATATTCTTGGTGATCTGTGGTCTTCGGACTGCTTGCTAGATGCTTACCCCGAGTCAAACATTCACAATCATTAGAAAGCATTACAAGCTCTTGGAGAAGATAAAGTAAGACAAATGACTTGTGTACGAGTCTGTATTTCCCTGATTACTTCAGCTCCAAGGCATTTGCATTTGACACCTGCTCCATCAAAAGGTCCTGTTTCCCAGAACTGATAGTAGTTGGTTGCTTGTC
The DNA here is from genome assembly GCF_965152235.1 of Eretmochelys imbricata. Taxonomy (NCBI): domain Eukaryota; kingdom Metazoa; phylum Chordata; order Testudines; family Cheloniidae; genus Eretmochelys; species Eretmochelys imbricata. The sequence continues at coordinate 12,241,656 of NC_135581.1, forward strand.
AGTAATTTAGATAGTGATGTTTACAGAGCCTAGTGTGAAAAGTCTCGGATGGTGATGTTCCTGTATCTATAAACCCAGCAGTAAAAGACTTGGAAGCCGGGTAAGGGGAGGTTTACATAGCGTGTCTGTAATTAACAAGATCAACTGTGCCGCTTTACAGACTCCCCTCAGCTCATGTTAGAAGTGATGGTGCTAATTGATTATTGTAATTCATTACAAATGTACCTTAATTAAATTACCCATCAGTGGATGTGAGATTAATGATGATAACCTAGGTGAGCCCACGATTAAATTTAGGCTTGTAAACTTTCTCAGTTATTATAAAAAAATTCATTGGGAGCAAAGAAAGAGGAGACTGCAAAGGATGATGAAAAGGATCAGATTGGTTTTCTGGAACACAGCTAGTCCAGCTATAGGCTGTGTTTCGTGGGGTTCCTTCAGTGTGGGACAAAACTCAGACCTTGTGAGTAGAGGGAGGCCTGTTAGATTTGTCCCACAGCTATCAATCGTACTGATACGCCCGCCCCCGCCCATAGTATCTGAGCACATCACAGTCTAATGTATTTATCCTCACAACACCCCTGTGAGGTCAGGAAATGCTGTTATCCCCACGTTACAGATGGGAACTGAGGCACAGGGAGGCTAAGTGACTTGCCCAAGATCACACAGGAAGTCTGTGGCGAAGCAGGTACTTAAACCCAATTCTCACATGGTCCAGGCTAACTTTCTAACTGCTCCCTAACCTTCCCCTCCCCTAACCGTTTAAGGGCTATTTTGAAGCAGTTTAACCCCCAAATGTATGGGTTTTATAACAGGGAGAACATAGGAAACCAAACATCATAGGAATACAAAAAATTTTCGGATTTTTCTGTTACTTAATTAAAAAAAAATAGGAAGGGTGAGGTTTAAATGTTGTTCTTTGGTGATGTGGGGTGGGGAAGGGGTTGGCATGGGGTTGAATTTAAAAAATTGCTGCAATGCTAAAAGTCTCAATACAACACTGGGAACGGGAAAAGGAAAGCTGAAATGGAAAGTGAAACTGGCCAGTCTAGTTTCTCTGCCTAAACTGAGTGCAGTGCAGAAAGTAAACAATGCCTACCAGTAGTGAAGAGAAAACTCGATGTTTCAGCTTCTTTCACTCCTAAGTTGGCAGTAGTAATACAGATAAGTACATTTTTTCTAAATATATTATTTTTATCTTGACAGTACCTCTTTTCAATAAATTGTGTGTAGTAAGGTGGCATTGCTATGAATCCTCTCCAAGGGTGAAGCCAATGCCTGCTGCTAAACACTGATTGATCCCTGGGAAGAATGAATGTTTTCTGATACGGCTTTCCTTTGCTCCTCGTATTTTGCCTGGATCATTACTTGATGTTTCTGCAGAAATAGCATCCAGAAATTATATCTCCTCATCTATTTCTAATGTGTTAATCACCTTGGTATTGAGGCACCAAATACACAAACTGCAAGTTTCACTCTTGGGCTCACGTAGAATTATCTTCTCTGTTCTCTCCTGGAGATGTTTCATTCCAGGGGTGGTCTTCAGAGGATCATATTTGCAGGAGGAAGAAAACTCACCAACCAGTTCATAAATTCTGAGGCCTAAAGGGACCACTGTGATCATGTAGTTTGATCATCAGCATAATAATAAACTCACCTGAAATAATTCCCACTGGAACTAGAGCAGTGATACTCCGGCTTAGGCGTGTCATCCGCAAGTGTTTCTCTAATGTGTCTCCTGCGGCTCTTTGTAATACATGATATTAAAACACTGTGTGATTTAATTATTAACCAATCTAAGTTATTCACCAGTCAGGATGCTTATACTGTGTTGTTAACCAATCGTAGTTAATAAAATAATAATACTTGGTCAGTCATTTTGCTGTGAGGATTATAGATAGATAGCCATAATTCACACGACTGTGGCTCTATGTAATGTTGATTGCTAATTTGGCTCCTGAACCACAGAGGTCTGAGTATCACTGAAATAGAGCATCTCTTCTAGAAAAACATCCAACCTTGATTTTAAAATGTCCAGTTATAAATCTACCGTGACCCTTGATAAATTGTTCCAATGATTAGTTATGCTCACAGTTAAAAAAAAAATTAGGCCTTACTGCCAATGTGAATTTGTCTAGTTTCAACTTCTAGCCATTGGATCTCATTGTACCTTTGTCTGCTAGATTGAAGAGCCCATTATGAAATATATGTTCCCAGTGTAGGTACTTATAGGCTCCAATCAAGTCAACCCTTAACCTTCTCTTTGTTAAGCTAAATAGATTGAGGTCCTTGATACAGTCTATCACTGTAAGGCATGTTTTCTAGTCTTTTAATTATTCTTGTGGTTCTCCTCTGAACCCTCTCCAATTATCAACATCCTTGGATTGTGGACACCAGAACTGGACATGGTATTCCAGCAGCAGTCGAACCAATGTGAAATACAGAGGTAAAATAGGTTTCAGAGTAGCCTCTCTACTCCTACTTGAGCTTCCCCTGTTTATACATCCGTGGATCTTATTAGCCATTTTGGCCACATCATCACTTTGGGAGCTCATGTTCAGTTGATTATCCACCATGATCCTCCAAATCTTTTTCAGTCACTGATTCGCAGGTTACAGTGCCTCATCTTGTAAGTATGGCCTAAATTCTTTGTTCCAAGATATATAACTTATATATACTACATGTTGTAGACTTTAAGGTCAGAAGGGACCATTATGATCATCTAGTCTGACCTCCTGCACAATGCAGGCCACAGAATCTCACCCACCCGCTTCTGTAACAAACCCCAAACCTATGACTGAGCTATTGAAGTCCTCAAATCGTGGTTTAAAGACTCCGAAGTGCAGAGAATCCTCCAGCGAATGACCCATGCCCCACGCTGCAGAGGAAGGCAAAAAAACCCAAGGGCCTCTGCCAATCTGCCCTGAACAAAAATTCCTTCCCGACCCCAAATATGGCGATCAGCTAAACCCTGAGTATGTGGGCAAGACTCATCAGCCAGATACCCAGGAAAAAATTCTCTGTAGTAACTCAGATCCCACCCGATCTAACATCCCATCACAGGCCATTGAACATTTCTACCGCTAATAGTCAAAGATCAATTAATTGCCAAAATTAGGCTATCCGATCATATCATCCCTTCCATAAACTTATCAAGATTATTCTTGAAGCCAGATATGTCTTTACATTTAGCCATGTTAAATATGTCACATCTGCTAATGAAGTGAAAGCCTTTGCAAAATGTTTTGAATTCATAGAATCATAGGAGTGTAGGACTGGAAAGGACCTCAGTAGGTCATCTAATCCAGTCCTCTGTACTCAAGGCAGGACTAAATAATAAGTAGACCATTCCTGACAGGTGTTTGTCTAACCTGTTCTTCACAACCTCCGGTGATGGAGATTCCACAACCTCCATAGACAATTTGTTCCAGTGCTTAATCACCGTGACAGGAAGCTTTTCCTAATGTCCAACCTAAACCTCCCTTGCTACAATTTAAGTTCATTGCTTCTTGTCCTATCCTCAGAGGTTAAGGAGAACTATTTTTCACCCTTCTCCTTGTAACAATGTTTTACGTACTTGAAAACTGTTATCATGTCAGTTTTCTCTTTTCCAGACTAAACAAACCCAGTTTTTTCAGTCTTCCCTCATAGCTCATGTTTTCTAGACCTTTAATAATTTTTGTTGCTCTCCTCTGGACTTTCTCCAACTTGTCCACATTTTTCTGAAACGTGGCACCCAGAATTGGACACTACTCCAGTTGAGGCCTTATGAGCACAGAGCAGAATGGAAGAATTACTTCTTGTGTCTTGCTTACAAAACTGAGTTTCCTGGTCGGAAAGGGACGCTGGCGGCTCCAGTCAGCACCAGTGACTGCGCCATTAAAAGTCTGGTTGGTGGGGCTGGCAGGCTCCCTGCCTGGCTCCGCACAGCTCCTGGGAAGCAGATTGACATGTCCCTCTGGCTCCTAGGTGGAGGGGGAGCCACAAAGCTCCGCACGCTGTCCCCACCCGAAGCACCGACTCCACAGCTCCCACTGGCTTGGAGCCACAGCCAATGGCAGCTGTGGGCAGGGGCAGGGTATGGCTGCTCCTCCGCCTAGGAGCCAGAAAAACATGTTGTAGCTTCCCGGGAGCTTCCTGAGGTAAGCGCTGCCCGGAGCCCATGTCCCAACTCACTGCCCCATCCCTGAACCCCCTCCTGTACCCAAACTCACTCCCAGAGAGTGCATCCCGCACTCCAACCCCATGCCCCAGCTCGGAACCCCCATCCTGCAACCCAAACCCTTCATCCCTGGCCCCACCCCTAAGCCCACACCGCCAGCCGGAGCCCTCACCCCCTCCAGCACTCCAACCCACTGCCCCAGCCTGGAGCCCCCTCCCACACTCCGAAACCCTTGACTCCACCCCAAACCCCTGATCGCTGGCTGCACCCTCCTCCAGAGCCCTCACCCCCTTCTGCACCCCAACCGTCTGCCCCAGCCCGGTGAAAATGAGTGAGTGAGCAGAGGTGGGGGAGTGCGAGTGACAGAGGGAAGGGGGATGGAGGGAGAAGGGGCGTGGCCTCAGGCGAGGCAGGGGTGTTCAGTTTTCTGCGAGCAGAAAGTTGGCAACCCTAGTTACACTGTTGACTCATATTTAGCTTGTGATCCACTGTGACCCCCCCACATCCTTTTCCTCAGTATGTGCGATGCCCATGTAGAAAGAGGTAATGTTCCCACAAAGGAGAATAAGATGAGGTTCACACAGTAGTCAAAGTTTGGAGAGAGATGCCAGACAGTAGAGGACTGTTCCAGGTTCTGTCTTAGAATTCGGACCTTAATGAATTTTTTCTTCTTGCCAGATACACTTGCTGGTGGCAACTGTGCCTCAGAAGTCAGAGGGGTGTCTGGAGTGTGCTAATACGGCAAGTGATTCAAGATAAGAGAGCTAATACCACATTTGTGCTAACGCTTTCCATATTCCTGGATTCTGAGGCTATGTTGTGACAGGCAGGCAGCTCTTATTAGCTGTGCAAACTTAATTAGCTCACATCAAAGTTTGTGGAAGACATTTCTCTTGGGAGCCTGTGCTTACCAAGAGGCTCAAACTCTGCTTGGAGGTGGTGATATTAATATTGAAAGTACCCATTGCAGGGTTTTTGATGACCTTGCTTGTGTTGATAAAAAGATGCATTTTCCAGGTTTAGCTGGTTATTTTCAGCAGTTTTGTATATAATACTGAAGTGATTTCTCCAGGGGGGGAAAAAAGGGCGGAGGGTGGGGGGGCGACAGAGATTTGCTACAAAGACTAGTCCACTGAAGGCATCCATCTCTGCACTGGGGTTTCAAGGCATATGCTATCAAAAGCTAAGATAAATAAGCCAGCAGTAAGGATTTATACTGGTGGTATCAATGGATCTGGGGAAAGTAGGATGGGGCTGGGGACTGACTTTTCCCAGGTTCGGTGCAAATCAGTGAAGGGATCATCTCCAGTTCAGCAGCCTGATGTCGGCTGTCAAATCAATAGGCTCCTCTTGCACGCAGGCAGCACACAGTCTGTCGACTCCGCACAATGTAAAGGTAGCAGGGTAGCCTGCAGCGCACAGTGTCCTGGTCACACGTCATTTTTCCTCCAGAGAGTTTATAGCTGCTTCCCACAATCCAAGCAAATGTAAATACCTGTACAAAGCGCAGCTCACCAAAGGATGGCAACCAGCCAGCGCAGCTCACCAATCGCAGGGAGCCTCACCCACAAAGGCTGATCACGGCAGGCGGAGTCCGTCGGCTAACATCCGAGAACTCTGCGTTTGGCCCACTTCTTTCTCTTTGCAGAGCCGGATGACCCTGCTGTGCAGTCTTGGTGCTGCACCTTGATCTGGCTTGTGATTGCCTTACAAAGCTAAAGATTTTTAATCAGTTTATCTCCCCACCCCCCCCTTTTTTTTTTTCATTTAGGTCACAAACCCTGTGTGTACATGTGCATATATGTGTGTCACTCTGCTTGTCCTTTGCTTTTTTCCCAGCCTGCTCCTGCAACAGGGATTGTTACGTTGCAGAGGAGGAGCTGGTTCACAGGGGCAGTCACTGAGATTGTCCTGTGCAGCTGAGCTGCTGAGAAAGGGGTCAACACATCTGGCTTGAATAGTCACCCTTAGTGGCACACTCAGCAGAGAGGGTAAAGATTTGAATGGGCCATGGAGACTGACCTACCTGGTCAGTCAAGGATGGGGTGAGGCACGCTATTGGTTCATTTTGGGGAAGTTTGCACTGCTTGCACCTTTCCTATGGACTTCTGTCTCCAGAACTGTCAATCCGGCACCTTTCATACACACACAAACCAGAATGGATTGTGGGTGGAGAAGGCACCAGCTTGGATGATTCCACTGGGGCCGCTCCGGAAGGGGAAAGGAATCAGACATGGACTCTTCATCAGCAGCTGGATTCTGCGGGGAAGAGCTACCATTTCCCTCTTTTAGAGCCAGGTTTTGGCTGTTGTTTCCCCCTCACAGCTCCCTAGGATCATTGTTTCATGCACCAACTCCGCTGGGCTGGACATTGTGTGTAGATGGCAGACTCTCGCCTCCCAAAACAAATGTCCTCCTCTCAGCTCACCCATGGTCAGAGATCCCATGGTGGTCAGAGGAAACGCTACAAAGACACACAGAAAGCATATCACAAGAAAACTGATGTGGACATCACAAGCCACCAAGTGACCTCAGTGGCATCACATCCTCCATCAGGCAGTGACACACTTTGAGGAGAAGCGCCTTGCCCTGGAAGCTGAAAAGACACAGAGAAGGAAGGGGAAAGAAAGAACTTTCTCCCAGCAGGCAACTGACCCACCAGGAAATGCTTTTACCTACTGTGGGCAGATCTGAGGTTCCAAGCTTGGACTCCTGCGTCATTTCAAGACCCATATGTAAATCTGTGGTAGAGATCATCCTCAAATCGAGGAATTGCTGTTGATGATGATGTTCCCTAGGGCACTGTGCCCAGCTTTGGGGTAAATTAAAGATGGCTTCTGGCTATTGGTCAATAGAAATGTCCCAAGTTTTGCCCCTTTGTCCTGTCTGCTGGATGGTTTCTTTTCATTCTGTGTGTTGGCCCTATCAGGGTAGCTGTGGGACCAGTGAAGGCCTAATCCCTCCACCCCATCTGAGCAGCAAGCAGCAGGGAGAAGGAGCAGCAGATGTGGTAAGTAGTCCTGTGTCAGGGCATAGCCAGTGCCTGGAGTCAGATGTTTTTACCCACATCGGCCTGCAGCCAGCGTGACTTCTTCACATGCACTGGTGCCATCCCCACCTCCCCTCCAAGCCTGGCTGAAGTAAGCTGAAGTACAGCTTTTCAAGGCTACACGGTACTCTAAACACCGTAAACTATTGGAAGTGAGGGTGCCTCCCATCAAAATGACACAGCTCTGTGCATGCAGTGCCTGACAGCCCCCATATTGCGTAGAAGAGCCTTGTGAGGACTGACCCTGCCAAACTCTCTATCCAAAGTCAAGATGTTTACTTCTAAATAAATAAATAAATCTCTGCCTCAGCTGATGCCTATTTCAGGCTGAGTAGCAACCTGAGACCGTAACAAACCCTTGGCATTTGCCTTCACTTCGCAGGAGATGGTACTCCCTGTAGGGCAGAACTGAAGTGCTTTGGTTTAGAGCAGCATAGGAGAAGCCTAGGACTGAACAAGCATTGAGACCGAATCCCCCTCTCACCCTGTGTGTGCTGGGTCCCACCAGCTTATAGTTAAGGGTTTTTGATTCTGTGGCATGTGATCTGAGCAGTCAGCAGATGGGCAGAGAGTTCAGCCTGATTCTGACTGAGCAGGACTAATAATAAAGACTAAGGGGAAGTTGCCTCGTGTCCCATCCCATGTGGTGGCTCCTACTGCTGCTGTTCTCTTGCGGGAAAAGTTGTGAGCAGCCTTCTGGTCTTGAGTCCAGCCCCTGTTCTTCCTACTCGAATGAAAGCATACACTGGAAATGCGTGCCGTATTGCTGTCAAATGCATGTTGCACACAAGTGGGGACATTTGATATTTGGTTGTGCTGATATGTGTGAAGTGATGCTTCCTCTTCCCTAGTAGACACTTCCTCATTGCCTGGCAGACACTAGCCTCTCATCATGGTGATGTAGCCCAGTGCCCTCCACTACTATCCAGTGGCCAGTTTTTGCCCTAGATCTCTGCTCCTGAAGGCAAAATAGGTTAATGAAAATGAATTGTGAACAGATTCCTGCAGGTTAGTTCAGTCATTGAGGAAGGAGCTGAACAACTAAACTGAGGCCATTTGGGTAGCTCAAGCTTATTCTCCTTATTTTATGTTGGAAGCTGTCACTTAGGATTAATCATACCTCTTCACTGTAGCTTCTGAGGGTACATCTACACTGCAGCCGGCAGTGTGCTTCCCAGCTCAGGCAGGCAAACGCGTGCTGGCTCCGCTCGAGCTAACACACTAAAAGTAGGAGTGTTGCCAGGGGTCACGCAGGTGGTGACTCAGGCTAGCCACCCAAGTGCATGTCCAGGGGCTCTGGGCAGGTTTGTACTCAGGAAGCTAGTCTGAGCTGCCACCAGTGCTGCCCCCTGTCGGTTAGTGCTAGCAGAGCAAGCGCATCTGTCTAGCCGAGCTGAGACGCGCCCACCTAGCTGCCGTGTAGACATACCTCAGGCTTTCCTCCGCCATAGCTGAGGTACCAGGTGGAATGAGTGATCTTGCAGGTCCTTCTGTGGCACACTTGGCTCACAGGAAAGGGACTCATCAGGCCAGCGTGGGAGCACGAGGGGCAATGCAGGATGGCCAGTACTCCAGTCTCAGGAGCTTTCCAGTCACTGTCTGCAACCAGTGTGGGTAACACCTGGAATGCTTATGAGCCATCATCCTAACACCACAATGGCCACCTTTTATCTGCAGCATGCCAGAAACCCAAGTTAGCTGTGATACGACCTTGAGTGCCAATCTGAAACACTCATCACCCTCATGCTGTCTCCCTCTCCACCACCCCTCCCGTGCTCCTCTTGTCTTCCTCCATCCTTTTACTTTCTCTGTCTCCCCCTCCCCTCCCCCTCCTTCTCACCACACACCCTCTCGCTGTCCTGCCCCAAGCCAGCCCCGTGAAGGAGCTCTCCTCACACTGCTGCCCCATGTGCTGCACCACTTGTGGCCTCCTGGTCTCCCCAGACTCTGGAAATGTGGGCAGATGCTCGCAGTCCCATCGATTCATTATTACTGCTCAGACCTACTGAAATGAGAGAGGACACAGCATGCTGTTTTGAAGAGTCCATAGTACCAGGAAACCCTCAATGCAGGAGGTCACACTGGTGGTCCCAAGAGGTTTACAAATAGCCACAAGTCCAGTGTTCCTTAGAATAAGATCACAATTTCACACTTCCAGCTTGTCCTGCTCGCTTTTCCCCAGCGAAGTGACCGGAATGATCTAGGAATGCAGGCTGGCTTTGGAGGAATTCCTGCCTGCTTAAGTCCTAGTTCTCCTAGCACGGAGTCCTCATAGTTATGGTTATAGTGCACTAGCTCTGACGGGACTTAAAAAGAACTCTGGTCTTACCAGTTGTCGCAGCAATTAGTGACATAGGAGCTCTCATACCTCTTCCTCTCCTAGCAAGAGTCCCTGTAGAAAATGTTGTAGGAGCGCTATCTTTGGTTGACAAGTATGAAAGAGGTGGCTTCACAGGGAACGGTGCTGACTTCTTTGCGAGACTTAGCAGCAGCGACTGTTGCGCCGTTCCCTCCTTTCTCGCAGTTTCCCAGAATAACCTTACTGCATCTTCTTTGACAGCAACAGACAGAGAAGGTTACTTGTGTGTGAATGACTCCCGGTCCTTGCTGATGAGGGTTTGGAGTTTCTGTTCTCATTCCATCTGGGGAAGCTGGAAGGGAGACAGTTGTCTGAAGCACATCACTAGGCTACCTCGTTGCAGATTGACCGGGGACGGAAAGTTCTGAAGAGCACTGTCGGTTGCCCCCGATTCCAGCAGAGGGGATCGTAATGAGTTGTGTTCAGTACTGGACTTTGCAATTCAAGATAACTCTTTAAATAGCAACGTTCCTCAGTCTGTAGTCACTGGCTCAACGCCCAGGGAAAACAGTGGGTTGAAAATATGAACCGCTAACTTTTATTTAGTGCTTTCCAGCTGTACATCTGTTTGTTTGAAAACATTAATCAATATAACCACTGGCAAAAAAGTACCTGCCTGTACTCCTCATTCTTACCTGTGTGGCAAACGTGGCAACTGTGGGTTGTTTTCTGTAGGTAATTAAAAAGGCAAAGGGCTGAGGTTCAATTATTTGACTTTTTCTTTTCCTTTATTTGCTTTTCTTCGCTTAATATAAAAATTGGCGACAGCTTTATCTCTTCTGGTTAAAAATGGTTTCTCCTTAGACTGTGGTCTTCTCTGATCTCACAAGCTAAGTAGGGTCCGGCTTGGTTAGCACTTGGATGGGAAAACTCCGGATGGTGGAGGAAATGGTGTGGGTGTTTATGTAGAATTCTTCCTTCTGAGTCGGAACTGAGCCCTAGCATGGCATTGAGAAATGGTGTGTTATTGAAGGTTTTGCACTGTAGAAGAGATGAAAAGTCACTTGTGGTTCTTAAGGTTGTAAGGCACTTTTCAAATGAAATGAGGTGCTAGGCCCAGCATTGCACCAAATGTTAACGTAATTGCATTCTGCCTACCTAAATTCCACCTGTATGTGCATCTGGACATAGATGGTATTCTTTGCTTCCTGTTCTAAACTGGTTTAGTGTTGATGTACGCTGTTAAGCCGCGGCTGAATGGTAAATAATATCAGTGGTATTTCAAAGCACTTTTCAGACAATAACTAATTAACCCAGCTTGATGCTTATGTGGGTGAAGTGATCCCACTGTGCTATTTGTACATCAGTTTAAGTTTGTACATTGCTCTGAGATCATTTGGAATGAAAGGTCCCATGCACGTGATCATCATTATTATTATTGTTATTAAAATGTGCAGTGTGCCAGCCACTCTTCTTGGATGCCTATTTTGTGTGAGTTCAGCACAGCTGCCTCCTACATCCCAGATGTTCTGGTTACAAAGAAAGGCAAGGAAAAGGCATGGGGTCACTGGAGGAGCCTCCTTGAATCTTGCAAGAAGCATATCAGGAAATCACCAGACCCTTCATAGCATAAAGTTTCTTGAACAGCAGATGTGAGGCCAGTGAGTACTGTAGTTATCTGAAGCAGCTGGAAACATCTGGTTTGGATTTCTGATTGTGGATTACATGGATGACTGAGCTAGCACAAAAGATTCTGACTGATACAATAGCTTACTCCTGCATATGCATTCACATAGACTAGATACAGAAGAAGTGAAATTCTTGGTCACATTTTCCTACTGTCCGTCACCTTGCATGTTTTGGGAGGGACCATTCCATTTTGCGCTCAAAAGCTGCAGCATAAATGAGGGACAGATTCTCAATCATCTTCCCACCTTTTTATTCTGGCTGAGCCAGAAGAAAGAGACAACACTTCTGATCCATGTAATTTACTCATTGTTGCACTTTTGATTGCTCCTTAGGTTGGCTTATATTGTACCCTGCTCTGTTTTCTGTTCCTCCAGGGGCTTATGTTATCTGTTGGAGAAAGCATATGGGAAGCTGAGAGAGAAGGAAGGAAAAGGAATCCATGGTCAATATACTTTCATTTACAACAGTCTTTTCTGATTTTTATACATCATTTTGCTGGACAATGTCATTGCTTTCTGAGTGATTGTCTCTCTCCCCCCCCCCCCCCATGTGTGTTATCTGTCACTCCTATTGGATGCATCCAGATGTGTGTATCTTACTACCTGGGTGAGACCTCTTCTTTCCAGGCAAAGCAGGTCTGCACTTTGCAGTGTCATGACATAAGAGTGCCCTCAATTGGCTTTTCCTTCCCTCTCAAGTGTTTGCAAAGCAAGCAAGAAAGAAACAGTGGAAGGTTTCCTCCATTATTGCAAGCTCTGTTTAAAGACCCTGCAAGCTCTGCTGTCCTTAATTGCATCATTTCTTCTGAGTGGTTTCAACAGTTACTGAGCCACTTTGGTAGGCGAAGGCAGACAGAATAATGCAGTGTGTCAGAGTTTGGAGGGGAATGCTGCTGAATGGGGAATTGGGATTAAAGAGTAGCAGAGGAGGAGATTAGAATCCTGGAATTGTTGAGAGAATGGGACATAAATTGAGTGGGCAAAAAGAAAGAGTCAGAGAGAAGAAACAGCCAGCCTGTATGTTTTTAACAAGTGCCACTAATTTGTTCTATTCTTGAGATTCTCCCAGCACTGATGGTTTAGTGGAGGCCCACAATTTGGAAATAAACTTAGTTTTTGTTTTTCAACAGCTCAGTGCCCAGGAAAGTATCAAATAGCTTCAGTTTCAAATCAAAACGAGATTGCTGTGGTTATGCTGTTGTCGTACCCGTTCCGCTGCTGTGGTCTCTGTGAGCAGGAAGCATCTTTGGGGAGCAGGTCCAGCTAGGCTTGGTTGCTATGGTAAAGTCTCTGCTGAAGCCTGTTCTCCATCTGTAATTGCTATTCAGCAGCTGTTTCCAATAGTCGTCTCAAGGAGCTCGTGCAAGTTAGGGACATGAAGTCCCTCGCGGTATCTCTGTCTTCACCAGGGCTCACCTCTGACAAGTGACATGCATTAGCTTCTAAACTCTCCAGTAATTAAGCTGGTTTGAGACGCCTTTTGCTGAAAGTTAAAGCTGCGGGACAGGGGGAAGTGGCAACTTTAAAAATCAATATTGCAAATGCAATGCAAAAGAGTGTAATTAGCATGTTTTGCAGGGCCTATTAATTCCTCTGAAATGCTGTTTATTAGGCAGAAGAACTCGGGAGCCCATCAGTGGATTAAACAGGTTCTGTAATGAAATGTAAATGGTGTAATTGGGCTTGTTCTGAAAGTATTTATTCTTCAACCTGTGACCTGCTTGATTGCGGTTTGACAACACGAAGGAGTGTGCATCTCTTCGTTAATGACAGCTAATTCCCCAGAGCTAATGGAGTGGGATGCTCAGCCGCCTGGTTCTGGGAATGGCAGGTCATGTCTGGAGCTCTGCAGTGATTGGCACCAATCCGAGCACAATGTAACTTTAATTACAGTAATTCCAAATCCAAAGCAAGCATTTAGCTGCCAGAGAGAGGCTCTTAATTTTGCAAATAGATGCTGTCTAATAGGCTGACCTTTTATTAGACAAATATTGGTTTAGGTAAGAATGCCATCCTCCAAGAGGCAGGTAACATTGCTGGCTCCCATTAGCTCAGTGAAAATGACAGTACAGTCTCACTGCCAGGTGAAGCATATGGATTGGCTCATAAAGTATGATATACAGAAGCCATGAGTGAAATGTGGTGTTGTGCAGTATTTAAATAGTCTTTACACTGAGGCATGGAATTCCTTTTCCTGGAACAGCTGGTCCTTATGAGTGAGTGTTTGTTTCCTTCCAGCAAACCATCTTATCCGAGCTGAAAGATGCGGGATACCTCCAAACAGAAAAGAAAGTTCCCTCTGGTCTTGATTCTAACTGAAGTTAGACACACTGCACTCTTTCATCTTACATTACTGCAGTTTCTCTGTAATTACCAACACTTGTGCTTACTACTGTCTATGTCCCACTCACTTCAGCTCAGGTGTGTATGCATAGCCAGAAGACAGCTGTGTCCTTCAAGGCTAAAGTGGAGGTGAGCTCCCCTCTGAGAAGGAACGGGTAGAGACAATGAAGGACGGTTGTGGAATAAGGAGGGGAAATGGGCCTCCACGAAGCTGATGAATCAGTAAGGAGAACCTCGCTTCCATACCTCCACCAAACTATGCGGTGTCCAGCTGTGTCTGTTATGCCACTAGCCTTCCTGTAAGCAGCGACCTTGTTAGAGTAGAAATGAGCCCAAGCAGCGAAGATGATATCCAAACATTCCCAAAGCTAAGGAAGTGGTATGTGGATCCAGGGGTAGGCCTTTGGTTTAGGCCCATCTCTACCTGAGGAAGCGCGGAGTTGTGTGGTCTTTAACGGAGTTGTGTGAGAGTGGAAGCAGTACAATGTTATCAATAAGTTGCCTCCTTTTTTTCTCCTCTGATCTTTCTCCTTAGCCTCCTTCCCTCTGTGAGCAGTGTGCGAAAAGGTGGGAGTGAAGCAGCATTAGTAGATCTGTTTGCACTGAGGACCTCTGAATCAGCTGGTGCTGCAAGGAGTAGACCTATCAAGGACAGCTTGGGGAGGGAAGGTTGGAATGCAGTTGCACTCCAGGTAGCATCCAATGGAAGAAGCTGTGATTGTTCGCTATTTGGCTACCTGAACAAGTGAATAAGAATGAGCAGTCAGAAGGATTTAATGAATCTCAGAGAGAACTGGAAGCTGCAGGATCAGATGCCATTAGGCAGTGGCATCTGATACCTACTAATTGGCTGAAACTAGACCAGCAAAGAGGAGAGGGTTGAAGGCAGAATGATGAGCGGGAGAGGACAGGAGAAAGTAACATAACAGGCCAAGCTTATAACCTTTTACCAGCAGATGGCTTCCCCATCAGACTAATTAACCTTGATACAGAGACCACGTTCCCTGGATGTGGTCACACTCCTGTTCATGTTTATAAAGTCCTCTGTGCTCCTGAGGACTAATTCTGTGCTTCACAGAGAGTAAATCCACAAGCACACAGCTGACAGCCTTGGGCTGTTACAGCAGCACAGCCTCTGACTGCATCGCAACTGCCATGGAACAGAAGTCCACCTCAGGCAAACACGACTCAGTGGCTGCTACTCTGTTCCCTAACGTGTGGAAGATGTAGCTGCCGAGCCCTGGGAAGAAGTCTGACAGGAAGGACCAAGAGCAGAGTTCCATGGCAAGCAGTAGAATGTCCCTGGGTCATCATTAGGAAGGCCTTAGTCTCTAGGTTTATTAATCCCCTTCACGGGGACACCCACTAACATGCACCATCACAATTCTTTTCTCTTCTAGCCCCATGGGGTGACTCGGCGGCCTGCCCCTGCCTTTTCTGCGTAGTCTCAGCTTGGATCCTGCAGTCAGCAAGGTCTTTGGTGTGCTAAACATTTTCAAAAAAAATTTTAACAGGTAAACTTAAGACCATAGGCAAAAACGAGCCAGGACTGCATCTGGCCTGTAATGCCAACAATAAACCCAAATAGGAGATAGATGTTATTTCTATAAAGAAGCCAGATCTTCGGTGGTGTTATTTAAACTTGCAGCTTCCAAGCATTCTTGCCATGCTACAGAATGTGACTCTCCAAATCCAGACACTGTTTTGTGCACACCAGTTGTGCGAACATTGGAAGTGTTCAGGTCCTGACTGTGTCTTGTCTCGGTATTTGGGGTTGCCTGAAAGAGAGTCATACGTCTTAATTTTTTCAATAACACATGATCAAGCCTCTTGTGCCTGAATTTGTGCACAGGCGAAGAACCCATGTGCATGCAGCACAGGAAAATTACTCAAGTGGTTTGCATGCAGAAATCAGAGGAAGCAGCACTGTCCAGTGATTAGACCTGAATTCTGTTCCTGACTTGCTGTGTAAGCTTGGGCAAGTCACTTGACATAATCTGTCTGTGCCTCAAAGCTGTATATAGAGTACAGATAATAAAAATGCCCTGTATCTAAAGGAGATGATACTTGCTTGTCTTTTTAAAGCACTTCGCAATCATCAAATGAAAAGCGATATATAACATCAAAGTATGATCCTCGTACCTGCAGAGTGCAGGACATGAATGATCAAAAGCCAGGGCCCTTGCCTCCTGGGAATACTGTACCTTGTGAGTACCTGTCTGGCTGCCCTTCTTGGCCATTTATTTTTAAAAAGAAAGATTAGGACAGTCCCACCAGGAGCTTAGAGTGATCTGCCAGCATTGTAAAATCAGTCAGTCCAAAGCGAGTTGTGGCAGGCTGAGTGGGGCTAAGGCAGCATGAGGGCCTAATGCCCATATTGTGACTCCACCCAAGGAGCCTTGGCTCTTGATATTTGGACATAGTTGTGGCTAGTCCAACATTTGTAAGGCAGGATGATGAAACCTCAGATTGCCCCTCTCCTTTCTTATCCCCTTTTCTAATTTCTCTCCTCAAAACCCCCCACAAACACCACCACCTTCTTCCCCTTTTGAAGCTCACCCCGACAAAAAACAAACCACCCACTTCATGACATGTTTTAAGAGTATGTAATACGTTGTTTGAAATACTGCTGTAGCCTTGTAGAAGCACAGAGCAATGGAGTGCTTTATCTGAATACGCCCATTCTGCCAGCCACTACCCTCTACCCCTTGTGCTGGTCTCCCTTCATGCGTTTTGTCTAGTCCTGGATGGAAAGCTCTTCAAGGAAGGGACTCTCTGCCTCTCTTACGTTCTCGCAAGCATGCGCTGCAATTTGGGCATTAAACAAGAAATAAATAATGATGACAGAGAGCCATCAACTGGATTAACTGTTGCTCCCATAAATAAGTGAGATTTTTGGCTTGAGAGGGAGCAAGTTTCTCAGCCTGTCCGCACCCGGGGCGAGCAGCAGTTTCTGGTCATTAACGTGGAACTTTGATCTCTGAAGTAAGAGATTGTTCTCTCGTGCCCCATTGGCATGGGGCGCCAATGACAGACTGACAGCAGTAAAGCGTGGCCATTTGAGAGGCTCCTCCAGCATTTTACTCAGATTAGAACTCCGACAGGAGCCATTAGAAAGCAAGAAGTGATGGAATGGCAGGTTATGTGACCACTGTGACTCGTTAATGTAACAAAATTTATGTCCAGAGTACTGAGCAGTACTGGTGGGAACCAACTCTTAAGAGTTGATTTCTTTCCCTTCCCCATGCTGCTATTGCCTAAAGGCCTCCGTGGGAAACACACTGCTTTCTTTAATTGCCTCCTGCTTTTACAGTGAGCATCCTCGATCCATTTGTAGAGCTCTGGCTACGTTGTTGGGAGTGGAGTTAACGTTGTCCTTCTACACCTGTAAGGTTGTGCCTCTTTGCACCCGTATTTGTGGATGGCAGCCTTCTGTTAAACCAGTAAACTGAAAAAGCAATCACATAGGAATATGTATCTTGCAGTCTCTAATCTGTAGGTTTGTTTGTTGCCAAAGTCCCCTTTGTCAGGATATCATAGGGGCAAGAGGAAAAACAGAGGGGTGATGAGGGAAGGCTGTTCCTTATTGAATACCAGTCCGCTTCCAGAAAACCAACAGACAACAATTCTAAAGTGAAGGGGGGGAAATGAGCTCTCACTGTTAGCACAGCTGTAGGACTGGTAAGTAGAGACTAGATCTTGTCAGCTGTAGGCCATCAGGTCAAATCTGGCCCAGGTCATTAGTGACAGAAAATCATTCCCTTTGGACAGCAGCTTCTCTCTGGGAAAGAAGTTCCTAGAGAGAAGGAACGTACTAAAAACGGAAACCACCACCCTGGTTGGCAGATTGTCAACACACTACCACCCACTATGCTGGCTGTTGGCAGAAAGGTTGGGGATTTGACTGAGGTATCCTTGCTCAGAGCAAGGGTTCAGGCTTGCTGGCAAGGCACTTGGAGAAAGCAGGCACTGCTGCCACCTTGTGGCGCTTGTTCTGTGGATTATTAGCGTTGAGTTTCCACTGTTCACAATCAGTTCCTTCCACCAGTGCCAAATTCACTTTAAATTAAACAACACAGGTACTTGGACAGGTGGCCCATGTGCTGAGCTTTATGTTTGTCACTGCTGGTGGGGAGAAAAAATCTCTGCTCTTTATAACTGGGGAAAAATCCAGAGGATATGGGCTTTGGAATCCTGCTCTTTAAACAGATTGAGATAGTGTTTTAAATCCCCCATTTCCTGAGCACCGTTAAGTCCTGTTGTGCTAAGTGTCAGTTCAACATGTACAGAACACCTGAAAGACAGAGGAGAGGAAGAAAAGCAGCAGAAGAATGAAACAAACAAAAAATCCTATTGTCTTTGGTACCATTTTTTCCATTTTATTGACACCAAGCTGTGACCTCTGCCTTCCCTCCCATGTCTGCGTCCTTTACATAAAGCAGATTCAGATGATATGGGAAGAGCACGGGCCACTCACAGCACCTGCAGCATGTCTGCTGCTTCCCAGTTGTTTCCTCCTTTGCTGCTGTAACGTTGGATCCTTTATCCTGAACTCCATTAAGCTGAGATCTGATGCTCGTTAATGGTCCAGTACCTCCTAATTTGAATTTATAAACTTGCATTGCTAGTTGCTGGACTGGCCTTCCCCTTTTCCACGCCAATACCTAGTGTAGACCCTGGCACCCCTCTCCCTTTGTCGCTCTACTGACACAATTATCACATGGCTGCACAGCCCTGACACAGATGTAATTACAGTCATTTTTGATGTCTGGAACCACCATTACCAGTCAATTTAGAGCAAATCAAAATATGCCTGCCACTGCACTCCAGTTCACAGAGTGAGGAGAGATGATTAATGATAAATGCAGCCTGCTCGTGCCTACCATGAGCTTCTTGAAGAGACACTTTTGCTACCTTGAAGCAGTGCAAATGTCGGAGGAATCAAAGAATCAAGGTGACAGCCCAGCCCACCTGTTCCCACCCTGCTTCCCTACCCCTTCAAGTGAATGATGGAAGGATGTCCCTTAGGAATCCCACAGAGGAAGAGGCAGTTGTACCAAGGAGTTGTGATGCTGCATGTGGGCACTGGCTCCATCACTTGCACACAGGCTATTTCCCTATAAAAACGATGGTGAAACCTAGCAGTACTGAGCAGCTAATGTTGGTGCTAGCAGGCCTGACTGAAAGAATGAAAGAGTCAGAGGGCAGTGTTGGGATGAGGTCAGAGAAAGCAGGGGTTCCAGGTACCGTGGCAAGGGGGGGGAGAGCATGTACTGACGGTGAGCTAGCAGCAGCAAGAGAAGAGAGGACACGGTTAGGGCAGCATTGAGTGGAGGGAAAAGATTGGCTCTTGTTAAGAGCAGCATTGGAGAAGAGATGTCCCATAGATCAATAGTCGTACAGAGGAGCAGTAGGTGGGGGACAGGACATGCTGTAAAAGTAATATGTCCAGGAGAGTGCAGGCTTGTCTACACGGTCAGCCAGTGCATGGAAAGCCAGGGTGTGAATGTAAAATGCTCTAGTTAACCAGTGATTTACATGTACAGCTTGGCTTCAGGCGCAGACACAGCATCTTCTCCAAAGAGCTTCAGCCCCTCCTTGGGGGGGCAATCAGGGACACACTGTGGAGAATGCTGTTTATTACTGAAAATCCCACAGTGGGCTTATTGCTTTTGCTCTTTAAGCGGTCGCTAGCTATCTCAACACCTGTCTCCTCTCAAGGCTCTTTGCCAGCTCTTCTCTCCTCCAAGGCTGTTTTGTTTTTTTTCTGCCCATCATGCCGATTACCTAAATATAATCATCTCTTCCACTAATACTAACTGGGCAGCTTCTTCCCAGATCTCTTGGACAGTTCTCTCCTTTTCGCCCAGTTCTCGGTCACGTGTGCTGTCCAGTGTTGCTAAGCTCCTGTGCTTGCTCTCATCCTTGAACAAATTCTCTGCTCTCAGGGCTTGCCTATACTGTCAGTTAGCATGCAGCAAGCTGTGGTGTAAATCTACAGCGCTCTAGCCTGCCACACATTCACTGACTGCGTGGACACTATTGCCGTGCACTAAATGCTCCAGAGTGTGCTATGACATCATTTTAGTGTCAAGTGGCACGGTTCACATGGCTAGCATCTTTTAGAAATAGACACTCAACCTTGATTTAAAGACTTAAATGTGACCTAAAATGGGGGAGGCAGAATAACCTAGAGAACTGACGAGTGATGCAGAGCACAATGGTTGGCATTTTGTCTTATTACCATTTTTGACTTGGTGTCTCATGAAAACAACGGAACTTCTTGTTGGGTGGCATCCTTTTCTGTTGCCTGCAACTTCGGTGCTAAAAGCAGCAAGAGACTAAAGCTCAATCGCTATAGCTTTAAACAGAGAAGATGAAGGGGTGACTTGATCACCGTTTATAAGTACTTGCATCAGGAGATTTCTGATAGTGAAGGGCCCTTTCATATAGTCGACAAATGTTTAACAAGATCCATTGGGCGGGAAGCTGAAGCTAGACAAATTCAGTTTAGAAATAAGGGGAAATTATTTTTACATGAGGGTGATTAACCATTGGAACAACTTACCTGGGAATGTAGCGGATTCTCCATTGCTTGAAGTCTGTAAATCAAGACTGGTTCTCTCTTTCCAAAAGAGCTCAACCAGAAGTTGTGGGCTTGATGCACGAATTGCTGGGTTTATTTCAGTGGCCTGTGTTGTGCAGATCAGGCGGGATGGTCATCATGGTCCCTTCTGACCTGAAATATCTATGAATCTTTAAAAGTGCAGGAACATCTCTGGCTGGTGGGGTGCCTGACAATGAAAATATAAATCATGAGAGTGAGACAAGGAGAGAGAAGCATATTCAAGCCCTTTTCTAAAGACTGACTGAACAGAAAGGCATACAGAACTGTAGCCTTTATTAACAGCTAGATAATTCTGCCGGGCTGAAAGTGGCTTTGCTCTGCTGTAACAGTGACCAAGCTGCCAGCTTGCCTTCAATGGAGACAGCTTAGTGCATTCATATATTTGTATATTCATCTTAGTGTAAGAGTGAACATTTGTGGGTTTTTGTTCTAAACCGAGCCCGTGTACAGTAGCATTCATCTTCCAAGCATTTTCCAAACCTAATTAATCTTCACCACCCCCAAGTGAGATCAGTTAATATTACTATGCTTGTTTTACAGATGGGGAAAATGAGGCCCAGGGAAGTTAAGGGACTTGCTCCAGGCCATAGGAAGAGAAATGGTCAGAGCTTAGATTCAAAGCCAGGAGTGCCTGGCTCCCAGACCTGGGATCAGTCCACCAAGCAACATGTGTCTCAATAAATTTAAAGGTAAAACTGGGGGGTTTGGGGGGGAATGTGTTGATAGAGTAGATTGGCTTTTTCCTTCATTAATGATAACACAAAAGTGTGGTCATATCAGGGCGGGGAGTAGAAGTCTTAAGTCACGATTCTAAAAAGCCTGTTAGTGAATCCTGGCAGCTCCCCAGGTGATTTGTCAGCCTGACCATGTGTTGAAAATCTCATGAGGAAAATCAAGTTGAAAATTAAATTTCAGATGTTAAACCAACCAATTAAAAAAGCAATCACATAGAAACATGCATTGTTAAAAAGTTGTTGTTTACTCTGTCATAATTAATTTATTCAGCAAGGAAACTTTTGTTTGTGCAAAATGGTTGTTAAATTGATCATGAGCAGCTGAGGTGATGAAGATGCACTTCCACCCACAGAGGCATATGGCACCAGCATTTTCTTTTTGTTAAAGTAACAGACCCCTGCAGTCAAGTTTAAGGGCTGAAGTCAGGTTTCTCTTATGAAGGCTTCTGTGAAGGCTTTTAACCCATCCTGGATGCAGAACCTACTCCAGATCAAACACAGTGTGGTTTCATGGTAAGAGCACGTGCCTTGCAATCAGGACTCTTGAGTTCTATTCCTGGCTCAGACACTAACTTGCTGGGCTACCTTAGTTGAGTAATTTAGCTTCTTTTTGCCTCAATTCAGCTATTTAGAAAATGGATGTAATAGAACCTATCTGATGGGGGTTTGGAGACTTATTTTGTTAAAGTTTGCATCGTCTGCTGAGATGATTGAACAACATAACCATCAAAAGTGATGATCATTTAATCATGGGTATTTAGCATTAGCAGAGGGAAAATAAGCAATGATTCCCTGTGTTTTCCTGAAGCACATGTCTATATTTCTGTGACTTTTGTGGGGTTTTTTTGCTTGGAGCAGTTTTCCTTCCCTTAAGCCATAAACGTGAGTTTTTCTTGGCGTTCAATGGGTCACATTCCTTTGGCATTCAGAGAATTTCACTATTTGATCTGTCACATTTTCTTAATGAAATGGTAGGTTCCATGTCTGTCTTTTATTTCCTTTGCATTTTAATGTGTCAGTTGCAAAAGCAAGAGGTTTATTTTAGCAGGGAATTTCCGAAAGGTGCTTGACAAAAATCTGTCTTCCCACTCTCACCACTTCCAGGCCCTTACTTACTCACTGCCATCCTCCCCACTTCCCTCCAGAGTAAATGCTAGTAAAAAATTGAAAATAGCAGCCATCGTCTGCTATGGAGATTAACGAAGCGATCATAGAGTGCGACACTTCCATAACTCTTATTGCTACATTACATACCATGCCAGCAGCAAGACGGCTGGGCCAGCCAACGCGAATGCAGGGACATTGGTTCTTTAGCCACTCTTGAAATCCCTGTATAGTGAAAATGAGGAGTGTAAATTTCTAAAATGAAAGCAAGGAGGAAGAAGCAACTGTTCAAACAGCCCTGCAGAATGTTTTGTCCAACAGGAAAGAACAGCGCTTTAAAAACATATAGATACGCACTCGTCAGCAGCCCAGACCTACCAGCCTGAGGCCAATAGGAAAAATGTAGAAGGTGGGTGTGATGGGTCCAGCACTGCAGCGCCCCTTTGTGGCAGGGGTGGATGGGGTGTCAGGGCCTTGCCACTCTTAAGTTCCCACGCCCGTCCCTTTAAGGGCGTTCCCATGTGGCCCAATGGCCAGTTTCCCCGTGCTCGTCCCTTGGTCGGGGTAGCAGGACCCAACAGCCAGAGTCCAGGCAACGCGCCCCAAGTATCAGGGCGGCGTGGCCCAACAGCCAGAGTCCAGGCAATGCGTCCCAAGTATCAGGGCGGGGAAGTGTATCCCAATGGTTGGAGTGATAGGGGGACCTGGGCCCGCCCTCTCCACTGGGTCCCGACCCTGGGCTTGCCTTTTGGCGGGGTTTCCCCTCACGCTTAGCTCGGCGGGGATCCGCCTGCAACACACTGAGTGTCAGTGCAGCTTTAACGCTGCTTGTCTCTAAAGTTCCCCTGGGTCACTTCCTACCCTCAACGTCGTGTTCTCCACTCTGGGGGAGGTCCTCCAGTCTGTCTCTTCCTGTCAAGACCTCCGTCTGGGAGGCTGGGCGTGTCCCGGCTTGGCTGGCCTCTGGAGCGTTGGCTGTCCTTCCTTAGGAGCTGGCAGTGTGCCTCCTTCTCCCCCGGTGGTCAGCCCAGACTGAGTACCTTTGCAGGCTTTTATACCTACTCTCCAGTTGGAGCATGCCCAGCAGGGCTTCCGGGGCGGGGTTCCTTTGCCAGGAGGAAGGGTTAACCCCTGCTGTACCAGAGCGGGGTCACTCTCCCCCATCACAGTGGGTCACCAGTGAAGTCCAGGGGCAATATATCTAACGTGTTGACTGCTGTGTATTGTTTTCCCAAGCAGCAGCAATGTGAAATAATTCACATAATTCTTGTCCACTGCTCCCCCTGGGGTTCTAAGTAACAGCAGCGAAACTGGTCTCTAGAAGAAAGCTTCTGAAGTTGCTTATTCAAGGTTTGAGGTTAATGAAATAACCAGATTGAGTGTAACAAGAAGCTGTGTCATATTTCTGAAGCCTGGGTAGAAAGAGTTAGTATTAACTTAACATCTTAAAAAATGAGGTTTCCCTTTCTTCAGCCAGGAGCAGTTAGTATGGTGGGGAAGTGTAGGAATTTGGAATTCAGAGACTTGAGCTTGCACCTGATATTTCTCCCCTCACTCCATATTTGCTCCGCAGAGCATGGGGACTGGAAGCAGCTATTGTAAGTTTGCAATTGCCTGAACTTTTCTTTATTAATTAATCCCATCTTTATTCATACAGCGCTTTCTTTGCGACAGACAATGGGTAATAAACACAGATCAAGCAGGCAGCAATGATAAATTATCTATTTAATAATTAACAAATTAGCCCCAACAGATGGAACCAAAATAAAATCTTCTGTACATACACATAGCACAAGGCCTGTCTTTCCTAACTCGTCAACAATGCAGTGTTCCCATGTATTTCAGAATAACTCTGTGATTGCAGCTTTGGCTCCTTCTCCTTCACCTTCCATGCTTGCATGGCTGGAGTTTATCTCCAGATATGGCTGTTTCAAGATCTAGCATTCTCAGTGTGTTGGGGTGAGAAGGAATGATATGGAATTGTGGAGGAACAGTGGAGTTATCTAGTGGAGGGAACAATGATGGAGGGAATAGGAGATTTTAGAGATTTGCTCTAACTTCAAGATTTAGTGCATAGAAATAGAACACCCATCCATTGTAATCAGTAACAGAATGGCAGAAATTCTGGTTCTCAGTAGCACTTCCAGCATTATCCTGCAAAGAATAAAAAGCCAACACACAATCGACTTAAATAAATATAAGGCACTGCAGTCATATGAACACAGTATGAGCTGACTTCCCATACATTATTTAGCGCCACTTATTATTAATGATCCTTCCCTAAAACCATCATGGTTCCATTGCTTGTGAATTTATAAGGTCATCAATAATGAGTGGAAATTAATAATGTATATTTAGTAAGTCCTTTGGATATATTTACAGCTTTCATAATGCATTCAAATAACTGGTTTGAGGTGTAAAAATAAAATCAAAGCTTCTTCTGTGAGCCTTCACCTATGTTATTTTGAAGTATACTATTTTAGTAGATACTCCTCCTTGCTACCACTTCAGTGTGGCCATAGTGTCTAATAGCATACCACCTGCTACCATAATGCCTATAAAGGGCTGGATCAGAATAGGAAATACCATTATGTGAAATCTAAAGGTAGATGATCCACAAGTGGTTAATTATCAAAAACAGCACCAACAGTTATGTTGTGGTAGGAAAGGGTAAAGAGACGGCACTCCTTTCCAGTCTCCTCTCTTGGTGGTGTTTGTCGGATACTAAAAGATGACTGATGTGAAAAACAGAGGAAGGGATAAAAGTAACAGTTCGTCTTATTTTTCCTCTTTGTTTTAATTGGTAATGGTATGTGGAGCAGTCATCCATGGAAGCTGAAGAAGGGCTGTCCATATGTCAGGACCTGAGACTCATTATTGCAATGCTGTTCTCCTTTAATGGCTCCAGGGTAGCAGCAAAAGAGTTAAATTTTAAAACCATAATTAATGATCAGAGATGAGAAGGCATAACTGTAAGCAAAGGCCATTGATTAGATCTTCGCGGAGTGCCATACTGTCCCCAGACCTGATGGTAAGCATTCTTCTCCAGATGCCGTGGGAAGGAATCTATTAATTATGAGGTAACTAATTCTAATTTGGGACCATTCTGACATGGGAAGTAAAATAAATAATAATTCTTATTTAATTTAAAAGGGCTTGGGTTCCCTTGGTGGGTGTTGTGTGTTTTAAAAATAAAAAAAAGTCTCTGGAACTGCCCACAGTCTAAGCATGGTAGATGGAAAAAATCTTCTAAGCACACTGCCTGATTCAGAGAGATGGCATTTAGATCTGGGGAATTTAAAATGCTTAAAATAAAAGCTAGTTTGGTGGCAATGATGATTTCTGTTTTATCCCTCTAATAATAAGATCTCCAAAGTAGACCCTAACTGTATTGTGTGATTGGTTTGGAATCAGAGTTTACACCCTGAATGGCTGTTCAGGTTCCGCCAGGTGGGAGGTACTGAAGCATGCATTGGGAGTCAATATGCTGCATGCATGTTCAGGGAGAGTCTGAAAAGACTTTGAAGAGGTAGGAGAGGATGGGACTCAAACAGGTGAAGATGATAACATTTTTCCATTGGCTATAACCAAAGTGTGGTGATGAGGAGTAAAGCTAAAGAGAGCTCTTGCCCTGATGAGCTAATTTCCAGCAGTGCTGAGCTCAGCCTGTAGGAGGGAGCCCTGCATTTCACACTGTCCTTTAGGATAGTTTTCTAGTGCATTTGGTCCTCTATCTTCTCTAGCCACACACCCCACTATTCCTAATCATTGCTCTTTCTTTGGGAGTTAAATTAACAAACTGTGTTAAGTTAAATTCTCTCTCTCGTCCATACTCTCTTGTTCATTTGTTTTGTCCAATTTCAAAGCCCAAGTCTGTTGGCTGCTCTACTTAAGTAGGCTAAGTTAGATGGGAACTTGTGCAACCGCTTTTCCTATTGGACGACGTTGTCAGATCAAGCCTGCCAGTGACTGATGTAGTCTAGAGTCAGCAAGTGTGTAGAGTGGATAAATGTGCCTGACGCTTTGTGATAGACCTGGTAATTACATTTCACAATGAGTGATATTAATAGTGAAAGGAGGCTTTGGCACACTGCATGAGAATTGGTCGTATGCTGTAGGTGGAGAGGGAGTCATTTTTTAACCTGACAAATTATGGAAAAATGGACTTTCCTCGGAATGCAGAGCGGTTCTTTTGGACGTGATGCCTTCTGAAGAGCTGCATGGGCTCTAATGAGTGCTCCTGACATTGAAAGCTGCCTGTTTACCCCAGCACAGTGACCCTGTCATCGATCACCCAGCTACTCTCTCCTCTTGATCTGTCACCCTGTGAGCGTCATGCTGTTGGCTTTGGTAGTTAACCAGACTGTTGACAAGAGGCCAATGACCATGGACCTCAGAAGATCTGATGATCTCCTAAAGCTTTAAAACCAGGACTTGGTGATAAGGGAGAGAAGGGGACATTATCCAGGAAGGTTATCGTGTTGGTCCAGTGTGGACTCTTCTTAGATGATGGGCAGATTTGTGGAAGCCAGCACCCTGCTGAACATGGCAGTATCTCAACAGGGACGTGGGAACAGGTGTCTTCCTGTGTGAAGGATGTGCTGTAATGCTAGTGGGCTCACACTGGAAAGTAGCAGGAGCTTTAGTGCCTCAGGTTTGTTATAGACAGTACTGGCATGGTTGTCACTGCAACTTCCATAAACATAGTTTTTAAATGGAAAAAATATTTTTCTCCTAATTCCCTTTTTTATGCTGCTGTCCTCAGTCCCTCCTCCCATCTCTGCTTCCCTCCCTTTCTCCCAAGCAGCATTCTTTAATCTCCTAAAGCCCTTGTCAGAGTTTACTGTGCGCCCCAACAGTGCTTCCACTCTAAGGGCTCTGTCTCTGTTTCTTCTACACCCCAGCAGCAATGTGGGGGTGGCAATCTAATTCCATGTTTTCCTGTTAGCTCTAGGAAGGGATCTAACATGCCTTAGAGCAAAGGCATAAGTGCTGACATGCTCAACCTACAAAGCTGCCAGGCTGCCTCACTCTCCACCATGTTGTGCAATCTCTCTTGGGGTTCTTGAAAGGAACAATCTGCCAACCCCAAGAGGGAAGACAACAGAACAATGGAAATGAGCCTTTGCCTGAGAGAATAGCCAAGATATGAAGTTATTAGGAGTGCTCCAGAACCGGAATGATTTAATGGCATGATTACTTCTTAGTGGAACACTTCACGGAGGCTTTTTATTAGATTTTCTCCCCTTCTTTCCTTCCAAATGCTGTAGAAGCATGCTAGCTTGGAACAAACACCTGGGGCTGTTATACTTTATATCACTCAGTTTAATTAACTTTTAAATCATATAATGTCACCCAGATACCTTTTTAAATTCCAAATTCTCTGAGCTTCAGAGAAAGCAGCAGTGGTTGCAGCTCTATTCAGGATGCTGATCCTGATAAAATTACCTACGGGAGACAATAGCATTAGCCTCCCTCACTTCCTAGCTGCCAGGAGTGCACTTATTCAAAGAATGGGCTCTAAAAAAATGAGAAGTGGCTTAAGGACTTGAAAATATGGCTTCATCGGTCAGTATTTGGGTGAGGTCCTTATGTCCCTGAGCTAACAGGACAGCTCAGTGGAGCCTGACACCAACTTCTATAGTGGGTGTTTCATGACCTCTAATTCTGTTGGTTGTTATGCTCTGCGATTACCAGAAAAACATGCCCAGCAGAAGGCAGACACTCAGGACCAAACGTGGGCTGGCGAGAGTGCTCAAGGGTCTCATCGAGGGCAAAACTGGGAACAGGAGAGAGTGTTCCTGGAATTTTGTGTCTGAAATTGAAACATAAAAAATCCTCTGGCACTATTCTCCCATTTACTAATGTTCTTCCCATCCCCTACCATAAGAAAGGGTGAAATATATACTCCCTGCCCCTCCCACATTTGGAGCAATTAGGCCCAGGAAATATATGCAGTAGTATCCATCCCTGGGGCATTTTCCAGCTATTTGGTAAGAATAAAGGGGGCGGGGGGAGGTAGTCTCTGTCCCACAGTTAAACCATAAGAAGAGGGCTAAGTTTCTATCCCATGCATAAGGTGTACCTCCTAGAGAATTCATAAAATAACTTTTAGGAATAACTCTTTGGAATAAAGTTAATAATCCAGAAAGAGGATTGTGAGTAGTGTGGAAGGATTAGGAGGCAAGATGGTGATGGTAATGGGATTTGCACAGCACTTTACATTTTCAAAGTGCAATAGAAACACTATCAGTTAGGAGAAAATTAATTTGATGTGGCAGAGAGACATCTAAAAAGAGAGGCCACGGAGGCAGCAGGAGAGGTGGGGGGAGAGATTTGAGAATAGCTTTCAGGGAGAGCTATCAGAAGGGTTAATATGCTGGAGATCCCAAACAAAGTACTAGGATGGGCGAGAGAACATGCAATGCTGAAGAATAGAAGGTGACGGGGAAAGCAGGGTTTGGCAATAGAGATTGGGAAGATCTTGTTTCCAGTAATCTCACCTCTGTCATTTGAGACATTGAGCTGATCAGCCTCACGTAAGTTTAACTTCATCCTCTTCATCTTCTTTTAAAGTTCCTTCTTTACGCTGGTTCTTTTTACTGATTCAGCACTGCTGTTAAAGAGAATGTGGTTTCATGTCAGCCGTACACATTGCTGCAGCTGTTCTGGCCTCCCCTTTAACAGTACATTTCTTTGGACATGCAGAATTAAAGATCCTGGACGTAGCCCTCAGCTCATACTGATTCCCCGGGACCCCAAGCACAGCTCTAACTAGTTTTATGTATGCTCTGCAACTCCCAGATTTTACATACAAAGATTTTGCCTGCCTCAGAAGTCAGAAATCTTCACACAACCTGGTGTGCCAGTCAAACCAAAACATTTCCAAGGCTGCTAGTGTGTAACATCTTCCCGCTATGTGATGGTGAGTGGGATGGTTGTTATAAGGCTCTTGACAGACCGAAGTGGTGATAATGCATTTGTGGGATATTATTAAGCTCCTAGAACCTCTGTGCGCTAGTTAATGTGCAAGTTAAAAAGCCCCCAATATCTCTGATAGTGAGAGAGGTTGGTGTTCGTGAAGCAAGTTTTTGTGGTGAGTTGCTCTTCAGTGATGGATGAGAATACAATAGACTCAAAACCAGGCAGGCCCATTAAACTAGAGCATTGTATTTTGATCCCTCACCTTCAGTGCTTTTCAGGCTTTTTTTTTTTTTTTTTTTCACCTTTTTCTCTCTGTCTTTGAAATAGGAGTGAGCTGACATGGCTGTTTCCCATCTCTGCGTTGCCAAGCATATACTGACTTTGTCTCTTTATGTTGTTAATGGGAAGATCAGAGGCAGGACTTGGGGGAGTAGCGAGCAGGAGCTCCAAAGAGACCATCAACAGGGAGATGTGGGGGACAAGAGAACAGGAGAAGTGCGATAACATCTAGCTCATGTTTAATATAAAGGGGAAACAGGCACAGGAATGAGGGTGGGGAAGCCAAATCAGGGTGATTCTCTACATGATAATGAGTAGGTGATAGCAAAATGATAAGTCAGCAGAACTGGACTACTTGGTAATGTCCAGCTTTTCAATTCTGGGCAGGTACTGCTGCGTTTGCAGCTGTGACTTCACAGGAGCAGGAGGCGTGCATCTGTGAATACCAAAATTAGGAGGAGAGGGGAGGAGGAGGAGGAAGAGAAGGCTGGGAAATGGTATCTATTAGTGCTCAGCCGTTTTTTAGCTCAGGATAAGCATGAACACAGCAGAGCCCCTTGAACTAGGTCCAAACAGAGTGCGGGGAGAGAGGAGTTCCCTGTATGCTGTTCTAGCCATTTTGCTCTGGTTACAGGCCAACGGGAGCTGCAGTTACAGCAGCAGGAGAGTATTGCTGCAGAGTTACTTCCAAAACTTAGTGCAATTATCCTGTGTTTTCAACGTGTGCTGCCTGGCTGTATTACAAGCATCCTACAGGCTGGTTATGAATAGGACCATAATGGAACTGTACAGTTTTCAGAGCCAAAAATTAATAGTCCTCTAACAGAGTATTACAGAAGGAGCTGAATGAGTTTAAGCACACATCTTGTAAGGCAGCAGGAGGGGAGGAGGTGCAATGATGTCTGTCTATTTTATGTTGACTCCAGAATTCTCCTTGAATGGCTTCTGGATCAGTAACCTGGAGGTAAAGGGTCAGTTAGATATAGGATTTTCCTGATAATGTGAATGAAACAAAATGATATTCCACATTGTTTGGTTGGTTAAACAGCCAGTTTCATTAATGTGATTTAGAATGCCTTTAAAGAAAAACTGCATAGATATACCCAATTATCTACCCAATAATCTCTCTGACTGGGCTTTATTCTGATATTCCAAAACCCCTGAGTAGTGTCAAACAGATACTGTTTAAAAACATCAGTGTCCTCCCATAGAATGTGTAACTCCTCTCCCAACCCTTTGCCTGATTTCTCCCAAAAAATTATACCTACTCAAGGCTCAAGACAGCCAAGACAAATATTTCAAGGTTTTAAGATCTATTATACTGCAGTCATGCAGGTCTAGAGCAGGAGCTTCAACCCATCAGAAAGAGAAGATGCCCAGCTTTCTACTGAGCCGAAGAACTCATGTCCGTCCCTAGAAGCACCCAATATTATGACCTATATCCCTGTGTAGAAACATTATATTAGGTCAGTTTTAGAGAGCTCTGTCTCTCTCTCGGCCCTATACAGTTGGGATCAAGGTAACTAAGAGAGCTTTACTTTTCAAATGGAGGATGTGAAAAGTAGTTTGAATAAAATTCTGTTGTACTTTAAAACATTCTTAAAGTAGGCTTTGGGAATAGCCAGTGTTTTACGGCTCTTGTTTCCATGTATTCTAGACATGTGGCATACTGAATTCAGCGGAAGCACAGTTTGTAGTTCAGTGTGGGTGAGAGTTTATCTGACTGATTTTGGTGGTCCATTGTCATGGCTGACTTGACTGGATGTGTGGCTTCAGGAACTGTCTGAAGACACCATTCTTGGTCAAATGTTTCTGGCTTATCTCTTGATGCTGCAAGGCAGAATCTCTTGGACTGTCTCTTTTCAAGACAAGAAGCTGTTTAACATTAACACTGATTATCCACTTGCATGTTTCAAGGAGAGTAGTGGAAACTGAGACCTTTGGGGACTTGTTTTTCTTCTTTTTTTGTCAGCACTTACCCAGATCTCTACAGCACCTTTGCCTTTTCTCACTATCATTGGCATTCTCCTTCAAAGCACTCCAGAGCTGTTCTGATGGCAATGATTCCACATTGGTCCATGGCTTTTCCCATTCTTTTCACCTCCTCATTCTAAATGTCATTGTGGATTTAAGAAATGTTTGGAATTTCTCTAGGATCTGAATCAAGTAGGCAACTGTGAGCTGCATTCATGGAAAAAGTAGATATGTTTGATGATATTTGTTTAAGAAACCTTCCTTGATAATACATTTGGGATGGGGGATTGGGACATGTGAAGCATGACTTGGAAAGGATTACCTCAAAACTGCAAGAATGAGTGAGAGCTCTATTCTTTGGAGGCACCTACTGCCACAAATATTTCAAGATACTTGACAGCAACTTGACTATTTTGGGGTTTTATTCAGGCTTGACTCTGCATATGTGCTCTACACTCCTAAATTCACTTCACGGTTTGTTGAAGAGATTCCCGTTTCTTCCAGTAGTGTGCACTAATGGCATGTTCATTCTGATTGAACTATTAATCCTTGGAGAAACTGCTATCCCCAGATTTTAGACTGAGAGAGAGAGAGAAGTGTCACAACTCTGTGTGCCAATAGAGGGCACACAATCTGCACTTTCCATGAGTTGCCTCATTTCAGGGAACATCTTACAGGTTCTACACAACTGCTGCTTCCTTTCTAGCTGGTTAGTGAGGAGTATGCATGACAGTCACACACACTTCTGGCCCAATATTCTATAAATAAGAGG
This sequence comes from Eretmochelys imbricata, assembly GCF_965152235.1. Taxonomy (NCBI): domain Eukaryota; kingdom Metazoa; phylum Chordata; order Testudines; family Cheloniidae; genus Eretmochelys; species Eretmochelys imbricata. Next base: position 12,273,612 of record NC_135581.1, read on the forward strand.
AAGATGCAGTCCGTTTGCCTTTTTCTCTTCCTCTTGTGCTTTCTAGTTGCCTCCTCCATTATATTCTTTGCTCATTTGTTCCTCAGGCTCCTTCATATCAGTCTCTGAGAATGATGAATGGTAAAATGAGGTATCCAACAGAGATGACTGTCATTCCATCAGTGCACACTGGGATTCCGTGATGGTCTCAGTATTTCCCCTCCTTCCGTCTCTTACTCAGTGGAGTATTCCTGGAAAAGCAGGCCTGTCCCTTTGATTGGAATGTCATAATTGCATCTCCAGTACTCAGAAAGAGGTGTTGGGGCTTTTAAAAATGTGGCATCTCTGTGCTTTTAAATGTAAACCTTGGTATTCTTTCTGTCCACTCTGTTCTTTATTTGAAATCTCACTAGGGCCAACTAATTAGAGATGAAAAAGACCTAGCTCATCTAGCCCACACCCTGGCCAATTTGGGGTTGTTCCTTACAGTATGTTTGCAGATTTTCTGTTCCGTTTCAAGTGACAGTCTATCCTGTGGTCAAATAGACATTCATGTTAAGAAATATCTCCAGTATTCGCCTCTTTTTTTCCTGCTTAATTTAAATTCCTTAGAACTAGTCATAGTCCCTTGGACTCGTCATATTCCCGTAATTCCCCTCTCCCCTTGGTAAGGAATCATCCTACCTCCCAAGGCAAAATGCTGAGAGAGACGGTTAGCCACCAGCATTCTGGCTGGCAGTATTCAGCATTTGTGTGTGTCATACTACCAGAAATGAATTCAGGACAGGCGTCAGGAGAATGCAGTCCACATGGACAGGATCCTGTGTCTTTGGGAAAGGAGATTAAATGGGTCTAGTGTTTAAAGCATGGTATAAATCACAAGAATATCACCTGGCACCAATTACATTTTTAAACCTAAAATTTAACAAACTTTCAAAATTATTTCCATTCTGAAGAATGGATTTCCGTTCCCTATAAACCTCTCTAAAAAGTCAGCAAGAAATCAGAAAGCCAGGTTATTTATGCAGGACCTATACAAAATCCTTGATGTTTGCCTTTGCCATCGTCCTAATGTTCATTGTGATGATACGCTTCTAGCTGATGACACTGGTGCATAAGTAAAATATGCCTTTTTCATTTCAAACTCCTTCAGAAACATATACAGGGAAAAAATGTAAAGCTTTCTAACTAAAAAAGGCCAAAATCAGCAGGAAAAGAGATTATTTTCAAAGGTGTCCTTTTAATTAGAGCAGTAATTAATTCTCTTTCTGTGATACATACATACAGATAATTCTTTTAAAATATTCCTAGTTGAAATATTATGACTTCAAGATACAAACAGTAGGAAATGGGCGAATAGAATACAAATCACAAGGCTGAAGGAGGAAGTCCATTGCCAGATATGCTTTGAAAATTATTTTTAAATTAAAGTGGTCATTAGAAATCAGAGGCCTACTGACTTGGCACAAAAATCTCACTGTAAGGAAAAGACAATCCCAGAGTATAATTCCTGACCCATGTGACAGTGTTGAGAACAAGCAGTGGCTTTGTGCAGGCACGTGGGGCTGATGAAGCAGAAAACGCAGCTAACACATTTTGTGCATCCCCATTTCAGCAACTGTCCTAATTTCACAGGGGAGGCAGCGTTTCCTGCTTTTGTTTTAGGCCGAGTTTTTGTACCTTCACTGGAATTGTGGATTTCAGGGGCTTGTGCAATCGAAGTTGGCTACTGCACTGATCCAGGGGCCAGTATCAGTGGGATCACCATCCCAGGTTTTGTGGCCGCAGTTTGGTGATGAAAGTGCTGCACTCCCAGTTTAGATGGAGATGGCGCTGTGCATTTCAGCATCATGGGAATGTGGCTCGGGTATTAAGGTTGGATTGATGCATTCTTGTTCAGCTAATCCCTCTCAAACCAGAATGGGCACGGGGCCACTGTCGGAAGGCAGGATACTGGGCTAGATGGACCTTTGGTCTGACCCAGTATGGCTGTTCTTATGTTCTAAAACAGGGGTCTCAAACACGCGGCCCACAGGGTTAAGGGGTCTCAAACACGCGGCCCGCGGGGTTATTTTCTGCTGCCCGCCAGCTCCCTGCGGCCACCCCCGCCCCAGCGTTTACCTAGAGCGGCTCCAGCCCGGCCCAGTGCACACCAGGGGCAGGGCAGGCTCCCTGCCTGCCTGCCCTGACCCCGCGCTGCTCCGGGAAGTGGCCGGGACCTAGGGAGGGAGGGCACAGGGGTCTGTGTGTTGCCCTGGCCGCGCCTCTAAGTACCTCCCCCAAAGCTCCCATTGGCTGCGGTTCCCCTCCTGCACCCCGACCCCCTGCCACATCCTGCACCCCCTGGGGGCAGGGAGGGGATGGAGTTGGGGTGGGGATTTTGGGGAAGGAGTTGGAATGGGGGCAGGGAAGTGGTGGGCAGGGCCGGGGCCTCATGGAAGGGGTGGAGTGGGGGCGGGGCCAGAGCAGCGGCAGGGGAGCCAGTGATGCGGCCCTCTGGCCAATGTACTAGTCCTCATGTGGCCTTCGTGGTCATTTGAGTTTGAGACCCCTGCTCTAAAAGAGCCAGAGCAGCACTTGCAATAATGCCAGTTGTTTAAAAGGTGCGTTCTTGATTTAACAGCAGGTTCCAGCAATGCTCTATGGGGGCCGTGGTCACCATTCCAGTTCAGAGAGGGGGCTGGAGAGGGAACGATGGCCCTGCTTCACCCAGGAAAGGATGGAGAGGAGGGCCAAGGCTTCCCAGGTGAGAAGTCAGGAGCTGGAGCAAGGACCGCTTCAGTTCAGACAGTGGAGATTGGCTGGCAGGGAAGGGAGGCAGAGTCATCAGGAGCTAGCAGGGTCTGGGGGGAATCTAGAGCAGCCCAGTTCTGGTTGTGCGAGTTGGCAGGTATGTGGGGGCCTGGGAGAAGGACAGACCCTGGTTCAGGGGAGGTAAGGTCAGCAGGTGTGAGGAGAATGAGGCCAGGGTGGCCCCCGGAACTAGTGGCAGGGTCTGAGCAGTGTGAGGGCAGAGGCAATGAAGCAGGGACAAGAGTGGATGAAGAGGAGAGGAACCGCTGGCATGTGTGTGGTGGGGTTGCGTGGAGGGGAGTATACATGGTAGGTTTGGGGTGAATCCCAGTACCCATTTCTCCTGTCATTTTGACTAAACTCTCTAGCAGTTTCTTTTTAATTCTCTTAGCCACGTATTTGGAAGCCCCTGTGTATTGCTCTGTGTGTGAGAGCTCTGCCCGCAGCAGTTTGATCCACATTAATTTTGTCATAATCCTTCACTGGTGGTTGGAGTTCAGTTTCCTGTTGCCTTGTAAAGCCAACAGAATGGATTCAGAACTGCAGGGGGGCAGCTAACGGTGTCCCTGTAATTAGAAGGGTGAGGACACAGCTGAGGGAACATGGACCTGTAGAGGGGGATTTTCTAGAGGGCAGGTCCTCTGTGCAGGCGAGGCTAGTACTTCAGAGAGGGACTCTGTGTGTCACAATTGCATCTCTGAATTCTGCTACCCACACACCCTTTGATTTCTTGCGGTGGTGATTAAAATTGCTCATTTGGAGACATAAAAGGAGTTGAGTGCTAATTGCAAATACAGATATTTCCAGGCGTAGCCTGAAATGGGACCAGGAAGGTACGGTGTGTAACTCCGCAACTCTGTGCAAAGAGGCCATAGTGCTGAGTGTAGGGAGATTGGAGGGCAGACGTGAATAAAAGCTTAAGGAGTTTTTCTTCTCCTCTAAACAAAACACTGGTGAGGAATGGCTACGAAGGCTGAGCCTGAGCTGCTCACAAAATAATCTGCCATCTAGAAAGGAAGTGAGAACATGCGGGAGAGATAAAGAACTCATGCTGTGCTTGATATTTTATATATTTTGTCTGCTCTCTGCACAGACTCCCAAGCCCATGGAAATGCAGTCGACACACCAGCCTGAGCTCTAGTGGCATTAATTAAGGGAGAGAAGAGAAGGACTTCCTTTTCCCCTTCCTCACAGAGAATTCTGCACACACCTTTAGTCCCTTGTTTTTCCCGCAGGCCAGCGAGCCAGGGAAATTGTTTTGCTTTGTTTGGTGCTGTTAATTAAACTGGACCTGAGAGAGCCATGGCGAACAGTAGGTGCCACTGAATTTGCAGTGAGCTTTGTGGCACTGAGATAAATTGCTGTAGACCTAGCAAAGCACTTTAAGGTAAGCCCCTGCAATCCATGAAAACCTCATGTAGAGGAGACAGGAGAAATCTCACTGAGCCAGGTTCTGTCCAGATGTGCAATGCAGAAATATTCCCCATACTTCTCCTGCCCACTAGAGTGGTACAGAAATGCTTTAAAAAAAATTTTTAAAATTATTTTGTGTGAAAATGTCTCATTTTGTGACCCCCAGAATTGCACATTTTCATGACATTTTGGTGCACAGGTTAATCATAGAATCGTGTAAAAAATGCAGGAAAACATTTTCTCATAAAATATTGAGAAAAAAGAAGTAGCCATCTTTAAACTGTTTCTGCTGTGTGGAGGAGAGCGGAGGAGTATGAGATTATTTACATTGTATACACAGACACACACACGCACCTTTTATTGATGGACATGGGAGGAAAGTGAAAAAGAAGCTCTGTGCATAGCTGATGGTCATGCAGTAGGGTGTTCTTAGGAGCTCCCATACACCATCTACTGTACACCCATTCTACTCCCTTGTTGCCAACATACAGCAAACCCTTGTGGTATTAGTGAATTCTTCTTGATCAAAGGGTCCCCAGACTGTGCCTACTCAAGGATCCCATTGACAAGCCGCCAGAAGAAGGAGGAATGCATGTAATTTGTATAACAGGGAGTTGGTGGCCACCAGACATATATTTAAATGATGTCACTCAGCATACAATGCTCCATCCTAATGGGAGCTCCTACCTATGGTCTCTGCAAGCTGTACCGCTGTATAAAGAGCCATGGGCCTCATTGTAGAGTTCCATGGGTTGTAATTTGCCCTCTTCCCACTCCTTGATAAATATGTTTCCTTCTAATTGATACTTGTTAGATTTATTTATACCTTCAGTCCTGGAGTTTCTTCTCCAAGTGACATAGGCAGAGACTAATAATGTTGTGTCACACTCCTGTACAATAATCTTCCTTCTTTTTCTGAATGCAGTTTGAATTTTCTCAGCATTTCTGACGTGTTCTCATTCAGCACATGGTACTGAATCAGTGCAGATTTGACTTTCCTAGAATGGTAGCTGTTTTCTGTTAGACAGTCCTTGCCTTTGCAAGGTCTAGAGGGATTGTTCTGTCAAGGAAGTATCCATGCAGATTCTGTATAGGATATAAATGGTTAAATCTGTCCCAGCCTGACCTCAGAACAATTATTCTTTGTTTGATGGTACTTCCAAGTTTTCAGGACATCTGAAGGTGATGGAGATGGCGGCTTAATTGAAGAAGGTCAGAGAGCGGCTTGTCGTCTTTACATTAATATTCTGTGCATATTCCTTACTAAACCCAAAGGCTCTGTCCATTGTTCCTCCTTGGCCTTCAAAGAGAGAGTTCCTGGTAAAATGCTTAACACCAGATATTAAAGGGGGGAAGAGAACTGAGAGGGGAATTATAAACCCAATACAAATTGCAATCAAGTAGAAGTAATTAGTTGCATGGGGGCTGAGACTGAGTATGTGGCCAGTTGTGAGATACCTCAGCCCTGGAAAGTCTGGAGCGCAGCTCTTTGCTTAGTTAAGCATCAAAGACAGGCAGAGGACACTCGGCTTCTGAAAGCATAGTCAGAGATCTCCTGATACGTACTGCAGTGGTTCTGTCCCTAGTTAGCTGTGGGATACTGGCGGAACAACAGCTGTGGGGAAAACTCATGGTGCTTGTTCTGCAACTGTCCAGGGTTCTGGAAAAAGGATGTTTTTGCAGAAAAGGAGACAAGCAGGCTGATTTGCAGTTAGCGCTCCTTGTGTTTCTGTAAGGATCCCACAGGCCTGACTCATTCACTTGAGGTGCTGGGATTCAGAGGTAGTGGATTTTGGGATCTCAGGTTATCAGTCAGGTTTGGAGAGCTGGGGATGTTAAGTGAATTTAGCAGTTTTGAAAGATTCTGGATTGATAGCAATGGGAAGCCCTGTGAGTCTTCCCATAGGCCTTAATCATCTTCTAGAGTGCCAGAATTTATGGGAGTAAAAGGTAGTTCAGTCATTATGGCCTGTACTCGGGGCATCAGCAAGGTAGCTAATACTCATAGTACTACACGCAATGTGGGCATCTGTCCACTAAGAATCGGATATAGACCATCAACTTGTCACCTTAGATTACCAAACAACAATGATTTTTCATCACTGTTATCCTGCCCTAGATTGAACTCCATGATGTAGGGGTGAAATGCTCCAATCTCATTGCCAAACAGCTGACCAGCCAAAGGATGTAACATGTAATTCTGCCTGCACGTCTTTCCTTAAACTCACCGGTATTATGGGCAGAAATGTCTTAGTTTAAACCCATTTGTTCTGTGAATGTTCTGTATATCTGTATCCTTCTTCTAAGCCGCAAAGTGGGTGGGCTTGGAAAAAGCATGATGCTGTTGCAACCGCCCTCCACGCGATGTGTATGAAGTGGCTTATGTACACTTTTTGAAGCTTTTCTAAGAGCATTGGTCTCCGTTTGGGGTAATTGCTAGTCTCAGGCTCGAGTAGTAAGCATCTCGTTGATGGAATATAAAAGTGAGCAAAATGTCAGTTTGGCACTGCATGGAGGCCTCACTGACACACAGGCTGCTTCTGAAATTGCTGGCATTTTTTTCAGTTAATTGCCTTTTTAATCATAGTGAAATTTCTCCTATTTGCATGAATATTCCAGCAGCAGGATCAGTTTGCTGTTGTCACAGATTCTCGCAACATATCATATTCATAGTTTTGTTTAATATGCCTCATTTTCAAGAATCAAACTTTTTCTGTTGTTCATTTTGCCTGCAAGAGGATAAGCAGTGCAAATGCTCTTTTATATATTATAATAAATTGTTCTTTTTCCTCTGGCGCCTGGTGCCAGCACGCATAAGGGTGCCTCGCAAATTGGAAAACAAAATACATCTTAAAACAAAAACATAGACAAGTTGACCTCATAAATAAATACCAACACCAGCACAGAAACAAAACATAGGCATGCAAGCACACCAACCCCAGCTAGGCAATAAATAAAAAGCCTTCCTTTAAACAGTATAAATCTAAAAAGTGCACAAAAACAACTGGAATGTCATGCCAAAGGATGCCAGAGATGTACCCTGATGTATTGTCTCATGTGAGTAGAAGGCAGAAGAAATGGTACAAGAAGGCAAGCTGTGGGTGATTTATGATTGTGATGTGGCCCTAACGCAGTGAAAAGCACCTGCCACCCCACAGGAATACCCACTGCAGAGGAAACCAGCCCAGCAGGCACAGAGCTTGTGTAGACAGCTCTACATGTTCCCAGCAGGAGCTCCCAGTGCAGGAGTCAGGCATGGCTGGGGAGTTCCTATGCCCGGTCTATGCCACATAGCCATTGCTCTCAGGGCCAAAAGTTAAGACTATTGGTGGCTATTCTAACTGGCACTGGACATCCAACTGTCCCCCGCAGTCTGAGAAAAGGGGAGTCCAAACTGCTTCCTTTTTGGCCCCTGTGCCAGGTGTAGCACATTGGGGAGTGGATTTTAAAGGTGTGGGAATTGGCAGGGCTCTGTGACAGACACACATACACAAATCTACCAGGGAGTGTTCCAGGTGTCTCAGATGGAAGCTCTAGAGTTTTGGGGGATTTACAATAAAAAAAATTGAAAATGAAGATTGCTGTGAATGGATAACACGCTGGTACTGACCAATCCAATTCCAAGGGGTTAGAGTACTCAGAAATTGACAAGGCAGGGAGTCATATTGGGTTGTCTGTTTTCAAGCAGGAAATCTCATTGATTTCCATGAGGAGTGCGCCAATAAAATCTGAACTTGGATGCTTTAGTACCAGCGAATTTTAGTAAAAAGCCATTGTCTGGAAGTAATTTAAAAATTAATTTGGCTCACAGAATCAAATGCTCCCATTTGAACCCCCCTGATCCTAATTGATCATTGCCAAAATAGCTACTTTACAAACCTGCCCTTGCTGCCCTGGTATCTTAGCACCAGGAAGAATAACATCACATTCCCTTATGTTAATTCAAGGGTCCCAGAACGATGATAAGAGAGAGATTGAGTGAGAAAAATAAATCAAGTGCAGTCACATGGTTTGTTCAAAGTGAGTCTCTGAGGTTCAAGCATATGAATGAGGAAAGAACATTCTCCCACAAGGAGCAGGAACTGCGAGTCTAAAATTAACTGAACCATTCAGAGCACCAGTAGGCGACTAGTGAATCCCTGTGGGTTCGACGCACTGACAGAGCTGTACATACATCTGTAGAGGACTAGGATGTAATCTGCTCTATGCTCTGAATGCATCAAGTGTAATAAGTTCTTGGAATTTGGTGGGTTTTTTGTGAGAGTGATATCATAGGCAGAGCAGCGATGAGGGGCATGAATGGAGACTCTTTTTCTGAAATGTAAAATTTGCCGCTTCTTATTTAATTACAGTCATGGCTGTTGCTATGTCGAAATGCTGCTTAAAAAGCCTTTGTGAGTAATTAGTGTCAAAAATATAAGATCTACAAAGCTATAAACTCACAGCTTGGTAATATTACCAAGTACTAATTAAAAAAAGAAAAAAGAAAAGTCTCTCTTTCATAATCAGATTTCCAGCATAGCAAGAGATAAAAATGCAATTTGCAGATGATAAAGAACCGGGGGAGACAAGGGGGAAGAGGAAGAGAAAACAGTCAATACAAACAAGGCTGTGGAATTCAGAATGACTTGGTTAGACTAGAAATTGGGGTAGAGAAGCGTGGAGGCTAGAGACAAAAAAAAAAAAGAAAGGAAAGAATATTCCCTGAGAGGAACATTCCCTGAGATACAACACAATGATAAACTGGAAGATCTGGTATTGTGGATGAGTGGGATAAAAACACACTTATATTTGGGACTAAACACTCTGACACAACTGTCAGCAGCCGTCAAATATTACATGAACATTTGACTGGCATAAATGGAGATATCGAACACAAATCAGAGGAAGTTATTCTGGCATTTTATAAAGGATGGATGAAATCAGATTTGGATATCTCCGAGCAGTTCTGGACACTTTATTACAATGATATGATAGAAGTGGAGGCAGTCCAGCAAAGGGCAACCAGAATGACATACAGGGACTGGGAGAATTTAGTTATACTGAGAGAAGATGTTTATTACTTAATGAGGTCTCTTCTTAATCTCCTGTTTTCCAGAGGATAAAAAAAGCCCTGCTGGGAATAAAGGATCAAGGCTGTTTGGGTTAATGTCAGACATGTGTGTGTCAAAGGTCATAAAGCTAGTCTAAAGAAGGGCCAGAATCCTATGAAATGTAAGCAAAATTATTTATTTATATATAGCATATAATAATGCATTACAGTTATAATGTTTTGCATTTCTGTGGTGCCTTCCAACTTAAGAGCTGTAAACACTTTACAAACATGAATGAATTAAGCCTCCCAACACCTCTGAGGTAAGGCAAGTATTAAGAGTCTGGGTGATTTATATAGAGAGACACAGTAAGTCATGGATATGTTTTGTTTTAGGTTCAACTTTGTCTCGCTGCTTATTGATCAGTTGAACATAAGACTGGCCATACTGGGTCAGACCAATGATCCATCTAGCCCAGTATCCCGTCTTCCAAAAATAGTCAATGCCAGATGCTTCAAAGGGAATGAACAGAACAGGGCAATTATCAAGTGATCCATCCCCTGTTCTCTAGTCTCAGCATCTTACAGTCTGAGGCTTAGGGACACCTAGATCATGGGATTGCATCCCAGACCATCTTGGCTAATAGCCATTAATGGACCTGTCTTCCATGAACTTATCTAATTGTTTTTTGAACCCAGTTATAGTTTTGGCCTGCACAACATCCCTTGGAACAAGTTCCACAGGTTGACTGCATTGTATGAAGAAGTACTTCCTTATGTTTGTTTTAAACCCGCTGCCTGTTAATTTCATTGGGTGATCACTGGCTCTTTTGTTATGTGAAGGGGTAAACAGTAGTTCTGTATTCACTTCCTCCATACCAATCATGATTTTATAGACCTCTATCATATCCCCTGAGTTGTCTCTTTCCCATACCCTTCATCATTTTTGTTGCCCTTCTCTGTACTATTGCCATTTCTAATATATCTGTTTTGAGATGGGGCAACCTGAACTGCTCGCAGTGTTCTAGCTGTGGGAGTACCTTGGATTTATATAGTGGCATTATGATATTTTTCTATCTTATCATCTATCCCTTTATTAATGATTCCTAACATTCTGTTAGCTTTTTTGACAGCCATTGCACATTGAGTGGATGTTTTTAGAGAACTATTCACAATGATTCCAGCATCTCTTTCTTGAGTGGTAACAGCTAATTTAGACCGCATCATTTTGTATGTCTAGCTGGGATTATGTTTTATAATATGCATTACTTTGCATTTATCAACATTGAATTTCATCGGCCATTTTGTTGCCCAGTCACCCAGTTTTGTGAAATCCCTATGTAACTCTTTGCAACCTGCTTTGGACTTAACTATCTTGAGTAATTTTGTATCATCTGCAAACTTTGCCATCTCACTGCTTACCCCTTTACCGGTCCCAGTACAGATCGCTGGGGGACCCCACTATTTACCTCTCTTCAGTCTGAAAACTAAACATTTATTTCTACCCTTTGTTTCCTATCATTTAACCCAGTTACTGATCCATGAGAGGACCTTCCCTCTTATCTCATGACTGCTTACTTTGCTGAAGAGCCTTTGGTGAGGGATCTTGTCAAAGGCTTTCTGAAAGTCCAAGTACACTATATCCACTGGATCTCCCTTGTCCACATGTTTGTTGACCCCCTCAAAGAATTTTCTAGTAGATTGGTGAAGCATGACTTCCCTTTACAAACGCCATGTTGACTCTTCCCCACTAAATTGTGTACATCTATGAGTCTGATGATTCTGTTCTTTACAATAGTTTCAACCAATTTGCCTAGTACTGAAGTTAGGCTTACTGGCCCAAAATTGCCAGGATCACTTCTGGAGCCTTTTTTAAAAATTGGTGTCATATTAGCTATCCTCCAGTCATCTGGTACGGGAGCTGATTTCAGCAGTAGGTCACATGCCACAGTTAGGGTTCCTTCCGAACTTTTGGGTGAATACCTTCTGGTTCTAGGGACTTATTACTGTTTAACTGATCAATTTTTTCTCAAACTTCCTGTATTGACATCTCAGTCTTGAAAAGTTCCTCAGATTTTCACCTAAAAAGAATGGCTTATGTATGGGAATCTTCCTTTCATCCTCTGAATTATTGAGCTTCTCCACAATGGCCTTGTCTTCCTTGAGTGCTCCTTTAGCACCTTCATTGTTCAGTGGCTCCACTGATTGGCAGGCTTCCTGCTTCTGATGCTCTTAAAAAGAAATGTTGCTGTTAGTTTTTGAGTCTTTTGCTCGTTGCTCTTCAAATTATTTTTTTGCCCTGCCTAATTATACTTTTACACTTGACTTGCCAGAGTTCATGCTCCTTTCTCATTTCCTCCAGAGGGTACACGTTTGTGGCTGGAGCAGAAATTGTCTCCATCTTTCACTATGCACATTTTTGCTTGGCAAATCTTTATAATTTTCTGACATTTTTACTTTAGATGATCCTTTCAATGTGGCATTTATCAGGTAGTGGAGGACAGTCCAAAGTCCTTGAGTCTAGCAGGTATAGAAGGAAAAAGGAGAAGTAGAAGGCAGCCATCCAGTGGAGTGCCATATCTTTTGGCAGAAAGGCTCTTTACCTGATCTTCACACATGCTGCTTTCAGCACCTGATGCACTTTCAGATTTTAGATGTATTTCCCGGTCCCTTGGCACCAGAAGTTATAGTTTTGTCTCTGTCACAGTTCTCGGTCCCAGTGGATTGTGCGTTAACAGCATCAGAGGAACCTGGGGCAAAGGGAAAGTTTTCAGCTCAGGGATTCCTCAGGAAAGGGGAGAATGCTATCAGCACTGCCTTAAGAGCATCTGATGATATCAAAGTACTGTCCAAGGCGGGGAAAGCCTTTTGCCCCAGCCTGATTCCATTTGAGTGGCTCAGGGAAGGGGGAAGATTTCACTGCTGTGGTATCTAAGGCCTATCTCTTGGTCTGTTTTTCAATTTCCAAATTGTGCAACAAATGTAACTGAAGTTTCTCTGGAATGGGATGTGCGACCATGTTGCGAACATGACAGTTACCCAGAGTGAAGATGCTATTTTTTCATGCAAAGCAGGCTGGACCTGTGCTCTGAATTCAGAGGTGCGTGCTTATTGTTTTCACCTTGGCAATGGTCTTGCAAGGGGCCCATTAATATGGGTGGCAAGTCAGCGCAAGGCAGAATTTTCCTGCCAGTTAATGAGCCAGACCTGCCTGACCTTGAAGACACTGTTTTGTTTCCCTAGCATAGCAAATTAAGTGATATTTTACTGAGGTGATTCAGGAGGGCGGCTGGACCCTGTAAATTGGTCAGGGTAGTGCTCGAGTAAGTGGATTGGAACAGATCCAGTAAGCACTCTTATTACAGGCTCTTTGATGCTGCAGACTCCCTGTGTTTTTGCCTAAATCCTGTTTTTTAAAAGCAAGTGAGGCACCTAATGTTTCTTTGAGATGTTACGTTGTCTCTTTATTAGCTTCTCTTATTCACCTACTACCCCTCGCGGGGTTATGAAAAGACAGCTTAGCTGTGCGTGAACAGGTACATCTTTAGGCTCCCATGAAGCAGCTCAGGTGCTTGGAAAGTAGGTTTCCCTATATGGTGTCAGTGCAGGAGCAGGTAGGTTCTAGGCAAGGGGCATGTAGGAGGAGGCTGCATTTATGAAGGAGACAGAGAGCCTGTCTTGCTGTGGTGAGGAGCATGTGTTTTATACAAGGCCATCGTGGGATCCACAAGAAGACACAGTCGTTATTTTTTTTCTGTGCATTGACTTCATCCTTCCTAGAAATGGTTTCAGCTTTTCTGCTGGACCTCACACATCTGATAGCAGCTGCTACAGAATCACTTCTTGGCTGCTTCTCCCACTCTGAGAGGAGCAGCGGTGCTCAGCAGCGCTATAGCCTGGGAATTCCCCACTGAAGATGCTGTTTTGTTGCTTCACTCCTACTCCATTGCATATACCAGAGAGGCACATCTCTGCTTCCTCGCTCGCTCGTTCTCAGGGGCCCACCTGGACGTTTTGATTATTAATGTGTTTTCATAAGTGAACGCAACTCTCATTATCAAAGCCACCCTCGACAGCACACGCACAGTTCAACATACAGCTAATTGGAAAACTGAGAAAAGCACAGTCCCTTTATGTGCACGTGTGCGCCTGCACGTCGGTGTGTTTTGTGTATATATAAAAAATATTATTTCTGTCTATCTGTATATGTGCACATAGTGCTGTAATTTACATTTCAGATCCAAGGCAGTAAACATGAAGGACACAGAATCCACAAATTCCAATCTGTATTTACTCCTGTGCATGCTTAGATAAAGGGCAAAATGTAACTTACACTAATGAGAATCTACAGTCATACCATTTCAGCCCAAAGTGAGTGTGATCTTGTGACTATTTGTGTATTTCTTGATGCTTAGGACAAATCTTATAGAAAGTATATCTGCCTTTTTGTCCTGTTTGCCAGAACATTGGGGCCATCTTGTATTCCTTCCTCTGCACAGCACATCCTAGTGGCTCTGTTTGAAGCTTTAAATGATTAATTTTAGTTTTTAAAGATTTTTTTAAAAGAAGCATTGGCCAGAGTCCAGTTAAAACTAAGCCTGAAGCGTAGTTGTAGGACTTCTTGGGTCAGAGGGGAAGAGTTCAGGATAGTCAGAGAATAACAATTCTCCCAACCCTTCTGCGATCCTGTTAATATTAATTCTAAGAACTGTATTGGTCTATTACAAGATGGAAATGACAGAATTGTTGTTAATAATGCAGAAAATGCAGCAGTGTTCAATAAATATTTCTGTTCTTTATTTAGGGGGAAAACAGATGATGTAGCCATTTTACATGATGATGCTCAAACATGTTCCATTCAAATAGTAACTCAGAAGGATATTAAACAGCAGCTACTAAAGTTAGACATTTTTAAATAAGGAGGTCTGGAAAACTTGCATCCAAGGGTCTTAAAAGAGCTGGCTGATGAGCTCTCCGGACCATTAATGCTGATTTACAATAAGTCTTGGAATATTGGGGAAGTTCCAGAAGACTCAAAAAGAGCTAACATTGTGCCGATATTTAAAAAAGGAAAATGGAATGACCCACGTAATTATAGATCTGTCAGCCTGACATTGGTCCTGGGTAAAACAATTGAGTGGCTAATATAGTACTTGATTAATAAAGGATTAAATGAGGGTAATATAATTAATGCAAGTCAACATGGATTTATGGAAAGTAGAGCCTGTCAAAGTAATTTGTTATCATTTTTGGAGATTATGAGTTTAGTTGATAAAGTTAATCATGTTGATGTAATGTATTCAGACTTCTATAAGGCATGTGTCTTGGTGCTGCATGACATTTTGATTAAAAAAACTAGAATGCTACAAAGGCTAAGGCACAAAATGAGTTACACCTGGCAAGGATAATAAAAGACAATAAGAAGAGGCTCTTTAAATGCATTAGGAACAAGAGAAAGACAAAGAAAAGCATAGGTCCTCTACTTATCAGGGAAGGAGAGCTAATAACTGATGACATCAAGAAAGCTAAGATACTTAATGCCTGTTTTTCTTCAGTCTTCATTAAAAAGGTTATTGATGGCCGATAACACAATTAATACTGACAACCAGAGGGAAGAAATGCAAGCCAATATAGGGAAAGAACAGGTTAAAGAATATTTAGGTAAGTTAGATGGATTCAAGTCAGCAGGGCCTGATGAAATTCAGCCTAGGGTTCCTAAGAAACTAGCTGAAGCAACCTCGGCACCATTAGCAATTGTCTTTGAGAACTCCTGGAGGGTGGAAGAGGTCCTAGGAGGCTGGAGAAAGGAAAATATAGAACCTATCTTTAAAAAGGGGAACAAGGAAGACCCAGAGAATTATAGACCAGTTGGCCTAACTTTAATACCTGGAAGGATATACTGGAGCAAAGTATTGAACAATCAATTTGTAGGCACCTGGAGGGTAATAGAGTTATAAGGAATAGTCAGCATGGATTTGTCAAGAACAAATCATGCCAAACCAGCTTATTTTTTTTCTTTGATAGAATTGCTTACTTAATAGATAGAGGGAAGCAGTAGACGTGAAATACCTTGATTTTAGTAAGGCTTTTGACACAGTTCCACAGGACATTCTAATAAGCAAACTAGAGAAATGTGGTCTAGATGAATTTACTATAAGATGGGTTCACAACAGGTTGAAAGACCGTACTCAGAGTAGTTATCAGTGGTTTGCTGTCAAATTGAAGTCCTTCTGGGGTCAGTCCTGGGTCTGGTACTATTCAATATTTTCATTAATGACTTGGATAATGGAGTAGAGTATGCTTATACAATTTGCAGATGACATCAAACTGAGAGGGATTGCAAACACTTTGGATGACGGGTTTAAAATTCAAAATGACCTTGACAAATTGGAGAATTGATCTGAATTCAACAAGATGAAATTCAACAAAGACAAGTGCAAAGTACTTCATGCAGGAAGGAAATATCAGATGCACAACTACAAAATGGGGAATGCCAGGTTAGGTAGTAGTACTGCTCAAAAGGATCTGGGGGTTATAGTGGACCACAGACTGAATGAGTCATCAATGTGATGCAGCTGCAAAAAAGGCTAATATGTTTCTCGGGTGTATTAACAGCAGTGTTGTATGTAAGGCACAAGGAGGTAACTGTCCTGCTCTAATCAGCCCTGGTGATGCCCCAGCTGGAGTATTGTGTCCAGTTATGGGCACCACAATTTAGGAAGGATGTGGATAAACTGGAAAGAGTCAGAGGAGAGCAACAAAAATGATGAAAGGTTGCAAAAACGGGGCATGTTTAGTCTTGAGAAAAGAAGACTGAGGAGGACCTAGTCATAGTCTTCCAGTATGTTAAAAGCTGTTTTAAAGAGGATAGTGATCAATGGTTTTCAGTGTCCACTGAAAATAGGACAAGAAATGACGGCTTAACCTACAAGGGAGATTTAGTTTAGATATTAGGAAAATCTTTCTAACTATAAGGGTTGTTAAGCTCTGGAATGGGCTTTCAAGGCAGGCTGTGGAGTCCCCATCATTGGAAGCTTTTAAAAACAAGTTGGACAAACACTTGTCAGGGATGGTCTTGGTCAGTGGTACCAACTGATCAGTCGCGATCTCCGGCAGCATAGCAGGGCTGCCGCTAAGGCAAGCTCCCTGCCTGCCCCGGCCCCACGCTGCTCCGGAAGCGGCTAGCATGGCCCCAGGGGTGGGGGGCAGGGGTCTCCCTCCACATGCTGCTCCTGCCTGCAAGCACCGCTCCCTCAGCTCCCATTGGCCGGGACAAGGGAGCTGTGGCCAATGGGAGCTGCGGGGGTGGTACTTGCAGAGAGGGACAGCACAGAGCCACCTGCCTCCTCATCCCCTCCTCCACCCCGGGGCCGCAGGGGTGCGTTGGCCCCTTCTGGGAGCGGTGTGGGGCCAGGATAGGCAGGGAGCCTGCCTTACCAGCAGCCACGCTGCAACGCCGGGAGCTGCTGGAGGTAAGTGCTGCCTGGTGGGAGGCCGCACCCCAGCACTGAGCCCGCTCTTGGAGCCAGCACCCCATGCCCTGACCCCCCTCCCACAGCCTGCACCCCAACACTCTGCCCCAGCCTGGCGCCCCCTCCTGCACCCAAAATCCCTCCCAGAGCTTGCACCCCTCACCCCCTCCTGCACCCCTACTCCCTGCCCCAGGATCAGCCCAGAGCCCCCTCCCACACTGTAAATCCCAGCCCAGTGAAAGTGAGTGAGGGTGGGGGAGAGTGAGAGAGCGACAGGAGGCGGGGAAATGTAATGAATGGGGCGGGGCCTCAGGGAAGGGGCGGGGTAGGAACTGGGTTGCCCTTAAATTTAAAAAGTGACCTTAGGCATAAAAAGCTTGGAGAACAATGGTCTAGATTTACTTGGTCCTGCCACAGCACAGAGGGATAGACTGGATGACTTCCTAAGGTCCCTTCCAGCCCTACATTTCTATGACTCTGTGAAAATTAACATGGCACACATTAAGTGGATTAAAAACTAGCTGACTCACAGATCTGAAAATGTAATTGTAAATGGGGATTTATTGAGCTGGTATGTTTTTAGTGAGATCCCACCGGGATCGTTTCTTGGCCCTAGCTATTTAACATTTTTATCCATGACCTGGAAGAAAACAAAATCATTGCTGCTAAAGTTTACAGATGATACAAAGATTGGGGGAGTGGTAAACAAAGAAGAGAGAGTAATCTGGATCGCTTGATAGGTTGGTTTGCGTTTCAATAGGCTAAGTATAAAGGAATACATCTTGGCACAAAAAATATAGGCCATTCTTGTAGGATGGGATCTTTATCCTGGGAAGCAGTGTCTGAAAAAGACAGGGTGTCATGGTGCATAATCAACTGAACATGAGCTCCCAATGCAGGGGTGGGCAAACATTTTGGCCCAAGGGCCACATCGGCATTGTGAAACTCTATGGAGGGCCGGGTAGGGAAGGCTGTGCCTCCCCAAATGGCCTGGCCCCACCCCCTGACTTCCCCCCTCAGAACCACCGACCCATCCAACTCCCCCTGCTCCTTGTCCCCTGACCGCCCCCTCCGAGGACCCTCACCTCTAACCGTGCCTCCGCCCCCCCGGATCCCACCCCCTATCCAACCCCCTCTGCTCCTTGTCCTCTGACTGCCCCGACCCCTAACCATGCCCCCAACCCTGACAGGCCCCCCGGGACTCCCACGCCTATCCACCCCACCCTGTTCCCCCCCCAACCCCCCAACAGAACCTTTGCCCCATCCAGCCTCCCCCTGCTCCCTGTCCCCTGACTGCCCTGACTCCTGACAGGCCCCCCCGGACTCCCATGCCTATCCAACCCCCCCGGACCAGAGCACTGGAGGCATGCTGAGGCTGCAGGGAAGGGGGGTCAGTGGGGGAGGGGATGGGGGCTAGCCTCCCCTGCCGAAACTCTGGGGCCGGGCAGGACGGTCCCACGGGCTGGATGTGGCCCACGGGCCGTAGTTTACTCACCTCTATCCCAATGTAACACTGTGACCAGAAGGGCTAATGAGATCCTGGGATGCATAAGTAGGAGAATATTGAGTGGGACTAGGAAGATTATATTATCTCTGTATTTGGCACTGGTGCAACCACTACTAGAATAATGAGCTCTTCAGTATAGCAGACAAAGATACAATGGCTGGAAGACAAAGGACCAATTACAAGATCCTACGGTTGGAAATTGAAGCTATTCAAATTCAGACTGGAATAAGGTGCACATTTTTAATAGTGAGGGTAATTAACCACTGGAACAATTTACCAAAGTTTGTGGTGGATTGTCCATCACTGGGAATTTTTAAATCATGATTGGATGTTTTTTTCTAAAAGATAATGCTCTAGTTCAAACAGGAATTAATTCAGGGAAGTCTTATGTCCTCTGTTATACAGGACATCAGACTGGAGGGTCAGAGTGGTCCCTTCTGGGCTTATCTGTGAATAGCACTAGTAGAATCCAATTAGATTGCTTGATTTCTCCAGTGCATCTTACAGAACATACAGCTATTGAACGCTACCATAATGCAACAGAAAACAAGGAGAGTGGTATTGTCAAAACCACTTGCAGATTTGGTCTAACTGATTCCACTTAAGTCAATGTGAGCGTAGCTGCTATTTAATGGGAAGCCAATATAATGTGGAGCACTGGTGTGATGTGCTCTCACCTGCCTCTCCGCACAGTAGGCTGAATGATCCATCTGAAGCTTCCACGTGTTGCTACACGTTCAACTCCAGGTAGAGTGCATTGAGGGAAACACAAATCACACTGGCTAGGTTCACATCCATTTGGAGGTTATTACTGCTATGTGAGTGTCTAGCAAAAGAAACCTGAGACTGTACTCCTCTTGAATAGACCGGGGGCATGTTCCTTTAGTGGAAGATCAGAGCAAATTTTTTGCTAGGTCCTTTCCTTGCCTGCAGCACCTCTGTTTTATCCAGACTGAGCTTGAGCCGGATGCTTTTCATTCCAGATACTTATCTCAGTCACTGATGGCACCGCTTGTGTTTAGTTAGCAGGAGGTAGAGCTGGGTGTCAGCATACTGACAGTGAAACCTTTGGCACCTCACAGTCTTCCATAATGGTTTGACATAAATGTTAATCGGGAAGGTGGGAGAGGATACAATTCTGCAGGGACCCAGCCAAGTAAGAGCTCTGGGCAGAAGGAACAGCTGCCCATCACATCCTGTTTGAGAGCAGTGAGTGGAGCCAGCTTAATGAAGTTTTGTTCACTGCTGCCAGGTTTTGTAGGCCAGCCAGCAGTGTCTCATGGCCAATGGTACCAAAAGCTGCTGAGAGATATAATCATAGCCGCACTGATACTGTGCCTCCCGCAGTGACTATGGTGTGATCATCTGGCAGTGCTACCTCCATATGATATCTTGGCCAGATGCTTGACTGGGAGGGCTCTAGGGTAAAAGCCGTGGTCAGGTGCATGTTGCTGCCTTCTCAAGAACATTGCTCAGTAAAGAAGGATGAGAAATAGGGAGCCAGTTGGCAAGATTGTATGGGAGATGGCTTCTTGAGCCCTGGCAAGTCTATGGGGTGATTTAGAGTAGCTTTCTTTGTGAAGTCACTGACTGTTTCATTCAGCAATGGACATGGGTGCTCCTTTCTGGCTTTCACTTACGTCTGTAGGAACAGGTTCATTCATTTTTGGAGCTCCAGTTTCACCCAACACTTTCAGAACATTTGCTTGCTAAGTGGAGCCAGCTCTGTTCAGGCAAGTCGTCTTTGTCACCAGCATATTTGACTTTCCTTGGATCTTGAGAAAATGTCCTGGATTTGGCTGATCTTTTCTGCAAAGTAGGTTGGAAAGCTTTAGCAATAAGAAGTACTTGTGTCCAGGGTGAACTAAAATCAGTTTGGTTTGACTAGTAGACTCGCAGTCTTGAATAGTTCCACTGGTTGGGATTTTACAGACTTTAAGATAGCAAAAAGAAGGATCTCTAGACTGTTACAGCCATGGTGCGGGATAGTAGGAACTCTTTGTGCTGCAGTCATTAGTATTTGGTGTAAGTCTTCCAAGATCAGAATTCTAAGCTCTTGTTTCTGTGATTCGGCTGATGTAGGTTATCTGTGAACAAATGACTTGTGAAGGGAAGGGGCTTCTAGGACTCTGTGTAACTGTGGGTGTGGATAGCAGCTGATTGTACTTTTTTATTAGTCCATCAACTCAGCTTTTGCAGCTAAACGCTGTTCAGTGACAGTATCCTGGAAGCTTGCTGGGTCTTTGAGTCTCTGGGGAAGGGGAACCAACACCATCATCACCTCCTTCTCTTGGGAGGAAGGGAACGCCTTGACCTCTCTGTGGAGGAGGTATCATCAGACTTGAGTAAGGGTTCCATCACTCCACTCCCAGTATCTGGGACTGGTGGGGTTCTGGGCTTAACAGTACTATGCTCAGTATGTTCTGTTTGAGGCTTCTGAGGAAACTCTAGCATTTTAGTCATGCCAAGGAGCTCCTCAGTAATATTACATGGTTACCTGTTGGTTCCTGTTATTACAGTACTGCTGTCTTTATTATTGTTGTTATAATTTGTGTGTCATTTTTCTGGATTTCTCGTGGAGGGACACCAGAAATGTGACACTGTTATTTAGCCCAACAACGGGCAAGGTTCTGTGCATCACATAGTTTCCAGTAGCTGAGAAAGGATAGTGACTTCTTCCTTGAACCTGTTTTCATCAAAGTCCCCAGCTCAGTTTGAATTGCATGTTTGTCTGATCCTTTTAAGAGTTGGGAATGGCTGTTTTGAAGTCTCACATCTGTGAACATGAAAGACTTCCTTCCTACTCACTGTGCAAAGGGCAGGGCCATTCCTGTCTCTCTTAATCAAAAGTGTAATCTAAGATCTCATTTCTCATAAAAAAATTATTAAAAAGAAGAAAGAAAAAATGCAGCATTTTTTGTTTGGCTTCACTGCTGGTTTGCTCCCATTTCTGCTTTTGTGCTGCTTTCACCCCTGCCTTCACCAAAAGAGACCCCACCTTTACTCTCCTACATCTCTGAAACAGACATTAGAAGTTTAATTGCAAACTGTAGAGCTTTGAGAACAAAAATCATTGTATTTGATTCAAGTGAAATATTGATCGTCCTTGAGCTCCAGCTCAGCAGATATTGGCAGTGTTTTGTCAGCCCGGGGACCAAGCAGCAAGATCACAGCAAGGAAATAAATATTCCAATTGAAAAGAAAGGCGCTTAGCCAGGAAGATAACTGCTGCATCTCTTCTTCTCCCACAGCTGCTTCACAAGAAACGGTCTGTTGACCTGATGTTAATGTTGCCAGTTTACAGTAGGCAGCATTTCCCTTAAACAAGCAACTGATGCAGTGAAACTAGGGAATCAAGGGAGTGAAGAGCAGATTTGCAAAACACATTGAGAAAATCAGAACATACCTTGCATGTCTGGGAGTGGGAACATGCCTCGGTGTGTGAATAACTCTGAAATGTATAGATGTATGCTCTCTATTCTCAAGGACTGTGTGTCTTGAATCACGCTGAATTATGGTGTCTTCAGTACTATGGTAAAGTAAAAATATGTTCACCTACAGAGAGACCACTGCATCTAGTCCCACAGAGCACCATCCTTTTGAAAAAGAGGAGTCCATTAAAGAGCATGATTCAGGCATTTCTTGAACCAGTGTGCACAGAACAAGTAATTTAATTAATAGAAATAATGCAGTTGGCTTTGTCCATCTTCAAGCCACAGGAGAAGATTAATTCTTAATTAGCAGAGATCATATTTTCATATTACTTCAGTTAAAAAGAAAGACCAAGGAAAGAGAAATCCAGAAAGCGTTAGCACAGAATTGTTTGTTCATTGGGTTTTTCATTGTCTTTCATGAGATCCATTCAAACGGTCCTCCTTCCTTTTGTTCCCCTCCCACCGCATGTTCTCGTCTTCCTTCTCCCCTCACTTCTCCCATTCAGGCCAGGAAAAGCCACCTCCAGAAAACCAGTTTAGCATTAACAGAGATTAGCAGCAGTAGAGAGTCCAACATCTGACTGGATTTCATATGTAGTGGCAATGGGGAGTTGTATAAATACAATATGACTGCCAGCAATTAATAATGTGAATAATTTTCACATACACATTGTGCTTTACAAACATCAATTCATCCTCACAACACCTCTGGTAGGGGGTAAGTGTTGTCATCCCTATTTTGCAGGTGAGGGTATTGAGACAGAGATGAAGTGACTTGTTCAGGGCCATGCTGGGGAATCAGAGAAAGGACTAAAACTCAGGAGCTCCTGACTCGCAGTGCCTAGATCATGTTGTGATTCTTCAGACTATTCTGTAATATATCCATATCATCTCTAGGAGTACTTGTGGCACCTTAGAGACTAACCAATTTATTTGAGCATGAGCTTTCGTAAGCTACAGCTCACTTCATCGGATGCATCGCAAAAGCTCATGCTCAAATAAATTGGTTAGTCTCTAAGGTGCCACAAGTACTCCTTTTCTTTTTGCAAAGACAGACCAACACGGCTGTTACTCTGAAACATCTCTAGGAGTGCCTTTCATTAACACCTCAAAGCTAGTCACTCGGGAATGAAGAGATTACCTCATCCTATCAATTCCACTCTCCAGATACATGATCAACAAAGATCATTCTACAGCTGCTGGAGTTTCTACATGTATTTCATTCCTCTACGATAATAGTTACCTACAGTAGTACTACAGATGGGCCTAAGCCAAAATCCTGGTTGTAGACTGTTATGGGGGGCAACACTCACTACTGGACTGGTGCCTTCTCCTGGTCACACTGGAGATTAGCTCAAGGATGATGCCCACCATCTATGATTTGCACCCCATCACTCTGTCTCTGCTTCCGTCAGCAGCCTCTCCAGAATCTGCCATGTCCTCTTCATGATTCAGCCCTCCACCCATGTCACCATCTGTGTTTCCCCCTCCTGGGGGTCAAGACCTCGCAGTCCATTCAGCCAGTCACTTCCCTCAGTGGTGAATGGGGCGGACTCTGGCCTGCCTGCTACTCCAGGTCCTGACCCAGGGACCCTGTAGTTGGCAGCCACTTGCTGAGTCCCCTCCAACTGTTCAAATACATTTCCCTGGGCCACTTGCTCCTGGCCCCAACACCTTCTTCACCCTTATATGAGGGCCTCTGCTACTCAGTCCCAGCAGCCAGCTAGGAGCTCCCTCTCACATTCCTGGTCCCTGCCAGCAACTGCTCTGTCCATGGTGCTAGCGCCTCTTTTACCTGCTAGGAACCCTGTCCTTACCCCCTGGAGCCCCAGGCTGCAACTGCCTGACTCTGGCCCCATAGCTCCTTTTATATGAGCCCTGATAAGCCTGGATTGGTTGCTCTGAATGGTTGAGGCCCACACAGCTGCTCTAGGCCACTTGGAGGACTCACCTCCACTGCTCCCTGCTGGGGCTAACCCCTCCTATGCTGGTGTGGGGTAAACACCCCATCACATAGTCACACACCTAAACAAGAGGTCAGTTTGAATCCAGATCCATGCCATGTCAGCCTAGTACAGTTAATAACTTCTGTTTAGCTGAAACCTAAGAATGAACACTCACACATGGAGTTAATGAAATAACACCTACTTCTGAAATCCAAATGATCCAGCCAAATGAAATAAGATTCCCCATAGAAATGTATAAACTAGTCTCATGAGTGTGACTTTAAGAATTGTAATACGGGAGTATACCAATGCTTCATCTAATCTAATATCCTGCCCCTGACAGTGATCTATGTTAGGTGCTACAGCGAAGGTATAATAGAACTTTGGGGAAATTTCTTCTGGAAAACAGTTGGTAAACTGTTGGTAAACATTTATACCCTATATTACAAGGATTAATAATGTTTATACTTTTTATTTTAGCTAGTAATGCTTCTCTTATCCATGCACGTTTCTATCCTTTTCTTAAATCCTGCTGAATTACGAACCTCAATAGAAGTGAGTTTCACAGATTAATTATTAGAGCTAGCTGGAAAGATTCCGATGAAACAGTGTTTCGAAGTGTTTCACAGAGATGGTTGGATTTCACCGAAGTTCCAACAGAGCCCTGCCTGGTTAGCTGCCAGCTCGACCATCTGGCTCCTCAACAGCCTGGATTACCGGAGCCACAGTTCAAGGACCACCCAGGAGGTGCCCTTCCTTTTTGTGGAGAATTTCAAAAATTTGGGGTCATAATCAGAATGAAAACAAATTCAAAATATCAAACTCTTCCGTTAAATGGAATTAACTTTTCTCCTCCATGCTGTATTATATATTGTGCAAACATAAACAATTCTATTTTATTTTTGTCATCTTGTATTGGTAAATAGTAGTGTCTGACTGTCCTTAAGGTCTGTTATTTCATATACCTCTGCTTTATTATCTCCTTTCATTCTTCTCCATTCCACCATAAATAATCCCAATCACTAATCACTGGTTTTGGAGAGAACCCCATCTCTCATCATCCTATAGTCATTTTTGTATTCCTTCTCTAAACCTTTTCTGCTACCATTCTGCATTTTTATGAGGAGGTCACCAAAGTGTTCAAGGAGAGGATCCCTATCAACTTCTATAATGACTTGATAATATTTTTCACATTCTCCTTCTGTCTTTTTCTGTACTATGCAGTGGCTGACATCTTTGGTGTTTTTAATGCCACTTCCCATCTTTAAACTCTCCACAATGACTCCTAGTTCTTGTTCCTGAGAGGTTACATTCATTTAAAAATGCATCAGCATGTTAAAAGTCCTTTAAACTGGCATAACAATGTGCATCACATTGCACTTGTCTATACTGAATTTCACCTGCCCAGTGACCCACTTGTTAGGTCCTTCTGGAGTTCCTTAGAATCCTACACAGTCTTGACTAATGTAAGTAATTTTCCTGTTTCACAATTCTCCCTCTTTTCCAGGTCATTAATGGTAACATTGAAGACAATCAGTCCTAGCCCTCTGATTACTGGTGTCTTCCCTAGAACCTAACAGAACTTAGCAATAGGCCCAGTCTAGAACAATAGTCCATACGCACCTGATATTGGAAGGGGAAGGAAGAGTTTGAAATCCAGAATCCAGACCTACACATTTCTCAATTTAGAGTCTAATGCGCTGAGCTAGAACCCCAGTTCAGAACACTCCCACGTTCTGTGCCTGGTGAGAAAAGGGGTACTGGGAAGAATCCAAATCTAGACTTGGAATCCTGATCCAAATTTTGCATCTTGCACCTGTGTCTAATGAAAATAGGATGTGCATTTCTTATGGCAGTCTTAGAGACAAAACTTTAACTCACAAACTTAGAGCACTGTTCTGTGAGGCACCCCGCTATGGATTTATTTCCATGCTGAGAATTGTCCATCTATTTTTAATCTTTTTTTTCCTCATCTTTTTACCAACTTTTAATTTAAGGCAGGACTGTACTTCTCACTGTGCAGTTACTAAGTTTCCATAATAGGCTTTTGTGAGGGACTGTGTCGAAAACCTTTTGATAATCTAAATCAATTATATCCACTATTTCATTAACTCTTTCAGCTGTTCTGTTTCAACCTTGTATTATAATTGTACTGATTTTTTTTCTTCAGGATTTTTTTTTTTCGCCCTATATGCTGAGCTTGACCAATCAGGTTCAGGAATAGATTTTGTTTTAAAAAAGGAAAACATAGCAATGACAGCATGGCAACAGCAGCTGCTGCACAAAAGCAAAATAGAGAAATCGACTTCCGAAACATGAATTTGCTGTTAAGTTATTTTTGTTGGTTGGTGAGTGTGTGGGAGGATTGTAACTAAATAAGTGAGAAAATAGCTTACAAATAATTCATAAGATACTTAAATTGAGAAGACACCTTAATGATTGCAGCTGCCTTCTGGCTAGCCCTTGTGATGTATTAGTGTCCTCACTCTTGAAGATAAAGGTCACATCAGATATAAGCTCTTGTATATCAGCATGTATGTAGTATTCCATCCAAGAAATAGCATTAAGGAAGCATTAAGGTTGAGTAATCAAGCACTTAAAAGTCAAGAAATGTACAGTTGTGGTTGAAAGCACAACAATAATTTTGGTCCCTTGTGCTTCTATCTGGAAGAAAAGGCTCTTCCAAACTCTTGGAGGCAGTGTGGTCCAATAGGTGGGACATTGAACTAGGAGTTAGGAGACCTGAGTTTAATTCTCAGCTCTGCCACTGACCTGCTGTGTGACCTTGAGCAAGTCACTTCACCTCTCTGTGCCTCTGTTTTGCCTTTCACCCTTTGTCTTGGCCATGTTGGCTGTAAGTGCTTCAGGGCAGGGATTGTCTCTTATTATATATTTGTGCAGTGCCTACCTCCATGGGGCTCCAGTCTCAGGTGGGGCCACGAGGCAGTACTGTAAACAAAAATGATAATTGGGATTTACCGCCAGCCTGTTGTCCAGACTGCAAAATATTTTGCCACCGGCTGCCCGAAGACCTCTAATTCTAGCCATGAGCACGAGAATTTTTGTAACCTTAACTTTAACAGAAATAACTACTGATGAAGCTTTGAAAAGCAAGCTTTAAGTGTAAGGGAGAGTTCAGTATTTTAAATACATTCACAATTCATTGTGCCGAATGATCCTGTCTTCCTGGTGGGAGATGTTCCACACAAGGCAGAACAGGAGAAGTAGAGAGTCTCAGGCCTTTTTCGATTGACAGGCAATTGTAGTGCTGAGTTTTTCTTGCCACTACCGAAAAGAAACCCAACTCCGAGATACAAGGACAAAAGTGAGATAAGGACTTTCCGCAACTAAAGCTGGATTCACCCCCTAGACATCCAAAATCTGTCTGTCGGCTTGTCTAGCAGTGGAACAGTCAGTGGTGACAAGACAACAGCTTCTGGATGAATAGGCTGGTTGTACACATTCATGTCATTTGCTAATCTATACTGAACCAATAGCTATGATCTCTGGTTAAAATAACGTGGTGGCCTTTAAAGGAACACGTCATTATGTCCCTCATTTGTTGCACTCTCCATAGAACCACAACTGAGATCTGAGATTACAACAGGATGCTAGCTTCAAAGGGCTGCCCCATGACATGGCTTATATTATGTAGTTATTTAAAATCTATTAAACATTATTGTTTGCAAAAATGTACATATTATACATTTTTCAAAATCCCCTCCAATCCTACCACCCGATAGTTTAGGAAAACTCTGGGCGAGAGGTAATTCAGGCAACTGGGAGTCAGGAGTTTTGAGTTGTTCCCATGTTTCTACCACTGACTTGCTGAGTGAGCTATGGCATGTCATTCCATCTCTTTTTGCCTCTGTTTCCCTGTCTGTAGAACAGAACTAATGTTTACCTACCACATAGAAGTGTTATGGGGATAATTAACTTACAGTTATGAAGAGTTTGAGCTCTTCAGCTTACAAGTGTCGTAGATGTGCAAATTACTGCTATCATAGTTACACTTGCTGTTGTGTGTTTGTTTATTGTTGCAATTCTGGATATACAAAATGTAGCAAGAGAAGTTATTGGTGCTCTCCAGAGAATATAAAAACGAAGAAACAACCACGACAGTGTTTTGGTTGCCTCTAAGGCTTTCAGAAATGATGTTAAAAGCAAGCAAGCGAAACATTGGGCTTAAAACAACTTCACTTTTGTCTGTAGTACAATTTCTGTTTTAAAATTACTTCGTCTTAACATCTTTGTTTACAAGTCTCAGAGATAGCCCTTACTTTTGTTTTCTCATGTGTGTTTGTCTTTCACTTGGTGTGCCCAAGAGATTGAGAGAGAGAGAAGGCATCTATTTGCACACATACGAGCACTCCCAATTCGAATTGTAAAATACGATCTAGTTGGTCAGGATGGGATCATGTGATCTAAAACACTACCCTCTCTTAACTGATTTTGTGCACCAAAAACTGACTAACCAGCTGGTTGCTAAGATCGGGTTAGGTGACCCTGTGACCTTCTATAGACTATCAGTATGTTAGCTCTGTGTCTGACGTATATTTAGAGCAAAAATACTCTGAATTTGAGATGACTAAACATATAGCAGCATTTTAGTCACACTGCCCAGCTATTCTCTTTGCGTGTGTGTGTGTGTGTGTGAGAGAGAGAGAGAGAGAGAGAAATAGGCATAAAGATCATTGTTAGATATATAACAACAGAAACACTTCCTGGTGCTTTTGGGGGCATGCAAAGGCATTTTTGTTAGCTTTGATTTTTACATGGTGTTTCAATCCTTTAGTGCTGGAGCTGATGGTTGTAAAGTAAAACTACTGCCCCACTGTAGGTCTGTCTTTTTGGTCTGAAAAAAAAATAAATCACAGGACATTTGTTTGTAATAGCGTTACGTGACCTCTGCTATCCAATGACCAGACTGGTCAGTGGTGTGGCAACTACTGAAAAGTGGAAAACTATTTTTAAGCTCAGCCATTTGATAGTGTTAGACTATCCAAGGCAGCTAGACTTAGTACAGAGAGAAAGGTGCTATCCAGGTAACTGGGGTAGCATCAAAGAAATTAGAGATAGAAGAGGCCTTTTAGGTCAAGATCCCCCTCTGCCAATGCAGGATTTTGTAACAGTAAGGGTTGGTCCTAATGGTGTTGGCCAAAATTTCTCATCCCTCCCCCATTGTACACTGTGCTGTGCGCTAGTTAGTTATCGTCTCTCACATCAGTAGTGGCTGCGTGTGAATGCCGCTGAATGCGCACAGTTTGTAGAGTGCAGTTTGGACTCCTTTGGGAACAGATACGCTTTAGAACTGTAAAATGCTCCATTCAGTGCAGCGCTGTCACTTTAAAAGTTTGGGGGAAACATGAATTGTCATGATGCTTCTTGCAGGTAATATTTTGGATTCGTTCTTCAGACAGAACAAATCCATGCTGGCACTTTCCAAGTTTAAAAGCTCCATTTTGGGTGAGAGGCCCAATTGTCAAATTGCAAACATAGCCTGAAGAGCATCCCATGGTGGGGGACAAACTCAAGATGATGGCTTTTGCAGCGCCCTACCAAATACTCTGTTTTGCTTATCTGGGTCATAACCACAGACTGCCCTCTGTGTATGTGTACGTTAATAGTTTTGAATGGGAATTAGTCTTAGCCATAAAGTTCACATCCGGATCAGAAAGCTTATTTTATTAGCGTCACCTTTTTAATACTCAAGCTTCAATACCATGGTGATGGGGACCATGTATGTACATAGATACCATAGTACTGTCCTTAAATTCAATTAGTACATTAATATTCCACATAACAAGCAAGGTATATGTGAGGCTTTTAGTCTGTAGATTTAAAATGTTTGGAAAATGTTATATTTTCCTCCTGTCTGTAGATGATTTGATGCCAAAAGAAGATCTGGTCCACAGTTAATTTTAGAAAGGCTAACTCTATTTACAAAAATAAACCCAAGCATGGAGAGATGAAAACCAGATGGATGGGAAAAAATGGTCTCCTGGTCTGCAGAAGTCATCGTAGAAGCTGATTTGACAGATAAACATGCAGAATATCTCCTTTTTTTCATTTAACACTATGCAGAGGGGGGATGTGCTCTGGAGAAGACATAAAGCTCAAGTTCTCCTCAAATGACCTTGCCACCTTTACAGCATATGCCATCCCATCCTCCAAGAAGCAATAGAATGTATTTATTTATATTTGTAGATTGCTATTGGGTTTTTGGGAAGATTGCTGAAAGACTTGGCACAGGTAAAGGGCAGATTTTAAAGAGCTCCGAGGGCTAGAGAGATTGCTGTTTGAGTGGCTTGGCTGCCTTGAGGTCATTCTTAATTAGTTGCATGTTGCCTAAAGAAGTGAACATAAAATTTTAATGTTGCTATGAAAACAGCCACCAATCATGCTTTCTCCCCTTTGTGTCCATGCTGCTGCTTGCATTGCTGTGGCATCTGGAACAGAGAATAAAGTCACACAGGGGAAGGGAACAGAGCTACCTTAAAGTGTGTTTAAGAACGCCGAGGTAGTATCGGCACTCAGATGACAGAGGCTGCAGCATGACAGCTGTTACTGGATCGTGCATACAGGCCCCCTGGCAAAATGCATCAATTTGTATGATATCTGGGTGTCTTTTTTTCTGTTTTCATAATTGCCAAGATGATGTCTGCATTAATCTTCGCCTCACTGCACCTCCAGCTACAGGAGCTGAGTGGAGGATGGCAGACTGTCTGTGGAGAAACACCAGCATTGAGGGAGAGTTAGTCAAATGTATGTCAGTGAAAAAGGCTTCCTACCAAAGAGGGTGAAGACCACAGGCAGATTCCTCAGAGGCTGCTGTAACCACATGAATGCCTGAAACTGGCAGTGCTGTTCTCCCAAGTCCTTCATTGGTTAGGTACCAAGGACAGTACAAGGAGCCTCTTTGGGTATGTCTACACTTCAAGCTGGGGTATGATTTCCTGCTCAAGGAGATATGCCCAGGCTAGTTTTGATCAAGCTTGTGTGCAAACAATACAGTGTAGCCATGGCAACACAAGCAGCGAGAGGGGCTAGCTATCCCGAGTACGTGCCTATGGCCTGGGATGGGCAGTTAGCTCCTCACGCTGCTGTGGCTATGTTCTGTTTTTAACACAGTAGGTCAAGCAAAGCTAGTGCAAGTATGTCTCTTGGAGCTGACAGTCACACCCCCAGCTCAAAGAGTAGGCATACCCTTAAAGGGAACTTCAGTAAATCTACCTCAGCCCTAGCCTGTGTGGGCATCTCTTCGAGGGCTAAAATGAAATTTACTTTTCATTCATGTTCCCTGCTTATTCCTTCACAGATTTAACTGCGACTCTTGTTGGGAGGGTGAGATGGGAATTCAACTGCTCTTCATTCAGCCATGGGCTTCCTTCCATATGTAACTGATCTTAGGTGTATGCTGGAGGAGGCACTGCCTACTGGGTGATAAGGGAATTCCCTCTCTTTTATTACATATTCACAGAATCTGTGCTACGCCCCAACTATTAAACAGCCTTTTGGAGGAACTCCTTCGTGTGCCAGCCCCCAAGGGGCTCACTCTTCATTCAGGGTAGACCCTGGAGCCTCACTGTCTCTGAAACTGAGCATCTGTCCTCCAGCACTCCTGCTTCATGCAGTGAGTTCTTCCCAGCGAGTCAAAGTGAGATAACTGCTGGTTAGAGGCTTGTACACTCTTCAAGGACCAATGCACCTCAGCATGTATTTGCAGTGACACCAGACTGTGTATTCAAAACAGTAGGTTTATTAGTCAACTGGAACACAGCCTCAGAAGTCCTTAGCATAGAAAAGTGAAGGTCAAAATAATAGTCCGTCTGGCCAAGCCAAAGCAATCCACCAGCCAAGCTGTAATGGATTTCATTTCAGGCTCTGGCTGTCTCTGAACCCTTAGTCAGTTCCAGATGAAAGAAACCAGCTTCTTCTAGAAGCCCAGTCTTTATCCCTTGCTGGTTACCTCCCAGTCCTTTGTCTCCAGGCAAGGCTGTGCTGAGTTCATAGCCCCACCTGCTGGAGCTTATTGCTGTTGAGTGTTGATTGTTCAGTTGTTGGGGCTTCTGTTGTATATCTGGACCCTCTGTTGATCTGAATTGGTTTCAGCCAGTTCCTTGGTGAACCTTTTGTTGCGGCTGAGACAGCAAAGTGACACACCTCATGTACTGCACTGCCCCTACGAGCAGCTTTAAACCTTTTTCCTGCACTAGGTAGCAATGCAAAGTACAGTGGAAACTGAGGAGTACACAGGAGTCATAAAAATATTACAGAAAATTCCCACTTCCTCACAGTTTAACAGTACAAGCCCATTCATTTCAGGTCTGACTTTGAGAAAACACATACTGTATTTTGGGTGGCAAGTTAATCGATCTGCTTAGTGTCCCAGTCCCCAGTTTCTACTGTGCTTGGATTTGCCAGTCTTGGTGAATCATGTCATGTGTAGCGTCACTACTAACACCAAACCCATGTGTTCAAAACTCATGAGATTGGATTAAAAGTACTGAGAGTGTGTGTGTGTTGGGGAGGGGAGTTATTTGCATTCTGGTTTGTGACATTTTAGGAGGAAGCCATCTGCTCCAAAGTGTGTGAGAGCTTTTCAGGGTCAAAATCCAGCCTCAAATACACATGCAAAACTGTGTCCTCATTGCTGCTCAGAGTCCCTCTCCCCTTCCCCTCTGGTACCCCCAGGTGGAGGAGCTGTTATTCTATCCCTCTTCATCTCCCTGCCACTATCTTCTTCACTCCCTCAGTCTTCTCCTGCACTACATTGGTTTCCTCTGGCCCCTCACACTTCATCATACCCTTTAGTCTCCTGCCCTCCCCCCCATTCTCCTGCAACTCCTAAATCTACCTCCTGCTCCCTCCTCAGTCTCCCCATGCATCCTTCTGTAGTGTCGCCACTGCTCTCACATTCTCTGTGTCCTAATAGTGTCCTGTCTAGCCCCTCCAACCATGGATTGGCAGCCATTTTGCCTGTGGGCATGTCTTTGGTCTCATTGAAAAGTGGGAGGTGGCGGTCTTCTTTATTAGTGATAGTCTCACTGCCTCATGCAGATAGATTGTAGTGAAATGGCAGTCATCTTGATGACTTCAAGTAATTAGACAGTAATTGGAGAGGGTGGACGTTCTGAATAAGGGACAAGTTGTGAGTTGGTGGCTTTTAGTTGTTTTCATGAAACAGGTAAAAAAAAATCAGAATTTCTAAATTCACAGTAAGTTGACAACACTGAGCCACAGAAGTTTCAAGAGTAACTGTTACTCTGATGCCAAAATGAAAACTTAACAATGGCAGACAGCGATTATATGGGAGTCATAAAGCATCAAGATTCAATTTTATGCAAGGACAACTGGTGACAGGTTGAAATCTGATATTTCATGCCCGGAGCCTCAGATGGGGTCAGACTGTGAGGCTTTTTTATATCTTCATGTGGCTATATTTTTCTTTTTCCTTTTTGAAGAGTGATTTTACTCTGTGTAGTACAGAATGTGTATACAAGGGGCTCAGGGCGCACCATTGCTTTTCTTGATTTCGGGTTTAAACCCAATTTTTGCCCAGGGAGCTAGATTACAACTAAATAAGAACTAGAACAGGGTAATGAATAAACTTGATGCAAATTACCGGTGTAGTCTGCCATCTGGCCCATCTGTTACTTTGTCCTGCACAAACCCTACACTGCTTGGATGGATAGGAGCAGGCATACTTTTTATATACCACCCAGTCCCATGGTCAAACCCCTAAGGTCTAATGTCTGATTGTAGTTAAGTTAATCACAATGGGTTCCCTAGGACAGTGATGGTCACAGAATCTTTTTGTTCAATTCTCTATCCTTTCCCTTTCCCTGCTTATGACAACACATCCATAAGGCTACCAAGGAGATGAGAAAGATAAACGTATTAATCACACACTGGTGTCTGCTGGATAGTAAAGTAACAGTAGCTCCAGTGAGACATGCCTCACAGGCATCTCATATAATCTGCTCAGTTAACCATTCCCAGCCCCTCTCTCCCCTGATGTGCAGTCACCCACTGTCTCTTGCAAAGAGAAAAGCCCATCTCCTGAAATGAGAGGAATTTGTTTTTTAGCTGGTAACTAGTGAGTCCTGAAGTCTGCACGACCCCCTTGCTCCCTGAGTCACATTAATCACTGCAGCCACAGGCTTGTGTCTATTTTTCTGCCTATTTGTTATAATTTGGAGAAGGGAAAATAAGGAAACTAGCAGCCCCTGGCAGGAACACAATGCAGAGAGACTGAGCAGAAGAGTGGTGTCTGTCTATGGAATCAGTGATATCACTCAGTGAGTAGAGAAGATGCAGGCAAGGTCTTTCTCATTGGTGAGGTTTGTATCCTGTCTCTTGAGGCTCAACAGTTCATTGCACCAGCAGCAAGGTAGTTTATGAAATGTTGCCATTTACCTTAATACCACTTCCGTCTCTTGCGCTCACACAATATTTTGCAAGCTTTGTTATACATGTTCTCTCACTTGTCTTACCATTCAGAACTGCAGTTCAGAACAGAGCTAAATGGCTCCCCGTTACAGGAAGCAGCGAGCACAAAGACCTGTTAATCAGAGCCTATACAGATAATCCTAGTCTACCCTCTTCTTTCTCAGTTGTTACCTGGTTCCAGGAACAACGAGGTTATCCTCTTTCCCTTTTTTTCTTCCAATTCTCCCAGTGAGGAAGAGAAGAACTTAAACTTAATGAATCTGCCTGTTACTGTAGCTAGTTAGTACCTCTTCTAAACTGGAGACTCTCAGACACAGGGTTCTGTTCCCAGGCCGTATCACCTCCCTCAGATTGTCTGCAGTATGGGATCCATGCTGGTTTTTGGTCTCCTTTTAGTGTGCCTTTTGGGGAGCAGGTGCTGGCTGGCTGAAATTGCAGCCATGTTTCTGTCTTGCACCAGAACCCCATCCTCTGATTTTATCAAAAGGGATGGAGAATCTTATCACTAGTCTCCAGAATACCTTTGGATGGGAGATCTCAGCAGGAGAGTCCATGGCTGCCTGCTATTTTCCTTTATTTACATGGAGAGGAGAAATGTAAATTTAGCTAAACAATAGCCCCTAGCATTGCAGTGTAAAAGTGCAGAGTCGTTTTAGAGGAAGTAACGAGAGATTTTTCTGTGTCTAATTTGTCTGTCCTACAGTGGGTTGGCATTCCACTTTACAGAGCACATGTGGTAAAGGCTGTTAATGCTTGTTAACCATTCACTCTGCCTTCATAGCTTGTTAGCTATTCACTCCTCAGTCTGACCATTCCAATATGGTCACTTCACAGGTGGTCCGGAAGTTGCAGCATGGACATCCTAGCAGTCCAGCTTTACTTTGACACCAGTCATGTTAGGACATGTATGTCCACTTTCTCTGTAGGTGCCCCCACTGAGGTGCAGTACCAATGGCTGAGAGGTTAGTACCTCTTCCTTGCTTCTAGAACTGAGATACTGTAGCAGCATTGGGTTTTTTAAAAGGTATCAAACTCTTTTAAGAGAGGACAAGGGGGAATTTGGTTCAAAGACACAATCCCACGTTTGGGATTTTTATTGGTTGGTATTTGAAAAAAATCTGTGGATTCTATACCTTATTCTCTTAAGCACTCATTTTCTTTTTTGATGAAAGACCTTTTTAAATACCTCAGCGGTAGGTCCAAACATCAGCTATTTCTACTAGCCAGAGGTCTGGTAGGAAGTTATAGCATAGGATCTTACGCTTAGCCTTGCTGGGTACATCTCCACTGCAATAAAAGACCTGCAGCGCGGCCAGGGCGGCCCTGGTCAGCTGATTCGGAGTCATGGGGCTCGGGCTATGAGGCTATAAAATTGCAATGTAGACATTCAGGCTTGGGCTGGAGCATGGGCTCTGAGACCCCAATGACAGGGCTGGGTCTCCGAGCTTGAGCTCCAGCCCAAGCCCAAATGTCTGCATTGCAATTTTTAGCCCCGCAGTGTGAGCCCAAGTCAGCTGACCCAGTCTCTGAGACTCTGTGCCGCAGGTTTTTTATTGCAGTGTAGGCATCCCCGTAGGCTACCAAGAGTATTCTCTTTAGGGGATGTCCCCGGGTGTATTTTTATCGTATTAGAATATGGTATTTGTCTCTTCCTATCCTAAGCTGTTGTGTCGTGTTTCTATGTGGCGTTAAATAGTTGCCAAATTCCACCCTAGAGGTGGCTGCTTCAGTGGTGGGGTGAAGTTGTGAAAATAATAGTTTGTAAGTACATCCTTCAGGATCAAAGTAGTACTTATCAAATAGTATAAATATTTATAAACTCTTCCTTTTACTTAAAGCTTGAGACCTTTCCTCTCGTTTTTAGGGTATCACTTTTTACTATCTAAACAGCAGCAATTTGTGGGAGACCTCACGACAGAAGAAAAGTCATCCGTCACACACTTTTTCTCTCCCCAGGACTAACATCCACTCGTTTACTCCCCA
The DNA here is from genome assembly GCF_965152235.1 of Eretmochelys imbricata. Lineage (NCBI taxonomy): Eukaryota > Metazoa > Chordata > Testudines > Cheloniidae > Eretmochelys > Eretmochelys imbricata. Next base: position 12,309,623 of record NC_135581.1, read on the forward strand.
GGAGAGAAGTGGATAGTTTGACAAATGTTGGTATTCGTGTTTAAATTTTCCTTTTTGCCATCTCCTGTGGCCTGTGCAGATGTACACACATAAGTCAAAGCGTGTGGTTGTGTGAAGGAACTTGCCCATGTGCAGCGCTTCACTTATTAGTTTCCTTTGACACTGAGTTAGTGTAATAACCGGCGCTCAGTCAGTTTTATCACTTGTGTATATAAAACGTGGGTCATGTTCCAGATTAAAGATGGAAGTGTGTGAGCTAGACGCCTGTACTAAAGAGACAGGAGTTGTGGTTCATCTCAATATTGAATAATAAGCAAGAGACAGGAAGTATTTGTCATAAATCTCGACATGTGCGTGGGGTTGGTCCTCCCTTACCATACCCCAGTATTCAATTTTCATCCTGGCATTGCCAGGCACTCGCTCCTCTTCATTCAGCAGTTAAGAGCAGCTTTTTCATTATGTTCCCTGGAAGGCACTTTATAGAGAAGTATGTCCCCCTCTGCCTCATAAATCCACTTTATATTTCAAGCTTGCGACATGGGGATCAGAGGTCTTGGCAAGAAGCAATTATTATAAAGAACCAGTTCTCCCTCTTTTAGGTTACAAAGAGAATATTATGGGGAAAGGGAATTTAGCTGAAGAAAAGAAGAGGTCATTTTAGTGAAAGGCAGTGTTCCCTGATTGATGGACGACCACACAGCCTTATTAATGCTCGGTCGTTAAATGTCCCGTAGGGCATGGCAGCATGATGTCACAGGCTAGCAAAAGCTGCTGGTTGCTACAAAAATTAACAAACAAAAGCAATAGACTAGGAGTGCAATAAACTCATAAATATTTCCAGGCACAACCACATCTTCTGAGCAAATTTGGGTGGTGGTGGTGGTTTTTTTTAATATTTCTATCATTTTAAATGAACAGCCTGTAATTACAGTGATTTGTTAGCTACCTGGGGACCTGATATTTGAGCAGGGTGTAATGCTTAGGAGAGATTGATTAGTGAAGCATAATTCAATTGGGGGATTTTGATAATGATATCGCCACCCAAGAGAGCCAAGTCTGAGCAATTATACAGATCCTCAGAGCCCTCCTGATTGAATTGTATAACTTCAGCAGTCAGTCTCCCCATCCAACCCCCCTCCCCCCCCACCTCTGTGTGTCTCCATCCTTTCAGCTTTGAAGAGATCTTCTAGAGGCCTGTTGAAAGGAGAAAAGATACTTAGCAAGAATTACCCTCTCTACAGAGTAGTCCCATGGTGCAGACACTAAGGAGAAGGCTGTAGTGCACCAACTCCACAGAGAAAAATGTGGGCATCAAATCCTACCTCCGCTCCATCCCACCCTGCCCTGGCCTGAATTTACAACATCAGCCCTAGCTTTGAAGGAGGAATTGATTGTAGTGTTTTTAGCTGAGCAGTCAGACTTTGCAAATACCTTTATTTGTGTGTGTTCCTTTGGGAGTATGCATGCGTGCGCGCATACAGACTCTTATACGTGAGCTTTGTTTTCAATGTGTACTCTTTGCTGGGCATTGGACCCCGAGAACAGGCTTAGGGCCCTCTCTGAGGCTGTACTGCCTCTCTCTGACAGCTGCGTGTGGACACTAGGCCTTTGACATTTAGAAAAATCTCGGAATCTAAAGCAAGAGGCAGGAAAAAAAATATTTTCTTGTTTAAAGGTCAGAGCCGACTGCTTTAAAAAATGGTTTTAAAATTGGTTTGTTGGACTGTGACAAGATTTAACCATACTAATGGATGGAGAGAATATTTGATCTGGGCTAGGCAGAAAAAGAGAAGCCCTCCAGCAGACTGGCTGAGGAAGCTATAAAAAGTAAGTGAGGCAAACTAAAGAACTTGAATTAGGGGGTGGGGTTTATGGCAGACAGGAGAGCAGGTGTTGTGTCCAGCTAGGGAGCTGGCATGCAGGTTGTGCAGTTGGCTATGATAACACTGCTGAGTGATGCGGTATTAAGTGGGGTAAGAACGTTGCAGAGTTCCTAAGAGATGCCCCGGTCGGTGCCAGAGGGGTTTTATAAAGTGAAAAGAGTGCCACAGAGCCCTGATTAAAGGAGAGTAGGCAGTGTGGGGTTCCCCGGCTTAGAGACAGCAGAACTGGGGCCTTGATGTAGGAAAGGTAATGCAGCAGGAGGTTCTATCTTGTGAGGAGTGTGATGCGGGAGCCGGAGGGTCACTGCAGGTATGCAAAGTTCATGCAGTGAATAAAAACGCCTTTGGAGAAAGGAGGTGTCAGCAGATGAGTAAGATATCAGGAGGTGAGGAGAGCAGTGCAGGTGTCTTGGTGGATGAGTCCATAGCACAAGAGGAAAAGTGTCATGGGCTGAAGAGAACGGTATGGAGAGTGTCACAGAGCCTTCTGTATTAGGCTTCACAGTCCTGCCCCCTACCACATACAGGATTGTTCCCTGCAGTGTATTCAGGGTCTTAGTGTGTTAGGAGGTTGCACAGCAGGTGGTTCCATAGAGTGAGAAGAGTAATGCAGACATCTTAGCAGATGAGATGGAGCCGCCCCCGTAGCTTCCCTGAGTAAATGTCACTGGGGCAACAGGTTACTTGTTCATTAAAACACCTAATAAAACATAGCCTTGAAAATAAAGGCGCCCCATTCACTTTGGAGTATTGCAGACTTTCATCTGCACAATAATAAAGTTCTTCACTGTGTCAAGGGGGTGGAGAGTCTCTCTGCCAATCCAGTTCAAGCAGCACATCCTCTTAGGCCTTAACCCTTTGTATGAAAACCGTCATACTGTGAGGACCCTGTAGCACACACTGCAGACGTGTGTCTGAATGCTCAGAATGCTCCTACATCGTGCATCTATTTCATACATCACCCGTGGATAGAGCAGTGGATTTTCATATGAAAAGGAGGAGATTACCCCACTTTGTAGTGAAATCCTGAATTGTATCAAACATCATGATGGGATTTTCTCCTCTTCTCCCTTTCCCCCACCCTTGTTCTCCCCCCGCTGCTTCTTCCCCCAGCCAACCTTCTTCTGGGACTTCTGTAGCCCAGCTTCCCTCTCCCCTTCCTCCCTCTCTTCACAGCACTCTAGGGGTGCAGCGGAGGCAGAGGGCAATGATGTGTTTAAGGGACATTCGTTTGTCAGACTTGCCCACTCCAAGGTGGGAAACTGAGGCAGGGGACACTGCCCAACACACTATGGGGTCAGGTTTGTTTGTGGTCGCAAGCTTTTAAATGTGCTTGTGGTGTTTGCCCAAACAATGCTTGGTTCCCTTTCCCATGTGTTGGCCAACATTCTGTCACTGTGTCTGACCCATGTGTTGTGTGACCTTTTGCCGCCAGCTGGTTGGTCTACTAAGAACTGATGACAGTTCATGCCAAGTTTCAGTTTATAGATTTTTGTACATTATTTTAATTTTCTAGTTGCAAAAGTGTTCCTGGGGGCAGAGGGCGTGTGAATTGCTGCCCCTGTCCCACGCATCCATCGAACCGTTTGAGAATGTTATCAAACCTTTAACATCATCACCACCAGGCTGGAGAGAGAAATTTCAGCCCAGAAGATCACTTTTTTGGAAAGTTTATAAGTAACACAGGCTGAGACAGAAAGTGTAATCTCAACCATACCTATAGCAACACTACCAGTCTGAACGCACGTATATGTCCTGCTGAAGTGACACCGACGAGTGATCCTCCTTTGTACTTCACACATGGCTGCAGAACTTACAGACACCAGCATGGTCCTGGCAACTGCCAGGAGTGACAACCTAACAAGGACAGGTTTCAGAGTAGCAGCCGTGTTAGTCTGTATCCGCAAAAAGAAAAGGAGGACTTGTGGCACCTTAGATACTAACAAATTTATACTCCTTTTCTTTCTCCTAACAAGGAGATGCTTTACTTTTTGCAGCATCTAGTGTCTGTAGGTGTTGTGAGCATAGTCGGCTTTAGACCATGATTGTGCCATGCGTGAGAGTGATTCCTGCTGGAGGTGAGAGGAGCTAATGTTTGCTTTCCTGTGATGCTCACGGTTACAGAGAGACTCTTAGCCTCTCTGTAAGTGCAGAGATTGAATGCATTCAAGTATTTCTCTTTTTCCAGGCCTGCAGCAAGACTGATCATCCTGGCATTCATGAGAGGAGTGGGGTGGGTGAGGCTACTCTGCTCCTACCCTTCTCCACTTTCCGTGCCTTTCCTCACACCAAAATAAATCTGCAGCTAGAAACACAGATATTGACTGACGTGTTTGGCTGCAGATGGAACGAGCAGAGTGTGAGACAAATAGAAAGTTTATCCTGTGACCGAAAGGGAGCCAGCGGCTCCCTCGCTGGGCTGCTCACCTCTCTCGGGCATTCACTTTCCATGATTAGCTTTAGATCCCACTCAAGCCTTCATCTCCTGCACAGACAAATAAATAGAGTGGAACAAATGGAAAGGGCACACACGTTCTAAGGTACCTGGTTCTCTTAAAGGACTGAGTGCTGACACAAGGCTTTATCTGTAATGCAAGTCTCTGCCTTCAAAAAAAAAATATAAAAAACTATAAAGCCTTGAATAATTTACCAATTTCCAGGGTTAAAAGGAAGATTTATGATGTTTTCTTCTGACTGGGAACAGCTAATCTTGTCTCTTATGGAAAAGCAATTGTACTAAAGACTCCTTTCTCTGAGGAGGTTGAAAAGCGACTGCTGGAAGTTCATGTCGCCGCATAGTAGACCAATCCCACTTGTCCCGTAAATACAATGTGGCCAAAAAGCTGCTTCTGATTTTGTAATCACTCAACAGGGCAATGCACCCTAGAAGCACAAAGCACAGTGGGGTTCTTGAAGCACCTAGCCTGGGTCATGCACATACCAGTACATAGTAGTAGAGGGTGTTTTGCCCCATTTAAATTGCTTTTCTGATAAAGATCCTTTATATTTCTTAAAGCAGAATGGAGTGATAATGGAAACAGGCCAAAATTGGAATGTCTGTTCGCCAAAATGTTGGTGGGTTGGATAAAATAGAACCTGGATCTGAACTGCCTTGGCTTTGGTTTTGCAAACCCCAAACAAACCACCGTGATTTGCCCATTAACTAGAAGTGACAAAACTAGGCCCATAACTTAGGTATTATCTTTGACTCAGCCCTTTCAGTGGACCCACATATTCAGGCCAACTCTAAGTCATGCTTCTTTTCCTTTCACATCTCTAAAAGTAACAACATGCTAACCGTGTGACTGTGAATAAGACATTTTCATGGTTTTGGTCCCAGATTAAATTGAGCTAATTTTTAAAGACACATTAGACATTTTTTTCCTCCCACGTGCCATCACTACTGAGCAGATCTTTAGGTGCCCTAACTATGCATTTCCTTACCTGACCATATTTGGCCTTTTTTTTTTTTTTTTCAAAGTTTGGCTTTAACTATGAATCTCCTGGCTTTTTAATGCTTGATTTGATGATAATTACATTCCTGTAATGTATTTTACCCTAAATTACTGACATGTACTCTCAACTTTAACTCTAACATAACAGTGTTTTTTGTTTGGCAATTTCCTTGTTTGTCTGGGGTTTTTTTTAGTACATAATAGCGTACATGAACACTAAACAAGAAATGCAAAGAGAATGTCGTGATATTTCTTGTGATTTGAAAATATAAAGTATCAACTTTAATTCATTTTTTATTACAACTTTTATGGCCAGATTCACTGGTACGCTCTGGCTGCTTTATGTAACCCTAGGACAGTACAGAAGCAACAAAAGTGTACTGGCAAGTTAAGCCGATGGGCAAACTGCTTTGATTCACCAGAAGGACCAGAGCACCAGAAAGAAGCAAGAGTGTTCACCACAATTTCTTCTTTGCTCTTGGTCTCCAAATTCCTGCTGCCTCTTGCATCTCCCCTCATGGTGCTGCACACATGTCCCAGTTTTTCTCTCTCTCCTTCCCCACACAGTCCCCTGCACATACACACTCCAGTTTCCTCACTCTCTACATTTTCCAGGATGCACACCTTGGTTTCTTCCTCCCTCCTGTGGTGCGTGGAGCAGATTCGGTGCAGACTAGCGGCTGAAAAGAAATATTTAGGATTAATATGGTCACTTTTTTCCATTATTTTTCATAAATGAAAATTTGTGTCAGCTGAGGTGAGTAGGTAAAATTTTCTCCTCCTTTTCTCTCATTGTTCTCATAAAGACTGAAGTTATAAACTGAGCTTAGTTAAGTTGCTCTCTTTAAAAGCAGGTACCACCTTGTATTGTTCCCAGTGAGAGTGAAGTCAAGCTACCATCAGGGAAGATGGTGTCCCTTTATGTTGTCAGGAGGCCGAGGAACCCTCAGTCTTGTTGAAAACAGTCAGAGATGACGGCCATTTTGAAAGAATGCAGCTCTTCATGGAATTTTCTGTCGTAGAACATATTATTCAGCCTCTGCTGAATCAGAAATTTTCAGAATAATGGGGGGCAAATGACAATTAATCTTCAATAAATAAACAAGTATTCCAATGTAGTCTACGCACAAGATTTCACTGAGCTCTAACTATACAGAGTTTTGAAGCATTTGGGTAATTCCATTACTGAGATCATAAGGAACAAATAAACGGTCTGACAGTGGGTGCTAAACTTCTTAAAGAACCCTTTTAAAATTAATTTAAAGTCCTGCATGGATTTCCTTGTAAATTCTCAGAAAATTAATTCTGTGCCCAAAGAATAAGGGCAATAATTTGGGGGAGGAGACACTGTATTTTTCATACATAGCAAAGAGAATTGCAAAATTCAACTCAGCCTTGATTATGAAGACAACTGGTGCCTCCATAATATTTGGACCTTCCTCTCACCAGCCTAAACTTTAGTGTTTCAGGTCACATAGAACCAGATCCAACACCCATGGGCTTGGATTTGAAAACCAAAATCTGGCTGCCTTGGCACATCTCTGATTGATAGCATCTGGCCTATAGTCTAATTCAAGGCTGAATGAGAGCTCTACACTCTGCGTGGGCTTGTGCATAGATTGCAAATGCATATCCCTCACTGACCTAATTCCCTTTCTGTCTGTCATTTGCCACTTTTTCATCTTTCCCAGTCAGTCTCTTCAATTTGTCCCTATCTGACCCAGTTTCACGATGGATGCTCAGAAAGCAAGGCGGCTGGCTCTACTAAACAAAAGATTAAGGCTCTAAACTTCGCCATCTGGAGTAGTTCATAAAGAGAAATGAACATTAAGCTGAACAGAAGTGGAAGAGCTTTAAACAAACTCTTAATTTACTTTTCCACTATAAAATCTTGTTAAAATCCCCTCCCCGGCATTGGTGTGACAGGGGCTTCCTCTGCGCCTTGCACTCTTCACAATCAGAAGTGACATTTACATGAGAAGTTCATAATGAAATTAATCCTGACTCCTGAAAACATGGAATTGGAAACAAACAGATCCCCGGGGCCTTTGGTGCTTCCCTGACATTATTGCTGCCCTTCTGGCAGGTGAAGATACATGCTGTCTGCGTGCACAAACACCCACAGCTGAAGTCATCGATATCCCTTTTGGGACAGGGGGGTTCCACCTGAGCTGCTTCAGGGTTTCCCTTCTGCATAGACTGTGGCTAGGGAATGTCCTGTTACTGAGGCAGGCTGGACTCTGTGAGGCAGTGCTTATGTTGCCTGTAGCTTTGCTTCATTAAGGGGGCAGATGAGGAGCAGTGATCATTCCCAAAAGGGAAATGTCTGGGGAGAAAAATGTGAATTTCCGTTGTGATAGTTTTGCTGGTTTATTAATAAACAAGCAGATTTCGTGCCACCCGTGGCATGAGGGACTCTCAAAGCATCCTTTGGCTCCTCTTGCATTTTGCTTCTTTACCCTTTTTATAATCTATGTTATGACGAGAGGAGATTTTTATCATGTGCCCGTATGTTGGGGTTCCACCCTTCTGTGTGTGTGTCTCTGGAATAATTTCTCCCATCAGCAAAGCACCTGGGTATATGAAGCAGGGTTGGTAAAACACATCCTGTGTGTCTATACTGTGATAAATAACTCACCAAGTCTCAGAGCCCAGGTGCTTGGGTTGCAGGGCTATAAAATTGCAGCATAAACGTTCGGGCTCAGGCTGGAGTCCAGGCTCTGAGACTGCACTAGCTGGGAGAGGGTCTCAGAGCACGGGCTCGAGCCCAAGTCTGCATGTAGACACTGCAATTTTATAGCTCCACAGCCGGAGCCAGCTGACCCAGGCCAGCTACAGCCATGCTCTGGGTCTTTTATCGCAGTGTAGACATACCCGAACTAAGGGGGCTAGTTAAAGGTAGATCATTGGCTCATTTAAAGGGAATGTTCATTGAAAACATGTCTCCTTATCCTCCAAGACAGGAGGGGCTTAAGGACTTTGATTCTTAATGGAAAAAGAGTTTTTTGAATATTTCCTGCCTCCCACGACCAGGCTATTCAAAGATTTCTCTTCTAAAGCATCCCTGGTTCTGCATTTTCTACTATGACTGCATGTGTTAATTGTTCAAACCCTTTAAAGTTTGTTTTCAAGATATTTTAAACATTCTTCCTACTGCCTTATAATTCATTATTCATTTGAGGCTCACACGGGGTGTATTGTTCAGAGATTTTGGAAATGCAGAACTTAATAATGGTCCAATTAAATCATATGTTGAACACCTGCTCTGCAGTAGATAACGTTACTTTGATTAGAATAAGATGCATACTGAAGGAGACTCCATAGTGAGAGTGCTAGAATTCTTCAGCATTTGGTGTGAAATAAAACCCTACTGTATTAACAATTTCTTTTCCTTTTCCCCTCTCTCCCCTCATTTCTCTCTTCTCCACTCTTCCTTCTCCCCTTAGGCCTCCAGCTCTTCTGGTGGGAAGATGCAACTTCTGGAAACTGAATTCTCTCTCACAATCCATGAGCTCATTGACCTGCACCTGCTGCACCAGGACAGCATACCAGCATTCCTCAGCGCTGTAACCCTCGAACTCTTCAGCCGTCAGACCTGTGCTTAGCCCTCACTGAATCCTAGCCTTGCGCCTTTTGGGCATGGATCCTGAATGGATGTGTGACTATCATTGTTTCACCACGACCAGCCTAGTGCAGTGGAAAGGGGATCCATGAGCTAGCCATGCCAAGTTCTTTTTGTTTCTTCTGCTGCATTTGGTTGCTTCCAATTTCTTTTGAAGTCCCCGCTGTCCTTTTCTCTCCAAACGCTTCAGGGCTGTTTGAAGAGGCAACCAAGGAGTCTGAAGAAGGCATTTTCTGCTTCCTTCTGAGCTGGAGTCACATTCCTTTGGCCCAAAGTCCAGTTACTCCTTGACAATGTTGGTCCAACCCAAAGGCCTCTTTTTTTTAATGTTGATTTTACTAACCAATCTCTCTGACAGCTCTCAGCCCACCACACACATGCAGATTTCCACAGTAATATTTCCAGGGGAGAGCATGTATAACTCCAGAGTGCCAGAGTTTTTGCCAACTTCCACCCCACTATTTATAAACATTGAAACCTTTTTATTAAATTGCCAGCCTCTTATGTAGTCAGTCTCAACAGGAGTCGCTGTCGGGAAGAGCGTGAGAATGCTGGCTTTGGGGAGCTCACAGCTTCTCGCAGGAGGATCCTGTTGAATTGGGTCTCAACCTCTCCCACTTGAAAGCTCTTTAAAGCAGAGATCACAGGCTCTAGGGGAGATGACAGCTCAAGCTGCCACCAACTAATGAGGACTAAGGGTTGGCTTCTGGGAGTGCAGGATGTTTGTGGACGACTGGAGTCATGGATAGTGGGGCCCTTTGGATACAGCTCGCTGATCAATAAGTTGACAGTCTTTCAAGACATAAAACTTTGCGAGATCTAGTCCTTCATAATTCCAGATCCTGGTTTGCCAGAACTCAGCACCTGGTATACCCTTCTCTCTTTCTCCCTCTTGTGCTGTATGCCCAGTGCTTAGACGTCATTTGAGTACTTTTCCTTCCTTGCGCAAGACTCTCAGGGGTTGCTTGGCTTATCTCAGGAACACAGGGAAAGGAGCAGGGAGTGGAGGGCCTCTTCGTGGTGTACTCACTGCATTGCTGTTTTGTAGCCTAGTGTCCATAGCCAGAGTTGTCACTTTCTTGTATTACTGGGTGTAACCTCCACTGCCACCACCTCTCTCTCTCCTGACTCAGCTGAGGGATCCTTCTGACAGCTCTGAAATGTTGTACTATGATGGAGGGGTTTGGTTAGTTTGTTTTTCAGAATAAAGTGTCACTTCTCCATCTGGGTGTATGCTTCTTTTATTGGGCGTTTGCGTCACTGGTATCCGTTTGATAATGGATGGTGAATCAGTGATGCTTGGGTTGATTTTACCACCGGAAGGGAGGGCATATTACGCAGACCTTCGGTTCTCCAGGCACATCTCATTAGTGCCAGAAACGATACTAGTCAAAGTCATTATACAACAGAGATCCTGCCAATACAATGGCTTCCCCTTGCCATTCCATTATGCTTTATTCCGTAACCATGTGGGAAGGCAGTAGCTTGTCCGTTCTCAGCAGGAATCATATAGGACTCTCACAGCAACTTTAGCTCCAATCTTTCCCTGCTGGAGTGACTATAGCAAACAAAGTTGGCGCTACAAGAAGAAGAAAACAGTTGCTCCAGACCAAGCTTATCATAAGTGATCACAGCTACCCCATTCACACAGTGGTTACAGGCAAGTTAGCCTCGTCATCTGAGTGAAAACCAATAGCAAAAGTTTGCCATTTTCTCTGCTGCTTGGAGAAGTCCTGGTTGAAGATGGATTGCCTGGCACTCTGTGCCAGGGGAATGCTGTCTGCTTCGTATGCACAACATGGAACCGAGAGCCGCCTTCATCAGTCATGGAGAAAATGAATCATGACATCAGCCGCACTCGACTTCTCGGCCAGCATAATAGCGGAGCCTGGCTGCTTTTGGAAATTTTTCTCCTGGCTCCTTGCAGGAGAAATGAAGTAATTAATAAGTTTACAATAAACCCACTATCTTAGCGAAACAGAGGTGATGTGAGAAGCGGTGCTGGATACGGGCAAGGGAAGGGAGCCTCCTGCCCATTAGAAGGTTGCCTCCCAAGGGTGAACGAATAATAGGCTGGGTTAGAAGAAATCTCTCTCTTCCTAGACTCCCTCCCTGTGCGGGGGAGACACTGAGATGAATTGCTGCTTTGAGCCATGGGTTTCCAAAGAAGCTGGTTTGTTTAACAAGGTTTAATAAACCAGCACTCCAGTGAATTATAGCCTCTGCCCCTTATAGAACAGGGCTTCTGCCCGGGCATCCAGGGGGTACTCTGGTGTATAAGAGTCTGCTCTCTGCAGACAAGAGCTGCTGGCCAGAGGGCACTTCATTTGTATACACACTGCCGCTGCAGATGGCATGCCTGGCTTCAGAGAGCACGTGCCAGTGTATTAGCTCTTCTGTTTTCTTCAAACAGCAGCTCTTGCCTTGGAATGCAAGAGGTGCTCTGTTTGGAGGCTCCCTGTGGAGCCGGGCCTTGCAAGTGAGTAGCAATTAGCTTTGCATCAGACAATGACCTTTGGGAAACTCAGTTCCTGGGTGGTTTGCTCACTGGTGCGGGAGCATTCAACTGAAAGTGTCGACTGCAAACAGCTCTGCACTAAATGAGAGAGACACGTTGTCGAGTGGTTAAGTGTCAGGAATGGGAATTAAGAATTCCGACAGCCTGGTCTTGGCTCTGACACTGATTTGATGTGGAGACTTGGACAAATCACTTAACCCCACTGACTTAGTTTCCTCCTTGTGTAAAGTGAGGATTATAATGCATACCTATCTCACAAGGGAGCTGGGAGGAATAATTCTGATGCTAAGAATTCAATGATTATTTACTACACGCTGAGCTATGTGGAGGGGGGAGGATAGCTCAGTGGTTTGAGCATTGGCTTGCTAAACCCAGGATTGTGAGTTCAATCCTTGAACGGGGCCATTTAGGGATCTGGGGCAAAAATTGGGGATTGATCCCGCTTTGAGTAGTGGGTTGGACTAGATGATCTCCTGAGGTCCCTTCCAACCCTGATATTCTATGATTCTATGATCATCTAAGAAGCCCCCCTGCTGTGAAACCACATGATGGCATTGCCTCTCACACTGCGTTACTCGTACTAAAAGGGGAGGCAAAATAATCACATAGGCAGTAGAAACAGAGGCATGGAATGTGCCCTGATGTACTGTAGCTTTAAACCGCTCCTGGATCTAAATGCCATGTGTCTCCGAGTCATCACCAGTGAAACTTGGGTCCCGTTTGGAGAGCAGTCTCCAAAGCCTTGGCTGAATCAGTAATAAATGTACAGTCGGAGGGGAGTGGAGGGAGTTTTAACAAGAGTTTATGTATCCCACTTGGAGTTAGGTGCATGCTAGCTGGGTGTATGTGCTATAAACTGTAAAATATGAGTTATTAATGCACAGCGATGGGGCCTCATGTTCAGAGCACTGATTTGGTGGCAGCCTTTCCAAAACCTTCTCTCCCTTGAACTGCTTGCAAAACCCTGTGCTTCTCCGCTGATCGACTCCTTCATCCACATACGTGTATAAATATTTGACAGGGAAAAAGAACCTGGAAGTTCTGCAACAAAGTCCCTAAAAGGCAAGAAGTTAAGCAGCCACTCCAAACTTCATGCCTCTCTTAAGAGGGCAAGTTGCACCTGTGAAACTTCAGCCTTAGACTCTGGCTTTGTGTTTTTTCCTGATTCTTTGTTGGCTTGGGAGTTTTTGCTTTGTTTGTGCATTGGGTGGTCCGCTTTGATAAAAGCGTATGCCGGAGAAAAGAGGAGTCTAAAAACCACTGCTAGAACGTTCCAGTTCAGATCACAGGCTCATGAAACCTAATTACAGATCACATTTGTTTGGATGTGTGATGCAGGAGAATATCAGGGTAGGAGAGAGTGGGAAAGAGAGCAATGATCAGGACCAAAGGAAATGGAGAAGGTGAGGGAGGCAGCAGTGGGGGAGGTGGTGAAGGAGAAGGTGGGGTAGCTTGGCTGGTGAGGATGATGAGGGGGTGGCAGGGTGGGGATGGTGAGGAGTAGGAGAATGGGACAAGCTGAGGAGGGTCAAGGAGGGATGGTGAGGAGTGGGAGAAGCTAAGAGGAGTGATGATGAGGGGCAGGAGAACCTGAGGGGCACGGCAGGTTGGTGAAAGAAACTAATGGGGGGGGTTGGTGATGAGAGGGGTGTGAGGAGGAGCTGGAGGATAGTGGGGAGAGGAGGGGGTCTGTGGGGGATGGTTAGGAGGAGGGGAAGATGGGGATGATATTGGGGGCAGCAAGGCAGGGTTGGTGAGGAGAGGGAGAATGGGAGAAGCTGAGGGGTGATGAGGGAGGGGTTGGTCATGAGTAGGAGATGGCGTGAATATGATGAAGTGAGGATGTGGGAATGGGACGGTGAAGAGGTGTTGAAGGAGAAGCTGGGGGATGAAAGGGGCATTGGGTCAGGGGTTGTGAGGAAGAGAAGAGGCGATGAGGGGGAGGAGGAGGATGGGGCCAGCAGGCCACGGATGGTGTCGAGCAGGAAGATGGAAGAAGCTGGGAAAGGATCCATGATTTGTAAATGAAGAGAAGAAAAACAAACTAAACGAAGGCTGTGTCTACATTTACACTGCTACAGCAGCAGGGCCGGAGCTGCAGTGCTTTAGCACAGGTACTTACAACAGTGACCAGTTCTCCTGTCACTGCCACCTCCCTGAGAGCTGGTGGGTCAGGGGAAGAATTCTTCCATTGACTGAGCACTGGCTATGCCAGGGGTTAGGCTGGCTTAACTATGCTTCTCAGGAGTGTGGAGAGATGTAACTTTTCAGTGTAGACCAGGCCCTAAATGCTTTGTGTCCTACTGTTGAATGACTGTTCTGGGAGATCTGGGAAAATCAGCCATTCCAGGCTTGGCCTGTCCCAACAGAAGACAGAGTCTGTGTAGGGAACTGTGGAGGAATATTGGCTATGGGGGGCTCGCTAACTCCAGTCACCACCTCTTCCAGCAGGGGCCACCAATGAGGATCATTTGGGATGGGTCACTTGCATTGGGAGAGCTCAGTCACTCTTGCCCAATCCTCTCACCTCCCTGCTCTGAGCGTAAGGAAGAGTGCAGGAGTTTCTGGGGAGTTCTCAGCTACTCCTGTCCCAGCCAGCAGACGTCTCTGAAAGAAGTGGGGTGAAATGCATCAGCCATTGCTGAAGTGCACACAGTGAATGCCAGTCTCCAGCTGCATTCGTTGCCGTAGAGATCGAGTTGGGTAATGCTATTATCTGTGCAGTGGTTGAAACAGCCTGAATTTTACATCCTGTCTCATTCCCCACCCTAAGAATTTGAAAGTCTCTCCGAGTCTCTGGTTGGGCTAATTCTGCAAAGGGCTCACCACAGAGTGGGGTGGAGAGGACGGGGCAGCAGTCGCTTTATCTTCAGAAGCCAGGAGAGGAGGAAAAAGCTTCCCATTCTCCTTTTATTCTTGTCATACAATACTTGGGAAGGGAGAGGAGGCAGAGCACTGAAAACCTTTCATTCGCGGGGGTGTTCTTTCTTGTCATCTTGGGTCAGGGCAGTGAAAGATCTTTTTCAGGCTCCCCCACTGTATGTGGTAGCAAGAAGCCTTGTTTTCCTGCCTCCATCCTCTCCATATGCAAATTAAAGACCTGCTCTCTGTTGTAAGACTGCTGTTCCAGTACTTAGAGCTGACTTGCAATAGGAGCCCAGCCTATGGCTACAGTTGGGCGGGTGTGTTGCCTGCCTTGCAAGCATGGCACGTTTGCCAGGGTTGGTGGCAAAATGCCTCCACTGAAGGATGTGGTTTAATCCAGCACGGCAAGTTGGCATGTTCCTACATGTTCCCAAAGAACAGCCTCATCACCTGTCGAAGTAGCATTGGGAAGCTCCCAATGATTCAGACAGAGAGGAGCAAAGTCTCTTTAGCGTCTCCTCCATGTTGAGATTACGCTCTACGCCACACGCCCGCAGTGAACACTCCAATTCCTTTCATTAGAAATGTGAGCTCTGGATGTTGGGCTCCTTGCTGAATTCGAGCATGTCACTGGCTCTTCGTTTGGTTTGTGTGTTGATATGTGCGAGTGGAGTCTTAAATCTTTGAGAGCAGGGCAGGAGAAAAGCACTACCACTGGACTCCAACTCTGTTGCAGTTGGGGCAGTGTTGCTATCTGAGCAACTCTGATCTGGCGATCACCGAAGGATAGTGCCTGCCACACAGGGTGCCCGGATGATATTTGTTCAGACACATTTTTCTGGTTGTAACTGCCTTTTTAAAGACAGGGCTTGGCTCAAGCACAAGTGACGGGAGCGACTGCTTGGAGCACGGGGACGTACGAATAGTCAAACAGGCTCCCAAGTGCAAATTCAACGTGCATCCCTCTGCAAGCAAACTACAAAGAGCCCTTTTGCCAGTCACCCAAAATGTGTCTTAACTCCCACCACCCTCATAGTCAGCCATCGGGCCCTCAGCCAGTGGTGGCACTGTCTTTCTGCACCCCGCCTCCACTGCTAAAGACCCTAGTCGTTTTCCTGGCTCCTCTAAGGCCAGGAGAGGTCTAACCCTTGGTGTCTTTGTCCACCACTCCACTGAAGCTGGAGGCTATCATAGTGAGCTGACATTGCCCGGGTTTATTGTCACAGCAGCCAGGTCAGTAGCAGACAGATGGGCAGGCAAGCAGCTTCAGGGGAGGAGGAGCAGCCTCTGATGACTCCGGGGCCCTATGGATTCCAGGGGCTTCCAAGCATCACTGAGGGTGGGATTAACAGCCACGTTGGGGCCACTCTCAGAATCGTGGTCTGGCCCAGTCTCTTCCCTGTCCAGCAGAGGGTCTGAAGGAGCGGCAACACCCTACCGCTTACATAGGAAAGGTCATGTGGTTAACCCAGAGCTGGGAGATAGGAGGAGATCAGGGTTCTGACTCCTGGCTCTGGCACAGCCTTGGACAAGTCACTTAACCTCTTTCTGTCAAGGTCTCTGTAAAATGGAAATAACACTTCCCTATCTCTCAGGGATGTTTTAAGACTTAATTAACCAATGTTTGCAGAGTGCAGTGAGCTTCTCAGACTGCAGCGAGTTGTTTATTAGCATCATCTCATTGTTCCACGAGTGAGATTGAAGGTGAAGGCAATTTGTGGCCTGGATTTCTCCAGCTCTGTCAGCCTGAGCCCTGGCATATTGCAAGAGCTAGCCTCGTGCAAAGGGGATGACAAAATATTGCAGCCAGACGTGGGCACAGGTGGCAGTATTAGAGCTGTAGAATCCCTTCATGGCTCCAGGAAGAGGGACTCTGCACCCTCTGCTGATGGGTGGCTTTAGTTTAGGGAGGGCTTGGGTTTCTAAAGCTGTAGACAGTTCCAGCGTGTCAGAGAAACAAGGATGGAGATACAACCACAGTCCTTTTCATTTTCACGATCCCTGCTGAGGGCTTAGAGACCACAGAGAACAGTGTGACTTGGGCGGATGGGAGAACACGTTGAAGCAAGATGTGGGCAGGGGGCATTGCTTTCTTAGGACGTCACCAAAATAATGCTGGAGCTTGTCAGCAAACGACACATGGTACTGTTGGTGAGGCAATGCAGGCAGGTTTGGTTCTGTTACAGTTTTTCGCTATTAAAACATGTTAGGATAGTGACTGTTATGTGGGATATGAAGCGATTGTAGCGAATAGCTGTAAGTCTCCAGCAAGGGAGCCCAGTGGATTGAGAGGACAGCAGGAAAAGGGTGCTCTGTTTTAGTGTCAATCAATTTGTGCTGTCTGCCATCTCGGTGGATTCAAATTGAATAGCGACAATGCTAAAAATTGCATGATATTTAAAAGCTACAAAATGCCCCCACTCTGACCAGGAAAGAGACATTTAAAGAAAATCAGAAAAGCTTTCTCACCAGATCTTTTTAAAACATTAAAATCCCCTCCTTTCCAATGGAAAAGCTTTTTCATGCTGAGAGGAACGACTGAATGGTGTATGATGACATCGCATTGACACAAGTGTCTCGAAAAATAGGGTACAAATGTATGATCTGTTCTGAAAAAGAGCCCTGGCTAATATGAAATGTGTTGATGCTACCTTTAACTTAGTGACGCAGGTTTGTTACAAAATTGATGGAAATCTGTATTTGAACTTGGTTGCATTATGGGGTGGGGGGGCGGTTCTTCTTCTACATTTTTGCCAGACGATTTTCGATTATTCTGGAGAATGTCAGAAGTCAGTCTGAAGGGGACAAGGAGTTGCTTTAATTGGTTTTGATCTAAAAACTCTAGCATCCGAAAGAACTGAGGCAGATAGACACTGAGGGGAAATCATTGGAGAAACCCTCCATTAATCTGGGCTGCTGATGTCCTGAGTGGTGGAATGTTGACCCTTGGATAAGCCACAGGCTCTGCAGAGAGATGGGAAGAGAGTGGAGGCCAGGCATTCAGTATTGTCACTTCCAGGGCACAGGACAAGACTTGCCTTATTTGTATGATCTTGCCCTCGATGTTGCATGCAGCCTATCAATGTAGACCCTGAAAGACAACTCCCATGAATGATACTTAAGGAAAGCATCTTAAAACAAGGGGCAGAGTGTAGACTATGGTCTTTCCCTAGACAGAAAGAATGCTGCTCTAGATTTTGTATATAGTACTTAGATACTGCGGCAATGGGAAATGCCCGGAATCATTATATTAAGTAGTGCTGGATACTGTCCCCGTCCTCTCACTCCCCATGGTGGTGGAGTGCTGGCACATGGCAGAGCTGAGGAAGACGAGTGGGGTATAAAATTGTTTCCTGCTGGTTGACCTTGCTGATTGACCCTTCTGGTGAGACTAGAGAACCGTGATGGCAAATGGTTCCAAAGGGAGCGTCAGGACCGAAAGTAAGCGACATAAGGGTGTTCCTGAAAGTGAGAGCTGGCAAAACTTGGAGAAGCCACATGCTCAGATGACGGGCGGGACAAGCCATCCCCAAAACCTGAGAGAGAGTTGTGGCAGAGTTTCTGTCTGGCCCTGTTTCCCACATATTGTATAACACTTGCTGAGGCGCATCTGCTCAGCGCTACTCTACCTCACCCTGTTTCATGGCCCAGGCGCCATCCCTCATAGTTATTAGTGTTACTAATTATATCTGATACTGCTTCCATCTCTCTTTGACACTCTCCCCTTCTGAAGTCTCTGGCTGATTGATTGATTTCTCTTTAATATGTTTTGTTATAATTGATTCCTTCTTTGGTTTGTTTGTTGTTGGGTTGTGTGTGTGTGTGGGGGGGGGGGGTTAGATTCTCTCACCCCCATCTGTTCTCTCTGCCTCCTTCCCAAAGCTGGGATGATGCCAGAGCCCATCAGGAGGTCATCAACACACAGACGGTAGCTGGATTTAAATAAGGACTGGTTAATTTTATGACCATTAGCAACATTTGCTGCTATGCAAGCTAAAATAATAAGGGCAATTATATCCTATGCTTCAGGGACCAAGCTGATTGCCTGCAGGGACTGAGAAGGCAATTCTCCACCCCTCATTCTCTCCCCCCCGCCCCCACCCAAATATTACACGTTTAGCTAAATCCACTAGATGGGCCTGGGGAGGGAGGATGCCAACTTCTTGGGGAAGCATCAGGCACGGCCACTAATGGAGGCAGGAAAGAAGTCTCATGGGGGCTCCTCTGTTGCAAAGCAGAATCCTCATGTCTAGGAAGAATAAACTTAATGGTGGCATCTCTCGCCTCCCCCCTCCCCACCCCCCCACCCCCATGCTCCCATCTAAACTTCTGGCAGATTAATTTCCCCCCTTCAGTGATTCTCTTTCTCTCTGGCCTCCTCCATCCCGATTCCTCCTCAATGTGCTTCTCAGTCTCTCTCTCCTTTCCCGTGTGTGCACCTCTCTGCTTGCTGGGCTTGTTTTAGGAGTCACGCTCCAGCCTTTTGTGATCCGCTCCTTTTGTGATCTGATCGCGCTGTTACCAAACAGAGCCGCGTTTGATTGGCACACTCTGAAGTGACAGTGCCCCGGCTATCATTATTGGAATTCTTCTTTCTTGAAAAAAAAAGCGGGGGGAGAGACAAGCAAAACGAAAAACCTGACAGACAGGTTGAAGCGAGAAGGGTTGATAAAAGGTCCCCAGATAATATCTCTCTCTCTTGGGTTGATTTAATAAACCTGCAGTTATAGTTTGTCAAATCCTCCTCATGCTGGCTGCCAGGTGAGATTGAAATAAACTAATATACCGAGGGAAGGGCTAGGAGTTCTCCTTTGGATAACAACAGTTCCATTTAAATGCCAAGAGCCACCTGATAGCACAGACGCTGGCTTCTGGCCTTTCTGAAACTGACACAATATCTTTTGTATATTACTCAGTCAAGTGTCTGACCCTGCGATTCATTCCCCCCGAAAGATATCAGGCTGGATCGGCAGATAGCTTCATCGCATGCTGCCCTTTTTTAGTGAACAACCCTGAGGTGATGTTGAGAGGATTACAGCTCTAACAAATCACTCGTTAACTACACTAACTCATTAGAATATGCCAAATACAGAATCGCTCTTAAGCGGCTAATGACTGATTTTAAGGGATTATTAACAGTTTGTAACAGCAGTTCTTATATAATTATACTCAGGCAGCGCTGCAAGGTTGTGTAAGGTTGGTGAGTGAATTCAGAGCCATGCAGCAGGACACCAATGCCAGGTTCATGCTCCCAGCCTGTGAGCACAGTGGGGTCTGCACAGTGATATACCTCTTGCTGTTACATTGGTATGAATCAGGAGTTAATCCACTGAAGACAATGGATTTACACTGGTGCAAAAGTGGCCCTAGGACAGAGATTCCAGCTCCCAGCCTGTGAGTATTATAGGATTAGGGTGACCATATGTCCCGTTTTGGCTGGGTTTTAAGCCCTGTTCTGGCCATCCCAACTTTTTTTTTTTTTTTCAAAAGTGGACATTTGTCCCATTTTTCTCTTGCCAACTTGATCACTTGGCGAGAGCAAACAGGGCAAATGCCCACTTTTGTCAAAGAAGTGGGGTGCGGAGGAACGTGAGGGAGAGCAGCGATGCCAGCCCTGCACAGGGGAGCAGGCAGGGTGAGCAGCAACTCTAGCCCCAGTTTCACCCGGGGGGCTGGCAGCGCTTGGGCCAGCAGCAACGCCAGCCCTGCCTGGGGGCCCTCGGACGAGCAGCTCAGGCCCGTCCTATAGGTGGGGGAGGGCTCGGGCTAGCCCCATAGAGTGTCCCATTTTCCCTTTGGGGAATATGGTCACCCTAGATAGGATCCACACACCAAGCACAAGCGCCAGGCCTGGACCCAGAGGTTCTAAGCACCGTAGACTGAAGATATAGCACTGCACTAGTGTCACCATTTAAACTCTTGGGCCACATACCCACATTGGCACAGGGAGGTGTAATTTGCAAGCTGGCAGCTGGTTGATCCCCTGGAATCCCAGGGCAGAGTAAGCCCCCTGGAGGGCAGGCACTGGTACCTCCACTTTCCTTTTTTCTGGGCTTCCATTGAGCCAGGGCAGGTCAAAAGCCCGCTCGCAGAAGCTGCTGCGGATTGTGCTAATGCAATGCATGCTACACTGCCCTGGCCGCAGCCCTTCCCTGGCCAGCCCCGCCTACATTTAGGAGGATGCTGGATCTCAGCCGGCCACCCCACCTTTTGCTGTAGCAGCCATGACGGGGGTGGCCGGCTCAGGTGTTTGGCACCTTGTTGTTCTGCTGGTGGAAATCTTGTCTGACTCTGGCTCTTCGGCTATATCTACACTGCAGACTGTCAGAGGTGTGACTGCGGCAAGCGTAGGCATAGCCAAGCTATCTTCAATCTGGCTAGCTCCAATAACAATGGCAGTGAAGCTGCAACAACTTGGGCCTAGCCACTCAGGTTCCGGGTGGGCTTGCACAGCCCGGTCTGTCCTGGCATCTTCACTGCTGCTGCTGTTTGAGCTAGCAAGAGCAAAGCTAGATTGAGGAGATCTTCAAGTGCAACAGTCAGACCTCTGACTGCGGTGTCGACGTCCCCTGTGTGGGGGAGAAACCTCACGCCATCTCACTAGGGCCAGGATCACAAACTCCCAACCTCTGCTCCACAGGACAGCCAGAAACCCACTCTCAGTATCAGGAGCTGCCCTCGTGCCCATTTCCTGACTTCATGGTTCTCTCTGGACTAAGACTATGTCTACACTATGGAGTTGTGTCGACAAAAATTATGCCGCTTTAGTTAAACTGCGGTTGCATGTCCACACTATGCTCCTTGTGTCAGCAGAGCGCATCCACCCCAGCAGCTCTTGCATGGACACAGAGAGCAATGCACTGTGGGTAGCTATCCCACTGTGCAATTGGCTGTAGGGTGTTTTGGGAAGGGTTTGCAATGCCTCACTGGGCAGGGACAGCGTCACATGATGCATGTTTCTCAATCCCATGGTTCCATGGGCATCCTACTAGATTGTCAGCTGCTTTGCAACTGAAGTGTGTGGGGGGAGCAGGGGAAGAGTGTGTGACGGGGAGCATGTGTGTTGGGGAGGGAGACAGAAGCAATGTGTGTTGGGGGAAGTGTGTGAGAGACTGTGGGGGGGGGAAGTGTATATGTGAGAGAAACAGTGTGTGTGTTGGGGAAGTGTGTGTGAGACTTTGTGAGGGGGGTGTATATGTGAGAGAAACAGAGTGTGTGTTGGGGGAGAGTGTGTCGGCATGTTGTCGCTTTAAGTTTAGACAGAAGCTTGAGCAGCAGGGGTGAAAGTAACTTAAAGGACTTACCGGCAGGCAGGGCTGGGGTCCTGAGCAGAGGGCAGGACCTTGACTGGAAGTGGGTGGGGCCTCAATCGGAAGTGGGCGGGGACTTTAAATCCCTGGGCCCTTTACATTGAGATTTAAAGGACCTGGGGCTCCGCCTGCAGTAACGGCGGCTGGGAGCCCCGGGATCTTTAAATCACCACTGGTGCCCCATGGTAGCGGTAGCTGCAGCGGCAGCTGGGAGCCCCAGGGCTCTCGCGCCAATTTAAAGGGCCCGGGGCTCCGGCTGCTGCCACCCAGGGCCCTTTTAAATTGCCGGCCTGGGGAAGCTGCCCCCTGCCGGTATGGTCAGCTGTGTACCGGCTCTTGCTGGTACCCCAGACCGGACTGGAGCAGCTTACTTTCACCTCTGTTGAGCGGTCTCTCCACCCCTTTGCCCCGCTCTGCCTGCGGGCCTGCCCACAGTAATGGGTCTGATTCCCAAGTTCTCCCACAGCCGCCTCAGCTACCCAGAGCAGTATCCTCAGCAGCTCTGTGAGCTTCCCAGGCCGAGGAATGTCAAAGCTTCCCGGAGCGTTGAAATGGGAGGGGCGCATGCCTGCAGGGCAGCCGAGTTCCAGACAATGAGCAGCACGGTCACGGCAGGCATTGTGGGATACTGGGGAGGCCAGTTATGTTGACATAACGAATGGGCAGAGTCTACACCGATCCTTCAACTTTGCCACAAAAAGCTTTATGCCTCTCGTCGAGTATCTGGTCGGCAAAGCAACAGAGAGGTGTCGCCAAAAGTAGCTTTGTAGTGTAGACACGTCCACTTTTGCTGACAAAACGGTGTAGTGTAGACAAGACCCAAGACAATCACTGTAACCAGTGTTCAGTGTAATGAATGATCTTGTCCTCCTTGTTTGTCTCCTCTTTAGTGTAACACTGTAATTAGCTTAATTAGCAACAGATTCATTTTTTGTAACTTAAAATGGAAATTAAATTTTGCACCAGGCTTACAGGCTGTTAACTGGAATCGGATAATCAAGCCTGACTCAAAGTCCTTGAAAATGAGAATTAAAAAAGGTCTGAATTTGCATATTCATGTTTTTAATAGGGTTCAGAAGGTATATTTGCAACTGATGAAAAGGATTAATTAAATCTAATTTGCATGGGAAGAGTTGTTTAACCCTTTGGATCCCAGCAAGACTGACACATTAGTATGAACAATGCTGCTGTATGCTGAAGAGGTGTGACTGAACTGCAGTGAATCTCCGAATAAAAATAGCCATGATTGTGCTTGATGAGTTGCCTTCATAGCAACATCCTTGAAGAGTTCAAAGCTCCTAGAATGACCACCACCTCTGGCCATTCGGCCTCGTGTCATAAGGCACTTCCTAGGTGTTCAGTGTCCGACCATGATGGTAGCAATGCTGCAGCTTGTTTTCAGAATTAAGTGATGTCTTAGTCTGGAGTTAGCTTCTGTGTGGGAAATTTGGAATAGTGGGAGGTTCACTTCTTCCTACCCTTGTCCATTAACATCGAACACCAGCCCTGGCCTAAGGTCACAGGGCAACCCTGCCAACCTCAAAACAGGGACACTCACAACTTCTGATAGCAAACACAAACTACACACCCTTCTTGGCAATCCCCTGCAGTCATGAGATCAGCAGGTGCTAACCTTGCCAACACTGTCCAATCCTGGCTCTTCTAGGAAAACTCAGAGAGATAGTTGCTCGCACACGCACAGAGACTCCTGCACAGAGTGAGACTGTGTCACCTCCCAGGGTGTAATATATGTTATATCTGCCTGAGTTACAGCAACTGCATCAATCACAAGTCTCAGACGAGAGCAGAGCCCTGAGTCAGAGACTGGGTCATACTAGTAAGTGAAAATAAGGCATGCTTCTCACTGCAGCAAGCGGTGTGCTGCATTTTCCTGGTAACGTCTTAGCTGCTAATTATTTTTGGGGTGGAAGCTTCTGTGCACAGTGCACTGGCTTCATTAAACAGATATGGCTTTGAAGTGGAGTTTGGAATTGATGTCGGCATATGTAAATGTATCTGGTGCTACAGAGAGGATAGGTATAAATGATGCATAAGGTCCAGGGAGTGAGTAGCTTTTTGTTTATACACACCCGTTGGGCTTTGTTATGCCTGAAATCTGCAGAGAAAAATTAGCCGCATATTGCATAGTGCGTGAATGTGTTATGCAGCGGTAATGCTTGAGCCTTTAGAAGAAGCTAGCATGATGCCATTAACGGATCTCACCCCAAATGTCTATGGCTCCTGGAACATGTGTTTGGAACCTACCACGTCCCCTTAACTTACCAGTTCTTCAGAGTAGGAGCCGTGCTAGTCTGTATCCTCAAAAAGAACAGGAGTACTTGTGGCACCTTAGAGACTAACAAATTTATTAGAGCATAAGCTTTCATGGGCTACAGCCCACTTCATTGGATGCATAGAATGGAACATATAGTAAGAAGATACACATACAGAAACACATTTTTTCTCCTGCTGATAATAGCTCATCTTAATTAATTAGCCTCTTACAGTTTGTATTGCAACTTCCACCTTCTCTGTATGTATTGTGGCAGAGCTCCGATCTTGTCCTCAGGGGTCCCACGCTTCCAGGCGGTTTATGCTAGCTTCAGAGGCTCACTGCAACCCTCCAGGTAGCCCTTCTCTCTCTAGGGCCAGGGATACAGTCTACTGAGCCCTTTTCATCATAAGCCAGCAACGGAGGTTGGTGAGAGACTTCCCATAGTCTCTCTTGCTCCTACAGCCTCATGCCAAAACAGTTTAGCCTCCTGTCCTGACAGTGGCCTGTTTTCCCCTCCCAAGAGGTGTTGCTGTAGTGGTGGGTTGGGGGAAACCCGGGCCCGCCCTGTACTCCAGGTTCCGGCCCAGGGACCCTAATGGTAGCAGCTGTTGGCAGCCAACCTTTTACTGCCAGTGTTGCTACATTTCCCTGGGCCACTTCCCCACAGCTCTCCTGCTTCTCCCTTCACCCTTACCTTAGGGCTCCCTTACCAATGAATTGAGGGTGTCTTCATTAACCAGCCCTTCAGCCACACTTCCTCTCTCTGGCTCCTCTCTGCCTGACTGGAGTGAGCCCTTTTATATTATCAGAGGGTCCTTAATTAGAGTCAGGTGGTCACGTTAGCATAATGGCCTCACCTGGCTCTTTGTAGGTTAACTGGAGTCAGGTGTTCTCATTAGCCTGGAGCAGCCCCTGCTCTGGTCAGTCAGGGAACAGAAAACTGTTAATCCAGTGGCCAGTATATCTGCCTTCTGCTACTCTGCTGTACCCAACTGCCCTAGGTCTATCACAATATATATATATATCTTCTTACTATATGTTCCATTCTATGCATCCAGTGAAGTGGGCTGTAGCTTATGCTCTAATAAATTTGTTAGTCTCTAAGGTGTCACAAATAAAGCTAATGTACTCTATGCTTTTTTTGTCTCTGTCTTCACGAACAAGGTCAGCTCCCAGACTACTGCACTGGGCAGCACAGCATGGGGAGGGAGGAAGTGACCAGCCCTCTGTGGAGAAAGAAGTGGTTTGGGACTATTTAGAAAAGCTGGATGAGCACAAGTCCATGGGGCCGGATGCGCTGCATCTGAGAGTGCTAAAGGAGTTGGCGGATGTGATTGCAGAGCCATTGGCCATTATCTTTGAAAACTCATGGCGATCGGGGGAGGTCCCGGACGACTGGAAAAAGGCTAATGTAGTGCCCATCTTTAAAAAAGGGAAGAAGGAGGATCCTGGGAACTACAGGCCAGTCAGCCTCACCTCAGTCCCTGGAAAAATCGTGGAGCAAGTCCTCAAGGAATCAATTCTGAAGCACTTAGAGGAGAGGAAAGAGATCAGGAACAGTCAGCATGGATTCACCATGGGGAAGTCATGTCTGACTAATCTAATTGCCTTCTATGATGAGATAACTGGCTCTGTGGATGAGGGGAAAGCAGTGGACGTGTTGTTCCTTGACTTTAGCAAAGCTTTTGACACGGTCTCCCACAGTATTCTTGCCAACAAGTTAAAGAAGTATGGGCTGGATGAATGGACTATAAGGTGGCTAGAAAGCTGGCTAGATTGTCGGGCTCAACGGGTAGTGATCAATGGCTCCATGTCTAGTTGGCAGCCGGTATCAAGTGGAGTGCCCCAAGGGTCGGTCCTCGAGCCGGTTTTGTTCAATATCTTCATTAATGATCTGGAGGATGGTGTGGATTGCACCCTCAGCAAGTTTACAGATGACACTAAACTGGGAGGAGAGGTAGATACGCTGGAGGGTAGGGATAGGATACAGAGGGACCTAGACAAATTGGAGGACAAAAGAAATCTGATGAGGTTCAACAAGGACAAGTGTAGAGTCCTGCACTTAGGACGGAAGAATCCCATGCACCGCTACAGACTAGGGACCGAATGGCTAGGCAGCAGTTCTGCAGAAAAGGACCTAGGGGTTACAGTGGACAAGAAGCTGGATATGAGTCAACAGTGTGCCCTTGTTGCCAAGAAGGCCAATGGCATTTTGGGATGTATAAGTAGGGGCATTGTCAGCAGATCGAGGGACGTGATCGCTCCTCTCTATTCGACATTGGTGAGGCCTCATCTGGAGTACTGTGTCCAGTTTTGGGCTCCACACTACAAGAAGGATGTGGAAAAATTGGAAAGAGTCCAGCGGAGGGCAACAAAAATGATTAGGGGACTGGAACACATGACTTATGAGAAGAGGCTGAGGAAACTGGGAAGAGAAGAATGAGGGGGGATTTGATAGCTGCTTTCAACTACCTGAAAGGGGGTTCCAAAGGGGATGGATCTAGACTTTTCTCAGTGGTAGCAGATGACAGAACAAGGAGTAATGGTCTCAAGTTGCAGTGGGGGAGGTTTAGGTTGGATATTAGGAAAAACTTTTTCACTAGGAGGGTGGTGAAGCACTGGAATGCATTACCTAGGGAGGTGGTGGAATCTTCTTCCTTAGAAGTTTTTAAGGTCAGGCTTGACAAAGCCCTGTCTGGGATGATTTAGTTGGGGATTGGTCCTGCTTTGAGCAGGGGGTTGGACTAGATGACCTCCTGAGGTCCCTTTCAACCCTGATATTCTATGATTCTATGAAATGCTCCTGTTCTTTTTACCAGTTCTTAACATATTTCCACAAACATAAAGAAGAGAGCACCATGTACAGGAAATCCTGTCCAAACCCTGCAATCCTAATGCAGGCAAAACTCCCATCAGTTGGTGTTTGCCTTGAATAAGATGAGCAAATCTTACGTGCCAATCCTGCACATGATGCTAAATCCATGGAGGTAGGTATTGTATAGTCTTGGCGTGTGCTTTGAATACAATTAAATATTTCAGGGCAAGGTTGGAGATTTTAAACCCACACATCAGCAAAATCAAATTTACGGGCACTAGGGACTGACCTTTACCCCCTTTGTGTGATTGAGAGTGTTTTTTTCTTATGTAGCACCAGGAAATGTGGCATGCTACAGTACTAGGCAGATATTTTAATTATAAATATGGACTGTGTGTGTGGATGCATAGTAATGGGCCATTGATTAGAGAAATGAGGCATTCCTCCAGGGATATTAGAGGGAATGTGTTGTTACAAAGGGACAAATACATTCAAATATGTCTTGTAAGTGCACCTGATTCGTCGACGTTAATTATAAAATGTCTGACATTATTATTGAATCCTGAGTCTTTTCCAATAAATATTTTATCCTGTTGTGAACTGGCTCATTTGTATGTGAGGCACTGTCCTCTACTCAATGGAATCTGCACTGCTCAACTGGGTATATAGGCCCCATGCTGCTAGTGGCTAACAGAGTCTCTGACTCAGCTGGTAAGGGCCTGTCATTTTGGAATGGGAGGAGCTGGGTTCTATCCTTCTCCCCCTGGATGGTTGGAGTGATCATGGTAGTAGAGACAATCTAAGTTTTTAGGCAAAGCAGAGAGGGCACATCGCTGAGGTGAGGTGACGTGCCTGAGGAAGGTGAATCAGTTGCAGGACAGATGTTGTAACTGAGGATTTTCTGACTCTCACATTCATTCCTCTAGGTCACACAGTTTCCCTGATCTCTTATATTACCAGGGACTTCTGTTGGAAAACGGAATTCATGGGCCTGAATTTCAGAGCTCTTGAGCACCCACAGCTTCCATTGACTTCAACTGATATTGTTGGAGCTCAGTTCCTCTGAGAATCAGGCCATATACTGTTAAGGGTTCATTGTCTCCTGGCGCTTATTCCCCTCTCTGCAGGTCATAGTTTTTGTCTGTGGTATCTCTTTCAAAACATTGCCCACTTTTTCCATCCATGTAGTTGTATTCTAACCCATTTGAGATAAAACTCCAATCTGTGTGTTTTATTATTAAAACCTCTAAAAAAATGCGAGAGAGTATTATAGAAGAAATCACGGCTGCCATTTTAGGATGCATTACATTTCAGAGATCACAACCGGAGCCATTTTGGAAAGCACTCTGGCCCAGTGGCTGTCATTTTGGATTAAGGGTATAAATGAATTTGTTCTTGGTTCTCACCTATTTCTTCAGGGTAGTATGCACAGGGGAGATGTCAGAGCTGGGTGTTGGGTGGTGGGCAATATTGACAGGAGGTGGTTGTTTTGGGTTAGTGTGCACACTAAATAAATAAATAAAGTAGAGATGAGTTGGTGGCATAGCCGTTGACCTGGGGGAATGAACATGGGGTAGAAGGCAGAGCTATACAAGGTATTCAGAAGGAATGGCTGCTCACCTGGGATATATGATGAAGGGACTATACCAGAGTGAATGTTGTGTCCTAGGCAATGAGGAGAGGATAGCTATGTTTTGCTTTAACTGCCTTTCTGATCTTTTTAGTCTCTCATTCACGTCTGGTTTCACATGCTCTGGTCTCACTGGAACCTTTTGATTGATGTCAGGACCAGCATTAGCACCTGTGCATTGGTCTCTTCCATTAAGCAAGCCTGAGCTAGGAAATCACACTCCTCTACCCTTCATGTTCTTATCTCCGCCTGCTCCGCTGTGGCTGAGAAAACAGGCTGGAAATTACCATGATGAAACTTTGGAGTCCATTTTCACAGCAACATTTACAAAATTGCTTGCTCATCAAACACTGTGAGCTGTTTACTTTTTCAATAATACAAACACAAAATACCTCAGTTTTTTATTGCGGTTTGAAAAGCTGCCCGGTACCTCCGGTTCCTGTATTTGCCAAGCAGGGGAGAGAAGGCGGCAGCTTAATCAATCCACATCACCAGAGGCTGAATCACTTGTTCCATCCATCACAGGGGATGTAAATACATTTGGACCTGTATTCACTGGACTGCCTAGGAATCCGGCCAGCCATCCTCTGTAGCCCACAGCCTGCCAGCAGTGTTCAATTGCCTGTCCTTTCCCTATAGTCTTGTCACCTTTAACCCTGACTGAACGGTACCTCCTCACTCGGTAACTCTTCTCCTTCCTCTCTCGTCCTGAAGAAATGAACCCAGCAGAGTCCAGCTGTCTACCCCCTTCGCTTTCCCCTTTTTAAAAATAGTGGCTCACACATCCTCATCTGGGGTGAATTTGTGCAGTTCCATTGACTACACGGGTATACAGCAGCTGTGGATCTAACCTTCTCTGTGACTCTTCCTTGAAGCCAGGGCAGCAACAAATACAAGGTAATGCCCAATGAGGCACATGCACACATCACATTGTGTATAACTTTAAACCCTAAAACCCTAAAAAACCAGTCGTGGGGACAGTCCTGTGTCTGTGTAGGGCTCCTGACTAAACTCCACCGTGTGGAAACATGGTGACTACAGTTGGGTCCCAGAATGAGACACCCTGAACACTGGGTGTTTGAAACCTGGATCTGAAGTTTGCAACTCAGGCCTGTCTCGGGTCTCTGATAAGGTTAAAGCATCAGATCTGCCATAGGCTTCTGTGTAGTTGGCTGGGTCAGGACAGATACTAGGCATGGTCTGGACGTTGCTGTATTGGAGGGTGCGATAGAATGTGCCAGGCTTTCTTCATTTTTATTCTTCAAAATATTTATTAGCAAAAGCCATTCTTTTCCTTACGCTTTACTGAGAAGCTATGAAATAACCAACCCAACCCTCATTATCTTTTGGACAAGCTGAAGAGCAATTAGTTAATGGCTGGCGAGGATTTGAAGTTGTAAAGCATACAATAAGTGCTAAGTATTATTATTTTCCATGAAAACATTTTTCTGAGTATTTAATTTAAATAACCCCTCCAATTACATGAACTGTTTCCATCAATTCCACCCAAATTAAATGCCATGCCAGTTACAGTTCAGCCATCCCACTTGATATCTGGCTCTTTTCAATCCTGCCCATACCTTTTACCTGCATATTAGGCTGAAGTGGTTCTGGTTCTGGGTCCAGCGTCCACTCTCTCTCTGCTTTTGCTGCTTAAAATCAACCCCAGCCCATCACAAGTACACGCTGTACTTTGGTGTAGGATTTCTTTTTGCTCTTACATAAATTGCCCCCCTAGTTAAGCTGTCTCCACTCGCTGGCATCTCACATCTGTACCTTACACTGTTTTGATTTCTTCTATTTTGAAAAGGGTGATGTGTCAGCCGCCGAAAGGATGACTTGTCCCATGCCCTTTATCGCCTTTGAATCCCACTCCATGTAGGTCAACAGTTCCGCCACTGAGCCCAAAACCACTGGAGATAAAAACAGAACAGCACTGGCTCCTATCTCTGTTCAGGAGTGGAGAGTGAATCCCATTAACCACCCATTCTGCTGGCAGGTGGGAGCTGTACACCATTGATTGATGGATTTTGTAAAGGGGAAGCCAGGGGGGATTGTTCCTTGGCTCTAAACCTTCAGTAACAGGGCATATATATTCCCTTCCTCTGTGTGTTCTGTGATTCACACTGTCTTTTGATAAATGGATAATGACGTGGTATTTCCCGTGGGAGCAGCTTCCAGACCTCTGCGTGGGCTCTCCCAAGCTCCCACACCAAAGTATTGCTCACATCGTTCTACGGAAGGCTGGACATTTACCTACTGAATGGTACTTAAATGTAGCCTGCCTATTCCCTGCCCAGTACTTTGCATTCTGCCATCTCCAGTCTCCTAGTTCATGTCTCACTCAGTACTTTGGAGACGACAGGTGACAGTGGTCTTTTAGGGGCTGGGACCTCCCCTCAGAGCTGGGACACGTCGGGTGGAATAGCTTGGAAGGTTTGTCAGCTGGCAGCAGGTGAAGTATCTCCTGTACAGGTTTGGGAGAGGGGAGATAGTCAAGTCTGAAGTCCCCATCTACCAGTAATGCGACATTTCCTATAACCCCTTAGGCTGTCCATTCTGCCAGTCACTCTCACCCTGACTGGGAAGAAGTTGGTGTGTACTGGGCAGTAGGACCCTCTGGAACAGCCAGCCGCCCATTACTACAGGTCACATGTCTGAGTTAGAACAAGAGTCACTGATCAAGACTGTCTGTCCCCTGGTAGTGGGCCTGCCCCTGTTGCCTGTGATGGGTTTGGGCCTCTCCATTATGATCATTTGGGCCTCTCCAGATCCTGTGCTGCATTGTCTCTGTGCATTTTTCGCCTGTCTTCACTGGGTAGAACGTCTATACATGCCTGTTTGTATGTATGTGTGTGCAGCAGGGCGGCTAAGGGGTTCCCAGGGCTAGTCAGGAAAGATGAGTTTGGTACATATTGTCTCTGGCTAATTAAAGAGTCACTACAGATATGTAGATGCCCCCCCCCCGCCCCCATCACCATTGCCTCCCCTCCACCCTACCCTCCCAGTCTGCTGTTTCCTGCCACTCTGGGTGTGGCCTCCTCCGTGGCTGGTCCCTGAGCACCAGCAGGGGGCTCTGGCCTGTCAGGCTGCATTCAGAGAAGTAGCCTGGGCTTCCGCAGAGGTGTGTAGATATGATGGGATTGTTTTCCCTACGTTGTCATTCCTCACTCTGATGAGCACTCGGAAATGTAAATAAATTCTGTCTCGGGTTTCCAAACTCCTGCTCTGCTGGCTGCACTAAAAATAGACCAACCTAGTGCCCGCTGTCTTCAGTCACCCTCATGGATCTGCCTGCTCGTGGGACTGGTCCAGCAGCACAGCGCTCTGCTTCAGGACCTACACTCCCCCGCCTCCGCTTTGTGTGATTGGGCCAGACATCTCTCTCCCTCTACCACCTCCTCCCGTGCTAACTTGCCTCTCATTCACACACGGTGATTCATCGCCATGCACACAGTGAACGCGATGCGGAGCCGGGCGAGAGTACCAGCGTGGGCTCTTGCAGCAGTGGATTGCTTCTACAGCACTAGGTTTGTCACTGAGATGAGTTTGGTTGCCAGCCCTCACTTGGCAGTCTCTGCCTATGGAAACCCACCCCTGGTGCAGGGTGGAGGTGGCGGGGTCCAGGAGACTAGGGTGGAGGTGTATTGTAGGAGCTATAAGAAGACTCGGAGCTGGAACAGCAGTGTTTGCAAGACTGAGGATGAAAAGACCAGAGGGGCCTGCAAGTCAGGGTTGATGCGAGTGAGAGGAATGCTGGTTCCATGGGCAGGGCTCTAGCCTGGGATTCAGATGACCCAGGTTTAAATCCCTGCTCTGCCACAGACTTTGTATGTGACCTTGGGCAAGTCACTTAGCATCCCAGTTCCCCACTTGTAAAATGGAGATAACATTTCCCTACCTGCCAGGCAGGTTGTGAGGTTATGTACATTAAAGATTGTGAGGTGCTCAGGTACTAGGGTTATGGAGGCCATATAAGCACCTAAACTAGCAAGCTAGAAGTGCATTGCTGAGCGATTTGAACTTCAGGCTAGGAACAACAGCGGTGTTTCAGGTTCAGAGCCTGATGCATTGACAGAGCTGTTTTGGGGAAGCCTGCTAGGAACCTGCCCACCCTATCTTTACAGTGCGTGCGTCTACTCAGAGGGAACAAACAAAGGGATAGCAAGAGGTGCTACAGGGTGCCCGAAGGCCTTGGCTCAGGACGGGGAGAGGGCTCTGTGGTGATCTACATTACAGACCTGTGTTCCCTCCTTGTCTGAACCCTGTCCTTAGCCCCAGTGCAACCACTTGGGAGGCCCGATCTGGAACAGCTGAGGCTGTATCAGCTGGCCTGTCAGAAATGTGCAAGGGGAAGCCTGAAGTATAATTCCCCTCCCTCCCGCCATGGCAGGCTGTAGGCAGCGCTGGTCCTCCAGCACTTGTGGAAGCCAGAACATTCTCCAGCTACTAGAGAGAAGCAGTGGCTACTAGAGAGAAGTTTTACACAGCTGTCATCATGATGGGTGCAATCAAAATACCCAAAGAGTCACTCCCCCTGGGTGAGGTGGGTGAGATGGGGACTTTCTGGGGAGTTATAGAGCTGTCCCCTGACCCCCAGGTCACTGGCTTGGTTTGATGTAAGTTAGCAGAGGCCAAATATTGCTGGTGTCTGCCTGATCCCTATGCAGCAGCTCTCCAGGTGTGCAACGAGTGAGTGACCTTCCTCCATTTCCTAATGCCCAGAGCCACTGTCACCATCGCCATCGGCAGACTCAGCTGAGAGGTCAAGGCCATGCCTGGAGACTCAACTATTCTCCAGCCTCTGCCCCCGCTCCCCAAGGGTGCTCTCCAGGAAAGGGCTGGGGAAAGAAGCTTGTGCGGCTGCTTGCTGTGCTATGTCATCCGACTTCCCTCTCCGGAGCAACCAAATTCCCATAACGAACTGAAATGAGAGCGGCAGCTGCCAGCGCTGTTTCCTTGGGGACCGGGGTAAATCCCAGGGTCCTCTCTGGTTGCTCTGCGGTGATTGAGGAGTATTCTCACAAGATAACTCCAAACTTCCTAGCCATGCGCACATTGCTTGCTACGCCCCCTGCTGGCCAGCCTGTAGTTTCAGCCAGGAAATTTTACTTTCGTAACTTACAATGGGACCCAAACTCCAACTAACAGCCACAACCCATGGTTTGCACGTGTGTATGCGTGCGCATGCATGCGTGCAGGAAACTCTGTGTGTGTGTGTGTGTGAGGGGCCCGAAAAGCTGGCCTTCAGTGTATCTCTATATATTTATATTCGTTTTGTCTGATTTAGATCCCACTTGAAAACAAATTGGTTAGTCTCTAAGGTGCCACAAGTCCTCCTTTTCTTTTTGCGAATACAGACTAACACGGCTGCTACTCTGAAACTTGAAAATTGTGGGTTCCAGATTTCAAACAGAACTTGAAACCCATGAGGTTTGAGTTCCTGTTGTCTCTGGTGATGTGAGTCCTGAGCTGTTGGTTGCAAGGCATGAATTACCTTCAGACAAGAGCGTTTGTTGTTTGCATAGCGCAGGATATCATGAGGGGCTTTCCATTTATTTCCCGTGAGGAATGGTGCCTTGAACAAAACCTGTGTGGTGCACATTTTGAAAAAGTTTCACCAAAATCAAAAACTTGTGAAAGGTTTTGCTGTTTCCCAGCCGCTGCCGGGTTCCGGTGGCCCTTCCTTTTATTCTTATGGAAACAGAGCCGTTTTATAAAAGCAAAAGACCTCTCAGGAGAATTGGAAATTGGGGAACTGGGTTTGGAATAATTAGGGTTAAATAGCAAGATGCAGGACAGAGTGGGGGATGGGGGGGGGCAATGGGACGGGACTGTCTGTTTCAGCCTTTGTGGAATGAGCTGCACTAATGACCTAGCCACCACCAAGATTTGTCCTTGTTTCTCTCTCTCTCCAGCGTTTCCTCACTCTTCTTTCCGAACCATTCTCTCAAAAGACCCAAAGAACTGAGGACTAGTTTTCCCCTCCTCTTCCTTTTTTTCTGGCCTCCCACCCCGGCTCGTCTCCCTCACCACATTTTCTCCAGCACGCATTTCATCCCTTGCCCCCACCCCCCAAATTCTCGCCTCTTCCAGCAGGGGGCTTGACTGTCACAGACCTCACAGCTGTCAGATGTTCCCTTTACCAGCTCTGTTGGGACAGAACTCAGGAGGATGTTCTGCTTTGTCAACATGGGCCCTTGCCATGTGAGCTAAAGGCTGTGAGTTGTGGAAGAATTAGGAGCTTCTCTCCTGCAGCCTTTAAAGCAGAGGTTCGCAAGCTGTGCCCTGGGGGTCACTTTCTCGTTGTTCATGGACAAAATGTGTGGTCTTATCCCAGAAAGGACAAAGCACTGATCACACTAATGGCAGCTGAAAATACATTAAATAGTTTCCTCCTATTACTTTTCCATCAGACCTATTCCTGTAGTTTCACAGGATGCAATGAGCTCACCAGTTGGAAGGGGGTGTCTGTATAGTGGTGAGTGGGGGTGTGGAGACAGGCCCATATCGGGGAGACTTGGCCAGGTGATGGCAAATGCCAGAGCAGAGGAGGGGAGAGGAGTCAGGCGTTAGTGAATAGGAAGAAAGGTGAGTTCACAAGACTGCCTCTTTGCTCCAAAAGAGAGGTAATCTCACTCTTGACCACATCTGACATTCTATCCAGTAGGGAGCGGTGTTGCATTAAACAGACCAGCCAGTTCAGTCAGGTGGATGGCTAGAGGATTTGCTTGCACCCCTGCACAAGATTATGGTGGTCACTGATACGTTCACTTTTCCCTCGTGTGCACACCCTGCTCCCGAGCCGAAGCAGGTAAGAGTGAATCTCACTTTCATAGCCACACTTGGGACTGTAATTACGTGGCAGGCTGTGGTACAGTGAGGGTTGTTGGAACAGGGACATCCTTCCCGTTGGTGGCAGAACAGGTTTGCTTAGCAGGGAAATCTCTGCCCCCTGCGGGCAGCCCAGTACCAGAGCCCCTCAGTGTGGGTGCCTCTGCCCCCACCCTTCCTGTCCTCTGCAGCTGGCAGCACATCCAGCGGAAGAGCCCCCTTCCCAGGGTTGGTGATGATGGAAGACAATGCCCTTCAAACTCATCCAGGAGTCAGTATTTCCAAAGAGCAGGCACGAGGCTCTGTCTTTGTCACTCCCCCTACCTACGCAGGTCAGGAAATTTCACGGAGTCGTTCAAGAAGAACCAGTGATGGGTCCCTCTGCTCCTTTTCTCTGTTTCCTAGCCTCAGGGAAACAACTGCTCACTCATCAAATCTCTCTTTTGACGGCTTTACTCTACGCCTTCCCCAGCCTCTCAGGAGACTGCCTCCTGTCCAACACACAGGGCACAGCTGCTCTCTCTCGCTTCTTCTGGCTCTCCCCTTGTGTCTCCCAGACTCTCTATCTCTCATCTTGCTCCCTTTCTCCCTTCACGGCTTTCTTTGCTCTTTCCCTTTCTTCAGTGGCACAGTCGAGACTGCAAAGCAGAGTGACAACGGGCGGGCACAGCCGCATTGGTCTGCTATCTCCACAGACACTGAGAGGCCTCTGTCAATCTGGGGCCTCTCTGTGGACGTTTCTGCTTCTGTAGCTGGCAGCAGGAGCCGACCTGCTCTGTTTCTGTTTTGATTCGAAGGCCGCTGCTCCCCAGGTCCCCTTCAGGAGAAGCCCAAGCCTGAAGGAGATAGTGGAAGAAGTCCTTCTCCAAGCTCCCTTTCTCCTGGGCCTGTCCTATCTTCCACACCGGGTGGCTGACACCTGCAAAGGGGCTATGGGGCTGCAAACCCCTTAATAGATCTGGCTCCTGACATTCTCCTGCCTTTGCCGCTTCTTTCTCCTCTCATTTATTTATGTGCTTATTTTTAAATTAAAGCACTGGAGATGTGTGGATTTGGTGTGGGCGGAAGTTACTGTCTATGCTGGAGTCCTTTATTTGTCCACATAGAATCATAGGATCAGAAGGAACCTTGAGAGGTCAGCTAGTCCAGACCCCTGCACTCATGGCAAGACTGTGCCCTGGTCTACACTAGGACTTTAGGTCGAATTTAGCAGCGTTAAATGGATGTAAACCTGCACCTGTCTACACGATGAAGCCCTTTTTTTCGACTTAAAGGGCTCTTAAAATCGATTTCCTTACTCCACCCCTGACAAGTGGATTAGCGCTTAAATCGGCCTTGCTGGGTCGAATTTGGGGTACTGTGGACACAATTTGCCGGTATTGGCCTCTGGGAGCTATCCCAGAGTGCTCCATTGTGACCGCTCTGGACAGCACTCTCAACTCAGATGCACTGGCCAGGTAGACAGGAAAAGAACCGCGAACTTTTGAATCTCATTTCCGGAGACTGCGGGAACTGTGGGATAGCTACTCACAGTGCAACACTCTGGAAGTTGACGCTTGCCTCAGTACTGTGGAAGCACTCCGCTGAGTTAATGCACTTAATGCACTTAGAGCATTTTCTGAGAGGACACACTCGAATATATAAAAACGATTTCTAAAAAACTGACTTCTATAAATTCAACCTAATTTCATAGTGTAGACATACCCTAAGTTTTATCTAGACCATCCCTGACAGGTGTTTGTCTGACCTGCTCTTAAAAACCTCCAATGACAGAGATTCCACAACCTCCCTGGGCAACGTATTCCAGTGCTTAACTATCCTGACATTTAGGAAGTTTTACCTAATGTCCAATCTAAACCGTCCTTGCTGCAATTTAAGCCCATTCTTCTTGTCCTACCCTCAGAGGTTAAGGAGAACCATTTTTCTCTTTCCTTCTTGTAACAGCCTTTTTATGTACTTGAAAACTTATCATGTCTCCTCTCAGTCTATATACATAATAGCAGTTCTGGAACAGCCCTGTAAACTTTGCATACAGAGACCATTGGCTGCTAGTGTGCCTCAACCTTGCTCTGGAAGGACAACATCTAGCAGTAAGAGGAGGCTTTCAGTCCTTGGCCTTTCTGCTGAGGCTACAAATAAGGCGGTGGGTTTTGTGCTTATACAGTGAGATCTGGACTCCTCGCTCTGCTTCCCCTCTTCCCAGCTCTGCGCATCCCCAGGCATGGAAACATAACACATGGCCATGCTCCTGGGTGTCTCTGTAGCAAGTTAG
The DNA here is from genome assembly GCF_965152235.1 of Eretmochelys imbricata. NCBI lineage: Eukaryota > Metazoa > Chordata > Testudines > Cheloniidae > Eretmochelys > Eretmochelys imbricata. Next base: position 12,347,102 of record NC_135581.1, read on the forward strand.
AAAGAGGATCAACAGCAGGTGTTGCACACTAAGAACTGGCAGCTCCCCACTAGAGTTTGGGAATTCTGGAATAGAGCCTTTTGTTCCCAGGTTTATTCTAGGCCTGACCGAAAGCCCATTCAAGTCACTGGAAAGATCCCCATTGATTTGAATAGGAGTCTGCAGATAGTCACGTCTCCATGACGTGTAAGCTCCTTAGCATTTTTCAGGCCCCCATTTTGTCTGAAGAGATGCTGACCCTTTGGTGACAAGCATTTAACATAGACTGCACAATGCATCTGTATCATGTGTTTCCCCCTTTTTCTTTGCTGGTTTCTTACTCATAAAACATGGCATGAAAAGAGGATCTCCCTTTGATTTAATTTGCTCTGCTCCTGCTGTTTTATGCTACTAATTACTTGTCACTGCTGTATGCCGCCTTTCATACTAGCAACTAAAAGGGGTGCAAACGGGTAATTAATTAATTAAGCCTCACCAACTGCCCCACCCAGTGAGGTGAGGAGTTATTAGTGTCTTGCAAATGAAGAAACTGCGGAACAAAGTGATGAAGTGACTTGTCCACATTCCTAGAGTGAAAAGAACCTAGTTCCCCGTATTAACTGTGCTGATTAGACGATGCTCCCTGTTCTAGCCCGTCGGCACTGCATTATGCCGCGCTATTTATGACATCGCTGTGGGGGATGTCACAGAGGAGTGTGATTTCCAGCTTGGGATGATATCTTAGCTATCTAGAAACCAGTCTTCGTACATTAGACCTCTTAGAAGCCAAGGGGCTGGTGATACACTAGAAACCTTTGGATAATCTGGGGTTCACGTGACTGGTAGAAACCATCACAGTCGCTGGCAGTTTATATGGCTCCTAACACTGTCGCATCTGAGTACTACTTCCAGCAGATTGGATTTGTGTTTCCTGTGGCTCTGGGAGGTAAGAGAGTGGTCCTAGCTCCATTGTACAGATAGGGCATGGAGGCACACCGGCCCAGATCCGCACAGGTATTTAGGTGCCTAACTCCCATCAATTTCAATAGGAGGGGGCTACCTATCTTTGAGGATCTGGGCTACAGAGACTAGCAAAGGATTCATAAATTCCTAGGCCAGAGAGGAGTAGCCAGGGCTCCCACTGACTTCAGCTGGACTTGTGGGTGGTCAGCACTTCTGAAAATCAGGCCAGCGAGTGATTTGCCTTTGGTCATACAGGTAACACTGCAAACAGAGCCCAGATCTCCTGGGTCCCAGCCCAGTGCCTTAATCACAAGGCCATCTGTGCTTCTGTGTTGTTCTCTGGGGCTGGGCAGAGAACCAGGCAGATCTGCCTCCTCATTGGTCCATGGAGGGACCCTGACCTCTGTCTCCATTCTAAGAATGGGCTGGGGCCTGGACTTTCTGTGGCTGGGGCGGGACAGTTAGGTAGAGCTCTCCTGTGTGCAGTTGGAGAGTAGGATGCTTGTCTTCTGGCTGGTTTCAGCTGCCTCTCCTCTCTGTGAATCCCTCGTACGTTTCTTGCCAGGTCTTGGTCCCTGAAGGCCGTGGGATTCCTCTGGGAGACTGACAGGAAGGATTGCTCACAGGGCCACAAACCTTGCGTGGCTTTTATCCCATCATAGCCCCTGCAGCAAGGAGGCTCCAGGCTCTGTGTTCCCTTGTGTATTAAAACTTGCTCAGGAAAAGCCTTAGTGAGAGGTTCCAGGATCCTGGACCTTCATCTTGTGCGTTTGCTGTGGACTCTCAAGCCCTGCTGAGGCTGTATGGTTGGAAGTGCATGAGAACTAGTTTGGGTTACTACCCCGGGGCACTGCTCTTTCACTCTGAACCTCACCCTTCATTGTCCTAGGGGAGGAGGAAGGTCAAGTGAGGAGAGGGGGGCTTTTAGCTGGAGTCCCCTGTTTCCAGTTGGGTCAGTCTGTCTCTGAGACACCTTGTGCTTTGGGGTGAAAGAAAAGCAAGTAAAATGAACGATCGCAAGGACCGTGGAGCAGGCTTGCACCATGGACCGGGATCTAGCGTCTTGCTTGGCAGGGGGACTGGCTTATGGATAGACCCACCTGCTGCAGTGGTGGGGAAGTGCACCAGGGTTTGAGGAAAGCATTTCTGCTAGTGGCGTCTCAGCTGTGCAAAGAGCCAGGAGATGGCGCATGCATATTGTCTACCACCAGAAACTGGAATATGGACTGCACCTTTGCTACCGGCCAGGGAGTGGAATATGGGACATATACTTACACTATGGGCAGGGAACAGACTATGGGGCACATACCTTAACACTGTGGCCAGGGCCTGGAATGTGGGACTCAGACCTTTGTGCTGAAGACTGGGCTCTGGGGGGCAGACGGGGGGACACACACACCAGTGCTTGTGTTGGGGCTGGGTTTTGGGGAGTGTAGCTTTGCTTTTGCTCAGGCCCAAAAGAGAGAAGTGGCCCCTTCATTTGTAAGCCCTATGCTATGCTATAGGGACTGGGGACAGTGCAATGTGGGGCTTTCTCCTTGACCCCAGAGTCTTTGAGCCCCTCACACACTGGCTAGAACTAGAGACTGGGCTGTGAGGAGCCTTCAGACTGTGCCAAGGCCTGCTATACACAGAGTGCCAGGGTGCAGGGCACCAGCGTGCGCTCACTGGTGCTGGCATCTGACCTACATTGACTACACCCTGGCCGCTGCAGAGCCTTGGCTTCATAGCGTTTCCTGCCTTGTGCAACTGCCTGGCTAGCTACAACTCCTTGGCTTGGGTTGTGGCATGAAGACAGCACATACCTTTAGGCAGTGCTCCCTTCCTTGCCCCATAGTCACAACTCACCTTGAGCTCCTAGGGCCAACTGAGTCTATTATAAACTCCCCCGTGCCTGAATGCCCGAAATCCATGCACCTTAGGAGACGCTGCAAGCAGGCCAAGGGTGCCCTGCCCTCGATCATTGTCTCTATTGTTGATGGATTCCTCCGCAGTCCCAATTCTCCAGGAGGCCCTACGTAGATGTGAAAAGGGCTGGAACTTGGGTGACGAACTCGCTTAGTCGTCAGTACTAAACCAAGGGATGATTATTTGCTACCATGGGAAAAAGGGTTGGAGCTAGGGATGGGATTCAGTGGGTGGGTGCATTTCCCTGTCCTACCCCCAGGGCTCACCTCTGTGACAGGTGAATAAGATGCAGGTCCTGGAAGCTGTGTGCCTGGGAGAGGCTCTGGGGCACTTTGAGGAGCTGATGAAACCTGCCTTTATTTATGCTGTGTGACTATTTTCCTGGGGAAATTGTCTGTCTTTTATAATGAAACCCCGTTAATGGCTTGTTGTCTGCAGAAATAACCACGGGGAATGAACTCATGCACTTCTCAGCCTGCTCTGTGTCTGCCTCACTCAACTCACTTTCTGAACAAACATAACCTTTTGCAAGAACGTCTGTCAAAATCACTCTGAAATATTGAAATAAGACAATACGACACAGCCTGTTCCTGGGCCCTAGTGCCTGCCAGGTTGGGCAAAATGTCCTCCTCAAAGGTGAATCGACAATGGTAGCTAGACACACATTGAGAATAGAACACAGGGGGCTTTGCGTTGGATGCCATACGCAGGCCTTCTCAAATCACTAAGTCGCGTGGCCACAGGGCAGTGACTGTGTCAGCAAATGCGATGGCCATTATAGGCTTACGCCTGGTCTACACTTTAAAGTTAGGTTGACTTAGCTACTTCGGTCAGCGATGTGAAATAGCCACCCACCACCCAACCAAGGTAGCTATGCCGACCTAACCACAAGTGTAGGCGCAGCTAGAGCAATGGAAGAATGCTTCTGTCAACCTAGCTACTGCCATCTGGGGAGGTGGTGGTCCTAAGCTGATGGGAAAAAACCTCTTCCATCGTGTAGGCTGTGTCTACACTATGGGGTGATGCCAGCACAGCTACGGTGCTGAAGCTATGTTGCTATGGGCCCTGTAGTGTAGCTATACCCTCAGAAAGAGCTCATCATGCAACCATCATCTGTAGAAGCTGTTGTATTGACAGAGGGCACATTGGACAGAGTTCCCGTGTTACTACCTCAGGCATGCCCAAGAGATGACACGCTTGTGTTAATGTCTCATTTGAAGCATGGGGCCTCCATGCCGTACAAACTTGTTCTCCTCTGAAATATCAGTGTCAGGTGTGAGCCCAGTGCTTGGTGTGGGACTTGCACCCACAAGAGGACCAGAGAGAGAGTACTAGCCATGTTTTGTATCATGCATGTCACATTCTGTCCCCCACGCTTGTCACCATGAAAGATCCTGAGAGTATCCACTGCTATGCTCCTATAAAGGGCAGAACTCCTTCCCCATGAGTTAGTGTGAGTCTGAATTTACACTCAGGGGCTGCTTTTCCCTTCCAACTCAGCCCCATCCTGACAACAGGGACTTCTCCATCAGCCCTGCACATGGGCTTAAGCCTCAGCAGTAGTACCTGTCACAGTGTCCCAAGATCCAAGCTAGACGTGGTGAGCTCTGTCTCTTGAAGGTTTTCTCGGGGCTGAAGAGAGATTGTTAATGTAGGTCTTGGCTTATTGGACACACGCGGGTTAGATACGTGTGCAGAGAAGCCCTGATACAATCACTTGGGCCCTTGGCACCTGTTTTATGTGAGAGCAATGGCTGGTTGACAGACAGGCTGTCTCCTGCGAAGGGCCACTGGTGCTTTAATTTCCACCTGGCCATTGTCTCAGGGCTAGTTTGCCCTGCTGCAACTCATTCCCGCTGAGTTTCTCAAAGGGTATTACACCCATTTATGAACTGAGTCTCAACACATGCCCCCCACCAAGTAGGGAATAGTGCAGCCTCATTTTAGACCTAGGGAAACTGAGGCTCAGAGCTGTTATTCAGGCCCAAATTTGCAAAATTGACTGCTGCTTTGGAGCGACTCACTATTTGCGAGCTCAACCAGAGACACTGAGACCCTGACTTTTTAGAGCTGCTATGAATCTACGGCTCCTGCTCAGCAACTCAAAAATGGGCCCCAAGGTGCCTCAAGTGCGGCAGTGAAAAATGAGTGGCCACGTCTACACTGCAGGGTGTGTCTACACTGCAGCGGGGAGCAAGCCGCCCAGCCCATGGAGCTGGAATGTACCGGTGAAGCTCATGCTAGTGCACTAAAAATAGCTGGGTGGATGGTGCGGCCCCAGTGGGTGCTCAAGCGAGCCACTCGTGCTCAAGCCCACCCTAAGCCTGGGTCTGAGCTTGGTAGCTAGCCTGAGGCTCTCCCAGTGCCACAATATCCACATTCTTAGCCTGCTCGCTTTAGCCCCACTATCATGAGTCTGTCTGCCCAGCTGCAGAGTAGACACAGTCTAAGGGACTTCCCCAAGGTCAGCGTCGGAGCTGGGCATAGACGCCGGGGCTCTTGCCTCCAGGCTCTGTACTAGACCACACGTCGTCGTCTTGCTAATGCCATTGATGTCCCTAATGCTGATGCTGCCAAATTCAGCTGCTCTTCAGCATGTGATAGTGCCCTTCCAAAGCCATGTGAGAGACTTTCACCTCTTTCACCGCTGCCCCAGAGACACCACAGAGGTGCTCTCCTCGCTGATCTCGCCTGGGATGCTGCCCTCTGTGCGGCACAGAGCTCTGGAGAAGAGAGGGCTGTCTATTGCCCTCAAACAGCCAGTACTGCCTCATGGGGGTGGGCAGGGCTGGGACGTCCCATGGATTGCCCTTCCCATTCACGTCCTTTCAGTTTAGCTACCCTAGGCAAGACTGAGACGCCAATACCCGTTGGAGCTATCTTGTGCAGCTGGAATGGCAAAAAATGTAAGAGGCAGAGCTGAGGTGGTTAAGGGGTGTGCGGGTCTGAGGGCCTGATCCTGGGAATTTTGGAGTCGCTTTCACTAGGCACAGGAGCAGGCCCTGAATGTTGAGCACCTTTTCATTCATACGGGGGGAAAACCCACCACCTGACTGCATCTCTCGTGGAGGAGGAGATGGGGAGACCATTCACTTCCACCCTCAGAAGCACGGATGACTACATTACAGAGCATGGGGGTGAGGCAGGCTGACTCATTCACAGTAATCGCTGCCATCCATTAACTATGCAGTACACTCTCGCTAGGGAATAGCAGATAAGTCATTCCTGCCGCTGCCTTCTCCTATGCTGTCGACATGCAGGAGGCGTGTTTCACCATCACCCAGGGCAGGATCATTCCACCACAACTCGCAGGCTGCAGGAGGGCCAGTAGCAGGGGACAGGGCCCATATCTCTGGGATGGGCCAGTAGCTGGCTATGCTAAAACATGCTCTGGGTCCATCAAGCTATGGGCTGGATGCGGGAATCACTGGGTGAGATCGTCTGGCCTGTGTATTATGTAGGAGATCAGAGTAGATGGTGTCATAGTTCCTTCTGGCTTAAAAAAAAAAAAAAAAAAAACAAGCTATACTCTAGTACCAATGACTTAGCCTTACCCTAACCTTTTGGCTACCTTTGCCCCTTCCCACAGAGATAGGTTCCCTTTTATGTTCAGAATTTCCACTGCCTTCTAAATACATCCAGCTAGAGAGAGAGAGACTGGTGCGTTTATTTGGCAATCAAATGGTGACTGCTCAGTTGCACCCTCCACTCCGGTCCCCTTTCCAGCTCCCAGAGGAGGCAGGCTCCCATCCCTTGAATGGAATAACGAGAGGGACGCTGGTTTTCTATTAGAATGTGCCTTTTTTCAGAGTGCACTTGGAACCAATCAGAACTCGAGACCCAGACATTCACTGGAGGAAAAAAAAACAAAACAAACAAAAAAACCAATTCCCACCCTCCAAAATCCCACACCAGCATCAAACCCTCCCCCCCAACAAACAAACAAAAACACCCTCCAAATCCAATCCACCCTCTTTGTCTAAACTCCATGATTAAAACCTGGTACAAACAGGTGACTATATATATATATATATATTTAGTAGATGTAATCTTATTTTTTCTCTCTCTTTCTTGTTATACAGCAAACATTGCAAATATAGAAATTTTCTCTGTACAGTAGGACAACTTCGGTTTACAATGCAACATGTGGTAAAACCTCCCAGTGAATAAACACATGAATGAGCCTTCGACGGGATGAAAGTCTAAGCTGGAAGACTCCATTTGCAAAAAGCCCAAAGGAACTTTCTCCTTCTGGTCTCTTTTTGGTTTTGTTTTGTTTTGTTTGGAAGGGAAGGAGAAAGAAGAAGACAAACTGTACACAAAGAATCCACAAAATCACGGAATAGGGAATCATGCGATGCAACATTGGAATACTCCAGACCTCAAATCGCTGCCCAACCTCCACCCCTTTTTATATTTTTTCTTTTTTTAAAAAAAAAAAAAACAAAAACTTTTTTTTCACTCCACAGGTTTGTTTTTTTAAGAGTCTTTGTGTTCATAAACATGAGATCTTTTGTAATCTCTTGCTCTCTCATATATTATATAGACTAATTATAGATTTTTCTCATAATTTATGATTGGTTGGTTGGTTGGTTTGTTTGAAAGACAGTCTGGGATAAAAATAGCTGCTGCGGGTTTCTTTTGGTCCAGTTAGTGTTAAGTCACGAGCTGCGTGAGGACTCAGGACTTGTGCTGGGCAGACACACCTTTCCAGTAGTCTAGGATGTCGTGAAGATCCTCGTCTTTGGCAAACTGGACCTTTTTGCGCAGGGCGTGGCCAGCGGCCATATATTCCTCCTCGTCTTTGTGCCGCTTCCGGTTGAGTTTGAAGCGTTCCCAGATGCTGTGCGAGGGTTTGCATGTGTACTCTGGGCTGGAGCTGTAGCTCAGGTTGTGATACTGGGGAGAGAGCTGAGAGTAGGCCAGGTCTCTGGGGCGGGGTCTGGTCAAAGGTTCCAGAATGGAGGGCTTACGCCCACCCATGCTGTCGTGCTGCTCCCCCTGGTGTGAGCCCGGGTAAGAGTGCCGATGTTCGCTGTACTGTCGGATCTTCTCTGCCTCTGCTCGCAGAATGGCCGCCGCCGGTGTCACAGTGAGGATGGTGTCTGCGGTTGGGGATGTCTTCTCAATGTACTTGGCTTCTGACTTGTGGCCGGAGCCCTCAGAGCGGAAGGATCTGGGGCTCCGTATGGAGCCGCTGGAGGAAGTGCTGGAGCGTTTGGGAGCTGCCTCCATGCTGTGATGTCTCTGCAGCGGGTGGCTGTAACTTTCCTTGTACACGGGGGACAGGAAGCCATGTTTGCCAGAGATCTGTTCCGATAAGAGTACCAGCTGAGGCTCAGCAGTGGAAATCGCCCCTGATTTCACCCCCTGGAAGGAGGTGGACTCTGATTTCAAGGCATCAATGCAGTTGTTGATGATCTGGTTCACCTTGTCCACCTCCTTTGTGATGGTGGAGATCTCAGCCACGGAGCTCTGGCTGTCAGGCGGCATGGAGAGCTCACACTCTCGTCTTTCAGGCTGCTCCCCTGTTCGCACTTCCATGTAGTTGCCCTTGGTGGCCTTGGGGGTCTCACTGCTGTCTATCAACTTGTACTGCTCGACTTCCCCAGCGGAGGGCAAGTAGGGGATGCGGGTCACGGTCTCCCCACCCAGCATCTGCCCCTGGGACAGCTGAGTGATACTGGTTGTCTCCATCTCTGGCCCATACTTTAGCTCGATGATGGTCTTCTTCATGCTGCCAGCTGCCTTCTTGTGCTTCTCCTCTTGCTGACGCCTCTTACGGAGGCAATAGTACACCACCCCCAGGACAATTACCATGCCGAACAGGCAGCCCAGGATCGTCATGATATAGTGGGTGGCAGTGGAGGGAGTGGGCACTGGGTCCTCTCTGCTCATTTTGTTTGGGGAGAGGGTGAGGCAAGTGTGGTTGTACCTTAAGACGTGGTGGAGGGAGACCACACAGTAGGTGTAGTCTTTTTGTGCTACAAGGTTAGTCAGCTCAATGTCCTCCTTCTGTTTCTTCAGCTTGGTGACGACGGAAGAGAAGCCGTTCTCGTACTGCGCCAGGATGTACATCTTGCTGAACGGGTAAGGGATCTGCACTGTCAGCGTGGCCGAGTTGTGGGTGAGATGCTTCACTCGGATGTTGGGGCGCATCTCCGTCTCACCCGCGGGCGTGTGGAGGGAGACCTGGGGTGTCGTGCCATCCCCAGAGAAACATTCTTCCTCAGAGCATGGGCTTTCTGACGGAGCTGTGGTCACTTGGTACCTGGGTGGGATAAAGCGAGGTATCATGGTGTAGGAGCTGCCAGTGCAGAGGGTGGAGAGCATGCCCAGAGCATTGCGGTAACTGGTCCGGCCTTGGCCTAGCAAGAAGTAGCCAGTGTAGTCTGGCGGGGAGTCGCACTGCATGCGGTCATAGGTGCGTGTCATGTTGGTGAAGCCTTCCAGCCATTGCAGGAAGCCTAGGAGTTCACAGGAGCAATAGAAGGGGTTGCTGTAGAGTTCACAGACAGAGAGTTTGTTCAGGCCCCTAAAGGTGTTGCTGTCCAGTCTCTGGATCCTGTTCATGGACAGGTCAATGTTCACTATGTTGGGGCACTCCCAGAAGGCATTGGGGGTGACTGCCTCAATGAGGTTAGCCTGGAGGTAGAGGTACTCCAGCTTTCCTAGGCCCCGGAGGATTCCCTCGGTCAGGTTCCTCAGGCGGTTGTAGCCAAGCTGCAGCACCTGGAGGTTAAACTGTCCGGAGAAGGCACCATCCTCGATATAGGAGATTTCGTTCTTCGTCAAGTTGAGGTATGTCAGGTTACCGAAGCGGCTGAGTGAGGAGTACTGCACGCTTTTGATCTTGTTGTCGTTCAGTCGCAAATCCACAATTGTGCTGTTGATTTGCTGAGGGATGGACTCATAGGGGGGTTGGTTCTGGCTGCAGATAGCCAGCCAAACAAAGCCCTTGTCGCCCTCGATCAGCCAGCAGTCTGCCCGCACCCCGCCTGTGTGCAGCAGAGAGACGGCCGCCACGCACACACACAGCGCTGACGTCACTGCCCACTGACGACCTGCCATCTGGAAGGGCAACGCGGAGAAGGAGTTCCCTTATCTGCTGGAAGTGGGGAGGGGTGCTGGGTCGGAGAGCAGGGAAGCCTTGGGTTAATGTTCCTTGGGCACCTTTGCTTTTCTCTCCCTTCTCCTCATGGTTTGGATCCAGTGGGAAGTGTCCCAAGGAAAAGGAGAACCTCGTTGTCCAAGTTGCCCAGTGACCACCCACAGGGTGCCACCACCATAGGCTTATGGGGGGCGATCCTATGTCATTGGCCCTTCTGGCATCTTGTCGGGCTTCTGCGGAAGTCACTCAGGGCTGGGTAGGTACTTGGAAGGGGGTTTAGAGACAGGCTTTTCTTTCACTTTCTACAGTACCTCTCCTTGTTTTCTTTTTGCTGCCCATCTCCAGGTTGGCACCGGGCTTCTTCTCCATCTGCCTCTCCGTGCATCTGTCTGTCCGTCCCCTCAGTGCCCTTGTCTGGTCAATGGACTCACCTGCAAAAAAACCAAACAAAACCAAAAACACAAAAGCGAGACAAAATAATGTTTAAGAGCATTTGTCACACTGCAGCAGCTTCTGGGGCAGCGATGGGACTGGCTTTCCATGCCCTGCTTTTCCATTAGCACTAGGCACCAGGTTTTTTAACCTGGCTTCCATTGTTTATTTATTTGGGGTGGGGTCACACATAATTGAGCCTGCAGTTAATTTTGGGCACTGGAATTTAGATATCTAATGACGTGACGTCTGTGTGCACAAAGCTGGTAGTTAGCCATCTAGATCCTGGCCTTTGTGACCTCAGTTATGGCAGCATTTCACCCACTAATTGGATGCAGGTTGAGACTTCTTTCAAATTCTGCCTCTTTCTAACTGTACCTGTAGCCGCTTGGTACTTAGGATAAAACCCAGCACTGGAATCCTAAGCTGTTTCTAGGAACTTGGGTGGTAACTCCAGGATATGTTTGTTTCCAGGGAACATACGAGCCCCCCCCACTATCTTGATCCTCACCACTCCCCATCATATTTGTCTTTGTGGGGGTGACTTCCAACCCTCCTCCCCGTTTTGCTGTCTCCAGTATCTCCTCCCTTGGATGTTCAGTGTCAGGAGTGGAGGAAATTCCACGTGGTCACTCCCCCAGTCTTTTAGTAGCCTAACGCATATACAAAGGGCAAAAAGAGACCCTTCCTCGCCCACTATAGATGTCTCTGCTGTAAGGCCAGGGGCAGGCAGCTTCCCTGTTAGACTCAGGAGAGTGGACAGGGAACCCTCTGAGGACCCCGGTAACGTCACAGTACTAAGAAAAACCTCCGAATTCCTAGTTAACTTTTGCTACAGAGTTCTGAGTAGGATTGTTTAGCATTTTCCATTGAAACGTTTTCTGGGTTTTTGAGTAAAGGAAAATGTTTGCAGAAAGTGTCTCTGCTATCCTCCAAGAATGATGTTTTCTTGGAAAATGGAAATTTGAACATTTGTTCAGTTTCTGACAGATTTTGGCCAAAAACATTTAGGTTTTGTCTTTTGAACAAAAAGTTGACATTTTCAGTGGAAAAAATCCCATTTTGAAACCAGCTGTACCCCTGAAGGACTTACTAGCTAGCATGCTGTGCCTTATGGGGCACTAACTGCCTCTAAGCTTACTGCTCTTGAGGGAGAAAGTGGCTTTCCTTTTACTGCCAATCTTTGGGTGAGAAAGCTGCTTCCTGGCCCACCTAGCAGACCCTTGAGATTTGCGGGGGCCGAAGCCATGTCTGGAAGTTCTCCATCCCAGGAAACAGTAGGATGAAGAGCAGAATCTATCAGGACCCGGTGAAGCTATCATTGGTAAATAGTGGGGTGTCCTGGGCCTTAATAGGGGTGGTAGTTTGTGAATTTATCTCCTGTGAGCCTTCTTCTGTGACATTTGCAAAATTTAGCAAATCTGGAACCAGGTTGGGTGGGCCCAGGGCTCAGAGTGGGGTCAAGGCTTGCTGTGAATATTTGCCAGCTAGAACACTAGTACTCACGCTGCTGTCTGGGAACCCCCCAGTGGCTCGTGAAGCACTTCCTGAAACTCCACACAGTGAAATATCTTGAGAACCACGTGGGAGGGAAGGTGGGTCCAGGAGAGGGTCTCTCTCTTTCACCAAGGGCTCTGCAGAACACATAGGTGGTTGTTCCTAGGAACAGACACGCTCCCCGAATTTCATTTGCTCACTTATTATACTCCCACCCAGCATTCTGGTAGCGCTCTCACGAAAGCTAGCCTACAACCCAGGTCCTCTGCTCCCAGGTGTTAGGAAATGACATCTGGATCATTTGAAAGCAGCCAACAAACTGGTTCATAACTCACAAGTGGAAAAGAAACCAGCAAGTTGACTGGCTTTCAGACCCCAATTTCATCCGTGCGGGGCAGAACCTGGTTCCATGGGAAAGCACACAGAAGTTGTCTTCTTCCCAGGGTAGCTGCATGCTGCTTGGACCAGTCCTTTCCCAGATACTAGGAAATAACAGATTGAAAAATTAAGCTGCTGTTACTCCCTAGGACTTGTCCGGCAGTGGAGTTGTCGCCCATTAACATGCACTTCTAATTAATCCAGTCTGTTTTCCCACCTCCCGCCCAGCACTGGGGTAGCTACGTGACTCTGTGCTGGGTGGGGCAGGTCAATGAGTCGTATGAAACATGGCAACAGTGGGAATTTCAGGCTAGATTCTGCCTCCTCCCATTGAGCAGGACCTCATGCTGCAAGCAGTTCCGCTGAAATCTGGCCCTTATTTTCCATCTCAGACCCACAGAATATGAAACAGAACGTTTTTCAAAGCTGAGGACCCTGTTAGCCAGTCACACACTATAGCCTGGTAAACAGGCCAGTAATAATGAGCAGTGAAACAGTTTATTGGTCCTTACTGAATAGCGAACAATGAATATCCCAAAATGGAACAGTTTGTTTTACATTACATGAATAACAAAATCTGCTCTAACTTCAGCTGTTTGTGAGAGTGGAATATCCAGCCACAAGTCCCCCTAACTGGAGAGACGTTGATAATGTCTTTGGAGAAAGCCAAAAGTTACTGACCAAAGTGTCCCATATATAGGCCAGGTCTATCCAAGAAACTTTTGTCTGTCTAGTAATGTCAGGGGAGTTTTTTATAACATTTCTATACCAGTGAAAGCCCTAGAGCGGATGCAGTTAAACTAGCAAAAAAAGGTGCTTTTTCTGGTATAGCTTATTTTGTTTGGGACATGGCATTATAAGCTGAAGAGTTTGCCAGTATACCTATGCCAGCAACCATCTTCTAGTGTAGACTAGGCCTTGGACGCAGCATGGAATGGAAAAGGAATTCTGCCCTCGGGTGTTTCAGTGATTAGCCTCAAACACCTTACATCCTCCCTTCGCTAATGGAAGGAGCAGAGGCTAATGACTACAGCCCAGGTCTGAGAGTCACGTAGATGATACTCTCAGATATGCCACTGTATCCCTTGTGGCTTGGGCAAGTCAATTAACCTTTCCTGGCCTCAGTTTCTTCTTCAATAAAATGAGGACAATGAAACTACTTCCATTGTTCACAGGATGGTAGGAGGCTGAATTAAAGCACTTGGAACCCTCGATGAGAAGATGGGGAGTGCTCATCTGGAGCTCACGTTGTAAACACATGCCACTGAATGTAATCTCTGTTCACAAGCCATGGGCTTCCTCTCTGAGTCCATCTCCTGCCCTGGAAGCCCCTTCCCTTTGCAGCCTCTCCCGATACAAAGCAAACTCAGAAGAGAAGCTCACAGCTTGTTCTCAGTAGGGCCAGGCAAGTTAAGTTGGGGTTGGAAGTCATGACTGATGTTTTTTACTCTGTATATGGCCCCTTTCACCCAAAAGCTCTCGACGTGCTTTACAAGCCGATTGGCTGACTAGGCTTAGATTTTTTGCTTACTCGTGTGGTTAGAGTTCTGCTGGCCTAAGAGCCTTCTCCACTCCATTTATGGACAGCTGCCAGCCACAACTGCAGCTCCTCCCTTTCCCCTGTTCAGAGATCGCTCACTTGTTCCCTGGGGAGCAAGTCACCCTGAAAATGGTGTGAGAAGTGCACCCTCCCCCCAGCCATGGCAGTGCGTGCCACCCCACCTCCCAACCCCGTGTGCTGGGACCTCCCTGAGATGCAATACCTCCTGGAGCTCCTGCTGCCTTGGTGCAGCACAATACCGCCCCCACGTGGGCCTGTGCATTAAAGGCACAATCTGACCTTACACACACTGCAAGAATCCCTTCACTCCCCACTGTTTGCCCATAGCACAGCAGTACAACACAGGAGATCAGGTCAGGGAATGAAGAATCCTGGGTAGTTCCTTCCTTCTCTTTGATGGGCCGAGTCTCTGCCTCCCCTATCTCCGAGCTCCCACTTTAGCCTGAACCAGCGCTTCTGAGCTGAACCCTCAAACTCTGGGGACATCTGAGCTTGGATCTATCCCCCAGAGTGGCTCTGAACCCAGCCTTTGACTCTTGGGGAGGTTCAGCTCTGGATCTCCATGTTGGCTTATCTCTCAGCTCTGGGGCATGTGGCCCACGGAGCAGTACTTTGGCTAAAGGAGCAGGCGCTTCCAGGGTAGGAGAAACTGGAGACAAAACCACAGCTCCTCCCCAGTCTAACCGGGGTGGAGAAGGCTGACTGTAAGTGACTCGAACAGGTTCAGTAATGCTCATGCTGGGTGTTTGCTTTTGCTGCCTATCAGCTGGTTTCTCTCCAACAGCAAAAACGGGAAAAGGCATTCTATCAGCAGCAGAGTTTAATTCCAGCTCATTAAAGCAAGCAATTTACTGGTTTATTTGCTTTGCAAAGTGTGAATAAAATGACAGCATTAAGGAGATGTAACAGAGGAAAGAGGGGCTAATCTCCCTCTTTATTAGATTGCCAGGACATGACTGGGGAGCTGAGATGCAGGCCTTGTTGTTTTGGACCAAGAAGATAATTGCTCATCTCGTTGGCACTTGGGAGTGTGCTTCCCGGCACTGTCTTTGCGGTGGGATCCAATGTCAGGCGAGGGGCTGCGCATCTTGCAGTGCAAGGGAAGCAGTTAAAGGAGGCCTGCAAAGGGTTACTAATTTTGTTTTATTATAAGGGATAAAGAAGGCATAGAAGTGTTCAGCTTCTGCTCTGCTCTGGGCTGTTCTTCTCACAAAAAGTGTTTCCTTCTGTTTGCTCTTCCTTTAGAAATAGTGGGCTGGATTCTCGGCTGGCGTAAAATGGTGTAAAATAGCTCATAGTCTAGGCGGCCCCACCAACTTTCACCAGCTAGTAATCAGCTCTATTCTATCTCATATAATTTTTTGCTGGAGGTCTCCTTGGAGGCCTGGGGAAGTTAGCTCTCCCTGCCCTCCACTGAAAGGGTCCAGAGTGTTGAATCTCACTCTGAGATCTTTGCTCCCTGCTGTTTGAATTGATGTTGAGAAAAAACCAACAAAATCTCCACAGGTTTAACCAGCCTGACTAAAAAGTCCCTCCTCCCCCGATGACTCTTCTTTCACTCTCTTGGTACTTGTGAGGTCATAATTCTACCAGTTTTGCAGTCGTCCATCAAGTCTTCAAGGAAAAACAGGGGAGAAAGAACCTGCATTTCTAATGTAAAAACCAAACGGAAAAATAAAACATTCCAGATCTTTTTTACCCATCATAAAGAAACAAACAAAAGAAAGGAACAAAGACACTGCCTCCCTAGGGTAGGGATAACAATACCCACAGATTTGACATGATTCATTTAATCGAAACCAGAGATGGCTTGCCCTTTGGTTTAATATGGCTTCATTCTATCAGGTGTATGCTGTCAGTGACACCTTTGCTGTCTGCTAACTGATAATCAGCCAATAGAGCACACTTCATACAGTCCCCCAGCTTGCAGATGGACTCTGTGAATGGGTCCTGTACATTACCACAGACAAAAGTCTCACCCTGAGGCACCAGCCGTTAATCTCCCCAGCTAAAACAGCTGAAGCTCTGCTAAGCTTATTTCAGGAGGACTTTACTCATTGCCGGTAGCAAAGCATGGATACTGCTGTATTTCCATTTAGGAGGGGTGCTTGAGAAAATGGGACACTCAGGCCAGGAAACAAGCTCTGTACATTTCTCTCTCACCCTTCTGCGGATGGACCTCACTCCTGACCCGTGATAGCCCTGCTAAGCCCTGGATCCACACACAGCTTTGCTGCTCCTCAGTCCTGATCGGCAATACCCTTATTATTCCATTCCTGGGCCTTTACACATACCTGTCAATGGCACTTCCCACAACCAGGGCCAGCTGTGGTTTGTGGTGCGGACAAGTATTCAGTAGGGACTTGACTGAGAGCATCAAACTCGTCACTTCTGATCTCCTAGAGCTCCAGAACCAGGTTTTTTCAGACCAAAGGGGCATCACCCAGGCTTCAGAAACAACTGTTAGGGTGGTTGGGTTTTGTTTCCATCTCTTGACTAATGGCATCAGTAAATTAGACCAGAGTGGCAGCTGCAAGGAGAGCCACCGCTGAAATAAACAAAGTAGCTGAGAGGGAAGTGGTGGGGAGAGGGATCTGGGCAACAGATCTAATAACATGCAGTCTCTGGCACTTGATTCTTAATTGTATTATTCTACTGAATGAGTTATTTCAAGCTGTGGATTAGATTTACTGACTAGGGGCAAAGAGCCAGATTAGCGCGCACCCTCTCTCTCTCTTTGGCGTATCCTTTCTTCTATACCTCTGTTTGTCTCCTTACCTTCTGACTCCTTCTGGCCATATGTCAGCTTTTCTTAGATCCTCTTTCACAGTCACACAGGTCAGGTTATCAATAAATGAAGGAGCCGTACTACAACGAGTGCAATTGCGACACGGCAGTGATACATTACAAATGATAAATGTTTAATCATGCAAAGAGGTGGAGAGGGAAAATTTGGCTAACGGGGACCAAATGTTAAAATGAACCCAGGCTATTCATTATGTGTAAAATAATATGAGGAGACAGCTCTAAGATGGCAGAGAAAACATTTATTAATGATGAAGTTTCCCCAAAATGGCTTAATGTCCATTCTGTAGATGTCAGGTGTGGAAAGAGTGCTCCCTGGCAGGGTTTCTTCTAATTCATATTCCCAGCATCAGTTTACACTCCTCCTGCCTGGTGATATCAGTTAGCATTGCCCTGCCATCGAATAATAGAGGTGCCCAGGCCAATCAAATCCAGGTTCCTTTTCAGTACAAAGGTAGCATTTGGATTCCTTGCTAAGAGCTCAATACGGCACATCTTGGGTTTGCATCATTGTAGTAGTAGGATTTTATGTTTGTATTTTGTATAATTTAGAATGAAGGATAAAGAATAACAACATACTAATATAGCATGTATTAAATGTATTGATGTATGATTTGACCGTATCCTGCCAGCCATGCTTTTTGAGTAGCAGAAAGGAATGGCTTAATGTGCCATTGGTAGAGATGCATCAGCCAGAATTTCTTTGTGTCTGGACTGATTTCAAGGCAGTAACAGACCTTTGAGTAACAGACCTTTGAGTAACACCACTTTGTTGTAGGTTTAGCATTTTAAAATAAGTAAAAGAATGCCATGATTGTTTTTCTTTTGCATTGCAACTTGATGTTCCTGTTCAGAATGTTCTGTGTAAATTAGTTCTGTTTTGTGTGTGAATGAGAAATGCGTGTTAAGAGATAAGTGTGAGGGCCATCACTGAACCAGATGTTCTACGGAGAAATCGGAGACACACACAAGGGGCGCCAGGAGGTTGCAACACGCCCCTATTGAAATGTCAGAGGAGGGCAGATTGGCGACTCTAAAGATGAGACAGGCACCTACCAATGGGGACAAGATAGCGGTGATGAAAACCAGCCTGGAATAACTCCCTGAGAGACTTGATGAAAGAACAAGATAAAGGATGAGAAGGACAATTTCAAAAAACAAGCACTTGTCAAACAGCAATTGGTTACATCATATATAATCCCTGTACAAACAGGGAGCCTGGCCATGAAACTTTGGGTTCGTCCTGTCAAGACTTCCCCAGAGCATCATATCGCGACCAACGGAACCTGGCTCCTACCTCCCCGTGATCAACCTAGCTGGCCACTAGATTGATCCGGACTCTAGACTGGTAACTATAACATTGACTGGCGGGACAGTGTGTGTGTGTGTGATGTGATTGAATGCATATGCTAATTGTTGTATCTTCAATAAACGCGGTGTATTGCCTTTTCCCCTGAAAAAGATCCCGTGTGCTTCTTATAAACATAACATCATGGCCTGCCATCTATACTTGATCCCCAGGGCTTTTGTGCCAGGGCTGAGGCCTGGCACCTCGAAGCTTGGCAGTTCATAGCCCCAGAACCTCTTGTCTTGCTGTGTCGGTCCCGTTATGAAAGTAAAAAAAAATTGCTTGAGCCCCGGTGCCTTTTTCATTACAAATGAAGTACTGTTGATCCCCAAATGCTTCCAAGAGTCAGATAATAGCATTCCCCAGTCAATTTCACTCTCCCTCCCTGCTATTATTTATTATTTAAGAGGCAGAGGCAAGGGAGGAAAGATATGTTTTCAGCTGAGGTTTGAAGGGAGATGAAGAGACAATGAAGCAAAGAGATGCAGGGAGGCTGATGCACAAGAGAGGGCTTTTAGTGAGACTGTGGGGCGGGGCACAGAAGAGGTAGGGGCTAGAGAGGTGGCGGCAGCAAAGAGGTGGAACAGAGACAGGCCAGTTCTGTTGCCCTTCGTCTGTGTGCAGAAGTGCCATGGACACAAGCAGGTGCTCTCTATATAGGCTGAGGGCAATATATGGCCCAGGAAGTTATTCCCATGCAGTGGAAGTTCAGAGGAGTTGGCATTTTGGGCTGTCATTGACACATGTGAAATGAGTGCCGAGTGGAGGTCAACCATTTCCGGTCTGGTCTGGTACATTTCACACTCACTTCAGACTGGTGGCCATGACTCTGCTCTGGGAAGGGTAGTGAAGAATCAGGCCTAGCGAATGCCAGTTTGTGGAGCTCAAAACTTGTCCCTTTTCACAATGGAGGGTCCAGTCTGCTGAAGTTTCCATAAAATCAAAATTTTCAACAGAAAATTTTTGATTTTGCTTACGTATTTCTAAACAAAATATTTCATTTTGGGTCAGCGCAACGTTAAAGTGCTAAAGTGCTGCCATGCATGCCCCTATTCTCTCCAATGGGCCAGACGCCTTGGCTAGACTACAACTCCCATGAGGCACAAAACACAGGAACAAAATATTGCCATTTAGCCGTGACTAGACATTTCTGCATGGGCAAGTTTTGTAACTTTTCCTTCCATGAAAAAAAATCAGTCGTTCAATTTTTTCATTCCAAATCAGGATGAAAACATGTCAAAATATTGGAATTTCTCAGAGAACAGAAAGAAAAGGAGGACTTGTGGCTCCCTAGAGACTAACCAATTTATTTGAGCATGAGCTTTCGTGAGCTACAGCTCACTTCATCAGATGCATACCGTGGAAACTGCAGCAGACTTTATATACACACAGAGATCATGAAACAATACCTCCTCCCACCCCATTGTCCTGCTGGTAATAGCTTATCTAAAGTGATCATCAAGTTGGGCCATTTCCAGCACAAATCCAGGTTTTCTCACCCTCCACCCCCCTCACACACAAACTCACTCTCCTGCTGGTAATAGCCCATCCAAAGTGACAACTCTCTACACAATGTGCATGATAATCAAGGTGGGCCATTTCCTGCACAAATCCAGGTTCTCTCACCCCCTCACCCCCCTCCAAAAAACACACACACAAACTCACTATCCTGCTGGGAATAGCTCATCCAAAGTGACCACTCTCCCTACAATGTGCATGATAATCAAGGTGGGCCATTTCCAGCACAAATCCAGGTTTTCTCACCCCCCCACCCCCATACACACACAAACTCACTCTCCTGCTGGGAATAGCTCATCCAAAGTGACCACTCTCCCTACAATGTGCATGGTAATCTAGGTGGGCCATGTCCAGCACAAATCCAGGCTTTCTCACCCCCCCCCCGTTTTTTCCCGTTCACACACACACACACACAAACTCACTCTCCTGCTGGCAATAGCTCATCCAAACTGACCACTCTCCAAGTTTAAATCCAAGTTTAACCAGAACGTCTGGGGGGGGGAGGGGTAGGAAAAAACAAGGGGAAATAGGCTACCTTGCATAATGACTTAGCCACTCCCAGTCTCTATTTAAGCCTAAATTAATAGTATCCAATTTGCAAATGAATTCCAATTCAGCAGTTTCTCGCTGGAGTCTGGATTTGAAGTTTTTTTGTTTTAAGATAGCCAAGCTCTGCGATACAACTGCATTTGCTCCAACCTCTCAGACAGAGACAAACACCTACAAGATCTCTGTCAAGCTTTCTTACAACTACAATACCCACCTGCGGAAGTGAAGAAACAGATTGATAGAGCCAGAAGAGTTCCCAGAAGTTACCTACTACAGGACAGGCCTAACAAAGAAAATAACAGAACACCACTAGCCGTCACCTTCAGCCCCCAACTAAAACCCCTCCAACACATTATTAAGGATCTACAACCTATCCTGAAGGATGACCCAACACTCTCACAAATCTTGGGAGACAGGCCAGTCCTTGCCTACAGACAGCCCCCCAACCTGAAGCAAATACTCACCAACAACCACATACCACACAACAGAACCACTAACCCAGGAACCTATCCTTGCAACAAAGCCCGTTGCCAACTGTGCCCACATATCTATTCAGGGGACACCATCAAAGGGCCTAATAACATCAGCCACGCCATCAGAGGCTCGTTCACCTGCACATCCACCAATGTGATATATGCCATCATGTGCCAGCAATGCCCCTCTGCCATGTACATTGGTCAAACTGGACAGTCTCTACGTAAAAGAATAAATGGACACAAATCAGATGTCAAGAATTATAACATTCATAAACCAGTCAGAGAACACTTCAATCTCTCTGGTCACGCAATCACAGACATGAAGGTCGCTATCTTAAAACAAAAAAACTTCAAATCCAGACTCCAGCGAGAAACTGCTGAATTGGAATTCATTTGCAAATTGGATACTATTAATTTAGGCTTAAATAGAGACTGGGAGTGGCTAAGTCATTATGCAAGGTAGCCTATTTCCCCTTGTTTTTTCCTACCCCTCCCCCCCCAGACGTTCTGGTTAAACTTGGATTTAAACTTGGAGAGTGGTCAGTTTGGATGAGCTATTGCCAGCAGGAGAGTGAGTTTGTGTGTGTGTGTCCCCAGGAAAAAAAAAGGGGGGGGGTGAGAAAGCCTGGATTTGTGCTGGACATGGCCCACCTAGATTACCATGCACATTGTAGGGAGAGTGGTCACTTTGGATGAGCTATTCCCAGCAGGAGAGTGAGTTTGTGTGTGTATGGGGGTGGGGGGGTGAGAAAACCTGGATTTGTGCTGGAAATGGCCCACCTTGATTATCATGCACATTGTAGGGAGAGTGGTCACTTTGGATGAGCTATTCCCAGCAGGATAGTGAGTTTGTGTGTGTGTTTTTTGGAGGGGGGTGAGGGGGTGAGAGAACCTGGATTTGTGCAGGAAATGGCCCACCTTGATTATCATGCACATTGTGTAGAGAGTTGTCACTTTGGATGGGCTATTACCAGCAGGAGAGTGAGTTTGTGTGTGAGGGGGGTGGAGGGTGAGAAAACCTGGATTTGTGCTGGAAATGGCCCAACTTGATGATCACTTTAGATAAGCTATTACCAGCAGGACAATGGGGTGGGAGGAGGTATTGTTTCATGATCTTTGTGTGAATATAAAGTCTGCTGCAGTTTCCACGGTATGCATCTGATGAAGTGAGCTGTAGCTCACGAAAGCTCATGCTCAAATAAATTGGTTAGTCTCTAGGGAGCCACAAGTACTCCTTTTCTTTTTGCGAATACAGACTAACACGGCTGTTACTCTGAAACCTGTCAGAGAACAGAAATACCGATTTTCTCATCTGCCGTCATTGATGCTGCTGTATTCCACCCCACACTGCTTAGCTTTCCAGGTCTAACAAGATTGCAGCCCTAGATAGTACAGCTGCAGATCACTGAGTAGAATAATATAAAGTGTTCAAGTAAATGCACAGAATATTTTCCTGGGTAACTGACCTTCTAAAACCAGCTGGTTACCTGTGCATTAAACCAACCTCCTGAAATATCACCGTGGGCAGAGTAAATGTCATATCGAGCTTATTGTAGAGCAGCCAGCTCTTAAAGAAGCAACAAGCATGACCATTAGAAGAAAAGAATTAGAGGAAGGTGCAAAGATTTCAGCGGATGAGGAGAAGCCAAGAACTCTAATCAGGGAGATGCAGATATAACATTTACAGAAAGGAAAGATATCTTTCAATGAGGGAGAATGCCCCTAAAATTGACCAGATGTGTCTTGTATTTAGAAATAATGTGCCTGATTTGCTGCTTCATTACTCTGAAGTTATGCTGAGGTTAAACAGGCATAAAACTGGAGTAATGGAGTGGTGAATCGGCCCCAATATTTCCCCCACAATGACAAAGATTAAGGCATTTTTACTTAAGGCTCCTCCAATGCCTTAGCACAATGGAGTGAGCTAAGAGGTAAACAAGGGAACAAATGCCCTATTGTTCTTTCATGGTGAAAGAAGCAAAGCTGTCCTTTTTCTCTGTGCTGTTGTCTTCGCTCAAACCTTTGCTGTTACTTGAATAGTGTTTTTACTGCTTGAATTTTTAAATCTATTCTTTTGTAAAAGACCCATATGAATCATTCACACATCTGACAGTAAAGTCTGCTTTTGTTCAAAAGAACAGCTCTGTGTAAGGTCGAAAGCTTGTCTCTCTTACCAACAGAAGTTGGTCCAATAAAAGATATCACCTCGACCACCTTGTCTCTTTGGTCAGAATTTTTTTTTTGGCAATGGAGCTAAAATATTAAAAGAGCTAGTCAATTTTTTAAAAATGAATTTAAAGCAGGTTTAGATCCTATACCTGCCCCTGAGTTGTCCTGCAAATTTGTGTGGCTTTTATAATCACATTTCCCTAGTATTTTACAAAGTGATTCTCTTGCCTCTTTTTTGCTATGTGAAAGACCCATATGATATGGGGAAACTGACACAGGTTGTAATCCCACAATTGGATCCATAGGCATAGATCCTTGTGACTATACAGGGGAAACAGTGAAACTGATTATAGATGAAGTGTTAACAAATGTACAATCTGAAATATATTAAATCTGCTAATCTCTTTCATTATCAAGGATTACCTGTAACAAAAGTGTCAGACCGAAGACTGATTTCTAAATTGATGGTGTCCTTTTAAGGTTCTACTTGAAAAGAAAAAACAACAGCAGCAAAAAATCTTGCCTCACAAACAGATATATAAATCCTGGACAGAATTTGATACCAAGATCCAAACTCAGGCACAACTGGGGAAACAAAATCAGTTTCTTAAAGGGATTCAGTCGCGATAAAAATAATACTGAAGAAACTTCTTTCCTGTCTTACCAATACCTGTGGAGCTGCTTATAACTGAAAGAACTGCAGACAGCTAGTTTACTTGTCTCGCTCTTGCTCGCTTTTGTGCATTTCATTCAGCTTGTGCTAGTCTAGTTCACTTTAGGATACGCTGAAGTTTCACTTTCTGAGTTTTATTTGCTAGCACAATGCTATTCCATTTTGTGTTGGCCTAAAGCTGCAGAGGAAGATTTAAAAAACAAAAAAAAACCCCAAAAAACAAACAAAAAAATTTGTCTTCTTTTCAAATCTCCCTGTTCTGTTTGATAATCCCACCCACCAACCTATTTAGCATTTTACAAAAACCTGCCTTCGGGGGCTGACCTAAATTGACAGTGAACCATTAGGTAGAGGAAGAGAAGAAAAAAAGAATTCCGTTGTGTTAAATAGTTACTAGTCAAGTCCTGACCGAGTCCCTCCACCCTCTCCTTGGCAAAAGACACGATTGTGTATGTTAGGACAGCGGTGCAAATTATGGGCTCAGTCATGCGCCCCCTTATGTCTCCATATGAGGGAATAACAAAATGTAAGGTGCTCCTTTACTCCCCTACCTAAGTTACCTGCATCACATGTTCCAGCATGGAGGAGAGCAGACAACTGGTGGCAGGGAGTGGATGGGCAGGGGCAGGGAGGTACCTTGACTCCATCCCCCACCCTACCCGCCACACAGGTGCTTGCCCGCACAGAGGGGGAAGCGAATGGTACTGGGTAGAGGGCTAGCTCAGCTTACTTCCTCTGCTGGAGCAAGCACCTATTTGTGACGCTCTGTCGCTGACATGTGACTCTGTCTTGGGGGACTCTGTCAACTGTGCTCTGCCCCTTACTCGGAGCTTGTGGTAGCCCTATGTTGGGGCTGCTGTGCAATTGCGTGCCGAGCTTGTAGGAAGAATGCTTAGTTGCACTGGCTTGCTCCAGGCTGGTCCTGTTCCATGTGCGTACAGGGCTCCCAAGGAGGCAGGGGGTGAGATGTTTCCAAGCTGCTGACGACACCCAGCTATGCCTCTCTATTTCGTCCAGTTTGGATGTTGCAGTTCAGCGCTTCTGCCAACATCCTGGATCCTGGATGAGAGCAAGGTGGCTGAGGTACAACATATTTAATTGTGTGGGGGGGGGGAAGCCCACCTTTGCCAATGCCGATTAGTTAGCGGTGAACGCAGGTGCTGACTGGTACTCACAGCTTGGCAGCCGCATGCATGGTTCCCCATCTTGAGGACGCAAACCCAACACACCTGCAAAAAAGTCAAGTTGGAAGCAGTGGCCTGCTAAAAGTGTGGCCATTTGTGTGCCAGATTCCAGCCTGGGGGCCCACTGGTCTGAGGTGAGGTAAAGCTCTGAAAAATGAGGTTGCATAGGAAATGCTCACGCTCCCTCAACCAGAGGTGGGCATGCTGCTACAGGGAGTCAGTATGGACTGGGAGTCAGTTGCCTTGCACACTATTCCTGCCTCCGCCATATGATCTTACACAAGTCACTTCCCCTCACTGTACTGTGGTTCCCCTCGTCTGCCCTCTCTCTTTAGTCTGCAGTCTCTTGGGCGGCACGGACTGGCTCCTACTGTGTGTATGTACTGTGCCTAGGACACCGAAGCCTCGGTCTTGGTTGGGGCCTTTACTGTACTACCAAAAGATGCATAATAGCTAGAGAGTGAGAATCACATGCCAGGCCTCTTTGTAACTCTGCTGGATAACTCAATAACGTCCAAAGGACGTGGAAAGCTAAAGGACAAGCCACTGGGATATGCCAGTATGCCTATCATTTTCATAAGCATTTCAGATGGAGGTTACCCAAGATGAAAAAACCAAGCTAACCCAGAACACCCACCCTCTCTGGAGGAATGGAGTTTATTGTTAATAATCTACTGCTCAAAGGGTAACATCTGTTTTGGACAAATTGTAATGAGATTTCAACCCCAGGTGGAGGGAGGACTCCATAGTAATAAATGACTTGCTGTATGTCTAAATAGTTTTAATTTTTTTTCTGGCAGAAAGAGCTGCTTTTCACCTCGGGCTTCCGTTCACCAGCTCTTTTTGTTTAATGATTGCTATTAATTTCCAGGGTGGCAGATGGATTCTAGTCGAGTGGCGTTTGAAACGAGAACAGCAGCCTGTGAAGGTGTGTGCTTGCCGTGGGTATGGGCATGCAGGCTGGGTGCATATGTGCATGCCACGTGTGTCTATATGGGCATGCCACGTGGGTGTTTGCTTTGTGGGAAAGTTACCACTGCCTGATTGATGCTCACACTTGAGTCTTGATCTCTTTCTCACCTTTGAAGGGGAAGGAGAATTGAATTCTGAGCTCCCTGTCACTGGATCTGCTGGTTTAGGCCCTGATTCAGCAAAGCACATTGAGGTCATTGGGACTTCAGAGTGTGCTTAAAGTAAAGCACGTACTTAAGTGTTTTCCTGAACTGGCGCTTTAGTGACCTGAGAACAGTCTCATCAGAGTGGGGTAAATGCTCACTACCAATACATTGAACCAGTAGTTCTGCTCTCAGTTTTGGTGTTGTCAGGTAGGATTGTCCCTGATGGGCAGAGAGTGTGGTCTTGTCCCATTTGAAAACATTGCTGTAGCTCAGAGGTGGGCAAACTATGGCCCGGGGGCCACCTCTGGCCCTTCAGATGTTTTAATCCAGCCCTCCACTGACGGGGGTGGGGGGGAGGGGGGAGGGACGGATCCTTAGAGTCCTAAGAATGGAGACTTCTGCTCCAGTCCCTCTGCTGCTGTTGGCTCTTTCCTGAGAGTTGCTGAAGAGAGATAATCCCGATTAAAGCCAAGATGTGACAGCTGGGTTCTCCCTCGTGTCCCATCCCCCCTCTCAGAGCCATTGCACAAGCCCGGCTTCCCGACAAGCCCGGCATAAAGTGCTGGGTAGTGGCCAGATGCCAAGGGCCATGTTATGTATTGGAGGCAGTATGACGAGGAGCCTGGCCTAAGTCTTTTCACTAGCTGACCGGTACTAGTGTCAGACAGTCAGGTGCACGACTATACTAGGCTATCAGCTGGCCTTAGGAGTGGCAGAGGGAGGGGGTGAGGAGGTTTCTATGCGCTAATGAGCCAGGCCCTCAGGAACTGATGACAGGGGGGCCGAGATAGAAAGTGCAGCATCTCAGGTGATGCAGATAATCTCTTTTAAGCTCCTGCTCAAAATAACCCAAAGTCAAGTAAAGGAGGGATTATGTGGCCTAACACTGTTATCGCTTGTGTGTGACAGACTTAGCTGCCTCTGAAGGCTTGCGGAGGGGGAAGAGGAGCAGCAGCTTTACTGGCCTTTTGGAACTGCTACATGTATGAATAACCTGCGTTGTGAGCCGCTCCCTCAGCGGATAGTAACTCTGGCTGGTGCAGCCCACGGGGCCTGTTCTTGTAGAACGTGCAGGAATCACCCCTGGCAGAGGGCAGCGGAGGAACCAGAGTCGGCGGTCAGCTGGCAGAATCTCTGGTCTGCCATATGCCGTCAGAGCCTGCTTCCCTCACTCCCTGGGTCTGCTGGGACCGAGAGCCCAATCACAGTAGTACCTCACCTTGCCTTTGAGAGACCCCTGGCTGGGCAAGCCACGGTGGCATTATGGGGTGAGTGTCAAGAAAAACCTGTGGATTGGGAGAGAGGAACATCTGGGTGTGAACTTCAGTAATTGGAGAGGGAGGAGAGAGATTCCAGATAAAGACAGGGATTTCAGAGCAACAGCAACGTCTGACCCTACATGCAGGGGCCTGCCCATTGGCTCAGTGCTACTTACATTATTTTGTTCTGATTTCCTTAGGACACAACAATAGCCCAAAGCAGGGCAGGAATTTTCGGACAAAATATGTTTTCACTGGAAAATGCTGATTTGTCGACAGCGACACTTTTGTGACACTGTCATAGGAAAAGGTGTCGCAGTTCCAGGATGGAACTGCTGAGCAAGAGAGAGAGAGAGACACCCCCATCCCAGAATAGCCATTAGCGTGGTGGTTTGGGCACTCACCTGGGATGTGGAAGACCCAGATGGTTCCTTGCTCTGCCTGATTCAAAGCAGGACCTTGAACCTTGGTCTCTCACACCCTGGGTTAGAGTCCTCGCCACCGAAAACTTCAAAAGGCCTTGGTTTTGTCCCAGTGGAATGGGAATTTTTCTGACAGCTCAATAAGCTTTGCAGGATGGGGAGACTGTTTTCCACCCAGCATTAATCAACACCCTCGAGGAGAGAGAACTATCAACACTTCCATTTTACAGATGGGACAACTGAGGCACAAAGAGGTTAAACAACAGAGTGAGTGATGGGCAGCATCAGGAACAGAGCCTTGGCTGCTGAATGCTAGTCCCCTGCTCCAACCACTAGCCCATGCTCCTTCCCTGCTCCCTGCCTCCTCTCATCTATCATGAGCGCCTCTCCTGGCGCTGTCTCAATCATTCTCTCTGAATCCTAATCAGGTGCTGGCAGGTGACTTCCTGGGCCTCCCAGCCCTTTGGGGGCATAGCAGCAATGTCCACCTTGGTGTCAATCACCTCTGTACTCGAGCTGCTGGGAAAAATACAACTGAGCAGGCTCATTCATAAGCTCTCTGCCTCTCAATAATGGCTGCAAGGCAGCAGCAGCCTGGAGCTGGCCTGAAGCAGGTACTAGTAACGGGAGTGGGTGAAGAGCATCTTCATTTTAATGAGACTGTCCCTGCTTAAAAGAGAGAGCAGGAGAGAGGCCATGGCAGTTTAATAAACTCCAGCATGCAGATTTAATCAGACGGCTCATCGTTCCTCTGCACTGGGATGAATATATTAAAAATGATTCAAACTTTCCCCTTTTGTTTTTCATTTGTATTATGTGCTTCGGTGCGATAAAACATCCCGGGGCCAATGCACGAAACAATAAAGGAAAGATATTAAAGGGAAGGATAAAATTCATCTGGTGCAATGCAGCCTTATCCTCCTCGGGAAGGAAGGTTGCACGCAGGCTCAGAGTTAGAGGGCACGGCACTATCAAACCCAGCACCGAGAGCTTGGAGACATGCACAGGGAACGTCCTTGGGGCTGGTGGAAGGTGTCGGCCTCCTTGACTTCCAAGAAGTGGGTGGCTCCCTTTTGTGGCTCCACCCATAGGCCTCAGAGGACAGGCGGGGCCACAAAGACACAGAGGTCATCCTGGGACAACTGAAAATATAACAGGGATGGGGCTGCGGTGCTGAAGGTGTCTCTCGGACAGTGCTGGAGGTGGAAGGCTTGTACAGACAGGTTCATGGGAGTAAAGGGCTCCTCACACTGCCCCACGCTACAGCTGGGAGAAATTTTTTGGCCAAACCTTCTTTTTTGGCAAAGAATGCAGGTTGTGTAACATCAGACCTGTTTGTGACTGCGTGTGGGTTTTGCCTTCCCAGGCAGCAAATTGTTTAAAAAAAAAAATCCAAGTGTTTCCTTGCGACACTTTTGAAAGGAAACTTTTTTGACTTTTTTCGGTTTGAAACTACTTTTGGTTTCAAGCTTTTCTTTCGTTTGATTTTTAAAAATCAAAAAATATTTTGAAGTGGTCAAAAGTGAAATGAAATGTTTTTGCTCTCAGTTCAAACGAAACATTTTGTTCGACCCAAAACAATGTTCTGAACTTTTGGATTCACTGAAAATTTCAAAAATTCTCGTGCTGGAGCTGGCCCCGAATGATACATATTCCTGACTTTTTGAAATTGCCAATGAACTGAAAAAAACCCTGTTATTCACCCAGCTCTCTGCCACCCTCCAGACCTGGAGAGGCCCCTCTAGATGTGGGAGGGGAGAGAGTTGTCTACACAGTCGTGGGCCTCTCTGCTGAGTCTGCCAGCACAGGGGCCAATCTGATGGAGTTTTTTGGCAAGAGGGACACCTGCCTTCCAGGATGAATGAAGCACAGCTGTGAGTTCATTGCCCATGGGCCTCCACACAATCAGCACATGGTGCCAGCCAGGGCCTTTTCATGAAGATGGAGGAGTTGGCCATGATTTATGCATCCCTGCTAATCAAATCTATGTTGCAGTGACCTTTCTATTAGACAGGAGTTGAAGCTGCACTCAGGAAAGAAGCGCATGTCCTCTTTCTAACCCTGCTCTGTACAGGCTCCCAGCTCCCATCCTATCCATCTCTGCGTGGCTTGGCTTCCTTAGTCGGAATCTCTGCTCTCTTTTTTCCTCCTTCTCCACTTTCATGATCTGACTTGCTGAATCCAGCTTCCCATCGGTTCAGATCTCTCTTGCCCAACCTCTTTCCTATCGCCTTTCCCTTCCGTTTGATTTCATTTGCTGTTGCGTTCCACTCGATTCCTTCGTCTCCCTCCTTTTCACCATGCATCTCACTTCTGTGGCAGCATTCCCTCCTGGTTTCTGCTCTCTGTTAACTCTCTCATTCTCCAGCACTCTCTCCTCTCACTCCTTTCTTCTTCCCATCAGTAACGCAGTCACTCTTCCCTCATCTCCCTCACACACTTTCACTTCCTGCTCCCTCATCCGGTTCTGACTTTGAGCTGGAGCTAGAAACTGGATCCCAGGTGCTGTTTTTTCCTAATTAAGTGGAAATAAATGTCTGCGTTTGCACATTGGAGCTGCAAACCACCCAAACATTCCAGAGAACATTGAGCGTGGGAGTTCTGGACAGGAGGGGAGCGCTTTCGTGCAGCACCCCTTGCTGCCTGGACTGCACACCGTTCTGAGCCTTCCATCTCCTGAGAGAGACTGGGGGTTGATGCTCACTGTGTGTGAGGCGTTTGTTGTCCGTTCATCATTGTGAAGAGAAAAAATGACCGCCACTTTGTAAAAACCACACTTTGTGTGTTTGTGTGTATGCATTCTTTGTGTGTGCACCTGGTTGCATATGTGTGTGCAGGTCTTCATGCCGTTTGTGTGTCTGAGTCCATCTCCGTGTGTATACATACATGTGCATGTGTTTGTGTGTGTACATCTGTTCATGGTTGTTTGTATGCATGAGAATGGGTCTGGGTTCATATGTGTGAGAGCAGACATGTACGTGTGTTCATGCCCGGCCATTTGTGTATGTGTGCCTGCATATTTATGTATGCCTACAGGGTTGTGTGAGACGCTGCAGGTGTTCATGTGGGAGGGCATCAATGTTCATGTCATCATGCACCCGGGTTTGTGTTCGTGTGTAGGCCTGAGATTAAAGCCGGTTTGGGAAGAACATTTCTCTGCCCACTCCTGTCCGTCACCTGTGCCAAACAACAGAGAGCGGCTGGCACAGTTTCCAAAGAACGAACCCCCTCCCTCCCCCCTTCTCACTCACGCTCCTTCTCAGGGGGCCTAGAGCTGCCTAAATGGAAACCTCACCTGTTCCCCTTGCAGAGAATCTTGGCTCACCGTGGCCACCACTCAGCTAGCAGGGGTTGTTTTAAGCAGCTGTAACAGCTCTCCTCTTTTCTGCTCACCAGCCAGGCTAAACCTCCTCCCACCCCCGAGCAATGTGAATTGAATTGGATTTAATTCATGCACTGGGCTGTGCCATTTCTTACGCAGCGCCTGCAAATGGTTTTATGGTAAGGCTATGCCTCCCACCCCCTCCCCACCAGCCTGGTGCTGTTCTGTATGGGCTGGTTGTGCTTATAGCTTTTAATGGAACTTTTCCTGTGGGTACACATGTCACAAGTTGTTCCGACATGAAGAAACAATGGATGATTTCTGGCTCAGCTATTTGGCTGCTAGGGTGTGTGCTGATCCCCGACAAGAGGAGTTGGTTTTAATAGGCGTTGCAAGGTTGTCTTAATTTAAACCAATATCCTATAAATTAAAGCCATGCCTGCAAGTCGGCTGCCAGTTGCATTAGTGCCGGGTGCATTAGCTCTTGGGAGGAGCTGGTATATGGTCTCTCCAAAGCGCTGTGGATGGGCAGGCTGCATGCCTGGGGTAGCTCTGAAATCAGAATTTTGGCAGCCTGCTACAATCCTTCTCCCATCTCAACAAAGTAGTGACAGTCTTCCCTGATTGAGGCGGTAGGCAGGATGGTCTTGTGGCTAACACATGGCATTGGGAGTCAGGAGATCTCGGTTTTACTTCCAGCTCGATCACTGATTTCCTTTGTGATCTTGGGCAAATCACTAAACTACTTAGTGCCTGAAGGTATCTCTACACTGTGTTTGAAAACCTGCGCTGAGATGCTCAGAGGCTATGGCTACAGACTCAGGCTTGAAGGGCTTGGGCTTTGGCGCTAAAAAGGGCTGTGTAGACGTTCAGGCTTGGGGTCTGAATTCCACCACCCGCCCTGGCCTGAGAAGGAAGGTGAGTGAGAGGGAGAACGGGTCTTCTTTGGAAACGGAGCCTGAGCCCCATCTCTGCACAGCTGTTTTTTGCACCGTAGACCCAGGCTCTGAGACTCGCTGCCTCCAGGTTTGAAAACTCAGTGTAGACGTGCCCTCAGTTGCTTCATCTGTAAAATGGGCCTGATGATGACACTTCTTTAAGAGGTGCTATAAAAATTCAAAGGAATTCTTTCCTTTAAATTGGAAAGATACTTCTAACCTGAGACATATATTGTCCGCTATAGGAGCTATTGCTCGTGGTTGGTGGTGAAACAATATTGCTATGTGTGGCCTCTAGCACTCAGATATGTTGTTGCATCGTTATTTCTTTGTGTATATGATTCAATAATTAATCACGTTTCTGTTCCTATTATTATTTAACCGAGTTGTTAATTGTGTTTTAAATGCTATCTTTAGGTGCTTATGCATGATAGCATCTTCCTGATCCCTTTCTTAATTGTGATGGATTATGTATTTTAAAATCAATTAAAAGTTTGTACACTAAAAGGTACACTATTCTTCAGTAATGCTCTTGCACATTACTGTTCATAACAGTTACTAGAGCATGGTGGCTCATTACCGTAGAATGCTGCAGTAGTCTACGTAAATATACATGTATGTATGAGTGTGTACATGTGGTTTGTTCTTTGCTTGTGAGTATTGCATGGTATGTTGGTGTGTCTAAGGGAGGAAGTGGCAGTGTGTTGGTAAAGTGTCAGTCAGTATTCTCCCCCGAGCACGCTGGTTATTGGTTACTTTCATATTTCAAGAGACTGAGTTTCCTAGATCAGGGGTTCTCAATCTTTCTCTTGCTGAGGCCCCCCTCCGCATGCTATAAAAATGCCAGGGCTCAGCAGTGGTGGGGGGAACTCAGGGCTCTGGCGGGGGGATACCTTGGGCATAGTTTTACCTCTATTGGGGGGGGGGGGCAAGTGCTGGCAGGGCTCGAACCAGGTCCGCACAGCGGGGTGCAGGGAGGGAGCGCCACCTCTACCCCCTGACTCACTCAGGAGACCACCCAGCCTGTCTGAGCTGTGGGGGGACGCAATCAAAAATATAACTCAAAGGGGGACTCAGTTCAAAAAGTTTGAAAACACTCAGAGTGCAGGGAGGGGGTAGCTAGGGGCTGTGTGCGGGCATGGGGGTAGCTCAGGGTGCAGACAGGGAGTAGCTAGGGGCTGTACACGGGTTGGGGGGCTCCCAGTGTGGCTCCCAGCTTCAGCCCCCCACTTCTCCTGGCTTGGGGCGGGGGGTGCTGGCATGAGCCCTGGGCCACTCCTGGCTGGTCAGGGGGTGGCGGAAGGTGGTGCCGGTTTCCCCACGTTGCTCCCAGCGGAGGCGGGGTGTAAGCCGCTCCTGGCTGGGGCAGCCACCGGCTTCAGCCCCCCTTCCCCCCCCACTGCTCCCGGCTGGGGTGGGAGGGGGGACTGCTGGCTTGAGCCCCACGCTGCTCCCGGTTTCAGTGCTGGGGCTCGGGACACTGGGTTTCAGCTGTGGGACTCCATGGCCGCCCTGAAAGGTCTCGCAGTTCCCCAGGGGGCCGCAGACCCCTGGTTGAGAACCGCTGTCCAAGATCTTAGTGCAGCGGAGCTGGCATTCAGGACTCCTGCATTCCATTTCTGACTCTCCCATTGACCTGCCATGTGGCCTTCTCTTTAACCGCTGAGGATAGGACAAGAAGCAATGGGCTAAAATTGCAGCAAGGGAGGTTTAGGTTGGACATTAGGAAAAACTTCCTGTCAGGTTTTTTAAGCACTGGATCAAATTGCCGAGGGAGGTTGTGGAATCTCCATCACTGCAGGTTTTTAAGAACAGGCTAAACAAACACTTCTCAGGAATGGTCTAGTTATTATATAATCCTGTCTTGAGTGCTGGGGACTGGACTAGATGACCTACCGAGGTCCCTTCCAGTCCTACACTTCTATGCTACCACATAACAGCTGCATGCCTCAGTTTCCCCACATGTAAAATAGAGATACTTTCAGGAGTGTTGTGAAGCTGATGTTTGTATGATTCTTTGAGACCTTCAGAGGAAACGTGCTGCAGAATTGCAAAGTATGGCATATATAAGTCTATTCTATTACGTGTGTGTGTGCACGCCTCTGAGTAAGCACTGGTATGTGTGGTTAGGAGTATATGTCCATGCTGTAGGGGTGAGGATTTGTTTGTGTGTGTATATGCACACACCTGTGCAAGTGCTGTTGTGTGGAGGCATTGGTCTGTAAGTCTCTGGGTTTTTGTGGGTCGGTGTATTCCTGTGGGGGTACCTGACCTGTTTGTCCTGTGTAGAACCGGTAGTGAAAGGGAAGGTACAAATACATACGTGTGTTTGTGCAGCTGCTGTGTGTGCGGGGAGATGGTGTCAGTAAAACAGCTCAGGAAGGTGCTGGGAGACTGGGCCCGTGTGATGGATCCACCTCCCACACCCTGGTGCTCTGGATCAACGCCTGCTGCCAAGACGAGGCCCTTCCCAGCCCTCTGTTGGCTTGGACTGAGGATTCCTGCAGACTCACCTGTTCAGAGATGTTTGTCACTCACCCTCCCTCCCCTTCCCTATCCGCTTCATGCAGCATAAAAAGCCCCAGGTGCCCCCAAAACAGCTGTTGTGAGCACTCGTTAGGGGAAATCACCAATCTTGTTAAATGATAGAGGGACTGTTCATATAAGCACCGGAATGGGTTCATATTAACTCTCCCACTTGCACTGATGTTAATGAAATAAAGAAATATGATGGTTCCAGACTTTTAAACTTCTTATGGCTTGATTTGCATAATGGCCACCGCTACCCTGAGTTAGGAACTGATCTGTCTAAAAATATTGTTTCACTCCTCTATCATTCAGCTCGAGTGGAAGGCGCAGATTGGCCCACAGGGTCTGTTTTCTTACTGATGGGATAGAGTTTGCCAAGCACTGAACATAAAAAGCTAAAATTAGGACTCAATCCAACACTGTCAAAAAGAAATTGGTTAAAAGTTATAGATCAATAACTGTTAACGTGACTATATTTTAAAGATAGATCATGTTTACTGCTAGTGATTTAGACGTTCTCTTACTTATTGCATACAAGAGGGTTCTTTCTTGCTGGATGAAGCAATGGAAAGTTATTTCAACAAAGAAGCATTCACCCGTGCCAGTTTGCTTGTGATACTGGACACAAAGGGCTTGAAGTAAACCAAGTCTTCGCTTGGAGGGAAGGGAGGCAAGAGAAAGAGATCTGGCCAGTTACAATTCGAAAAGTCACTTTAATTTTGGGGGGCTGGGGTAAAGATCCTGCCAGACTATTAGGAAAGATTAGACAGATTTTGTGGCAAAGGCATTAAACTAGGACTCTAGGGACGTAGGTTCAATCCCACCTATGCTTCAGGATCCTTATGTGACTCTTGTCAAGTCACTTAATCTCTTTGTGCCTCCCTCTCCCATCTCTAAAAGGGGGATTATAACAACACTTCCTTTGTCAGCTCTTTGGACCAGGGACTGGCTCGTATCACATGTATGATCAGCACCTTGCACAGTGGAGCCTCGATCCCGATTGTGGTTTTTAGGCTCTACTGCAATATAATTAGGGGGTTTGAGGTATGGAACAGCTTCTGTATGAGGAGAGAATAGAAAGGCTGGGGCTGTTCAGGTTAGACAAGACAACGAAGCGGGGATACGACAGAGGTCTATAAAATCACGAATGGTGTGGTGACAGTGAATGGGAAAATGTTATTTATCCCTGCCCATAACACAAAAACCAGAGGTCGCCCCATGAAGTTAGCAGGCAGCACGTTTGAAACAAACCCAAGAAAGTACTCCTTCACACAACGCACAGCCAACTGTGGGACCAGTTCCCAGGGGGTGTTGTGAACAGGGCCAGCTCCAGCTATTTTCCTGCCCCAAGCGGCAAAGAAAAAAGAAAAAAAAAAGAAACACCCAATTGAGCTGCCACCGAAGTGCCGCTGAAAAGGAAGGGAGGGTTTGCTGCCGAAGACCCGGACGTGCCGCCCCGATAACGCAAGGAGTGCTGCCCCTTTCTATTGGCCGCCCCAGGCACCTGCTTCCTTCTCTGGTGCCTGGAGCTGGCCCTGGTTGTGAAGGCCAAAAGTAAAACTGGATTGAAAAAAGAACTAGATCTGTTCATGGAGGACAGGGCCATCAATGGCAAGTAGCCAAGATGGTCAGGACCGCAACCCCATGCCCTGGACATCCCTAAATCTCCAAATGCCAGAAGCTGGGACTGGATGACAAGGGATGGATCACTCAAAATTGTCCTGTTCTGTTCATTCCCTCTGCAGCATCTGGCCACTGTCAGAAGATAGGATGCAGGGCTAGATGGACCTTTGGTCTGATCCAGCATGGCCGTTCTTATGTACAATAATATCAAGGATGCGCTGGTGCTGGGTGGTGGCTTAACTTTTTACACTGTTTATTAACATTAGATTTCCTGCTCTGCACTCAGTGTCCCACTCAGAAGCCTTGTTTTGCCCTTTTTTATAATTTTCCTCTTTCTTTCTTCCTTCACCTTCCTCCCCCTTTCCTGAACACTGAGGTGCTGGAGCTGCTTCCTACCCAATAGAACCAGAGGGGAAGTTTTTATTTTCAAAATATACAATTCAATTAGAGCTCCGAAATAGGAGCGCGCTTAGCCTGTAAAAAGGGGAGAATCCCTGGGCCCAATCCTGAACCCACTGAGCTCAGTAACAAAATACTCAGGTTTCAGAGTAGCAGCCGTGTTAGTCTGTATCCACAAAAAGAAAAGGAGTACTTGTGGCACCTTAGAGACTAACAACTTTATTTGAGCATAAGCTTTCGTGAGCTACAGCTCACTTCATCGGATGCATTCAGTGGAAAATACAGTGGGGAGATTTATATACCCAGAGAACATGAACAATGGGTGTTACTCATTGACTTCACTCAGAGCAGGATCACTTCTGAGAGGCGTGGACACCACAGCAGGGACTAACCAAACCGTGGTTCTTCAATATATAGAACATGTATGATGTGAAAATGGCCCCAATTCACATGCTTAAGTGCTTTGCTGAATCAGGGACAATATGAGTGCAGTCTTGGTGGTGGGAAAAATAGCAACATGGAAACCCTCTTTATGTAACATCCAGCTGAGTGAATTACTGAAAATCTAACAATTACCCACAAAACTGATAATGACGTAGCTGGCTCTGATGCTGGCTTTATGACGAATTCTCCACAGAGACCTGAGCTATGTTCGTCATGCTAGAAGGCTGCTGGAATGGGCCACGCCTAGTGCTTAATTTCTGCCAGG
This sequence comes from Eretmochelys imbricata, assembly GCF_965152235.1. Taxonomy (NCBI): domain Eukaryota; kingdom Metazoa; phylum Chordata; order Testudines; family Cheloniidae; genus Eretmochelys; species Eretmochelys imbricata. The sequence goes on from NC_135581.1 coordinate 12,383,972, forward strand.
CCTTGCCAGAGCCGAGACCCGGCACCTCTAGGCTCGGCAGTTCATAGCCCCAGCACCTCTGGGCTTGCCGTGTCAATTATGAAAGTAAAAAAAATTGTTTGAGCCCTGGCACCTCTTTCATTATAAATTAAGCATTGGCCATGCCCACCTGCTGTTGGTAAATGGACTTACCTCTGTCTGGGACTACGTAAGGGAGGCTCAGGCCCAGGTACTGCACATCCATGATATGTAACTGACCACGTTTCTTGCCTGTATTTGTGTATTCATTGAAAGCACTTACTGTGCTGTTGCTCACTAGAAGTGAGACAATACTAATAATTCCCATAAACAGCCCTTTTAATTGAAGCCCCTAATGTGCTCTTGCCTAGCTGAAGTATCTGCCCCATCCTACTGCGCTTCGACCTTCCCTCTGCATTGTCCATCCTGTTTGTTGCATCGCGGCTCCGACGTACGCTCTTTTGGGTAGGGGCCGTGGCTTTCTGTTTATGCTGTACAGCGCCCAGGGCACGAAAGCACTGTAAAAAAATAACCAGCCATCATTCTGTTCACATAGAAATGCATGCCGATGCCCAACCCTAGATATGAGGGCGCACTAGAGCCGCTGGGAAACGTCTGATTAGCTCTAATGGATATTGTCTCTGGGGAGCCTAAAGAAATAGGCTGTTTCAACACTTATCATCCCTGGATTTGGCAAGGTCGGGGTGCTGTGCCACTGACCATGCCTGGCTTTGGCTGTGCCTGCATTTGGCAGGATTGGGGTGCTGGGCTGCGGATTGTGCATAGTTACATTAGTGGGTATTAAGAGATGCTGTAGTCTCAAGATAAATTAATACTACTCCCGGACTCCAAAGCAATTCTTTATTCTAAAACCTGCCTCCTCATTCATTTTATATTTATCCATAAAATCTTGGCTTTTGTTTCTGAGAGCTGCAGTCTCCTGTAAAGGCCAAGTTCCACACGGACCTGACTCAGCAGAACACGCTCGACTGAAGCTGTGTCTGAGCGAGCGTACACCACTGCTGGGCATGGATTAAAACCGAGACGCTGAAATCAGACTGACCACTGGCCTTGCAGTCTTAACGGTGTCCCAGATCAGGGCAGCTGCTCCCAATGGGATGGGAGAGGGGCAGTCAGAGGAATGAATGGAGAGATGGACAGAGAGCATGATGGAGAGAGGAGAGGTGAAGTTCCCAGTGCGTGCCCTGCCTTTTCTGTTTTGTGCAAGCCGCGCTCTGTTGATTTAAAGTTCAGTAAATCTGTGCTGGGGGGAAAAAGAGCCAAACCTCCCTAAATAAACCCTGTAAGCAATTAATTTTCAGCTTCGTTGCTCAGCAAAACTCTGGGATGGGGGAGGTTGCTAAAACTCAGCTGATTAAAATATCATCCTTTATCCCTCCAGGATGCTACAGGACAGGTGCAGTTCCCCCCACACCTGAACAGAGACACTTCTGGTCAGAACTTGGACTAAGTTTATCTTAGGCCTTGGTGCACAGCCTGCCTCAGTCCTCCTTTTTCAGGGCTGCCTGCTGCATTGGTTCACCGCCATGGTGGTGTTATACAGTGTATCGTAGCTTCTGGGCATTGCTATGTCCGGCCTCAGTGTTTGTATTCATGGTATAGCTCTGCCCTGGAGTGTCTGTCGTTCCAGAGGCCTCTACCCATTGTGAATTTAGTACCTGATCTAAAGTCTATTGAAGCTGCTAAGACTCTTCCCATTGACTCCCATGGGCTTTTAATCAGGCCCTTACTGTTTGGTCCTCCAGGAGTGTCTAGGCTGGGCTTTTAATTTCATCTTCCAGTTTGGAAGCCCAATGCTGCTCATTGCTGATTGCCTTATGCTGAATGCTGAGCATGCTCAATCCCAATGAGACCGGGCCCCTGGGAGAACTCAGTACGTCTCAGGATCAGGCCCCCTCTCAAGATCAGACTCTATTTATTGATCTGTCTTGTGCTCCTCACTGTATAGAGCTCAGAGTCTGGATCCCCCATTGAAGTCTCAGATGCAGCCAGGTGTGCAAAAAGGCTCCAGAATGACCTGGTCTGTGCTATGGGGATAGATGAGAGTCTGGCTGACCCAGATGAAATCCCTGCCAACATAGACGGAGCCAGGTGGGACAGCCAAGGCCTAAATGAACATGAAGGCTGCATTCCCCTCTTTTCACCAGGAGAATTTGGTCCTTTCTTCTAGGGCAACAGTTCTCAAACTTTAGCAACCTGAGGACCCCCACTCCACCCCTTCCTCCAAGATCCCACCCCTGCTCCTCCTCTTCCCCGCCTCATTCCACCCCCTCCCCTGAGCATGCCCCGTGGCATGCAGGAGGCACTGGGAGGGAGGGGGAGGAGTTGATCAGCGGCCTGGGACATGACTTACAGACCTCCTGGAGTATCCTCATGGACCCCAGTTTGAGAAACCCTGATCTAGGGCAAGGTTAATGTCAGAATGGATGGGGGAAAAGAGGGGAGCTGAAATAACATCACTAGGACTTTGCTAGACACTTTCTCGCTCTGCAGATGATAACTTTCATCCAGGTTTCGCAATAAGACAGAGGTCCCGTGGATCACCTCTAGCCAACAGAGACCTTGCTGGTGAGCTGCAGAGAGCTGGTTGGTCACATGGTACTGGCTCCTCCCTATTTTCTTCTACTCCAAGTGCACTGACAAACAGCAATCCATATGCAAGAGAGACTCTCCTAATATTAATTTTCCAAATAAGCAACTGCTGCATTTGCCACAGGGATCGGTGTGGTGTGAATGAGGGAGGTGCTTTGTGCAGTCATACATGGGAGTCAGTTATGAAAAAACAAATCTAACGAGACCGCCAGTGACTCCCAACTCTAGCTTTATGTTAGCATGCAAAGGAATCTAAGAGGTGAGTCAATTCACACACCTTGGCAAGAATGGGCAAGCCAATGGGGATGTCCAGAAGGAAATAATGTCACAAGTGGCAAGGTACCAACTGCATTCACCAGCTTAAACAAGACAATTTGGCCATTACAGACCACACTATGAATTTTCAACTGAAATGTTATCTCCACCTCAACATACGGATGTGCACGCTGGAAATCCACCAAAGGTACAGACAGTCATCTAATTGCCTTCAAATGCAAATACCTCTGGAAAGTACTAGACATTAAACTGAATGAATTTATAACGAATGCCAAGGTTGTCAGAAAGTTTAGCAACCCCCTTATCTCTGAGGTCTTGTCTACACTACAGAGTTTTGTCAACAAAAGACAGCTTTTTGTCGACAAAACAGTGAATGCATACACACCGCGATGCGACTTTTGGCAGCAAAACTTCCTGTTTTGGTGACAAAATAAAACCACCCCAATGAGAGACATAAGGCTTTTAGCGCAAAAATTTTTTCAACAGAAGTGCCAATATAGACACCAAGCTTGACTGGCCTCCAGGAGGTGCCCCACAATGCCCATCCGGACCGCTCTGGTCAGCAGTTTGAACTCCACTGCGCTGCAGACAGGTAAACAACCATTTGCCCCTCCCCCTTAGAAGCTCCGGGAATTTTTGAAATTTCATTTTTGTTGGCTTGGCATGGAGAGGTCTCATTGCATCTTCCCAGGGGACCATGGCAACTTATCACAGCAAACGCTCTCCTGCTTGCACCACTGCGGAGCTGCTGGATCTGCTCAGTATATGGGGAGAGGAGGCTGTGCGGTCCCATCTGCTCTTGAGCTGTAGGAATTTTGATACCTACGGGCAGATTTCTTGAGGCTTGTGTGAAAAGGGCTATGATCCAGACACGCTGCAGTGCAGAGCGAAGATAAAGGAGCTGAGGCAGGTGTACCATAAGGTGAGGGAGGCAAACCATTGCTCTGGTTCTGCACCTAAGACCTGCCAGTTCTATAAGGAGCTGGATGCTATCCTCGGTGGTGACCCTACCTCCACCGCCAAGAGCCCCATGGATACTTCAGCGGGCCTATAGGCAGCGGAAAGAGGACCTAACCCAGAAGATGAAGTAATTGATGAAGAGGTAGAGTTAGACGACGATGTGGAGCTCCCAGCAGGGTTGCCTGGTGGGGCAAGCAGCCAGGATCTGTTCAGCACTCTGGAGGCGTTTAGCCAGTCTCAGCAGTTGCTCTCTGGCAAGCAAGAAGCAGGAGAGGAGACACCTGGTAAGTGTCTGTGGTTTTTGTAGTGCGGAGGAGGGTTCAGGTATAGAAATGTACATGGCTGGCTGTGTTTCTGTGTGCTGGACATTTCCCTGTGCAGCTAAGCAGTACGGCGGAACAGGTGTTGATGCACACCGGGATCTCACGGGAATCCTCCAGAGAGATCTCCAGGAAAGTTTCCTGGAGATACTCAGCAATCCTCTGCCGAAGGTTTCTTGGCAGAGCTGCTTTGTTCCTTCCCCCATTGTAGGAGCCAAATGCTCTGCCTCAACCCTCCACCCCTGAGCAAACCTTTCACCCTTAGCTTCACAAAGATTATGCAACATAGAACATGCAGCTATGGCCATGGGGAATATTATCCTCATTGGGGTCTAACCTGCCTTAAAGGCATTGCCAGCACACCTTTAATATGCCAAAGGCACATTCCACTGCCATCTGGTACCTACTCAGCCTGTTGTTGAACCACTCCTTACTGTTGTCCATGTTTCATGTGCTATGGCTGGTAAGGGGTACATGGGTCTCCCAGGATCACTATGGACATTTCAACATCCCCCACTGTAATCTTCTGATCTGGAAAGAAAGTCCCCACTTGTAGCTTTCTATACAGGCCAGTGTTCCTGAAGATGCGTGCGACATGCACCTTCCCAGACCACCCCCGTGTTGATGTCAGTGAAACACCCCTGGTGATCCACAAGCACCTGCAACACCATGGAGATGTACTCTGTTATAAGGTTGTCTGGTGCCAAAATTGGAATATGTGTGCCATCTATCGCCCCTCCACAGTTAGGGAAACCCATTTCTGAAAAGCTGTCCACTATTTCATCCATATTTCCCAGAGCCATGGTCCTTCGAGCAGGATGCAATTAATTGCCCTGCACACTTGCATTAATGCAGCCCCAACCGTCAACTTCCTGACTCCAAATTGATACGTGACCCACTGGTAGCAGTCTGGAGTCACCAGCTTCCACACAGCGATTGCCACGCACTTCTCTACCGATTGGGCAGCTGGTGTCCTTGCGCCATAGTGCTGGGGTGAGCTCCGCACACGGTTCCAGGAAGGTGGCTTTCTGCATCCCAAAGTTCTGTAGCCACAGCTCATCATCCCAGACCTGCATGACGATACGATCCCACCATTCAGTGCTTGTTTCCCAAGCCCCAAAGTGACGGTCCACTGTCTGCAGATGTTCTGTGAATGCCAAAAGCAAGTTAAAGTTGCCCCTATCCATATGACACAGCATGTCAGGCAACTGGGAATCTTAATCACAAAGTTCCTAACTGAAGAATTGCACTGCCATCCACAATGTCTTAATGACAGTTATCAGAGAATAGGAGAGCAGTGCGGGATCTAACCCTTCTCACAAAGATGCACAGGAAACAAGGGCAGTTGAAAATGACGTGAAAGAAAGCCGGAAGCCCATGGAATGCTGGGACAGAAAACAATGCATCATGGAACATTAAGCCCAGTTCCAAGATGCACTGCGATCTGCTCTGCCTTCCCACAAGACCTAGTGACAGAAGGTGTCGAGCTGGACTGTGGGATAGGTACCCACAGTGCCGTGCTCACACTGTCATAATAGTGCCCCAACTGTGGACATACTCTGCCGACAGAGGGAGCGAGTGTGAACATGCAATATGGATTTTTATTATAGCGCTCTTTGAGTGTTGACATAACTTTTGTCGACAAAACTCTGTAGTTTAGACAAGGCCTCAAGCTATCCAGAAGGGAAGAGGGAAATATCTGGGACATGTGTTCAGAATGAAGCCAGAGTATCTGCCATAGCAGGCATGCTAGAGGCAGCTGGAAGAACACCTCTGAGGGGCTGAATGAAAGAATTCCTCCATTGACCAGTGCTTACAGAGGGAAAACTCATGGGACTGAACACCACAGAGGACATACGAAGAGAGGCCCAGGATAGACAGGGATGATGGAGCCTTCTTTGTGCCCAAAGTGAAGTTTGACAGCTCAGGGAGGATTCAGATCTCCAGGGCTGAGCCTCTGCCCTCCGAAAACCAGGACCCTCGAAGGTCTGTCACGTTGGGCATCCAAAAATTGTGGCACCCCAAATTTTGGCCGAAGAATATAAATGACTCATGTCAAGTGGAGGCAGTTGGAAATGATTGCAGGCAGGGTCCTCCAGTCAGACAACAAGTGAGATGTGTGGAGTCACACAGCCTCTGACACACACCAAAATGTGCCAAAGAGCAGCTGCGACTGGTTTTACTGTGATGCTGTGCCATGTGAATGATGCAAAACCTGTTCTTGGAACCTGTGAACAGCAGCCCCTCAACCCTTCCAGCTCCGTTTTTAATCTCAGCCTGCCCTTTCCCGCCTGTAGCAGGCCTTCCCCTCGCCTGACACCAGCATAGATCCAAAGACAAATTGCTTTCTCTCTGTCCTTTATTTGGGGTGGGGGAGGGGTCTCAAGCCACAAACGTGCTGTGAGTTCCCAAACAAGTTTCATTGTCTTCCTCCTCGTTTTAAAGAAGGCCGTATCAGTTGCCTCTCTTCCATGCTGATGGGAGTTTCTCCTTCATTATTCCGATCCTTGCGAGAGATAGCGAGTGGCACGGTTATTTTTTTCTTGCTATTCATACCACTGGCTGAGAAAAGTGGTTACTTTATTTACATGTAGCGATTTGTTTTGGGGGGAGACTGTCTATTCTGTATCAGTTCTTATCCAGCCCTCATCTGGGTGCTTTCCAGTCCTGCATTAAGTGACATGAGTCACATGTGTTTCATTTTCTCTCGTCCTTTCCCCAGGGGCAGAATTGTGTGTGCTTGGTACGGTTTTGTTTTTGTAAATGTTTTGCAGATGGCCCAGATCCTGAGCTCAGCTCCTGGGGGAAGAGGTGCGGGAGAGGAGTGGGCCTTCCCGCAACTAGAACATTCTGAACAGAAACGAGCCGATATTAACCTGGTGGAACTCTGAGCAGCATGGAGGTATTATTCATGTAGCAGCTAATGGAGCTCGCTCAATCCATAAAGATTTTAAGTCAGGGGTTTGATGTTAATTACGGATCCAAACATTTAATAGCCTGTTACGCTTCCACCAGGCATTTTTTAAATTAAAAAATGATATATTGTATGAGGGGGGGAAAACAGCAAGGAATAATTGGCTATTGTTTTATTCATAACTGCTGGCAATGGGTGCAACATAGGGCAGGGGAGACATTGACGAGATAACACAGTGGCAAGGGCAATGCCAGTGCGGAGAGCTTCCTCACAGCAGTGCCCTGGCAACAAACGGACTCTGAGCACATATGTGCACAAAAACAGACACATTAGGTTTGGGAAAACCTGTTAGGCCATCTGGCCCATCCCCTGTGAATGCAAGAATTCCCCCTACAGAATATTCATGAGAGTTTTCTCAGGTCCAGTTTTAAATGACAACACATGGGGGCTTCCGAGGGGAGGAGGAGGGTGCGGTTTAAGTGTCAGAGGCGGCTAAGAGCATGTATAAAAAGATACAACTCAGCAGTTCTTGGCTGGTTAAAAGTGGTTTAAGTACTTAAAGGACCAGCATTGATTTCCTTCGGATGCATGTCCTCGTTCTGCCGAGCTACACTGTCACACAAGACAGACTGGGCCAGCCTGGGCAGAGGATTCAACCCCTGTGTCCCTGACGTCACAGAAGAGGTAAAATCTCACTCTCATCTCACCTCCACCAGTTCTACAATGGTGTCATTTCTATTGAAGCGACTCACAATTTATGCTGTTGTCTTTTACTCTTATGCCACAATTTTGCTGGAAGGCAGGAAATATTGCCCAGTGGTAGCAGCACTAGCCTGGCCTGTGGGAGACCAGGGTCCATTCCTGCTCTGACATCCTAGGTGACACTGGGCAAGTCACTTTGTCTCTTGGTGCTTCCCTTCGCCATCTCTTGAATGGGGATAATAATATTTCCCTGCCTCCCAGGGATGCTGCAAGGTGCTCCGTTACTATGGTGATAGTGGCTACAGAAGTGCCTAAGATAGCCGGAACAGTACAAATACAGGGCATGGTGGTGGGCAAATAACTTTCCCTACTGAGGATAAGCAAATTGCAAACACGGTGAGTGCTACGAGAGGGCTCACAAACTATTTAAAGGCATATACCCAATTCCTATATGCTACGTGCACCCAAGCATAAAAGAGAGGAGAGTCAGGCCCAAGAGCTTGGACTGCATGAGCAAACACTCCTCATCTACACACCCGCGGGCAAAAGGCCCATTGCCAATACCAGAAAGCAAATGTTCAGAACAACATTGTAACACAAAGTCCCTGCAGATGTTTAGCCGATCGCATTGTTTGACCAGCTGAACGTTCTGATGCCCAGAAGAGAGAGCGTGCCCAGCGCCTCGCTAGTGACGGACTGCTGCTTTGTCTTTGCAGAATGCGCAGCTTGTCTCATCATTTTTTTTTAATTTAGGGGCTTTTTAATTGAAAATTGTCTAACATCTGTGGCTGCTGAACAACACCTGTGCGCGACACGGTTGCTTTTCATCGTCGATTGTCTCCGTTTGGGCAGCCCTGAGCTTGCTTTGTGGGCTCCTCTGAACTATTCGTGCGGGGAGGATACTCAGAGGGCATATAATTAACAGGCAACACAAAACAAAATACAGCTTGAAAAAAAAAGACACATTAAAAAGCCATGAGAAGCAGACATTCTAACAAGGAAGAGCCCGGAGGCAATCAAGAGACTACTTTGTGACACTTCTTCCTAAGAAAAACAGGTTCCGATACATATTAAGGGCCTGACTGTCAGATTTATGCACCTGCAATTACACCAGTGCCACTGAGAACAACGTCTGGCCCATAATCTTTATGGCACCATGCAATAGCAAGGCCGGAGAGTTACCATTCTCTCCTTTACGCCAACCCATTGTGGGACCACCGATAGCAGAGTTACCACTTTGGCATTTGCCCCAGAGCTCTCTGGGATCATTGGCTCCGTGGATGCAACTCCCCTTCTGTCATTTACACAAAATCTCCATGGTAACCATCCGTAATTCAGAGTCACCTCTCTAGCATTTGCACAAGTCTCTGTGGTATCCCCATCCGCTGCAGTAAGTTACCACCACCCCAGATGGCTGCAGAGGTACGTGAATGGGCTGCAGGAATTCATATGGCGGAAGACAAGGTGTAACAAATCCATTTGCTGTGGATGACTGACAAAATTATTAGCTAAATCACAGACAGCCGTGGATGGCAAAGAGCCAGAACCTTGATTTTTCACCTCCCCAAATTATAGCCCTCGAGTACCTGCAGAATTAGGGCCCTACTGGTAGAAGTAACTAACTCTGGTAGTTACTTTTACCAGTAGGGCCCTCATTCTCATCATGGGCACAGGCACCAGGCAGCGCGGAAATTCACTTGCCCACATCTCTAGTCAATGACAAGAGGCTGCCATGAACACCCATGTGATGAAATACTAATGATCGCGTCTCAGTTCCCAGGTCTGCATCGCCTGGTTGGCTTTATGGAGGGGGAGACAGACGCTGAACAGCCATTGACTTTCGCTGGCAGTCCAGGAGCCTAACAGCCCACAGGGCCTTTGAAATCCCCTGCCCTCAGGGAAGCTGCCTGCTACCAGTTGGTTTTGGCCAGGGCTCATCTCAGTTGCACTGTCGAAAGGCAGTTCTGCTGAACGCTGCTGAGCCGTAAGCTTCTACACCTGGTTGCCCCGGACATTTACTTACACAGGAGCAGAATGACACTGATTACAGCAGCCAAGGAGATCTCATGCATTTGCCTATGGCATTGCCAGTGGCACGAATGAGCAAAAAGTACAGTGAGTGAGTAATACTCCGTCTAGCCCATACACAAGGTGAGCAGTTGGGTAGCTGACTGCTCAAGCCTATAGCATCAGCCTGGAATCCTGTCTGGGTTAGATTGCAAGCCCTGTCGTCGCTCCATCTTGATCCTGCTGTCCCTCCCGTTCACTCCCCTAACGTAAGATCAGAATCTTACTACCCGCTGTAACAAGAACAGTACTGCTGGTTCTACTAATGACCCATCCCATCCCCCGACCTCGACTCGTCGCTCGTGGCATCCCCAGGGAGAGCCAGGAGGCTGCAGGCATTTGAGAAGACCAGGGGCACCAAACCAACAGCTTGGCAGGCAGACACGCAGAACCTCGGCAGCAAGAGCGGCCGGCGGTGATGTTTCTAACCAGTGCCCCATCTTCATGGTGCAGAGAGGTGCAAGAGCTTTGCTTGGTCCCCAGGTCGGTGATCCCTACCAGCCTGCCTCAGCGCATCGGCTGCAGCTGGAGCCCAAGTTCTCATCCAGGTTCAACTACCTAGGGGCTGACCCCTGAGGTGTTTCAGCAAGCAAACCCCACTTCCCCCTTCTGGCCTCAGCGTAAATGCCCACATCCTACCACTGCAGCTGCCAGCCCTCAAATGTGCGCTGTAAATACAGGGTTTCTGGGTAACAGTGACCCCACCACCAACCCTCAACCAGGCTTCCAAACACCCTGCCCCGCCCCGGTGGACATGGTGGACATAGACTATCTGCCTCCTCTCTTCTCCCACCATGCCGCCCCCCTTGCTGGACCCATCCCTCTCACACTTTGCAATCTCAGCAGCAGTCCCCCACCACTCACTCAGCCTACGAATTCCCCTCCTCTCGCCGAATACATTAAAAAAATCAATCTAATTATACAGTAAACATTAATTATAGCTGAAAGACTATTGAAAGGGATCGAGCTGGTGGAGACTGCTAGTACTCGGTTAGTCACAAATCTGACTAAATACCAAGCAGCCAGGGCTGGGGCAATGACGGGGGCGGAGGGGTGGTGAATGGGTCTCCCAAACAGACAGTAGGTGGATGGTAGAGAACTCAGTTTTCACGACGAGTGTGGACTAATTCAGGAACAGATTGTTGAAGGGGCCCATCACTTCAGAGAGAGCGCGTGTGTCTGTATGAATGCCTCACCTCAGTGTGCACATGTGGTTGTGTGTAGGAATGCATCCCTTGGGCTGGCATCTGATGAGCGTGGGTAGAAAAATACACTGCTTCACGGGGTGTATATGCGAGAGCGCGAGCATCTTTGTAGGAATGCATCACTTCTGTGTTCATGCATATGTGTTTGAGTCTGAGGGTCTGTGTAGGAACACATCACTTTCAGGTGTGTGTGGGTGGGTGGGGAGGGGGAAATGCATTGTCTCAATGTGTGTTGGCACACGTGAGAGTGCATGGCAGAATGCAGCACTTGGGCATGTTTGTGTGGTGCATGTGAGCATGGCTGAGTGTGGGTGTAGAAATACATTGCTTCACCGTGTGTGTATGAGACCGAGGGAATGGTTGATGCATTCTGGAGTTTTTAAAACAACAACAACAGTGTCAACCTGTCCCCAATCCCTGCCGCCTCATGGATCAGGGCCCCTGGAGCTTTACTGATTTACAGCTTTGTTCCCTGGCATCGCCTCATGAAAGTCACTTCTTGTTTGTGGGGGGGATCCCAAGGGGACCCCAAGCAACTGACTGTCCCTAATCACCCCCTCTCGAGCTGCCGATTCTTTGGGCTTTCCCAGCTCGCTGGCAGAGGGTTTGGGAAAGTGGCTTGAGAAGGACATAAAAAACCTCTTGCCACAAGCATGCTGGAGGAGCCTGACCGTAAAGTGTTCCCTGTGCTTCCTAAGGGTTTGCGCACCCTCAGCTCTCACCGACTACATTGGGGTTGGGGGTGCTCAGCACCTCATAGGATCAGGCCCTAAATTTGCAGTTTTGCCAGGTAAAATGCTACAGGCGCCCCTTGGATCCTGCCTGCACCTGGTGCCTGGGATTATAAAAATAGAATGAGACAGGTTTCTGGAGGCAGAGGCATGGGGTGCTCAGTGCCATGGGGTGCTCAGTATTGGGTGGCATGGGCTTGCTCTCAGACTTTCCCATATGTCACATTCTGTAGGGACAACTCAGGCTGGCTAGATGCATTGTGTCCAGGGTAGTGCTGCACTCATCTCCCTCCACCCTGCCAGACCCCAAACGGGCTTTACAGGAGCGCTGCAAGTGAGAGAGCTGAAATCACCAGGACCCAGTTGAATGAAGCCTCCGCTGGAATGCTGTTGTGAACAGCAATCACAGGGACCACTGGGAGGAAAGCAAAGCAAGAATCTCAGATGGACAGGGTGGTTCAGGTCATCAGCAAGGAGACAAGAAGCTTTTTTCCTCTAGGCCACCAGCATGAATCCAAGTTGGGTTGGCCATGACCATCCAGTAGGTGTTCAGTAGCTAGCGTGAAACAAATAGCTGGTCTCAGCCTGAGACCCAGTGGACAGGAATACCCCACATCACAAATGCCATCATCTCCCATGGCCTGTTTACAGGTGGTCCCAACAGAGAGGCCAGTGAGACTGAAGGCCTGTCTACACTGTCTTCGGGAGATGGGATTGCAGCAGTTAGATCAAAGCTAGCTCAAGTAACATATCAGTGAAGCCACAAGGGCACAGACTAGCTGATCAAGTATGTACCCAGGGTCCTTCACAGGGCTAGCCCGGGCTACCACCATTGCTGCCAAAATTAGCTCGGGTATATCAACATGTGCTGCAATTCCACCTCCAGATTGCAGAGTAGACATACTCTGAGTCGGACTGGAAAGAAGACTCTGCTGGTAGCGTTAGAGGTGGTTCCTCTGAACTAGGTCTGGATTGGCACATTGGCAGAAATCTTCACCCTCACTGATCTGTGCTGACAAAAGGACTTTAGGTCCCAGGGCTGTCATCCAGCAGCTTGTAGCAGCCCTTACCTAATGGGACGTGCAAAGATACTGGACAGTCTGCCTGGCAGGCTAGTACTGACGGAGGTGGACATGCTAGCCAACTGAGCATCAAGAACAGCATCAGATGGAAAGAAAGCTTGGAGAGCATGAGGGAGATGTAAATGGGTTCCTAGTTAACTGCTGTGGTGCATTGGTAGGGCCGGGTGTCTTGGGTTTTTAGTAGATTAAAGCCTTCAACCCTTGACAAGAACAGAGCTACTGATCTGCAAACACACCACTACCTCAGATTGCTTCCCTATGCAAATCAGATGGAGGGAATCCAGGGCCTCATGTATTCAACTCTTCCCATTCACTTCAGGCGATCCTTTCCCTGAGATCTGTCCTGATATCCCATCCCCTCACTCATGTAGGATACAGTAGTATCAACTGTGCAGACAATCCCAGCCCTTTGGTCACATCTATCCCATCACTGCCCAATGCACCCTTCTTGGGGACATCCAGTCTAAAGAGCAAGTCACCCCTCCCACCCTTCACTGCCACTGTACTACACAGGCCCCTTGCCCAGGCAATCTCATAGCAGCCCCCTTCCAATATTACATGGCTCCCCCAGGCCACATAAACCAATCAGCTCCATTGCTCGTTGGCCTGGGGAGTGTTTGAACCAAGTCCACAGTGGTTCTTCCGTGGCCCAGTGAGGCAGTGGGCATCCCCATTTCAAGGCTGTTCCTGAAACAGAGCAAAGCCAAACAACTCCACAGATGTCCATCTCATCCATTTTGGGGAGCATGACAAGTCTGACTGGAATCTGCCCTGAGTTGGATGGCTAGGACAGCCGGGCACGTGGCCTCCACAGAGAGGGGAAGGGCAGGAAGGCCTTTAAGTCTTGATTGCTGCTGGCTCATCACAGCCCGGATGTCAGGAAGCTCCATTATTTATAAAGCCTGTAGCTGAGAAAGAGGCCTGAAGCGCAGCTCCTGCCCCAGCCATTCTCTGGGGTAGAGCAGTCCTCCACTTGGGCCTGTTTATGGAACATGCTAGCCTCCAGCAGGCAGCTGGCTTCAGGGGATAATTACAGACATATGGTTGCTCCCCATGCCTTCCTTTCTTCCCCCCTTCTTCTCCTGACAGCTCAACAACAACATCCCCAGGGTGAGCGGAGGTTCAGGGAACAATTACCCAGGTGTGGGGAAGCTCTACCTCGCAGACTTTGCAAGGGGCCCTGCTGCTGAGCGAACGCCTACTACGTTTCTGCTCTTCCACCTGGGGAAGGGGAGCCAGATCCGCTGGCGTTGCTCTCACACCGGCAGAGGACGAGAGGCAGCCGGGAGAAAAACTCTCATACTCTGTGGGAAAGAGGCTCAGGAACGACACCGTGTCGTGGCCTGGGCGGCTAATCGGGCGGCACCACAGCAAAAAAGGACGAGCTGATGAGACTCAGCACGAAAGGGGCAGCATAGGGCAGAGCCCGCTTCCTGCTGTAGAAACCCACGGGGCAGAGGGCAGGGCGGGTGCAGCGATTAAGGGAAGGCCTCACCGGGCCAGAGAGACTCGCCCTGGCACTTGACATGCCAACGGTGCAGAGCCAGACACAAGATAAGCCCTGCTCTGCATACCCTTTCAACTCGAAGTAGCTTATGAATAATTAATAATCCCTTATTCCCAGTGCCATAATCTATATTTAATTAAGAAAATGACTAAACAGGGGGAGCAAAGGGTGGGGGGAGAGAGAAACACTGTGAGATAAGATACAATAACTACTGTAACAAAAGGCACACACAGCGTGGCCGTTCCCACCATGGCCAACCGCCCCGGGGACCTCCAGTGACCTCACTGCAGCCAAGATGACAGCAGTAAAGTTCCCAGCAAGGTCTAGCACAAAAAGCGTCTTCAAAGGGCAGGCATGCTGGGGATTCAATTTGGCATGGGTGCATGGTACAGGAGTGTTCGCAGCGAAATGGGATCCCGTTTTCCCTGTTGAGCACATTACCCCCCAGTTGGTTCACAGGTTGATGCCTATTTCAGATGAAGGGCTGTTGGCTGGGCACTCTGAGTGTGATTGCTTTCGAATATATCAATGCACCCAGCGCATCAAAGTGGTCCATGCCAGCGTACCAGAGTAGTCAGCAACAGCAAACCAGTGCATTCCATGCCACCCCCCATCAGCGTGTTACCCTCCAGTGCCCAGAGCGTGCTCTGATTCCGTGCTAGAACAGTCTGTGTAACGACACCGAACATTTTCACTCCAGCAAGTGAGAACATTCCTTGCCAATATACCATTGTGCCCAAGCATTCCATGCCAATAAACCAGTGTTCCGTGCCAATGCCCATGTCAGCACATGGAGCACCCCATATTAATGTGCCTGACAATGCTATGCCAACACACCAGCATGGTCCATATTACCATTTAACATTCCTGAGCCCTGCTGCACATTACAGCACCCAGCTGGAGAGGTTGCCAACCCAGTGGCCCAATGATGAAGTTCTCTAGTGCCAGGCAAGAGACAAATGTTTGATGCCTTCCCTGATCTCCACCCTCCTGTGTGCCCAGGGCTGAGGGTGCTGGGCATGCAGCACATGTCAATGCTGGACAGGAGAGCTTGTCTTACCCCACGCAAGACCAACCCTACAGAGAAATGAGAAGGGGGTGGAAAGTGGGAAAATGAGGGTATGCAGCAGGTAAGAGCACCCGCAAATGTTTCCAAGTATGGTGCATTTATGCCCCTAGCCCGTTCCCATCCACACCCTGGCGCACTCCCCACATACACTGCTGGACAGTTCCGCCCTACACCCCGGAGCGCTCCCGAACTCACCCCCTCAACCATTTCTGCCTACGCCCTATAGTGTTCCCCACCTATGCCCTGGACCACTGTGAATAGTTCAAAGACTTCTTCTCTGACCGTGCCAAAGCACTTCCTATCCCCAGCAGAGCACTCTGTGACATTCATTTTGGAAGCTGCAGGGTTAAACCTTTCGGGCTGCTTGGTTCTTTGTAGGTGGAGTAGGATGACAGATTTTTGCCTCTGCTTCCTGATTGTCAACAGTGGAATTCAGAGCAGATCTTAAACGTTTGGTTACAGGGGGAAAAAAGGGCTTAATCCATATGTTATACATTATAAATAGGACTTCTGGTTTTAGGTTGAAAAACAACAATAATCACCGTTAAAAGCCTGCTGAACAAAAGCACCATATTGCTGCTGGGATAGAGACATTTTTTACCTAAAGAAACCCAAATATTTTTCCAACTGTTCCTGGACTCCTCAAGCTGCCAGCGTCTTGCTGTTTCTAGGCACTTTCATAATGGGGAGCTGCGTGAGGCTGAGATGTGTGGGTGGCGGCACCTGGACAGTTGTGGGGCTAGTGGTTAAAGCAGATGAAAACAGGAGGGTAGCACTGGCCGAGGGAGGAGCGGGGTTAATGCAGGGGGCCCTGCTTACCCAAGCTGGAAAGCGAGGGGGAGGACACCCCTCTGCTTTTAGCTGCACTCCCGCTGCTCCCCTTACTGTGACCCCAGGTTAGGGCATAGCTGCAGCCTGGCTGGAGCAGGTATGCCGATTATGGGAGCTGTGCAGAGCTGGTGGCTTGGGTTCATGCATAGTGGGAGTGGTGCCAAACTGGTGGTCAGCTCCCCCCAGGGCATGGTGTGGGGATAGGCGCCAAGCTGGCTGAGTGATCCAGGAAGTAGCCATACAATGCCACACTGAATAACATTTTCCTTTGGATAAAGGGCAAAGACAACAACTCAAGAAAGAACAAAAGTAAAGTTTATGTGAGTGCGTGCAGTGTGTGGGTGTCCCCTCTGTAGCATGCTCACACAATGGCAGCTGCCCCTTCAGACAGCAGATTCCGAGAACTTGAAAGGGGCAGTTCAGAGAAATTTGATTCATCACAGTTATATAGTTAAAATAAAATATATGCAATATCTTGGCCTTGCTATAGGTGCAACTGGATGAAACTCTTTGGCCTGTGTTATATAGGAAGTCAGACTGAATAGCTACATATACAAGGCACAGCAGATACAGAGCAGTCCGGACATGGGCAATACAAATGATCAGAGGCCTGGAAAGACTACTGTAAGCGGAGGGATTGAAGAGTAAGGCTGTTTAGAGAGGAAATGAATAGGAGGGTGACATGATAGAGCTTTGTAAAAGAATGACTAGTTACTGCAGCGAGAAGGTAAATCACAAGGAAAGCTGCGTAGGATGCTGAATGGGACAGGTGCATGTGCACTGGGCCAGCAGAGAGCTGGTAACCTGGCCGACTGCATGCAGACTGGGGAGACAGGACAGTGGTGCAGGACCCTGTGTATTTTGCAATTCTGTGGGCATGGCGTTTGCACTGTGCTCCACGACCTAAACTTACCTGGAGGCAGGTGTCTAGCACAGGTCATGCTCTACACATTTAAACATGACTTACCTGTGTATGCCAGGTGCAAAGCTATGTCTATAGTAATGCTAGAATTACTACAGCATCGTCTGGAGTGCTGTGTTCAGTTTGGGGCCCCACCCTACAAGAAGGATGTGGAAAAATTGGAAAGAGTCTAGCGGAGGGCAACAAAAATGCTTAGGGAGCTGGAGCACACGACTTATGAGGAGAGGCTGAGGGAACTGGGAAGAGAAGAATGAGGGGGGATTTGAGAGCTGCTTTCAACTACCTGAAAGGGAATGGATCTACTGTTCTCAGTGGTAGCAGATGACAAAACAAGGAGTAATGGTCTCAAGCTGCAGTGTGGGAAGTTTAGGTTGGATAGTAGGAAAAACTATTTCATGAGGAGGGTGGTGAAGCACTGGAATGGGTTACCTAGGGAGGTGGTGGAATCTCCATCCTTAGAGGTTTTTAAGGCCTGGCTTGATGAAGCCCTGGTTGGGATGGTTTAGTTGGGGATTGGTCCTGCTTTGAGCAGGGGGTTGGACTAGATGACCTCCTGAAGTCACTTCCAACCCTGATATTCTATGATTCTATGATAGTTAGAATGTCTTCACTAAAATAGCCATTTCCCCTTGTCTAGACATACCCTGATGGTGTGAGGGTCTGTGGCCAGCCTGTATTCACACTCACCAGGGACAATGTGGGGGCCGGTGGCCAGGAGCAAAGATACACTGAACACTAGACTTTTCATGTAATTTCTGAGCAACCCCTCCCTTCCCGGTTTTGTTTCCACAGCCTAAATGACCACACCCTAGCAAATATTAGCAAGCAATCCCCAGGCCTCCTACTCCCACTTGCCTCCACCCCCAAGAGTCAGTGCAGCAGAATGAGGCATGAGATGGCTGAGCCCCGCAGCCTTCCAAACTCCCTCCCCTGCCATTGTACCATGGAGGCAGGGCAGGTGGAGGCCACAGATCCACTGGCAGATAATGGGGAACTCAGTTGGACCTGGGAAGAGCTCACAGCATGAAGACTGGCTGGGTGTATAGGGCCCTGATTCTTAGTTACACTTTGATGCCACTCTGGCATTGTAAAGGGGACTTAGCGTGGGCAGAAATGGCTCTCTGAGAATACCACTGTGCACAGGGTTTCTGTGACTGGTGTAGAATTGGTGTAAGAGCCCTACTCCAGTCTGCTCCCCCGCTCCTGGCATATGGGATTTGGGGTGTGGTCACTATAGCTGGTATCTGCTTCCCAGGACCTAATGGGGACTCTGGGAGGCAGAGTGTAAGTCAGAGCAGCCTCAGAGACCAGGGCAGGGCCTGGCGAAGCTCAGAACACAGGGAGTGTAAAGGTGGCTTCAAGGCATATTAACTCCTCTTCCCTTCCATCCTTGCACAAGAGCAGAGTAAAGAAGAGCCAGTCCCCTAGAAGAGCACCAGTCACTCTCATAGCCTGACAGCACATGCCATGTTTGTCACACCGGGATTGTAGAAATACCCCCAAAACAAACAGCAACTTAGCTCCCTGTCAGGAAGTTGCACAGACAGACAGCAAAGCCAGAGGGTGCATGGCAGAGCCATCTCACGGACCAGAGGAAAGGGACTGCCTGGCCATGTGTCACCCACCCTCCTCAAGGATTTCTCTCCCAACCTTGCCTTGGTTTCACTCACCCTGGTATTGTCTGACAGGGAGGAGAGTGAAAGCCTGGGCTTGACTGCCCCCAGGAATCTGCAGGCATCTGTCTCTGGGCTCCGCAGGGAGCGCTGGGATCTGCCAGGCGGGCACCAGGCAGATTAATTTTTCACACAAGTGTCAAAAATAGAAAAAAGAAAAAAGTAACATTTTGAAACTTCCAAGTAAAGCTGATAAATTACAGGGCCCCAAGGCATCGCTTCTAATTTCCTCCATTGCCAGGACATCGTACGGCACTCTTCCAAGGAGCCCGCAGCCTACCGGCTGCCTGCTCCATCTCATCCGTCATGTCCTTAATAAAATGATAATTTCCTAGATAGCACTTCTCATCAGTAGATCTCAATGCGCTTCACACTTGTTAATGTATTTCTCAGCACAGCACCCCTGTGAGGTAGTGGAGCGCTATTATTCCCATTGTACAGATGGGGAACTAAGGCACAAAGGTGCTCAGTGACTTGCTTGGTGTCACACAGGCAGTCCAGGGAAGATCAGGGAATTGAATCTGGGTCTTCCACATCCAGGGCCAGTGCCCTGCACAACACAGTATTCTGGAACCAAACAAGGGCAAGCAAATGACTCAAGCGGATTGGATGCTGGAACTGGTAGAGCTAATGTTGTTTTATCGAACTCTGAGTCTAGGAGTTTTAGTCCATGAGTCACAGGGCTGCCCAGCGTTACACAAAACTAATCTGGAGCCAGAATCCGAATTACTGCAGAAGCAGCTCCTGATGCTGGATTTTTATCTGGGTGCTGTTTCAGGAACTGCTGCACGGAAACGCATGCTCTAAGCCTGCATCAAAAGCAGGTTTTCATGCTGTGGTGCTGAAAAATATTCTGCACCCCTGTCCATACCAGTGTCGACACCATTGTTAGCACTGGATTTCTGGTCTGAGTGGAGGTGCATATTTAGAGTTTTGCCTGACACTGGCGGGGCACTGCTGGGAGGAAATTCACACCAGTGAGGTCTTATCTAGCACTGAGTGCTGAATATTCTATGTCGGTAGTTGTTATGGAGCAATAACAGAGGAGGAACTTTGGTGGAGGGGAAGGGAAAGAAACAAAACCAATTTAATAATGAATATATTGTAAAGACCTGTCATGCTACTTGCCTGCTGGCATGGATTAATATCCATAAATCAAAGAAGAAGGGACCATTCTTAACGCTGGAGATGGAGGCTGGTCCTCAGAAAATTGCTAAGGGGCTATTAATAAGGAGAGACATCTGGGAACAGCTTCAGGTGCATTGGCAACATGCATGGGAAATTCTGCGGAATTGCTGTCAGCTAAAATTTATTCCCGTGCTATGAAGTACATATGGTCTGAAGAACTAGAGCTGTGAAATGAAGGATCCAGATATAAAGGACCTCATCTGGATCAAATGTGCCCCCAAGGAGAAGGAACTGGATCGCTCATTCTCTGCTTCACAAGGAAGTTCTAGCCTTCCTTTATCAGGGCAGTCTCCAGGTCCTCTGTGGTGGGAGAATTCTGGGTAAGTGGCAGGAGAGTCTAAACCTCATCCTTAGGAGGATGATAGTTGGGTGCATGTGAGATACTCTACTGACCATCTCCCCCTGTTGAACAGGATATGCAGTAAATAAGTAGTCTCACATTATGGATAACCTGAGTCATCCAAACCCCAGCTAGTCATTGTGCCCACAGCTGGAAAACAGAGATCCAACATTATTCCCACTCAGATACCGGACTTCTTAGGTTTCAGAGTAGCAGCCGTGTTAGTCTATATTCGCAAAAAGAAAAGGAGGACTTGTGGCACCTTAGAGACTAACCAATTTATTTGAGCCTAAGCTTTCGTGCATCCGATGAAGTGAGCTGTAGCTCACGAAAGCTTAGGCTCAAATAAGTTGGTTAGTCTCTAAGGTGCCACAAGTACTCCTTTTCTTTCTGACTTCTTAGCTTACTGCTCAGTGCAGTTTACAAAGCCTGGTTTTCATGCACTAGCCAAAAGGGGGTGGTTGTGTTTCTAACAATGCTGGGGATTGCTCAGTGCAGACTAGAATTCAACAACATCAGGATCTGGACACTTGCTCAACAAATCAACACATGGCAGCTCTACAAGGCACAATGCTTTATGCACAGACCCAGTCATGGAGCTGGCTGCAACGTTCCCGTTTTCTGTTCTAGGTTGCTGTATCAGACGACTAAAGGGACAATGTTAAGTCATGTAGGCCCCAAAGCCAAGTTTTGTTTAACAAGGGGTTACTGGGGGAGGTAGAGGCTGCAGAACCCAGTGTGACTAGGGTGGTTGTGGTATTGGGAAGACACTGCAGTGATCATTGCATTTCTAAAGAATTGCATCCCGACCCAGCATGGAAGAACAAGGTGTCACCCCATGAAACTGGCGGACAGTGCATTTAAAGAGAAAATGCTTATTTACACAGCACAGGGTCAACTGGCTGATTTCACTGCTACAGAGGGGCACTGAGGGGCAAACTATGTGGCAGGCCTTTTTTCTTAAGGGCTGGGGAATTGTATGAATGTTATTAACATCTGCCACTGTTACTAATGACAGGGAAATCAAACCTCATGCTTCAGGGAGTAGGCTGGTTGCAGGAAGGAATAGCCTCCTCCCCAATGGCATTGTGGGATGTTTTCAGCTTTGGGTACTGACCACTGATAGGTCAATGGGCTGATCCACTACAACGTTTGCTGTCATCTAATTCTGGCCCAAGATTTTCAAAAGTGACTAGTAATTTTACGTGCCTCATTTTTTTGGGGGTGCCCAACTTAAGAAACTAGTTTTCAAAGGGGTGTGAGTTGGGCATCTAAACACTGAAGCACCCCAAATCTCTAGTCACTTTAGGCCCTACATGACTGGGCTCTGATGAGAGATGCTCACAATGCTCCTACTAAACACAAGCTTTCCCTATCTGTGGCTGGTGCGGACAGACATTCCTGAGTACCACCTGTAACTTCTACAGACTGTAAGTTGGTTTTCTTTCTCTGTAAATACCGGCCATTAGAAAGGAGATAGCCAGGCCACCTTCTCCTAAATTGCTGTTACTAGCAACAGAGAACAGGAGCACCGATAAGGGTGAAAGAAAGTTCAATTGTCCCACCATGCAGATGTTGGATATCAGCCACAGAGGGATTATGACTACCAAAGTCTTTAGATTGCACCATTACTTCATCTTCTATTAGAGATTGGAAGCCGACATCAGTGCCCAGGCATTATGGTTCTATATACCCTAGAAATAAAGTAGGCTGGATTCAGACCACATCTGAACAGCAACAGTGTGTCCTGAATTATCTCCCCTCTCATTCACGCAGACAAGGTCCTCTCTCATTCACTTTCATGTAGACTACCTCCTCTCCTCTCTGCATCAGCCACCTTCTTCTTCTTGTCACAATCATGCCCTCCCATTTGCAGTTACCTAACCTCCCAGTGGATAGTGCAGCAATTGCCTACATGCAAAAGTAATATTAGAAATATGATTTAGCAGCTGAGCCCAGGAATGAGGAGGAGGGGCCAGGACCAAGTTCTCACCTAGCTTTCCAATCTCGCAGCAAGGAACATCAGCCCAGACAAACCCTAGAATTCCACTGGGATCAAAATCAGACATTTCCAACTCAATGGATTCAAGTATCTGGGCTGAATCTCGGTCTCAGTTACACCCAGTGTAAATCTGGAATGACACTCAGTGGAATGACTCTGGATTTAAACTGGTGTAACTGAGAGAAGAACCTGGCCTTCTACTGCCATGTCATAGAAATGCTTAGTTCCCCAACTGCCCACCCAGAACATCCAAAGAGCAGGAACCGTATCCAAAAACACGGCCACCTATGCCCTAGCCACCCCTTCCCTGGTGTTATGTCACATCTGCCAAGTCTGCAGCTCAGCTTCAGAAGAGGAACCCTCTGAAGGGACTCCAAGGAGAATGAGCAGAACATCCTCAGAACCATGAAAATCACCTAGCCATTATGCTGGCGCCTTGGTACATAAATCTCTCTTCCCAAATACCAAGGAAGCAGTGTTGGCGGTAAAAGAGGGGGGGTGACCTAGGGCTAGAAATTCAATTCAGAGACAGCCTTCCACGCCCCCAGTCCCCTGCCAGGGAACAGTGCTCCCTTAGCTAGGCCACCCTACCCTTTTTCATTATCGAACCACCCTGTGTATGGCAACACAGGACTAATCCTGCACCCCTCCCCCTTAGCAATCAGAGGGGACTAGGGTTAGAAGCATGGAGTTGACCCACTGCCACAGTAGGACAGCTGAGGATAAGGTGTATGGAGACAGCCCTTCTCAATGTGGCTGGATAGCAGCCTGGCCTGGAGACAGCCCGCTTGCAGTGTGAGACCAGGAGCCTGAGCATTAACACCAGGCATTGCCCTCTCCAGCCGGTTTTCTTGATGTAGGGATTTCCCAGTGACACTAACCTCCATTAACATGACACAGCACCACCTTTCAGTAGCCCTTGGAATGCTTTGTACCTAGGGCTGAGGTTATGCCGAGGGTCAGATCTGTTCTCTCCATTGCAGATAAGAAGAGGGCCCCGAGTGCCAGGATTTCATTAATCATAGTACAGTTTAAAAAAGCAAACAAACCCTTGAAATCTTCACTTTCAGAACATCCTCATCTCACTCCCCTTCTCTTTTCCTTCCCCTCAGCTCATGCTGTAACATGCCAGTCGCCATCTCTTGCATTTGCTTCCTGTTTCTATTCCCTGCATACTCACTGACCCACTTTAACCGTCAGATGTACAGCCGAGCGGCTTGCTGGAGGGCAGGGATGGATTCACAGAATACATTTACAGAGCCAGGGAGCCAGTCAGAGAGGAGTGAAGTGAAACAATGTCAGAGAGACACCCCCCACCCCCACTAGGGAGGAAAGAGGAAACTGACTCAGGGGAGGAAAAGGAGCGAGAGATGGAAGTGAAAGGAAGGGTATGTTAATGTTAGTGATATGAATGGAGCTGGGGACATGGGAAAAAGGACAACAGCAAGGAAGAGAACAACAGATGAGGAGGAGGGGGCAAGCTAACAAGGGAGAGGCTGGGCTAGTACAGAGTCTCTCAGAGAGGCCAGCCACATAGGCGAAGATGAGGGAACAACACTCACAAGGGCAAGCTGCCATTATGGGTGTTGTGCAGGTGGGGGTAGATGGTTCTGTCACCCGCACTGGAGTTGGGTATTGTGGTGAAGGGGAGGGAAGGTTCAAAAATACTCTAGCAAAGCATATTTCTACTCAAGGTCCTTGGGCTGAGCAGGTCACAGTAAAAAGTCCTCTTCATGTTCTTCAGAGTGACTGTGGCCAATGAATTGTTCTAGTTCTTTCCACAGGACATGCACAGTGCTTGGCTATTTGCCTAGAGTAGCTGGAGTGGCCTGACACCCTATAGATCTCCTTACCGCAGCAGGGCCTGCTCCACACACATTTCCCCTGGGCCCTCCTAACTCCACCCCGTGTTTCACACTGGGCTCAGCCAGCTCCTGTCTGCAAATCTTGTAAGCTCTGGTGTTGTGAGGTGAGGGGATACCATGCATTCTGGCATGTCTCTGATCATGTGGGAAGGCTCTGGGAAATGCGAAGTTTGGAACAGAGCATCTGCCCTGATTCCAGCAGAGAGTGAGAAACCTGGAAGCCCTTGACAGGATGACAACAAAGGCAGGGAGTTGGTTGGGGTAGGGGCGAGGGAGTCAAGGTGAATGCCTGCTTAAAATTAGGAAGAGACAGTTAAGGGGCTAAGGAAACCAGTTGGGTATCTGGAAAAGGAATCGGGTTGGGGGGCCAAAAGGCCTCTTGGGGGCTGAAGGGAGAGAGCTTTGACGCAGAAGGAGGAAAGGCTCAGGATGGTACCATATGTGGAGAAGGGAAGAATGGAGAGCGAGAAATGGGACGATTAATAGGAGCATCCAAACATCTTCGGGCTTGTCTGACTGAAACCACAAAACTATTTGAGGTTTGCCCTCACTAGATGGACCAGCCACAGGTTCAGGCAGTAAAGCTGGCAGGAAAGGGAACTACTGTACTCGGGTCCCAGTGGAATGAGTTAAATCCAGTCAAGAGATGCAGAAGGTTTGTAACAGCACACCTGAGCAATGTGAGCAGACTGTGCCAGGGCTGCACTCAGAGCTAGAGACAGACAGAGGCTTGGAGAGCGGGAAATTGCTGCTTGCCTGTGTCTCTTTCTGGTTTCCCTGGTTTGATTGTGTTTTGTTTAATTAAGTCACACAAATGTTGTGTAAATTCTATCAGGAAATGAGAAGGTAAATTAACATTCCAGAGGAGGCAATGCCAGCAGTAGGCGTGATGCTGAAACAGCAGAGAGACGTGCAGAAAGCTGGGACAGGAGGATGGAGGAAGAGAAGAAACAAAGAGAGAAAGTGGAAAGAGGGAGCAAAGGGCAGGGGGAAAGGGAGAAGAAACCGGCAGGGCGGGCATAGAAAGATAAAAATCAGGAAAGGGAAAAGGAGGAGACAGGAGGATTGAGGAGTGGAAAAGGGGAAGAGAAAACAAAGAGAGAGAGGCAAGGGGAGGTGGAAGGATTGAGAGGGAAGTGAAAGAGTCTGGGGAGAGGAACAGATTGTTATCATTGTTATTTATACAGCACTCGTGTCCTAACTGTCCAGGGTTCTTTCCAAACAGATAGGCAGCTATAGTCCCTGCCCCGATGATCTCACATTCCAGCGGTAGCCATGGCAGAAGAAGTGAGAACTACGCTGGGTGTGAAGAGAAAGGGGTGGGGGTGGATGGAGAAGAGATATAAACATGAAGTCATGGCGTTACTTAGCTGTTACCCAATGTCGGGTTACAATCAATGTTCCCTAAGACATACAAAACTTCACCCCCTCATTCACCCACTAAAGTCCCCTGCCAGGGCACAGTGCCCCCTTAGCTAGCCCACCCTACCCTTTTTCATTATCGAACCACCCTCTGTATGGCAAAGCCAACAACCTCTCCCTTAGCAATCAGTCCCGCCCGCCCCTCTCTCTCTGTTATGTTCATGGTATATACAAGTTATATAAAAACATGCAATAGTCTTGCTGGAAGGTTGCAAAGTAACCCTCCTTTATTTCTTAGAATTCAGGACAACACACAAGCACTCCAAAACAGAGAGAGACAAAACAGGCTGCTCCCCAAAAAAGCCCAATTCACCCATTTCGCACTACGCTGGTTCTCTGCAGACCAACTGCTCTAGCAATGCCCAGATCACATTCTTTCCTACAGAGCCCCTAACCTGCAAGTGGGACCAGGAAACCGATTACAATTTAAAATGATAGTTTGTAATTTTAAACACACTTTTGGCTGGGCTAGTCTCCCTGGGCCACACTGGGGCAATCACTGTGGCTGGTGCGATTTCTGGCTCTTAGGAGACTATTCTCTTCTCCACCCCAGAGAAGTCCTCTTCCCATCTGACGGAGGGTGTTAGACACACAGCCCAGAGATATTCGTATGCGATGTAGGGTTGCCAATTTTGGTTGGACATATTCCTGGACGTTTCATGACGTAATCTTTAATTAGAGATTAATCTTTAATTCCTGGAAACTCCAGGGTAATCCTGGAGGGTTGGCAACCCTAATGGATATTTAAGAATGTTTCTCTGTGAAAATGGGAAATAGACTGCAAACAGACTTGCCAATCAGGGTCAACCGGAGTAGTTTGGAGAAGCTGAGCAGTGTCTGGGATTTCCTTTCCAAGGACTGCATTCCCAGCAGCCACAGGCTGTGATAGAGGAAATACCCCTGCCCAGTCTTCAGGCTTTTCTTCTCTTGTTTACACACAATGCTGAGCTGCTCAGATAGACTCAACAGGGCCTTCTTGGGGTATAACCTTCTCCCTTAACTAGAGACTTGGCCTGGATTCTCTCCTGTGCCTCTGCTGTATTTGGGGCAGGGTGGGAGCGGAAGCTGGTTCCAACTCCCTGATTCTCAGACCCTCCTGAGAACCTGAGCTGCTTCCTGGCACTTTTGACTTGCCTCACGGATGTTAGGGATTTAATACACTGCACCTGTGGAGGTTAGCATGCCAACACGCTCCCTCATGCCCCTTCCAGGGTTTTGACCTGGTGCATCTGCACTAACAGAGAGCTCCCCTGTGACAGGAGAATTTTCTGCTGGCTTATTGCAGCCAGTTTCTCACCTTCTGGGTGGCACAAAGGCAATGGATCTGTGTAGAAAGCCCGCTCCTTAATCTTGTGGTGACAATCGAAAGGTCTTCCAGAAATTTGTTTTTACAAGCAAAGTTTACCCCACTCTAGATGTAGACAGAGAGGACAAGGCTGGGGTGGGGGTAAAGGGGCGCGTGGCGGGAATGGCTTCTGCCATTGTGTCCCTGCCCTTGTGGGCTCACTTTTTGAGGAATGGAGTTTCACTAGCACCAGCGTTCATGGACACCCAACTTTACATTTGCATGTGTGTGCATTCGTGTTGGGAGTGGCCGTGTGCTCATTCAGGCAGGGAACAGAAATGATACCATGTGATTTGTCTGACCAATCAAAAACAAATGGTGCTGCTGGCATTTGGAATGTTGCATATCCTATGCTCCCAGCAAACTGTTTGCCATCAATCAACAGAGTGAAACAAATTAGGGGAGGAAAACTGTCCAATGAAATCTGCTCATGGAGTTCCCAAAAGGTGCCGAGCACCTGTAACTCTCACTAAAGTCAGAGAGGTAAATCCGGAGGTCCTCACTCAGGCAAACTCCCAGGGCTCATCACCTCTCCGGATCAGGCCCTCAATGACTATTCCTTTCCTGACTATGGGATATGCAATTATAAACCGCAGCCATTGGCATGCAGAGTGGAAGTCTGAAGTATAGTTTTGCCAGTGGTGGCTAGAACAGTAGGGATGAAGGCAGGGGATCCAAAGGAAGGTTTGGAATATCTTGTATAATTGTGGAAAAACGGAGCAGGTGACATTAAAGAGGCCGATGACAGGCCCATTTCAAAGAGGAAGGCTTGGATCCATGTGAAAGACTTCACTGAAGCTCTCTGGCCTCAGTTTGTCTCCCCCTAGCTCATAGTCCATGTTGAGAAGGTTGATCAGGAGACAGTATTGCCTAGTTTCCACCCGGTGAGACATGGCAGTGTCTGTTCAACGGATTAACCAAATGCTCCAGATTGGTCCGTGAACAAACCGAAGGCGAATGCTGATCAGCAGTTTGTAAGATTAAATTTCTTTTAATGCTGGTAAGTGAGAGGTTATAGGACATTTGTTTCCCGGGCGGGCTGCCTTTCACAGGGCTTACAAATGCTGAATCACATCGAGCTATGACGCCACTGTGGTAACCAAGACAGTTATTAAAGTGAGCACGAGAATCGCAGGCACATCAGGCTGTGTGAAGGAGAACTTCAAAAGGGCTGACAGTCAGGGAGCCCAGCAGTAACCTTTTGCTAATTAGCTGTCTTGATTTCCCTGCAGTTTATTTTTATACATCTCAGGCTCCAAAACACATTTACTGTAATGTCATAAAGGTCATGGTAAATAAAAAGCTTCCTGGCAATTATCACCACCAATCCCACAGTCCTTTCAGGAACGACCTGGCCATGGTTTGCTCAGGACAGGGAGGCTGATGATACCACGATCACATCTTTGTCCTGCAAGAGGATTTGCCAAGGCTGTGGCGACGGTGAGGGCAAAGAATGATTATTCCAGCCAAGCAGCAGAGTCAGTGAAGAAGATGAGAACTTGGTAAGGGCGCAGTGACGGCAGAGTAGGAGACATCAGGGTGCGGAAGGAACAGCAGCACAAGGTGGGTGTAAAGTTGCGAGATGCAGGAGGGGATGGTCAGAGAAAGGAAAGGATGGGAAAAGATAAACCTACTAACTATAGACTTGAGTCCTGAGAGAGAGAGAAGGAGGGAAGGGAAGGGCAATAGAAGGAGAAGACCAGTCATTACAAAGCCATGAGAAAGGACATACATAGAAGACAACACATGGGAAAGGAAGAACGTACATAGAGATTGACTTTGTGGCTTCAGGCATATGGGGGAGCATGGAAGAAGCCACAGTGATGGGAGCCAGGAAAGGGAGGAGAGGCAGGAGTGACTTTTTGGGGAACGCCTCTTGGAGGAGTTTAAGGAAGAGATGATGGCAGGAGTTCTGAAGAGCCTTAAGCTGTGTCTACACTACACACTAAGTGCAGGCTCTGGCTCGAGCTCAAGGCCCCCTTCTGTCCACACATACATCAGCCTGACTCGGGTCAGCAAGCACTCAGGATCTGGGGCTTAGGATCCTGCTGAGGGGGCAGAGCCTGAGTCCCACTGTGACTCAGTGGGACAGGTCCAAGCCCTGTCATTTTGCAGTGCAGACCTGAGTCGGAAGGTCCGCATAGTGCAGCATGGATGCATTAGCACACCTGTGAGACCTGGGTCCAGCAATTGTAAATCCAGGGTTACAATGCAGTGTGGATGCTCACGCATGGGCTTGAAAACACTGAGTCCAGAAGCCCAGGTCCCACAGCCCTGGACTTAATGTGCAGTGCAGACATACCCGTAGAGGCACAGCGCTGATGCTGAATCTTCATACAGGAAAAGATGGAACACCATGTGGTTGAGCCACTTGTGAAGTCAAATTGCCTATGGGATCTGAGTGTCACTACAGTGCCTAGCCACCATGCCTCACTGTGCTATGCTCGCCAACCCAAGCAGTCCGGTTTTGCCTCTTCTTTGAGCCAACCTTACCCCTTGTTCTACCCGCTGTTACCACTGAGATCCTAGACCAGGACTCCCAGTTCTCTCTTTATGTTCATGGACCATGACTTCTGAGAGTAACCTGGTATAGGACACACGGTGGTTGGTTTGCTGTGATGTCTCTCCCGTCGGCATAATTAAACCACACCCAACGAGTGGCAGTAGAAACTCTCCTGCCAACATAGCGCTGTTCACACCAGCGCTTATGCCCATGTAACTTACGTTTTTTTCAACCCCCTCAGTGACATAAGTATTGCCGACATAAGTGGAAGTGTAGACGTGGCCTTAACGTTCCCTGCTATCTGAATCTATTCCTGGGGAGTCCTCTGAGATGCAGCATTAACTGCTGCTGGCCCAAACCCCAGGCCAGAAGTTTAAAGACACGGAGTCTGACTTTGACCTCATTTATACCAGTGTAACTCCATTGACTTCAGAGCAGTTATTCCTGATTTACACTGAGTGACAGCTGCTTCAGGCCCTTTATCTTTAAGAAGCCTCTTCATCTTGTGAGTCTAATGCCTGATGGTCATGGGCAGGGCACTTAGCTGGTGGAACTGATAACCAGTGACCTGGGATCAAATGACTAAGGCCCACAGTTTAGAAAACCAATGCACAGAAATGTGCATACACTTTTGAGAGGTTTTTTTTTTAATTGGTCCTGAGTCTTTTCCACTGAGCATCTAGAGTTAAATACTAATGGAAAGGAGGAGGCTGGGAATTTTGCCTTTCAATCCTAGATGTTATTTGAAATCCCAGAAAAAATTGGGAGATCATCGGGATGGAAGATGGCTGTGGAAATTAAATTGGCTTCACTCTTTGTTCTTTCCATCCAGGCCCGCTGTGGATCTCTCTCTCTCTCTCTCTCTCTCTCTCTCACACACACCCCCCCCAATGGATTACATGATCTCATACAGATTGTTCTCATCTCTTTGGCTTCTTTCTCAGTCCTGCCCAGCAGCATAAAGAGCCATTTGTACCTACTCGGGGCTCGGCGGCTGCTAGGGAGAGGCAGGAGAAGTAAAGATGGGATGTGCAGTTATCGCTTGAAAATACAAAAAGTAAGAAAACATCTTCATTATTACCGTGCTGTTCTTTCAAGCACAAACCACTCAGTATTGGGTCCCAATGGATCCCACGCACAGAAGATCAGTTGAAGAGAATTCAGAGTTGAAAGGAGAGCTGTGCGTGTTGTATTAAGGATAAGAACCTGAGGAATGCTCCTCTGCCCACAGGATCACTAATATTTTATTTAGGATGTCTCCAAATAGCTGTAGAGGGGTGGCAGGCATCTGAGGTGAGCCCCAAAACTCTTCAAGCAGAACTCTCCCTCCTTGTCTTCTGCTCTCCATGCCTGCCTTCCTTGGTAACAGTGCGACGGGCTGCCCCGAGGACTTGTCAGAGAACTCAGTGCCAACTAAACTCCAGGCTGTTATTTTCTTTGAACTGGAGTGAAACGAAGCCCCTTGAATTTGACCTTTGACTCTTTTTTTCAAAACGAGTGTTTTGAATTGAAGAGACAGATCAACATGAAGTGCAGTTTCAGCAGAAAAGCTTTCCCCTGCTTCATTGTACTGCTTTGGTCCTGCTGGCAACAGCTGGGTCTTGGAGTTCTGAAACCCAGCTGCTTAGCTCTAGACACCTAGTTCTAAGGGTCACATCCTGACGTCCTTACTCAAGCAATGTCAATAGGAGTTTTACCTGTCTAAGAGCTGAGTAAACATGAGAGAGACTTCCCAATTGACTCTACAGTGCTAAACCCTCTAAGCTCACTTTCCATATACCCTTTCCTAAAAGGCCAGATCCTGATATTTTCAGTTCTCAATCCCATTCTTACAATTAAAGGTCACTGTGCCTTGAATTCTGGATTCATTGCTCCTAGATTATATTTGATCATGGACTGGATTGGTAATGAGATACAGGGCCTCGTTTCCAGCCTGACCTTAACTAGACCTCAGATTTTACTCTCACAGTTTTGCTGGTGCACTGTACGTCATTTAGTGACCAATTTTCTGGAGCAACCTGCAGTTATGCTCCTGCATCTTTGCACCTGCAAATAACTGCAGGTACATTTTATGATACTTAGGTATCCAACTGAATGCATCTGGATTGCACCAGCACATCAGCTATAATGACACCCCAAATGTTATAAAATGTATCTGCAGTTGTCTGTGCCCACCAAACTGCAGCAGCAGAAGAAGAATCACATTGCTATAATGTAGCCATGGCATGGCACAGAAGGGATTTCATCTCGAATGGTCCCTTACAAGTCTTCCTTTGTCAGGAGTCAGTATGAGAGGATTTAGGCTTCTTAAATCCCACCAAACTGCACCCATCTTTATTTGCAGGAGCAGTGTCTCGAGACACTGGATTTATGGCTTGTTACAACAATCTATAACCCATTAACAATTCTCCCCAGCTGCCTTGCCCCTCCCACTTCCTTTACCCCTACGACGGGAGGAGTGTTAAAGGGCCATTTCACCTTGAGTGGTCTCTTGAAATATGTGTTAACTACTTATTCTAAACAATTTGTTCCACTTGGTATTGAGCTGTGACACTGTGAGCATGTTCCCCAGACCCGAAGAAGGGCTCTGTGTTACCTTGAAAGCTTGTCTCTCTCACCAACAGAAGTTGGTCCAATAACAGATATCACCTCCCCCCGTTGGTCTCTCTAATATCCTGGGACCGACATGGCTACAACTACACTGCATTGTCATCTGATGGCTGTTTATTGGCTTATGTGAAATAATTAGTTGTCTCACTTCAGATCCCAGCAATTCAGTAAACACCTCAGAAAACATACCATCCCACTTGGCCCCCTTGTTGGCATTCTCCTAGGACCAGGCATGGAGACTGAACAGAATCGAGACTGGAGGTCTTTCTAAAAGACGTGCTCTAGCAAAAACCAAAGTTACAGGCCTGATGCAGGAATCATTGGCTGAGTTCTGTGGCCTGGTACCAGTCAGGAAGGGCAGTTTCTGAGATCCAAGGTTATATGTACAGTATTACTAAGCACATAATGGCTGCTGCATATGTCTATCCGATCTCTGCACTGCCGCCTGTATCTGAGTCATTACTGTGTGAAGATTGTTGGTAGACTGAAGTATGAGAGACGCTATAAAATCCCCAACTCAATCCTATTTTAAGTCAGAGGACAGTGATTATCAGACAGACAAAGAACAGTTGTTCCCACTGAATTTCAGGGGTGGGGAAGATAACCGACGCCTTCTTTCCAGGGTGCAGTAGAGATACAAGCAACACACACAGAGTCTATTACCTTTGTGTCTGTACGCCTGCATCGCTTCAACAATTGATTAGCCACCTGAGCACCGATAAGAGTTAACTTGCACTGCAATGGCCACCAGTGGCTCCAGATCACACAGGTGGATTCTGGGCAGTTCTCTGCTTAGCTACAGATAAACCGTCGTGCTCAGCGGAGAGATGGTGGGTGGCCAAGAGTGGGATTTTCTGCCTGCACTGAGAGCTGTGACAATTCTTCACACATGCCTGACTGCATAACTCACTCTTTATTTGGCTGACACACACACACACAAAAAAAAAAAAAAAAAAAGACGCTTGGAGGATGTTGCATCTAAATGGTGTGAAATTGCCCCGGTGTATCCGAAGGGGCTGGCCGTATTGAATCTGACACCATGACACAGTGCTGTGGAAAGCAGAGAAGGTTCACTGGGAAAGTGTCAGCCCGGTGCACCTCCATCACACTTCCCCTTTCCTGACAGGTTCCCCTCTCTCGTTACCACCTCGGTTATTTTCTCCAGGGCTGACTTTCCCCTGCTCTGAGATTGCTGCCAGCTTGGCTTCCGAAGATACACGGGTGATACAGGAACACTTTGACGGATACAATACAACAACCATTACTGACAATGGAAGATTAATGAGGCAGAAGCATCCGACCTGCTGCTATGGCTCCAACTCCTCTCTCCAAGCATGCCCCACTCCTTTCTCTTTGCCATCCAGGAGGGCAGCAAACACCCTCAATAAAGGACAGATTCTAGACTTTACACTGCAGTTTTGACTAGTTATCTAGACTGCATGGGAGTTCCCCCAGGACCTATCCCTCAACATCTCATTTGGAAGGAGACAGCACATTGGTAGCATGGTGGAGCACCCCACGGAGCTGGCATTCTGTCTAGTCAGAAACCTCCATGGAGCACCGCCTGCTGGCTAACATGTAAGATGGCACTGGCAGAACTTAGCTGCTCTTTCACCCTCCCCGAAATCTGCCTACCCCTTCAGTTCAGGGTCGGATACTGTGCTTCCAAAGTTTCCCAACTGTCTCACTGCGTGTATGGCAAGAGAGAGCTAGGCAGCGACACCAAGAACTTCAGGGTCTTGTTTAACATCCAGTAGTCAAGACTCAAAGCAGTCAATGCACAAAACCGCCCCCGTCCCTGTCTGCCCCATACATCCATGCAACACTACCAATGTCCTTAGACCTTGGGAAGAGCAGGTTTTGGGGGCTTCCCTCGTCATTTGCTCATCCACGGGCTGTGACCTGCCTCCAGCGGTATTGAATTAATGCATTTCATACACAGCACATCTGTTGTGCTGAGTGGGGACGGGGGTGGGGAGGAATGTTATTCAGTATTAATTTCATGGAGCAGCATGCGGGACTTTGTCATGAGCTAGATGACTGGAGGACAAGTCTGCTCCATCCAATCCCCATTTCTCCCTCTCTAGGCCACAAAGCTTGGCCTGCTGGTCCCACCCTTTCCAATTTGTTCCATTCAGCCATTAGCATGAGGCCATTTCCTGTCAGGGAGGGGACACAATCAAAGGGAAAAAGAATAATAATATCTCACCTTTATATAATCCCTGCCATCTCCAAGCAGTTTGTTTTACTAATACATACACAGAGTTAATTACCATTACCACAGTATTACAGGTATTCTTGGACTCAGTAAAGGGAATAAATACCACGTAATACCACAGCAAGCTTTTCTGTTATTTTTTCAGAGTCATAAGTGCCAGGCACTTTACAGATAAATAAAAGACACCATCCCTGCCTGACACACACACGTTTCAAAACAAGGTGTAGCATTTTACTTTCAGGCATTAAGGCTGAGCATTTGAAAGCTGCCTCTGGGATTTGCAATTAAAGTTAATCAGGACTGGGTATCTGACTCTCCACGATGGCTCTGAAAAATCTCAGCCTCAAAGTCAGCCTAAATGTTTTAACAGCCCTCACTGTGCATGTGTAGCCCTCACTGTGCATGTTTTAACAGCCCTCACTCCATTTACCACAGACATGCGGCCA
This sequence comes from Eretmochelys imbricata, assembly GCF_965152235.1. Classification (NCBI taxonomy): domain Eukaryota; kingdom Metazoa; phylum Chordata; order Testudines; family Cheloniidae; genus Eretmochelys; species Eretmochelys imbricata. The sequence goes on from NC_135581.1 coordinate 12,418,780, forward strand.
CCTCTAGGTGGAACACAGCAGCTGTTTAACAGTGAACAGCCACACCATACATAGAATACTGTGTCCTATTAGAGTTCTTTGAGGGGGTCAGCAAACATGTGGACAAGGGGGATCCAGTGGACATAGTGTACTTAGATTTCCAGAAAGCCTTTGACAAGGTCCCTCACCAAAGGCTCTTACGTAAATTAAGTTGTCATGGGATAAGAGGGAAGATCCTTTCATGGACTGAGAACTGGTTAAAAGACAGGGAACAAAGGGTAGGAATAAATGGCAAGTTTTCAGAATGGAGAGGGCTAACTAGTGGTGTTCCCCAAGGGTCAGTCCTAGGACCAATCCTATTCAACCTATTCATAAATGATCTGGAGAAAGGGGTAAACAGTGAGGTGGCAAAGTTTGCAGATGATACTAAACTGCTTAAGATAGTTAAGACCAAAGCAGACTGTGAAGAACTTCAAAAAGATCTCACAAAACTAAGTGATTGGTCAACAAAATGGCAAATGAAATTTAATGTGGATAAATGTAAAGTAATGCACGTTGGGAAAAATAACCCCAATTATACAATATGACTGGGGCTAATTTAGCTACAACTAATCAGGAGAAAGATCTTGGAGTCATCATGGATAGTTCTCTGAAGACGTCCATGCAGTGTTCAGCGGCAGTCAAAAAAGCAAATGGGATGGTAGGAATCATTAAAAAAGGGATAGAGAATAAGACGAGAATATCTTATTGCCCTTATATAAATTCATGGTATGCCCACATTTTGAATACTGCATACAGATGTGGTCCCCTCATCTCAAAAAAGATTTACTGGCATTAGAAAAGGTTCTGAAAAGGGCAACTAAAATTATTAGGGGTTTGGAACGGGTCCCATATGAGGAGAGATTAAAGAGGCTAGGAATTTTCAGCTTGGAAAAGAGGAGACTAAGGGGGGATATGATAGAGGTCTATAAAATCATGAGTGGTGTGGAGAAAGTGAACAAGGAAAAGTTATTTACTTGTTCCCATAATACAAGTTATTTACCTGTTCCCATAATACAATCCCATACAAGAACTAGGGGCCACCAAATGAAATTAATGGGTAGCAGTTTAACACAAACAAAAGGAAGTTCTTCTTCACTCAGCGCACAGTCAACCTGTGGAACTCCTTGCCTGAGGAGGTTGTGAAGGCTAGGACTATAACAGGGTTTAAAAGAGAACTGGATAAATTCATGGAGGTTAAGTCCATTAATGGTTATTAGCCAGGATGGGTAAGGAATGGTGTCCCTAATCTCTGTTTGTCAGAGGATGGAGATGGATGGCAGGATAGAGATCACTAGATCATTACCTGTTAGGTTCACTCCTTCTGGGGCACCTGGCATTGGCCACTGTCAGTAGACAGGATACTGGGCTGGATGGACCTTTGGTCTGACCCAGTATGGCCGTTCTTATGTTCTTATGTTCTATTAAAATGGGAGGGGAATATAAATAAACAAGAAGCAATGTACTAATTACCCAAGTTGTGATGGGGCCAAAACTGAGGTTCATATTGCCATGGTTGCGTTAATGGCTACAAGTGCTAAAGATCTGCTAGGTTTTATATGTCCTCCAACAGGCAGCACCATCCTGAAGCACCACGCACCATCACCCTGCGCTGGAGCCTTAGTTCAGTCCAGACTGAGAGGAAAGACTGCACACTTCCATCTACACCACTTCCAGTCATGTCTGATTTTCTCTCGGCATTCTCCCAGCCAAGCACTGCCCAGACCTCACCCTGCTGAGATGATGGGAGGGATTTTTAAAGATCCTAGGCATCAAAATTCCACTTTGAAAAATTGCTCTAATGGGAGGGAAGAATGGGGAAGAAAGGAGATAGGTGGAAATATAGAAGGGATGAGACAGGAAGGAAGAAAAGAGAGGGAGGAATTGTAGAGGAAGACTGACTTCTTTAATAAGGCTTGTTTACTTCCCCCAAAGACAGAACTATGGGGTAAAAATAGCACCATTTAAAGGCGAACTAACAATAGTAATCATTGTCATTATAATCATAATCTCAAACTGTTAGCTCTTTATGTACAAATGAGCTTAATGGAAAATGCTTTCCATGCATCAAACCATTTTGCATTTACTTAGGGCAAATGTTCCTCTTTAATATCACTTGGTAGTTAGCGCCAATTTCTTCTTAAAAAAAACAAGAAAAAACAGAGGCCCATTTGGGCCAAAATTTTCAAGTGACTAGTGATTTGGATGCCCAATGTGAGGCACCCTAAAGGGGTCCAATTTTCAGTAAGTTAAGGTGTCTCATGTTGGGCACCCCAAACCACTCTTTACAGCTGCGTGTTATATACCATGATTGGTTACATATATAGAATTTAATACCAACTAGAAACCACCATAGCTTTGCCCCCAGGCAATGCATCAATTTTCAAACTGGCCCCACTAAGGACCTATAATTTCTAGTCAAGTGAAATTGCACTTGGTGCAGGACAAGTGACTTTATAGCATGTTTGCAGCGCCCAGGACCTGGGCCCAGCCTGGGGCTAGTTCAGTCCCCAGCACGAGTTAGAGCAGCCTCAACTGCCCAACCATGGAAGTCTTTAGAAGATGCATCTCTTTTAAAAGGGGGCAAATTTGTGGCACTTTGCTCTCAGAAGAGGAAGAGGAGACTCAGGAGAGCATATGACAAGCCTGCGGCTGAAGAAGCCAAGATACGAGTGCTCTCTACAAGCCCTTCGAACAAGGCGTGTCATTCCCTCCAAGCCAAGCGGGCAAGATAGAAGTCAGGGTATCAGCAAGGTGGTAAAGCAGGGTCTGATCCTGCAGCCTGTATTCATCCCAATCAATGAGTGTAGGCGACTCCCGTAGGAAAGCTAATAGGATCGCGTCTAGGCCAGGGGCATGTTTAGTTCTCATATCTCAGGATAGTCTCAGAAGAGGTTTCAGCATCGTCAATTCTGGCGCTACACGATTGTCAGGTACTGCATCAGGCTGTAAATAAATAAATATCCTCTTCTGCCTGGGGACACCTTTTAATCTTCCTGTTATATTTTATACACTGTCCCCGCATCTCAGCTGGGTTACACTGTATCTAATTTGAACGCCTGACATATGGGGTTGTATTAAACCAAGGCCTTCATTTTATATTAATCATCAAATATAAAAATACTGCTAGCTCAATCCTGCTTCTCAGGCGCCAGGCCAGAGCTGCTCTGGCTGCTTCCTCCTCCCTATGCCAGCCTGAGTGCTGCACCATAGGGGGGAGGCTCTCACTAGGAGAGGGCAGCTGTGTTTCCCATCTCCACCTTCCCTCTGGGTTTCTGCATCAATAGCCCAGACAGCAGAGGCTGCAGCAGACATTAGCAGAATCAATCACGCCCCCAATCCTCGCCAGCCCCACTCACTTAGCAGGCCGTGCTGGCCCCTTATGGCCCCTCTGGTGGAAGGACAGTTGCAGATTTGTGCCATCACAACCTTTCTCCAGGAGACTTTCTGCCCCCAAGAGCCCTATGTCAGGGTCTACACTGGGGGAAGCTGCCATAAGTGAATCTGGCTCTGTATCCAGAGTCTAGATCAAGGGTAGTCAATTATTTTTTGTCAAGATCCAAATCTCTTGGTCAAAGTATAGTCAAGGTCCAGACTCCAGAGAAAATAATAAATAAATAAATAAATAATAATGATAACAAGTAAATGAAAAGATTTTGGGGTCTGTTCAAAAGCATCTGGCAGTCTGGATTTGGCCTGCGGTCCACCTATTGACTACCCCTGGTCTAGATGTGAGACTAAGGTAGATACTCAAGTGTGAGCGTGATGGGAGAGATGACAGATTAGATAGATGAGATAGACTATTTCTCTATTGCCATATGTATCTTTCTGTCTATCTGACAGGCAGACCAATGTACATGTTTTATAGCTACGTTTCCAGGAGGCTCATTTTCAGCTGCTGTGTGCTGTCTTTCACACTGGTTTATTAATGTAGGCCTGCACGGGGTTATTAAAATCCATTCAAATCCAATGCAGGCATTCCAATGTTAATGTCAATGGCTGAGAGGCACAGAGGATGGGAGTGGGAGGGAAAGGTGCTTTGATGGCTAATTTCCAAACAGACTGGTTTAACAAATAACTAAAAAAAGCTCAGAGGAAGATTCAGGCCATGGGGAAGAGGCGAACTATGGATGGTGTCCTTCTGGGTCACAGTGCCATGCTGAAATCCCCGCAAATTCTCTGTCTCGTTGTGGGTCTCAGTGTGAGACCATGTGCTTCTCCTTCTCCAGGGGGGAGCTGCAGTTTAATCCCATCAGCCAAACCATTCTGTCTGAATTTTACTTGTCAGCATTGACTCTTTGCCTTTCGTTTCAGAGGCACTTTCGCAGCCAGGCTCAGGCTCTCTGCTGGTGAGTCTCCTGGAGTGGTTAGCTCTGGTATGATGGTTACACCCTTCTTGTCCAGATTTGACTCACAGGACCAGAATGTCAGGAGAGATTGGGTTACTGCACTGAGAAGTTTCCCATCGCAGACATTTAAGATGTCACACATCTCCTCCTCTTTTACTGGCGCCGGGAGGTAAACACCTTCTTGGGGGAAGGGACTGTGTCTACCTGTGTGTCTGAGCAGGGGCCTCTAGGGCCAGGTCATAATAATAAAGGCAGCCTGTGGAATTTGCTCCCCTGGGAGGTCAGTGAGTCCAATAGAGGTCAGTGAGTCCAATAGAGTGGCTGCATTTGGAAAAGATCTGGGTAATTTTAGGAGCTATGTGTAGTTACTGTTAGGCAGGCAAAGATAGAAGTAATCAGAGCTTCAGGCTGTAAACCAATTCCTTGTGAGTAGCAGGAAGGAATTATCCCCTTCTCTCATATACCTTATTTGCATATTTGGCTACATGCATCATGGGAGATTTCATGTTCCTATTTGGTACTGCCTGCTTGCTAGACACAGGGGAATCTGGGTCTGATCCGGACAGCACAGAAAGTCTGACTGCGGAATATGAGAGGTTTGCATCAGAATCTGACACCCTAACACTCGGTGAGGGTGGTTCGGGAGCAGCAAGTCCAGTTTCTGCTGTTCTCTACCTATGATGCCACAATGGCAGATATTTGCCTTAATACTTTACACATGGATGTCAGATCACAGACTCATTCAAGTTATAGAGGAGAAACCTGAATTCATCTCCCTTCCCACCCCTGGCAATGCAGGGTGATCCCCTTCACCACATCTTTGTCCAGGCTGGTTTTCAATGTCTCTAACAGTACAGTTTCCACTTTTTTTCAGAGATTAATCCCACACTCTATGCATGCCCCATTTATATATATATAAATGGGGCATGCATGGGGCCTGCATGACTTAAATAATACTAATTTAGTATTTGTCATTTCATAGAATTTTAGGCCAAGGGGAACCTTATGACTAGGGTCCTATCAAAGTCACGGTCCATTTTGGTCAATTTCACGGTCATAGGATTTAAAAAATAATAAATTTCATGATTTCAGCTATTTAAATCTGGAATTTCATGGTGGTGTCATTGTAGGGCTCCTGACCCAAAAAGAAGTTGTAGAGGGGGGTTGGAGTTGGGGGGGGGTTGCAAGGTTATTGTAGGGGGGAGGTTGCGGTACGGCTACCCTTACTTCTGCGCTGCTGCCTGCAGAGCTGGGTGGCTGGACGGAGGCGGCTGCTGACTGAGGGCCCAGCTCTGAAGGCAGCAGCGCAGAAGTAAAGATGGCAGGTACGGTATTGCCACCCTTTCTTCTGTGCTGCTGCTGGCGGGGCGCTGCCTTCGGAGCTGGGTGCCCGGCTAACAGCCGCCGCTCTCCGGCTGCCCAGCTCTGAAGTCAGCGCAGAAGTAAGGGTGGCATTACCGTGACCCTCCTAAAATAACCTTGTGACCCCCTCCCCGAGACTCCCTTTTGGGTCAGGACTCCCAATTTGAGAAACGCTGGTCTCCCCCGTGAAACCCGCAACGTTTTTGATATGGGGACATCTGGACATCATCTCATTTCACACTACAGGCTACCAAGCTGCCATCAGAGGGCCACGGTTTTTAGCCAGCCCTTTTTAGTCCTCTAATAAAAATGAAGATAACAAGGCTGACGGCTCTCCAGGACACCTACGTGGTTCAGAACCTCCCTCAGCCAATCACATGCCTCCTTCCTTGCAGCCCGTTAGATAAAGAGGTTATATCCTGAGGGCACAGCACTAACTGGTGCTATAACCTTTCCTTTCCTAACGTCACTTAGCAGACGGAGTCACTGAGAGATCCTTCAGTTTAAATGAACGGCTTGCACTGGAAGGGCCACAGTCTAGGCTACTTGCAGGGTTTTCACTGCTGATGGCCTGGAAAAAGTGGGGGAAGAAGAGGTTGGCAGTGAGATTTCATGGATGTGCAGCCAGTACCCTATGCCAGCAAAATTACAAGGCTGACATCCTGGAGCTAGATAGGGCAAAGCTGTTCGTAACAAACAATTTAATTGATGAATGTAGCAAAATCCCCACAAGAAGGCTTCGACTTTTACTAATCCGTTCATTGCGTGAAATCATTTGGCAAATGGTTTATGCAAACATGTCAGCCTAGGGGTTACTCTTCAGCCTCCAGTACTCGCTATCCAAAATTCACCGGCTTGTGCTGTGCAATAGTCACACACTATTCTCGCTGTTTTCTGATGGGATGGCTCCCAGGTCACTGACTGCTCTCAGGGTAGCTGTGCTGATACTTGTGTTAATACTCACCTGTGCAAGAATTCGTGGCACTTTCCCTTCCTGCTGCAAAGAGCCCGTGAATACAAACTTGCTTGCACAAATGTTTGTGGGAAGTGGGAAGAGAGACTGCAAATTCTGCCAAAGCCAACAAGTGGCTTTCATCGGAAGGTATGGTCCCAGACGCTGGGTTGGCAGCATTTGGCCAGCTCTGCTTGCAGCAGTTGCTGCCGAGGCTGGGGCAGAAGGGATGTGGAACAGACAGAGGGAGAGGAAGGTCATTCATCATAATTAACCATTCTGCAGTGAGCAAAATCCATCTCTTGTTGTGTCCAAAGAGGCATCCCAACCTGTTCGGCTTAATGATTCTCAAATGGCTCGTTTTCTCCTATTTTGTAGCAGGAATAAAGCCCTTATCCTCCTTTTGCCGCAAGTTCCATTTTACATCCTTGATAACTCAACATTAGACTTTATAACAGTCAATTGAGAAAGCCCTGCGGGAGTCTTTGATATAAATGCCTTCAAGATGCAGGGCTTATAAACTGAGATAACAAAACTGTCTTTTTCCTTCCCATCCCAGGCCTGCTGTCTTAGCACTGATGTTTGTAATTCACTGCCTCGGTCTGGGTCTGTCTTCGTCTATACACAGATTGCTGTCTGTCTTTTCTTGCCTAGCCAGTAGCCATGTGTTTGTAACCGGGGGTAAATTTTCAAAAGCACCTAATGGGATTTAAGTGCTGAAGTCCCACTGACTTTCAATTAAACAGAGCCTAAGTGGCTAAGTCACTTTTGAAAATGGGACTTAGGTGCTTTTGAAAATGTTGCCCCTGGATAAGGAATTTTCCTATCTTTTCCTGCCTACCCTCCCTGACTGTTACCTCTTTGTTCCATCTGGCCTCTGCCTCTGTCCGTGTGTTTCCAGGACTTCGTTTGTCTGTCCCTAGGACTGCTGACTGTATAACCATCTGTCAGGGTTTGTCTACACTACAGCGGCACAGCTGCTGGGCTGCAGCTATGGACCTGTAGCGCTAGTCTAGACCCTTGCTCCGGCAACGGAAAGGCTTTCTTCGTCCCTGTAGTAAATCCACTCCCTCAAGAGGCGGTAGCTATGCCGGTGTCTATAATGGGGCCTAGTCAGCTTAACGACGTCTCTGAGGGAAGTGCATTTGTCACAGCCCTGAGCAACGTAACTAAGTTGACCTATGTTTTAGGTGTAAAGCAGGCCTGTCTCCAGGGCTGTCGATGCAACTACCTTTCACCAGTGCTACATTTATTGCAAAGAATAAAAAAGTGGAGTTTGGTAAAATAAGGTAGTTGCCGTAAACCTGGCTCAGCTGGAAATGGAGGCTCTAAGCAAAGCTTATTCCCAAAGTTGTTATTCTTTTCGGTCTCAACAACCCATTTAAGTAATGTTTAAACTCATTTTTTAATTCCATCCTTGCTCTAATTCGCCTGTCTTCCCAAGAAATAATGCAAAAAAATCTTTTTCTCCAGCTGTGCATTTTCCGATACAACTTTGTTTCCATTAAATTGTTCCCTTTTGTCCTCTTAAAAAGCATATTTTAAATAACAGTGCGAAAAAAATTACACCCTGCAAAAAAAGAGTACTTCACTCTGCGCCTTTATACAACAGTTATCTCTCTCAATGGATGGATGAAAACCTTTTAAATGGTCTTGAGGTGGAGACAAGAAATACAAATATTTCTAAAGCCAGATATTTCAACAGCCAACACATGGCAAAGACTAATCTTAGAAAGCTAAATTATAGAGGTGGTGTGAACCTAATGTTCTCTTTCTAATTTGTAAAAAAACACCGTTTGGTGCAAGTTGGGGTGAAGGCAGATAACTGCACTTCGGTTTTGGAAAAGTCATTTTTCCGTAATCCCTAAATTCAATGAAAGAATGTAAATCCAATCTTAAAAAAAGCCCACCCCACTTTCTCCCCAAAAACCACATTCTAGATAGAAGGGTCATAATTCATGAGTCAAGATGTATCCCCCGCTACTGCACAGCAGAGCTCTTTGAATAGTGTGTGTGTGAGAGAGGGGAGGAAAATGAAGGAGTATTTCAAACATTCACTTTGATCTGTCCATTTTCTAGCTGCTTCGTACTCAGCGAATACACGTGCTTGACCACAAACTAAGGTATGTATTGTAGGGCATGTGCAGCGACCTATTAACCAACTGGAATGACCAGTTTGGAAGCTTGCAGGCTGGCCACCTTCCTGTATAATGCTTATGCTGCTGCTTCTTCACTTGTGATTTCCGTTAAGTGCAGTTGAATACCAAAGAGAATTGCAAATAACAAAGGCAAAATTTGCCAAATGAGTTTCTCGACTGCTATTTCGACTAGTTGCATCTCATAGGAAGGCGGGGGAGTCTGCAGTCCTGCAGTGTTTCCCTAAACTCACCAAAGACAATAATTCTGAGATCTCCACCACTCTTTTGTTAACTATAGGGAGGGCTGACTTTGGCCACTGTACCTGGCCTTCAATTGAAGATTGGCTCAGAGTTTGAATTTTGAACACTGTCAAACTTGTGGGGATTGAGGGCTGAGGTTCGGGCCATCTCTGATACCCTGTGGATGTGGTTCCCTTGGCAAGCGCACACAGATGCAGCGACGATGAGGGTGGGTTAGAGGGTAGCATACAGCATGCTTTTGAAAGTGCTTTGTTTCATTCTCCTTGAGGTTCCACACTGGGCTGGCCCACTAGATGCCACCCAGTTTTCAGCCAATGTAGCCAAGTACATGGGTTACAGTGCTATTCTCACCATGACACTTTCCACTCCTAGCAGGCCCAAGAAGAGTGCACAGCTAATCATCTCACCCTTTCGTTGCTTCCCTGTGGATGTGAGCATGATCCATAGTTAGATAGCACACAGAGAAGAGGCCTTCTGGGAACAATCCCAGGCTCTAAGGGTTTTCAGAAAGGAATGGGAGAGAAACATATCCGGGTTGCTGCCTGCATCTGTGCCAGGTTGCAAACTGGCCCAAGGTTTCTCTTTTGGAATCTAAAGCTATAAAATCACCCTCATACATCATTTCCACGCTCTGTTTCCATGTACCTGACCTCTACCAAGAATGGATTTGATCTTTCTGGTTTGTTATATCTGCATGATCCCCTTACACTGCTTTTCCTTATTCCCCAGCTGTCCCACATCTGCCTGTTCATTGCAGTTCACTCCTTTCTCCTTTGGTGTGATTGAAAAAGTCTCCTCTTACCTTTGTGCCTGTGTCTCACTGCTGGTTTCTGACATCAGAGAACTGCGGCTCAGTGGATTTTTCCCGATTGATGTCATGAATGTTGCCTAATCATCATGTGCATATGTTGACCGGCACAGGGGACTCAACATTAGGGATCCTTGAGGATGGGTCACCAAGCCCAATATTTGAACTGGAGGAAAAAAAATATGAGAGGGAGATACATCAGGGACATACAGGAGTGCCAATGAAAGCAATGGATCAGTCACCGCAGAGAGATCAGAGCTATCAAACAGTGGATCAGACACAATGGCAAAGACATCTGACATGAAACAATATAAGACAGAGGGGACATCAATTAGCAACAAGATCAGCTGTTGGACCCAGTCAATTTAACAGGAAAGCAAGCCAGCCCATAGAGGAGGAAGAAATCGAAAGAGACCTTTGGAGCTAAAAGGAGACCTAGGACAGACATAAAAACAGGAAATATTTCAGAAAGAAAAACAAATTCTGTGCAGGATTTAGGGAAACAGGGCAGTGAATTAAACATCAGAGCAACGGATAGACCTGATGCAGATCAACAGAGAGATCAACAGACATAGAACAAATATCAGAGAGATGGACAACCTGAGACAGGCAGCGAGAGACAGACAGATCTGGGACAAGTACTGGGCCATATCCAGTGATGTCAGAAGCATGCTAGCTACAAGCATGTTTAAATACAGTTGTTGCTCACAGAGTTCTGGCACAGTTCCTCTGACCTGTCTGGATGGTGATTTTTTCTGTGAATTCCGCCTGCCAAACCATGCCATTGACCAGATAGTCTGCAGTATGATTTTATTGTATACAGCCATAAAATCCACATCCATACTTGTCAGAGAAATTGGGCTAGAACCCCATTAGAAACAACTGTGTTTTAAACATGGTTTCAACTAGCACATTCCTGATCTCATTGTGGACAGGGCTTTAGAGAGATAACATACCTCCCCTCCTCCCGAAAGAGAAAAGACAAAAGAAAGGCATCTGTGAGATGGATGGACCTGTGACAGAGATCAGGGTCATGGGACAGAGGCTAGAAGACACTAGAGACTTGTGAAAGACTAAGGGCTAACATTACAGAGCAGGAGCAGGCCAGTGACATATACCAGGCAAACTGCAAGTCATCCGAACAATGGAGAACACAGCTGGATAATCAATCAGAAAGACAAGGTTGAGAGGTATCAGGAAAAGCAACAGATACTTGGAGGTCAGTTATGAAGTCTAATATTGAAACTGGAAATAGAAGGACAATAACTCAAAAGCAACGACTGCTTTTTAACAGTGGAACCAATATTGGAGAGGCGAGGCAGGTATTGGAATGCAGGAGCAGTGTTTGGAGTGTAGCAAATGTCAGTGCGGAAAATCATAGACGAGATGAGAACGACTCTGGAATAATGAATCTAGTATCTGAGAGACAGATACACCTTATGTGGAAAAAAAGCTGAACAAGAGAAACTTTAAACAGTGGCTCCCTTTTGGAAACAGCCCATAAAAATGAGATGGGGGAATTCCGGGTTAATTACCTCTCAGGGATTCCATACCAAGTTTGCTAAGGAGAGAGGGACAAAGATTTGCAGGCCTTGCACATTCCACCAGGATCTGAAAGTAAAGCTGGGTATTTTCCAGCTCGTGCTTCATCATAAGTAACCTTGACTCAAGAGAGGCCTAATCTACGTGTAATTAAGGTGTGATGAAAGTGCATACCTCTATATACTTCAAAATCTAGATTCTGCAAGTGGAATTCAGTAAATAATTCTGTTGAAGAAGTGTAAGCCAGAATAGGATTTATTTCCAGCTCACTCTCCCACAACGGGATGGGTGCAACAGAGACGATAGGAGTTCAAGGTAGTACAATTTATTACTGGTACTAACCTAAGCAGAATACACTCAGGGAGCAGATCTGTTGAGCACAAAGTCATTGGTATGGTCACTATATGGAACTTAACTGAACTTTACAAAGACATCGCATAGTCTTTTAAGAATGGTTAGATCTTAGCAATTGGAGCTGAATGAACAATTCATAATGAATATCTATGTCAGTTTTTCAATCTTTTTCAATCCACGGGATGTTCACACATAGACTGCGAAGTCCTCATATTTATTTATTATTAGAACTAATTTGCAATTTTCCCCCTGTGCAAATATCGCTCTAGCAGTTCATTGGAAATATTTTTTATTTGAAATTCATGCCCTGTTCATTAGTTACATAACCCAGGTGGTACTGTTTCTGTTCCCCAGTCAGATGATTTATGAAATGGAATGGCACAGCACTGTGAATTTCAAATCTGGCAATCAACTATCCAATTTGAAATTTGCTTTTGGCGAGTCACATTTGTTTTTCCGGCATAGCAGTGCTATTGGACCATGTGTGGAAGGCAAACATGAGGAGGCCATAAGTGTGACTGAAATTAAATTCATTTTCAAATTTGAATGAACATCCACAGATCATTGCCCACCTCCTCCCCCACGCCATGATTTGCTTAGCCCTGTCACTGACATGGCAAAAATGGGCAGTGAAACAAGGGGCTTGGCATCATAACAATGGATTAAACTAAAATGACAGGCATTTTAACTGTGCGAGCCATGCCTTCTTCCCAAGAGTCACCCAGAGAGGGGCTCTTGCTGGGGTGATGCTGGAGGTCTGGTTGGGCATGGCCCCTTCTGGCCTTAAACACTTCATAGCTCTATGGGATCATCTAGGTCCAAGTTCACCCCAGAGGCTATCACACATAGCACCTGCTGCAGGGCCGCTGCGGTAACTCCACCCACCCTCACTGGGACATGAGGCACCAGGCTGGCCCAGGGAAGTGTGGTTTACCTCTCACTGCACCAGCTTCAGGGATCTGCCCCACCGTCCAGGGATACAGCAATGTCAGATTCAACCAATGGTGTCCTGCCTTGGGCATTGGTGTATGCCAGATTCTTCAGAGGAAGGTGAACTCCCACCCCTTATCTAATGCACCTGACCCCTTGCACAATGCTGTACCCTGGGCAGCGAGGACTTCCTGCCTGACTGCTGACAGAGACCAGAACAATGGGTTGTAGAATGGAATGAGATACAAGGCATAAGGCAGAAATAAGAAAGCCAGAGGGTGAGGGAAGCACCAGGGCAATACATCAGGCAGTTGAGGCAGAGCACATAGGAGATCGATGGGACAGACATTAGAGTAAGCGAGCTGGCAGCAAAGAGACAGGATCCTTTCCATTCCTCTCTCTATCTGGACAGTTGTAAAGAATGTTTTTTTCATTTAATAACACCTTCTTGTTTTTAAATGATCCACCAAGCTCCTGGAGTTCCCCCGGCATTAGCGATGTATTTGTGAAGGGAAATGCTGGTGCTGAAGATTGACTCCTAGCAGGATTTTATGAAAGCCTCTTCAGGCTCCTAGTGATTTGCAGCTGCGGAAAACAAACACAGACTGATACAAACACAGAGAGAGGCAGAAAGAGCGGTTCTCTCTCTCTCTCTCTCTCTCTCACATACCCACACCCACACACACCCCAACCAATTCATCAGACCAAGTGAACTCGAAGGGCTCATCAAACTCTGCATGGATTCAATTCTTTTAAAAAAGTCTTTAGATGAATAATACTCCATGATACTGAGAGAACCAGACTAATGTTGTGACTCTCCAGTTTTAGCCTGGGGAGGATGGGAGCCGTTGCCCTTAGTATGTTAGTGGGAGAGGGCTGAGGGAGAGAAGGCCGACCTAATTGTTCTCGCTCTTTCAAGGTGACCTGAAAAAAGGAAAAAAGATAGGCGTGTCCTTTTTTATTCCTGCCTGTGTGATGTATAAAGAAGGCCCAAAAGGTTTCTTTTTCCTTCTTCTCTACAGGGTTTCCCCCCTGCTTGTTTTCTTCGATTAGAAAGTCAGCCCTTCTCTGCCTTGGAAACTCTCAGGCTGTTTTGCTCCTAGCATTTTTGATAATATCTCCCACTGCTGCATCACCAGCAATGCAGCTCCACCACTGGGAGCTGACTCGGCAGCTGCAAAGCCAGTGGCTGGTGCACACTAGTGCTTTCAGCGCAGAGCTGTGTGGTGATTGTGCAATGGTGGGAGACTTTCAGGAAAACCCTAGTGTGAACACGAGCGATGGAAGCTGGATAATTAGTGAAATGATACCCTCATGAGAGTGGAGGGAGAGCTCAGCTGCTGAGAGGCTGCTGAAAACAATCTGTTGCTTGTTTTTGTTAAAATCTATTTCTCTTCAATGCCTAATTAACAACGGAAATGATGTCTTTGGGAAAGATTGAACACTCCAAAGCTTTTCAGCGAGGTCTGAGAGCTCCCAATATGCGTGCTCTCAGACATCCAGAAAGACCAGGGAAGACCATCCTTGACATTTCTGAGGTGAAAAACTGCAGACAAGAACCTAACTTCCCAATCCTCCATCCCATTCCTAAATGTTCACACGCACACACACACTAGGGTGACCAGATGTCCTGATTTTATAGCCCCGATATTTGGGGCTTTGTCTTGTATAGGCACTTATTACCCTCCACCCCCGTCCCGATTTGCTGTCTGGTCACCCTAATGCACACACATACTCTCCCCTTCCAAGCCTTCTTTAGCCATTAGAAAGAAGCCAAAAAGGGCACGCACCCAATTTTTGAAAACCTCTTAGCAGGTCCCTATGGCTGCCCTGAATGCCGTTAGCGGACTGGTCTGGAATGAGCCCAGACTTCAGTCCCAAGAAGGACTCACCCTGTCTTCTTTTCTACCTTGTTTATCTCTGGAGGGGCCGGGACAGTGTAAATGGAACACTTCAGTTCAGCAGCAGGAAGAGCCACTTCAATCATCAATTGCCTCTCAATGTGTATGAATTATACATGCCCCAAAGGCTCACTACGCTGCCACAATCTCTCTCTCTTTTTAGCCTTACTGGGAGGAGAACTGAGCCCCTAGTTCCTTCCTGGACGCCTGCCTCTCTCAGCTGCTGCCCTAGGCCTCCTCCAAAGAACGCAGGAATTGCTTACATGCTGGCTGGCTATTGCGCACGCAGTGAGCCACGAGGCCGACTCCAAACCATTTAAAAGCACAGCAGGAATTTTAATTATGCCCATGCAGTGGGCCCTGATCATTAATTATACCATTGAGGTGTAGTAACTGGCTTGTGGGTGATAAGAGCCCTGTGACATCCTCCCTCTTGGTCAGGAATAGTTTGTGCTCAAGGAGTTAAGACAAGGGCCTGAGAAATTAGAAAATTAAAACTAAGCATCATCATTCAGGAGTCAAAGGGCAAAATCAGCATTTAGATTCTCAGAGGATGGGCACTAAAGACAACAGATACACAGGTAGATATTCAGCTCTAGCTCTGGACAGAAACCACCCTGTGGATACAAGGCAACCCGAGGCCCCTGTGATGACGTTTCTATTATACATATCTCCTCCAGCAGTTTCAGGCCTGAAGTATCTGTCTAATGTTTGTGTAATGCTGAGCAGCTCCACTACCCCATGCAGTTAGATTAGCTATCATTATGTCTTGCACTGGAATTACCAAGTTGCAAAGTAATAGATTGGTACTTATAAGGCACAGCTGGACAGCTTTGGATTAAGTAAAAAATTGGGATTTCTTGTTCTTAACTGCCTTGAGCTGTCCTGAGCGTGACATATGAACAGCAGATTGTGAAACTGAGCCCTGTCCCTAAATCAGTAGAACATCCCCTTCCCCATCTTCTCACCTCCCGACCCACAATTGCTTCACATCTATTACCGTCACTGAACCCCTTCTGGAGTGTAACCAGATGACTCCCAAAACAACCAACCACAATTTCAGCCCTGCTGATTGACACTAGTCATTAACTTGGCCTAAGATAACTAGCTCACTTTCTGAGGGAAGCAATCACTACCAAAAAAAAGCAACCTCCAGAAACGCTTGGAAAACAGAAAGCTCATAGAATCATAGCGTATCAGGGTTGGAAGGGACCTCAGGAGGTCATCTAGTCCAATCCCCTGCTCAAAGCAGGACCAATCCCCATCTAAATCATCCTAGCCTTTAAAAAGCATATTTAATTGAGCCTTGCTTATGTCAGGCCGAACGAGCCAGACCCATTGCAGCTTCTGTTATTCGGCATCTATCAAAGTGCAATTGTGAGTCAGAGGAGAATATTCCACATGGCTGAAAGATCAATGGGTTTTGGCTTTTTCCACCTTGACATAAGCAAGGGTCCATTACATACAAGCTCTCCTTTTGAAAATATTGCAGCGATTTTGATTTTCTTTCTGAAGTGATTCTTTTCCTTGCAAGGCTGCTCTAGGTTGTTATTTGTTTATTTCTGACACTTCTTAAATGGCTGTTCTGCCAATCTGCTCGACTGTGGGTCTGCTGTCAGTTACACTGATACAGAGCTGGAGTAATTCCAGCTAAATCTACAGGGACACCAGCCGTGAGACTAAGAGCAGAATCTGGCCCAGCATCCTGAAGAATATTTAGGACCAAATCCTGCCCCTGTTGAAGTCAAGGAGAGTTTTTGCTTGATTTCAGTAGGACCAATGCTTAGTGCTTAGACCCCTTGACCCATGAGCCTGTGCAGATCCCCATCAATGGTGTGTTGTATAGGCACAAATTGGAGGGCTGGGGCCTTAATTACTACTTGGCTGGGGAGTGGCAGGTGTTTTGAGCCAGCCTCTGTCTTTATAGGATTGTGTATTTTCCAGTACTGATTTCCATCACATGCCTGACTTGAAACTGTAATAATGAACAATTGCTTTCTCCCTTTCCTTCTGATCTCAGTCGTGGAGTCAGGGTCCGCTGGCACCAAACTCAAATGCACAACGGAAATCACTGCACAGTGACATGTCTGTGTAGCTTCGCTGTCCATTTGTTTGCCTTTTCAAAGAGCTGCTGTGTTAAGCAAACATCTTTGCCTGGATCCTATCTAGAGGAGTTTGTCTGGTACAGCGTGGTTCCTGTTGGGGTGGGGGAGAGTGACTGAGTGTGTGTGTGAGATGGTGGCGGGTGTGTACCATAATTCTGGGGGGGGTGTGTGTGTGTAAGTGTGTCAAATAGTCAGCGCTGGGAGAATACCTCAACCTTTTCTTGAATATTTGCTTGAATTCCAGCAGGGTGGGTCCATATGGTGGCTGTCATGCTGACTTACGAGAGATTGGGAGGGGACTTCCAAAGCTAACAGCACAAACTGCTACGATTTGAACTAAAGAGTCAGAGTTAAGGCTATCACAGATTCAGATTTCTGCAGACTGGACGCAGATGGGCACCTGTAACACACTCACCCATGGCTTACATTCACCGTTGTGTTAGCTTTCAACAAATAATTGAACATTCCTGCCAGTGAACTCATTTGCTCGAGTAAAAGAACAAATTTGAAGCGAATAATTTCAGACCATGAAATCTGAATTGCCAACATGAGGATTTGAACTTGATGAGCCTAAGGACTGAGCTCACCCATTCAGGGAACAGAAACCTTCCACTCAAAACTAACCAACACAGCTCAGATTCTGAATATCAACGACACACAACAAGCTGCTCATGAGGATGCTGCACAGCAAGATTAAACAGTGAAAATTATTCAGCAAATAATAGTTGATAAAAATATATTTTTGAGACCATCATAAACTGCTCCTGGACAATTCCCAAACGGGAAAGAAGCTAAATCAATCCATCTGTCTATTTATCTATCTATGCTAGAAGTTATTCACTGACAGTAATATTTTCAAAAGCACCTCAGGGCCAGATTTTTAAAGGTATGTGGGCACCCAAATATGCAGATAGGTGCCCAGCAGGATTTTCAGAAGTGCCTAGGCCCATGGAAGTTAGGCACTTACGTGCTTCTGAAAATCCCACTAGCCATCTAGCTGCACCTCTAGGTATCTAAATACCTTTGAAAATCTGGCTCTTAGAGCTTAAGTCTCATTCAAAAGCGACAGACTCCTAAGTGCCTAAGTCATTTTAAAAATAGGACTTTGCTTCCTAAGTCACTTTCAGAACTTTTACCTTTACCTCCAGTGACCACTCACCATCTTTCAAGAGCATCCTAGGGCACGGCAGGACAATGTCAGAACTGTTTCCAATTCTCCCCAGTATGTTAGAGAACTTTGGCCAGGTTCTCCAATACTTTACAATGAACTGGCACAAGAGAGACGGAACAGAATTTAAAATATCTGTCAGACAAGAGGCAGAGATATAGAATTTTTTTATCTCCTCTCTCCTCCCTCACACACACTCACAGTTGTGGTCTGAGCATCTGACTGAGAGACGGGAATTCCTGGCACCTGACTGTCTCATCTGATCTACAGCATTCTCATCTGACACAAAGTTGCATCTAATCCTCTCCAAAAGAGAGTAAATTATACCAAGATAGTTGCTACTTCATAATCCCAAGGGAGAAAGGGAAGAAATAATGCAGTGCACAGGTCTTGCCTGTTTTTCAAGTGTGCTCTTGGAAAAGTGGGTGTGGCCTTTCATTAAGGAGGCTTGGTCAGGGCTACGCCTCTTACTAAGTATGACCCTTTCCAGTACTGCCAACTCCAAGCATTCAAAAATCCTGGGTCAGGCCCACCCTAACTATGATATATAAAAAATAATAAATGTGGGGTTCTTTTTATTTGTCGTCTAGCTTTAGAGCCATAGGGGCCATGTTTTCGTGCTTTTCTCTGCAGTCATGAGGGCTAGAGACTTACTTTTTTTAAATGAAAGCTGAGATTCTCACATAGTCACATGACTCCAGGAACAGAGCCCTTAGGAAAAACACCAATTAATACAACACTTGTGCTAAACATCACAAGAGTTGGCAGTACTGCCTTCCAAGAGCAGTATAAAAAGGGGAACAAGTTAAAGTGGCTCAGTGCAGTGTTTCTCGACCAGGGGTATGTGTTCTCATAGGGGTACGCAGAGGTCTTCCAGGGGATACTCAACTCATTTAGATTGTTTTTCAACCTGAGGGTTGCAGTCACAGGGTAGGTTTAGGAGGGATCGCAAGTGCAGGGCTGGCACTGGGGGAGATAAGCAGGGCAATTACCCAGGGCCCCATGCTAGGGGCGTGCTGCGAAGCTAAGTTACATGCTTCAGCCCTGGCTAGCAGGACTTGGTTTCAGCCCTGCTGCCTGGGGCTCGGACTTCAGACAAGGTTCACAAGGGATAAACAGGCTCAACTATCACCCTGAAATATAAGTACAACAGTTATATTCCAGTCGATTTATTTTATAATTATGTGGTAAAAATGGGAAATTAAGCAATTTTTCAGTAACACTATAGTGTGCTGTGACTCTTCTGTGTTTTTATGTCTGATTTTGTAAGCAAGTAGTTTTTAAGTGAGGTGAAACTTGGGGTATGCAAGACAAATCAGACTCCTGAAAGGCGTACAGTAGTCTGGAAAGGTTGAGAACCACTGGCTCAGGGCACTTTGACACTCCACAGGGGAGGTGGTGTGGGCCAGGGGCACTGGACTGCCACTCAGAAGATGTGAATTCAATTTTTGCCTCTGCCATTGCTTTGCTACATGATCTTGGGCCAGCTGCTTCCCTCCTCGAGCCTCAGTTTATCCCCATTTTACAGATGCGGATAATGCTACTGCCCTCCTTTATAAAGTGCTTTGAGATTTATGGCTGAAATGAGCTATGTACTATTATTCACACAACCTAGAGCAGGTGTAGTCAATTATTTTTTGTCACGGTCCAAATTTTTTGGTCAAGGTATAGTCAAGGTTCAGACCCAGAGAAAATAATAAAAAAAATTAATAACAATAATGATAGTCCATTCAAAAGCATCTGGCTGTCTGGATTTGGCCCATGGTCCGCCAGTTGGCTACCCCGGCCTAGAGATTGGGACGGGCACCTTTAATACATCAAAATAAGACAGGCATAAATAAAGAAGTCATACTGTCTGAGTCACATGATCCAGGATGGTGTCTGGAAGATAACTAGGCAACTCTGCTTACCAGGACCAGGGGTGAAATCTTAGCCCTATTGAAGCCAATGGGAGTTTTGTAACTGACATTGGTGGGGGCCAAATGTTTGCCACCAGGACACTTTGAATTTTCAGTACCCCTGCTAGATCAAGAACATGGTAACCTCTCAGAGCCAAGGGAGCAGAGCTGGAAGTGCAAAGTTTCTACATGGTCTGCTGCCAGGCAGAATTGCCCCCTTGTAGCCTGGTCATGGCCCAGGCCTATAATGGCAAGGACTTCATGGGAAACCCTAAGCTGCAATGCTGAAAAATCCCAAAAGACATGCAAAAAGGTGTAAGCCTGGTTAGAGAACAGCCTGCTTTTGTGCACAGAAGAGCAAATGATATTCCAAATGGTGTGGAGAACTTCCAAGAAAGGCTTTGCCACATTAGGGGCACTGAGGACAAAGAAACTCCAGCTGCAGCTCAGATCAACAGAGAGCAACCCGAAATTGTAAAGGTGCAGGAAAAACTGGGCACTATGGAAAACAGAGTGAGAAGATCGAATCTGAGGCTAGTAGGTCTGCCTGAGAGGGGAAGGAAGAGGAGATAGGTGTTTACCTTTTATAAATAGCTTTTTTAAAGGAAATCTTTGCCATAGAGGCCTCTGAGCCTGTATTTGAAAGAGAAAGAGCACACCACAGCCTTTTGCTAAAACTACCTGATGACAAACCACCAAGAGAGGTGGTAACAAAATGTGTGAAATTCCAAAATAAAGAGGCAGGTTTTCAAATTAACCACAATAACGGACACTAATTTACAATGGGGTGGGGGTGGGGAGGGAGAAAATCATATTCTTTCCTGCTGTCTGTGGTGCCATTTAGGCCCTAAGGGCTTGTCTATACTACCCCCCAGATCGGCGGGCAGCGATTGATCCAGCAGGGGTCGATTTATCACATCTAGTTTAGACACAATAAATCGACCCCCGAGTGCTCTCCCGTCGACTCTGGTACTCCACCAGAGCGAGAGGCGCAGGTGGAGTCGACCGGGGAGCATCAGCCATCGACTCACCGCAGTGAAGACACCGCGGTGAGTAGATCTAAGTATGTCAACTTCAGCTACGTTATTCAGCTGATGGATGCAGTTTATTCCTGTAAAATGATAACTGAAAGACAAAGGATCTTCCTTTGCTTTATGTTCTCCTACAAGACTCTCACAACTCTGCTTCTCTGGCACAATGGAACTCTCCACAATAAGGGTAAAGTTTGTCTGTGCAGGAGACAGAACCTTCTCAGGGGTTGGTATAGGATACTGGAATGAACTCCCCCAGTAGCTAAGGATCATCACAAATCTCAACACCTTCCACCCCAAGTGCAAACCTCATTTCTTTGTCCTTGCTATAAATACATAGCAACATGTACATTTAAAACAAGCAACCCCCTCCCTCTCCAAAACCAAAACAAAGCAAAACAAAACCTAAAACCCTACCTAAACAAGACACACCACTGTACAAATTTCTTCCACTTGAGAGGGGATGAGAGAACAAATATGTGACAGTTGTGTAATCACATTCCTTAATGCACTACTGGAAGACACTCAGATGCTATGGTGTTGAGCACAATGTAAGAACCTAGATAAAATGGAATCAAATTCTATTTAGGGATCTTTTGACATTCTTCAGAAGCTGCTGTGGTTTCCTGGATCTTCTGGAAAATCAAGATGAAGCTAATTCATCCATGGTAAATCCAGTAGATCTCCACTACCAGAGAGAACCCAGAGGACAGGAACAGAGGTGAACTCTACGGATGGGATTTTCAAAAATGCTCACTATTAGCTTCATTCTGCTCCCATTGAATTCAATTTTTAATAGGAGCAGAGGAAGGCCAATGCTGAATGCTTCTGAAAAATCTCACCCTAAAATCTTGGTCTTATATTTTCTGTATATTCCAGGTCAAGAGGGAGGTGTTTTTTTAAAAGAAAATATGGCTGTGTCACAGAAAAGCTATTGGACGAGAATGTGCTGCGATTTTATAATTCTGCTATTCTTGTATATTGAGATACGTTAATGCGTGGGGAAGACAAATTTGTTCCCCTTCCTTTATCATCTATGCAAAATTTGCATTGGATCAGTAACTAACATCTGAAATGGGGCTGCTGGTATGAAAATGTTGGGTTCTGTTCCAAGTTACTATTATAATGTCCCTAGTAGCGAGTGAAAGGAACAGGCTAGTTGGCCAGCTGCAAAATATTTGTATTGTTTAAGAGTGGGCAATATATCTGATAGGCTGGGCTGGTAGCACTGCCTGTAATTAAGGTTGCCTTACAACTCATTACAAGACCCTCTTTCAGTTACTTATGACTGACAAGTTTTAACCGTTTGGATTTCAATCAAAACAGTTCAACCACTTCTGAGAACAAGGCTAAGAAAAAAATGTTGTTTTGCCCATGTTAAAAAATTCTGGTGACCCTTTCTTTGAACTGCTCTAATGCCCCCATGCTTTGAACAGAGGCTTGAAATTTGTCAGGGGAGCAACCTTTGTTTTACGGAAGTGTCTTTTGCCATTTTAATGAAAATCTGCTCAAATTTGGCCAATTTATAAGCCTTGAAAAATCACCATTCACCCACGTTCAGGAAAGAATCCTTAGAGAGTTTAACAGCTAAAACCTCCATAGATTCCATCCCTACAGAGCACCCTCCAGCCTGTTAGAGCTCCTAGTGCTGACCATCCCCACAGGGCAACTGAAAATGCTCCAGCCCAGAGCTACAGCGGTGAAGCTGAGTTTTTCCTGGAATGGCTGTTTTCAGCAGCTCCAAACTGGGGTGGGGCTGGGCACTGGAACCAAGAGCAGGGAGCCTGTGTCTGCTGGGCTCTCAATAGCCCTCTCTGCTGGCACCTACAGGCCAGGGGGAGAGAAAGGAAAAGATGTGGACAAGGAGGCTGGTGGGATTGGGACTGGAGGAGCAGGAAGAAAAACTAGGACGGCCTGGGAAAAGAAACTGGCAATGGGAGCTGGGGGTGCAGGACAAGGAGGTTTGGACTGGGAGCTGGTGAAAGAAACGGGGTAAGTGGGAGCCATTTGGATGGAGGGAACACACTAAAATCAGATGAGGAGCTGAAAGCAGGGGAGAATTGGGACAAGGAAGTAGTGGGGAGGGAAGGTGGGCATGACTGAGATTGGATGAGGAACCTGAGGATGGAGACTAGAAACCAATAGGCAAGGGAGAAGGGAAAGGCCAATTGGAAGAGGAACCAGGAGTGGGGAACTGATCTTACCCAGGGCTTTCGGAACCCAAAGCCATGGTAACTTAACTGTTTCACTCCAGGCAGTGTCAGGAATAAATCAATGAGAACACAGAGCTTCCAGCTGATGAAGGATTGGTACCAGTAAGGGTGCTCTCATCTAAAACTGCTATTTATTAGATTTAAGCACACACAGACATAAGCAATAGGTTTAGCACATCCCAAATAATTACCTAGAATCTGAGATGATATTGAGTAATTAGCAGCAGGTCAGCGATGGCAAAAAAAAAAACAAAAAAAAACCCACCACGTTAAAATTGAAAGTTAGGAAATGCCAGAAGTAAGGTTGCACAGGCAATATTGTCTGCATACATTATGATACAGTCTTTAATTACATAATCACATACTGAGTGCTTGACTTTGCAACCTTAGTAGTGTTCTATTAACATAGTTGGTGTGTGTGTGTGGGGTGTGTGTGTGTGTGTATAGTATTATATAATTCTCCCGACTTACTAAAAACAAAAAAATACCAAAACCCACCCTTAAGAAAGAAAATTATTTTACAGCTGGGCAACTAGCCAGATCCATTTGTACACCATTAGGGATATTCTATCTTTTGCAAGAATCCAACTATTCTATCAGTAGCATGATC
This sequence comes from Eretmochelys imbricata, assembly GCF_965152235.1. NCBI lineage: Eukaryota > Metazoa > Chordata > Testudines > Cheloniidae > Eretmochelys > Eretmochelys imbricata. Next base: position 12,442,420 of record NC_135581.1, read on the forward strand.
TCAGGAGGGATAGATAGATGTTGCTTCTGTATAATGCTGTCTCCACCGACAAGCACTTATTTGGGAACAGGTATTCTTTCTATCCACTTGGCCTGATATTCATTAATAGAAGGCACACAATTCTGGTGTTAGTGACTCATAGTATTGACTCTTCTATATATATATATATGTGAGACCAATTACCCTTATAAAATAGTTTCTTGGAATTCTAATAGCTTTAATTAACATAGGCGGTGTTGCTTAATAGATAGAGCACTGGACTGGGACACAGAAGAGCTGAGTTCTATTCTTGGTTCGGCTACTGACCTGATGTGTGACCTTGGACAAGTCACTTTACCTCTGTGTGTCTCAGTTTCCCATCTGTAAAATGGGAATGATACTGACCTCCTTTGTAAAGCTCTTTGAAATCTACTGATGAAAAGCAGCATATAAAATTGTGGGACTTTTCTTATTTTAAAAATAATGAGCACTAGTCAAAAGGAAGCTCTGAAATGCAGCTGGTGGATATATGGACAGAATTAAATTCTCAAGAAAGACTCCACAATTTCATTCAATATCCAACATTAATCTTCCATAACAGAGATTAAGTATATTGATTGAAAACATTCATATAAAAGTTTATAAAACTTACAAAGACAATATTTTTTTTCAAACAATCCCCTGTGTAGGCTATTGAACACAATATAAAGGAGGAAAAGCAAAGAATGCACTAGATATTAAATGGTGCCCTAATACAGAACACAAAGCTACTGTCACAGATTTATAAAGATGTTCTGGAATATATTAAATTAAATGATTCTGGGTTACTAGTGATGCTACCCTATAGGAAGCACTGAAGGCTGTAATTACAGGAAGATTTCTAGGAGTTCAGAAAAACAATTGTAGAGGATTGCCTTCCTTGAGAAAGAAATAAAAAGATTGGAAGCTCTACATGAGGGCACAGGAAAACAAAAGCAACACAGAACACTAATAAGTGTAAAAGGAGATCTTAATATATTGCTGAGTAAAATGGCAAAACTGCAAATAAAACTAGTCAAAAGATTTTTCTATGAAAAGGGCATTAAGATAAAAGAGGTTGGCTTACCTTCTAAGAAGGATGCACCTAGGCAAGTTATCTGTCAAATTAAATTCAAACTGATATGGGGAATAAAAAAAAAAATCTGAGAACTGTGAAATCAGGTTTTGAGGATTTCTATGCTAATTTATATATATCACAACATGTAAATTCTTCGGAAGAGATACATTATTTAGAAAAGAAGATGCAATTAGGCCAGAGAAAATGAAATTCCAAACTAAAATTGAAAGGGCTACAAATAGCTTAAAACTAGGCAAACACTTGGGACCAGATGGCTTCACTGATAAGTAGAGCTGGTCAAACCAATTTCAGAAAGAATGATTTTCTGGTGAGAAAATACTGGTTTGTCAAAACCAAAACTTCCTGTGAGAACAAATTAATTTTGATGAAATTCCATTTTGAAAAAAAATATATAAAAAATTATATTTTGATACAGTCAAAACGTTCCTCTGATAATTTTGGAACAGAACATTTCAATTTTTGTTTCCATTTTTTCTTTATAGTATATATTTTGTTTTTAAAAAGTAAATGTCATAGCCAAAATGAAACATTTTGATTGATCTCAAACAATTGTATTTAAAAAAATTCTATTTCATGGGAAATTTTGAAATACTTTGTTTTCATTCCAATTCACAATAAAAATAAAATTTGAAATCATGGAATTTCCTGCAAAATGGAAATTCTGGTTCCTGCACAGTTCTAGTGCTAAGTTTTTAAAAAATGTTTTCCAGGAATAGATCTCCTTATTGAATAGGGTTTGTACAGAAATACAGAAAAGGGCAGACACCTGGAAACTTAGAAGCATGCTACCATTTCTCTGATACAAAAGAAGGAAAACCAACAAACAAGCATAGGTTCTATTGGCTGATTTCACTTCTAAACATAGACATTAAAATTTAGGACAAAATATTGACAAAGAAATTGGATACCATAAACAAACAATTGACACATAAAGACAGGTTATATTTCTGGAAGACAGCCTTCAGAGAATTTACAATGCATAATGGTTTGCATCCACTCAGCCTGGATAAAGAAACAGCAACTTGTCAGTAGCTGGAGATACACAGAAAGCCTTTGACTGGGTTGAGTGGTTTTCCTAATAAGCTCTCAAATTCTTTGGATTTGGTCTCAAATTTAGAAACTAAATAAATACCAAATACTTTATCCAAAGACCTAATGCGTTGGTAGATGGTTCCCTCACCAAATAAACACTCCCCAAGAGGACACTTCTATTTGCCCTTGCAATGGTGCTACTTGCAAAGAAAATTAGAGCAAATGAGAATACTACAGGGATCTGTATTTTAAACCAGAGAGATTTTAAACCAGATATATAAAGGCACATCTGTTCTCTTGCACATCTACAAAATATAACTTTTACAGATATATTTAACTCTTTCAACAGATTAATTCCACAAGCCCTCTCACAAATATTTTGGGATGAACTGGATATATCCCAGAATCAAATGTATGTTACCTTGCTAAGTGGATGATGTGTCACTTGTATGAACTGGCTTCTGCCTCTTTTCTACTCGTTTTATATGTTACCTATAAAAATACCTAAGATCTTCTTCAATAAGTTAGAAAAAACTTCAAGTAGAATTTTGCAGGCCTTTAAAATACAAAGTCTTTGAGTCAAGAAGAATTTATATGGCCGCCTGTGGAGCAGGCTGGTATTAGGCTTCCCAAAATTAAATATTCGTATTGGGCAGCAAATTTAAGCACAATAGCTGACTGACATAAAGATGAAAAAGGATTCATACTAATCCAAAAGGAAAATCTCCAAATCTCCCCAGGCTTTACCATGACCAAGTGTAAGGAATCTAATCTTGAGAAGCATCCTTTATCTGTGGCAATACTAGAGATCTGAGACCTGATTCCCTGTTGCCCTGTGTGGAGTCAATTACAGCGGTGTAGAGTGGCTATAAAATGCCACCAAATCAGAATGGTAGTGTGTTACACCCACTTTGTACTGGGGCAAATGACTTCACAAGGTGCAGGGCAATGGAGAGTTAAGCATTTGAACTCTCATACAAAATGAAACTGGAATAATACCCAGGGTAAGACCAGTTACCACAATTAGAAAGCCTCCAATTTTTGCCCCAGAAGGCCTCAACAATTGGGAAAGTAGCCTAGCTGAGAAAAGTGTACTCTATTAATTATTATTTGTATGGTGCTAGTGTCTGGGGGCCACAGTGATAGACCAGGAGCTCAATGTGCTAGGTGCTGTCCAACCACAGAACAAACAGCTTACAATCCAAGTATAAAACAAATGAGAATAGAAGAATAAAGACAGACAGGCAAGTGCAAGGAAACAATGAGACAATATTGGTCAGCATGATAGGCATTTGTCTCAGCACATCAGCAGCCTAACCATTGTCAAGATCTTTATAGGCCTCAGAAAAATATTTTGAAAATAAAAAATAATAATAAAAAAAACTGGGAAGGCTCTTCACAACTCCCTTTTGGACCTCTCTCTCGCTGTATAGTTTGGAACAGAAAAAAATAACTAAAATGGAAATATCTCAAAATCTAGCTGATTTGGAGACTGTTTTACTCCAGGGTTCTCAGTGGAAAGGACCCACACGTAGAATTTATAAATGCATAGAGAGTTTGAGCAGAATTAACAGAATAAGCCATCGAGATAAATGGGGAAAAAGCAATTGACTTCCAAATGGAAGAGGAAGAATGGAGTGAGACAATAACACGAGCTAGCAGCAGTGCTATTGCATGTAATTTAATAGCAATACAGAATAAGCCTTAATATAGCTTCTATTATGCTCTTTCAGATTATGGGCCTTGATGTTACTGACTCATAAGTAGTGCTGGAGAAATAGCAATGGAGAAGGGAGCTTAGAACATGTAATTTGGTTCTGTCCTAAAATACAGATGTATTGTCAGAAAATAGTAACGGTTACAAAAAAATATGACTGGAATGAAAAGTAATATTCAGTTCTCTCTGCTGGAAATAATCTAAGGAATAAGTGATACTGAAATAGCAAATGCTAAAACACAAAGTTTTAATAGAGATGTTGTCCCAGGCAGGGGAACATGCCCTGATTCAGAAAAATTGTTAAGCAGTTTCTTAAATGTAAGCACATGCCTATTCAGTAAACCACTTAAGCAGATGCATAAATTTAAGCATGTGCTTATATGCCAGTGAAGTCAATGGGACTATAGCCTCTGTGTGTGTGTGTGTGTAAGAGCTCTGCTGACTTGGATCCACGGTAAGGACATGGAAGGCTTGGCCTTCCTGCAGTGATTTATGAAACACTGTGCAGCAAGTTGTGGAAATGGAGCACTGGACTTAATTTCACAACAAAATGCAGAACATGAAAACTCGATGGTCTACTTTCTTGGGTTACATGACAAAATATCCTCACACCCTGTGGCAACGATGAAGGGAGAAGTGGATGAATGGACAGTTTAAGATGAAATTGGGCTGACTTAAAAAGTCTGCCAGTGTGCACTTGTAGAGATTCCTTGGGTGCCTTTCTGTTAATGGAGTAAGGCATAGCATTCTTTTGTACATAGGTAAGGATATTAAAAGCTGCATAGGGTGAAAGTCCCTCCATGTATGTCGGGTCCATGTATTCAGGCTTATGTGGGTGGAGCATGGGGAGGCAGTTGCAATTCAAGTGTATGGGCAGCTGGAGTATTAGGATAACAGGATCTGAGTAACCACAGATAGGTGGCCCCTCCTTTGGCCCTTCCCCAGCGTGACCTTTCTCACTGGCCCATGTGGGACCATCCTGCACAGAGACTCTTTCTTTGGTGTGCAGCTGCTTAGCCAGCACATCCTCTCATGCGTCCCCTCGGCAGTGCTAAAGTGATGTAGGGGGCCTTGCCCCTTCCCGCCACATGAGAGGGGAATTGCACCCACACTGAATTCCAGCTATTAAGATGGGCCATCGAGCATTTATACTCTCTGGGTTCAATTCACATTGTTTGATCTTTTTTCACATTACCTCTTCTTTGTTTTTAGCTTCATCTCACAGCTGCTGTGTAGATGTGTTAAACCTAAAATGACAGTAGCTAAGGATGGGATTTTCTAAAGCACTCAGTGTTGCCCTGACTCTGATAACTTTGAAGTCAATGGGAGTTTTATTTTGACTTCAAGGAGGGCAGTTAGGCCAACACAGAGCATTTTTGAATATGGCAAATGTACATATTTGGGCAGCTAATGATATTTGCTAACAGTATAAGAATGGGATGTATTGATGAGACTTCAGTGAAAAAGTTACATTAAAAAAATTTAGCTTTGAGAGAGAAAAGTGGGCTTCAAACCAGTTAAACAGCCAGATACCATGAGACTGTCTGCTCTGGAATTCTGAGAATCTCAGAAATGTAAAGAGAAGAGGGATTAGTAAGGGAAGAGGATGAAACAAGGGATTTTCTTCAGGAGAAGACACTGGGAAACTGACAGATTTATTAATGTACCAGGCAGTCTTGGAAAGTAGAGATTTCTAAAAGTGACTAGTGATTTTGGGAGCCCAACTTGAAAGACTTTCAAGGGAGCTGACTTCCAGAGAATTGATGCTCAGCACCTTCCAGAAATCAGGCCCTCATAAAGTGTCTTACGTTGGGTGCATCAAAGTACATAATGCATCCAAAATTACTAGGCACTTTTGAAAATCTTGCCCTCCTTGTACTGTACCATCAGAAGTAGCACAGTGGGAGGATATGGGAAGGAGGATATGCTCGCCAAATTCCTTTTACTGGTACACTGACAGAGAGACATCCCACTCCACAGAAGCAGTCAGCTTCGCTGTCATGTGCTTAAACACAATGGCACCACCAGAGGCTTAAGAGGCAGGCAGACAGCAGGATCATTTCTCTTTTCCATGTCCCGGTTTCCACATCACTGACAACACAGAAAACAACTTAAGAGGGAATTCAGAGGATCTGCTGAAATTTACACGGAGGAAAAAGCCCGTTTAGGTGAGTGAATATGTAAATAGAAAGAACGAGTGGCACATAATCACTGCAAATTGTTACTTAGCAAGGGATGTAAACAACTAAAAATATGTAGAGAGGAAAAATGGTGATGAATTAGTGCTAATTACTTAAACCTAATTAAAATAAGAATGGTTCAAACTGAAATATGTTAATAGCACTGAACCTGCCGCTTATGAGGGAATTTAAATACGGATAGGTAGAATACTAATGTAGCTTCATCCCTCATCAGATGGGGGTAGAAAGTCAGTGTTTTCTTGTGGGTATTGACTGCAATGATGTATTATTTATGATTTCTCCTGGAGATGGAATTTCCTATCAGGCTTCGGTCTCCCGCTCACAGGTAGATATAGATTAGCTTGGATAATGGACAGGAAGTGGAGACAATAATGAAACAAACAAACAGCTATATCCCTCAAAGCCAGATGGATCCTGAGATCTTTCCTGACTGGAAAGCAGCTGAACTGGGAGAGAGAGTAAGACAGAGGGCATAGAGTGAGGCTCAGCCATACTGAAAGCATGAGCAAGAGAAGGGAGAAATGAGAATCAGAGAGAGCAAGAAAAGGAGAAGGGGGAAGAGACCAAATGAAATAGATGGAAAGAGATGGAGAGACAAAGAGGGCCTGTGGCCTTGACAAGTCATCATTGGCTCCAGTTACATGAGTCGCTGGGGTCTGAAATCTGCCAAAGGTTACTGGATTGCTCTCTTTGCAATTAAGATAAGAGCAAGCCTCGAGTTCCAACCTAGGGCCTGGTCTTCCAGAGCATGTGTATCAGGAGCCAGTGGCAATGCTAGTGGTTCTAACTGTTCAGATTCAACACCTGAACCTAGAGCGAGGCATTGACTAGTAAGTCTCTGTAATGGGATGGGGACTCAATCAGGTATGCAAGGTAGCCTATTTCCCCTTGTTTTTTCCAACCCCGCCCCCAGACGTTCTGGTTAAACTTGGATTTAAACTTGGAGAGTGGTCAGTTTGGATGAGCTATTGCCAGCAGGAGAGAGAGTTTGTGTGTGTGTGTGTGTCCCCGGAAAAAAAAAAGGGGGGGGGGTGAGAAAGCCTGGATTTGTGCTGGACATGGCCCACCTTGATTACCATGCACATTGTAGGGAGAGTGCTCACTTTGGATGAGCTATTACCAGCAGGAGAGTGAGTTTGTGTGTGTATGGGGGTGGGGGGGTGAGAAAACCTGGATTTGTGCTGGAAATGGCCCACCTTGATTATCATGAACATTGTAGGGAGAGTGGTCACTTTGGATGAGCTATTACCAGCAGGATAGTGAGTTTGTGTGTGTGGTTTTTGGAGGGGGGTGAGGGGGTGAGAGAACCTGGATTTGTGCAGGAAATGGCCCACTTTGATTATCATGCACATTGTGAAGAGAGTTGTCACTTTGGATGGGCTATTACCAGCAGGAGAGTGAGTTTATGTGTGGGGGGGTGGAGGGTGAGAAAACCTGGATTTGTGCTGGAAATGGCCCAACTTGATGATCACTTTAGATAAGCTATTACCAGCAGGACAGTGGGGTGGGAGGAGGTATTGTTTCATATTCTCTGTGTGTATATAATGTCTGCTGCAGTTTCCACGGTATGCATCCGATGAAGTGAGCTGTAGCTCACGAAAGCTCATGCTCAAATAAATTGGTTAGTCTCTAAGGTGCCACAAGTACTCCTTTTCTTTTTGCGAATACAGACTAACACGGCTGTTACTCTGAAAAGTGTGTGACTACCCACTAATGCTCACTGTCTGAACAGCCTCCCAGCGCTCTGCGATTCACAAATGTCAGGATCCAAGCTCATGAGTGTCCAGTGCACAACAGTCACCAATTCCCAAGTGTCGGGAGCTTGCGTCTTTCCTGGTACCCCAACAACCAATCATTTCCTCAGTGTATCACAAATTGTACCTCACAACCACTCAGTAAACAACCATGTAGCACTGCACAAGGGTCACAACTCCAACTCACAGATGCAAAATGCACACCTCATTGTCAGCTCAGTGAACCTGTTGCTACTATTGGGTCCCAATTTTGGAGACCTTGCCTTTCTAAATGACAGGTCATGTACACTGGAGTTCTGGGTGCTCAGCACTTCTGGAGATCAGGTCCAAAGTGTCTCAAGTTGGGTACCTGAAAACTGAGCCAACTAATGCGAGAAGCCCCATCTCATAATATTTGCCTAAGGCAATGAGGTTTTTCCATCACATGATTTTTGTACTGGTATAATTATGCTGCTTAGGGGTGGGACTTGCTGCCTATAGTAACAGAGTTTGCTGTGTGTTTCTCTCTGTATTTCACAGGGTCTCTGCTGAGTGGGAGGTGAATGTGTTCTGCTGGGACTGCAGGACGTGAAGCAGTTAGTTGTGTTTACTTCCTCTTTCTGCCTGGTCCCTAGGCTCACACTCCTGTTGATAATAATCCCTGGAACTGTCTTTAAAAGCATGAGATCCCAACCCTAGAAAGTGCATTAAGAGGAGAGAATTTGCTCAGGAGACCCAGGGTGGGACATAGCTGGATGGAAGCCTGAATAATGACACAGTCTTCACATTCACTATAACTGCAGGGTAATCCATTGAGGCCAATCAGACCTGCCCAGTAGGGTGCTAGCACCAGGTCCCAGATGGCATGCCTCCAGTTTACGAATCCAGCAGCTTTGTATTGGGAATGCAGTTACTGGGAGCTCCCGAAATCAAGGCACTGATGTCCTTCCAAAGTCAGGGACATAACTATGAGCTCTTGCGACTATATAGTCTACACTAGCCTTGTGTGTAAAAACCCCTTACTGGGAGGGGCGGGGAGGGCCTAGTGCACATGCTGCTCCAGGGACACTGCCTTTTAACTCCTGTGTCCCCTAACCCTGCTCAGAGTAGCTTTACATGACACGGAGGTAAAAGTGGTGGCAGTTGTGGGAGCCCTGTCTATAGCAGCATTCCAACCACTGCTGGGGAGGTGGAGCCGCTGTAGCTACGGTGGGAAATTTTAGGCAAGAATCTCTAGGGTAAAAGAAGGCCCAAAAGACTGACTAAACTCCCCAAGTCCTGTCCCAGTGTGCACTGGGCTCAGGAGAAAACCTGCAGTGGCTTTCCTGGGGCAAGGACTGAACTATGGTTAGATAGATTAGAGGGCTCTTTGGTTGTTCCAAAATCCTGGTCACGGGCACAGATGGAGGATCTCTGGCTTATAACCACCATCACACCCGAGCACTGCTGTAGGGACTCACACACCCTGCAAAGCCCACAGATCAGCATGCCAGTAACATGATTCTAAGTCTCAACCCTCCAGCACAGAAACAGTCACCTTCCAGTGAACTAGTGCTTGCTTTAAAACTCCCTGCCTTTCCCCCTGCACATTGGAGCTGTAAATGACAGGTCCCTGTGAACCCATTACATGGGTCCTGGCACTGTCAGCTCCACTCTGTCTGACCCCATGACTCCTCATGAGGGGAAGTCCTGAGCATGGCTGTGAAGGAGATTCCCTCTACAGACATAAAGCAGTCAAGTGAAAGACATTTCCTCTGTTTTTCTGCTGCGCTGTAATGAATCCTTCCTCCCACTCAGGTCGGCTAAGAAAGAGAAGTTACTGTGAGTAATCCCTCTTCAGCATCTCTTGCTGTATTCGCAAAGAAATCACATTACCTTTTTTTTCCCCCTTGGACAAGAAGGAACTCATCAAATTGCAAACAGTAGAGAAAAAAACCCCAACAAAACCACCAAGAAATGCACAACAACCCCCCCCCCACTTGACATTTGCATTTCAAATGCTTATATCAGCTAAACAAATAACAGTAATTATACTATTTGCATATTTTGTTAAATAATTGTCTAAGTTAGGTGAAGAGCGTGTGTGGAAGAGGAAAGAGCTGACGCTAGCAAGCCTGATGAAGCAAAACAGCTGTTTCTTCTCTTCCCAGGTCCTGTGCTTGTTTCACAAAATGGTGATGAGATTAAAAAAAACATAGCCCTTCCTGCACAGTGAGTGACACAAGAGAGTGCGGAGTCAGCTGGGAAGTCTGGGGGATGGGGAGTGCGTGGCTGTGCAGGTTATTTAATAAGCCATTACGCTCCTAGCTGTTTATTCAATTTACCAATGGAAATCAAATGTAGCAAATAGTAAACTCAGAATAGGTGGGAGGCTCTTTGACATGCCTCCTTCCACCGGGAGCTCCTGGGGTGAATGTCATTTCCCTCCCTCCTCATGCTCCAGAGGCTCAGGGTCTGTTGTTGTGAGCTCACCCCCGTTACACTGGTTACTGAAAACTTTCTCTAATGGGTTTGCCAAATATTGCACCGAGAATAGAAAACGTTTAGCAATTCCCATTACGCAGAACCGTTGTGGTGGGCAAAGCATCTTGTAAAAGTGGCCTGGGAGAGGGCGATTCCTGCTGGAAACAGCGTGGGATCTGCCCCGCACGCACACGTACTCACGGCTGACTCATCCAGTTGTGTATTCACCTGTACTCCACGTGCACGTACACACACGCACACATGCAAACACACACTTGCCCTGCCCTTCATTCTATCCTTACTCAGGGTAAGTTCTGAACATCGGTTCTAATGCTTTCTTAAACACTCAGGCCCAGATTCTGTACTGGCTATCCACTGTGCCACTCCACTGATGTCGGTCAGTGCAGACTTTGGCCATAGGGCACTGGACAAAAAATATTCTACAGCCCAGGTCCAAAACACAGTAGTGCCCCTATTGCAAGCTGTGGTGTTTTGCACCATTGCTGAGGAACTCAGTAGGTCATTCTAGTGAAGCTCAGCATCTGAAGACTATAGGTAAGGGAAACACCATGATTTTGGGGATCCCTTCTTACGAGAAAGATCCTCGGAACACCCCAATCCTCAAAACATCCCTATCCTCATTATGTAGGCCCCAAAATATGTCATCCTGTGGGTCACCAGGAAGGGATGCATAGAGCCCTTGTGGCTCATGAACCCCAGTCTGAGAAGCACAATGAGAAAAAGAGATTATTGTAATATTTGCATTTGTTCAGGCTGTGAGGAATCTGCTTTCATGGCATGTTTTGCCAGATTGTGACCCTTACTCTCACGTCCCTATTCTCTGGCTTTATCCTATGTGCCGTGATGTTCTGTGAATTCACACGAAGGGGACATGACTGAATCTCTCCAGAGAAGAAAAATGACTCCACCTGGTAACTTCTGAAGAGGTCTAGTTGCCTCTTGGGACTGGGCAGTTAATAAAAGTCTTGGCCCAAAGCACTTTGGTTCCCAGTTGTCAAGTGAGCAGGATAGCTCCTTGTTAACCATTACAGGACCACAGGGTCTTCCTCAGGCAAACTTCCACTGAGTGAATCCTGATTAAGGACTTCAGGATCTGGTCCACAATGAGATGGAGGGGAGATTAATACCAGGAGACGCTGGGAAGGTGAAAGGGTGGGCTTAAGGTTCCTACCATCCCCACAACAAAGCCCCTTGTCTTTCTGGAACATCACATTCAAGCTGCCCAAGTAGCCCAGTGGATTTCTGTTTTCAGCCAGACACGTTCTTTTCTGTCTATCTGACGATGCCGCCTGGAACCAGAGCCCATGAGTCCCTTTGCTGCCAGTTATTTTCCCATTTCCATATCCCCTGAAATTGTGCAAAGCCCTCTCAGCTGTCATCCACCTTCCTGCTCAAGTCCACAGGCAGATGGCTAATTGAAGGGGTTTTCTCTAGCTCCTAGTACAGAATGCCCTGTGAATGCTTTTTAATCTGTAGAACTCTCCTCCTGACAAGCTCTCTCTTCTTGCCTCTATTTACCAACACCCTCTTTTTATTTATTTATTTTGTAAATCGATGGACATGAATTAAGTGAACTAGTGGAGAGGTGAAGAACCTTCTGCCTCTCCTCACAGGGTTTTAAAAGGTGGAATTGAACCAGAGCCAGAGAATCTTTTCACACCTGGCTGGAACCAGGTCAGGCAGTTAATGTGTTTCTCAAGCTCAGCGGCTACTTGCTGGAAACACACAAACACTGCTCAGCTATTTAAGTGCTGGAGGCAAGGAGAAGAAATTCCAACAAGAGACATATGTGTAGGAAAGCAGACAGGGATATGATGCATGGAAAACTAAAAGTGATGCAAGTGTGGAAAGCAATAAAAAACAGGCAGCGCAATAAAAATAGTTGTGGATTAATAGGAGAGCCCAGGAGAATATCACCGACTTTCAAACTGTCACTCACAGCCCCAGCCAGGGCGAGTGGTTTTATTAACCTCAGGGATAAGCATTTGTGCCCTTCGGAAATAAGAAATTGCAGATCTGGAGACTAAAATGATCCACATGCATCCAGTGCAACACCAACTCAAACTCCAGTTCCATATCACCCCGCACCTCCTGTTTGTTCCCAGAGCACAGAGCAGACCATCTCAGAGAGCCTACAAAAGAGGCTCCCAAATATTCTGTGGTCGAGATCTCTTTCAGGTCAGACATTTTTCTTATGGAGAGGGAGTGGCTATCCCCCTAGAAAATGAGTAGAACTGGTCAAAAATAGTCACTGTTGCTTTTGGCAATTTTCACGGGAAATTAAACAATGTTTGCTTCATTCAAAACTTTTCACTGCATTGATTTGTCAGTGAAATGAATGGTTTTGGTTTCATTTCAATTTGAGTCTCATGGAAATGAAAAGTTGTCAGGTTTTGGGGGGGAGGATGGCTCCCTGTCTTCTCCCCCGTTTCTTTCCCGTCCAATAGAAAAATGGGGGGGGACAGGCAGTAGGGGGAAAAACGAGGAAATGAAATAAAACATTTAGATTCAAATCTAATCAAAACAAAATGTTTCATTTTGATGAAAAACACTGAATGATCCCCCCCCCCACGAAAAAAAAACTTCCAGCAAAAATCTTCAGATAGTTCAATATGTCCTTTCTGTAGGAAAATACCTATTAGATGAAAACATTTAGTCCAGCTCTTTGTGGTGAAGGCCTTTCCCTGGACAACTGCACAATGGCGTGGTCCACCACAGCCTTGCACCATCCTTTACACCTGTAGGAAGTGAATGCAAAGCAGGGGTGATATGCCAAACACCCAGAGCGGCACTGTGAAAAGCAGTGGAGAATTCAAAAAGAGTCACCACTGCAGACAATGGACACTGACCCATGTCATGTCGCCATACGTGTTACCTTTTGTAACTCTGACCCAGGGCAGGCGACTGGGGCCAGAAAATGAAGTTTGCTGCCGGTGCTCCTGTGCATCACTCTTTTCTTCAAGAGAATCGGTCTTTTGTTTTGTCAGCGGTGGTTTTGGAACCGCTCCTCTGCAATAGAGCTGATCGAGCTACTTAAATCCGGAGGTTTCAGAGTAGCAGCCGTGTGTCTGAATGCATCTGATGAAGTGAGCTGTAGCTCCCGAAAGCTTATGCTCAAATAAATTTGTTAGTCTCTAAGGTGCCACAAGTCCTCCTTTAAATCCGGAGGCTCTCATCAAGAAAAAACAAAGGGCAGCTGAAAGTCATTTTAACTGGGTGGCCTTGACCTGGCATGTTGCACTTCGCAGGATGAATGCAATGAAATGGAGTGAATGGAATCCTGTGGTGAATGCAGTAGTGGCAAGCTACAAGCTAATGCCAGTCAAGGAAAGTAAAGATAAGCACAGAGGGCATGTGCTGTGATTGAAGAGGGTGCCTAGACAGAATGGCTGGGAGCGCCAATGAACTTAATAGGAGGAGGATCGGGGCCATGTTTGGGGACTGCTAGGGTGGCAGTATGGCCAACCAAGCATCCCAAAATCACGAGATTGCTTTAAAAATCAGATGGTAAAAATACAAAAAGATTGGGTTCTTTATATGTGTTTTCTGGTTTTAGAGCCTTTATCTACCTTTCCCCCACAGCCACAAAGGCTATATATTAATCAGCCTAGACGGATCTTGCAATTCATTCAGGAATCTCGTTATTGTTGGTGTTCTTCTCAAAAACCCCAGCTCCTGGAGTCATGTGATTAGGTGAGAATCTCAGCTTTTCTTTAGAAACATACATTTGTTTTTACCACTCATAGACATGGAGGAAAGCTTGAGAGCATGACCTGACTTGAGTGTACCTTCAAGGTACAAACGGCTGAAGGAAAATAAAAAGAATCCCCAATTTATTTATTTTTTAAATTCATTGTTTTTAATCCAATTTCATGGTCTTTTGAGGGTCTGACTCGCTATTTTTTTAACACTTGGTGTTGGCAATTCTGAAACTTATTTTGTAAAATGAAAGGTGAGATTCTCACATATTCACGTGACTCCAGGAGCTAGGGCTTTAAAGAAAAATGTCCAGTAGCACAAGAGTTGTGCTTAAATTGTGAGAATTGGCAGGTGTGCAATGAGTGAGAGCCAGGGGCATGGTGAACAGTGTGAATAGCTGTGGAGAATTAAAGCGAATGCTGTGGTGAGTACGGCTGTGTCTACTCTGCACAGTTAACTGGGGTGATCAACACGTGGGGTCTGAGCACCCAGGTTAGCCTAGCTTAGCCTGAGTGTGAACAGCCACACTGCAAAGACGTCACTGTGTCTTCACTCATGTTTGTCTGGGGCCATATCCCATGCTTCTTTGTGCTAAGAATCTCTAGGATTCTTTCCCAGTCAACTATGTCAATTGCGGGAGAACTTGTCTGTCTTTTGGGGGAATTGTGGGAAGTCACTAGAGGATGATTAGCATTTAATCTGGATCCTTGCTGCAAAGTGGGTGGGTTCAAGCAGAACCTGGGTTCTAAGCCACATCTCCAGCTGGGTAAGCTAGATCAGGCTTAAAGCACCACCAAAACCAGGTCAGAAGTTGTTTTTTTGTTTTTGTTTTTTTTTGCGGGGGGGAAGGGGTTTAGAGATTTAAGACTAAAAGCCAGGTAAGAGCCTGGATTAACTATGCTGTGTAGACATATCCTAAGAACTGAAACTGCGGATGAGATGAGTACATGTAATGCAGAGCATGAGTGTAAACCGAGTTGTTATCAAGAGGAGAGTGGCAGGGTGAGTGTCTGTGATAAGTGCCTAATGCGAGCTGAGCTGGGCCCTGTGTGTGTGAAATGGAAAGAGCCAGGATAGAGTGAGTGGCAAGTACAGACCACATGGCTCCGGCGAATGCCATGCAATGAACTCAGCCTGCATGAGTTCAGTGCTTGTATAACGAGCAGCTCTGCTGGGCAGAGCACGTGCAGAGTGCCTGGCCATGGTGACTACGCAGTGTGTACGATCGCTGCAGTGAGCAAGTGACAACTGTGCTGACATGCGTGAATAAAGCCGGCTCAGCGCGCGACGGCCTGTGGCGAGTGGGAGCGATCCCTGCCGCGGCAGATGCAGCCAGCGGTGCGAGGGGAGCAAACTCTGCTCTCAGTAACACCAGGGTAAACTGGGGAGGACTCCCCTGAAGCTAATGGGGTTACCCCAGTTTGAAAGAGGCATGAGGTCATTGTCACGCCCAAGGCACCGAGTGAACAGAGTCACCGAAGTGCTGAGGCTGCAGTCGTGGCAAGCGTGCATGTGTACTGGGTGTAGTACACAGTAACCAGACTGGCTTCGAGCACGTTGGTCTCCTGCAGTTCATAGTACAGCCAGTCCTTTCGCGGGGGTGAAATAGCTGTCTGGGGGTAGGGCTAATACAGCCATGTTTTAGGGACGGGATGTAGGGAAGGTAGATTTGAGGAATTCCTGATGCCTCGAATAGAAACAATGACATTGTTACAACGGAAGGTTTTTTCCCAGGTGCTTGGGAGCTGTCACGTCCACGGACGATGAGCCATTTGAGAAGATCTGTTATCTTTACAAATATTGCAGGAAATCGGATTTCATTCAATGCCCCCTATGAACAATAAATCAAATATTTGACTCTTGAACACTGACCTCAACCAAATGATTCAAAGGGGAAGAGGGAAGAGGGTAATAGAACAGGTGACCCCATTGCGTGTGGTTCTTCAACTAGATGAGCACGTTGCCACGGCAGATGGCTTTGTGCTCAGGCAGCTGAGGGCAGGGGGAACGAACTGGTGTCAAAGGGTCCCTAACGCAGCAACGGCTCTGCAGACTCAGCAGGGGAGCTGCAGAGACACAGTCTGGCTTGGAAGCATGTCCAGCTGGGTTGTCTCTCCAGCGAGTTCTGAGATTAACAGCACTGTGCTGTTCCCCTCCCCACTCCCTGGCAAGCAGGGAGGAGAACGAGGAGAAGAGAGAGAGGCACAGTGACAGAGAAGGTGAGACAGAGAGAGGAGAATAGACCGAAGGAGAGAAAGGCAGCGTTTGAATTAGTCCAGGGTCTGACGGGCTGAGTCCACGTACTTCCGATGACTGGAGAGCAGATGACACGACAGTGTGCCCTTGAGTTCTGACAGCTGAAACCTAGCACTGGGAAGAGCATCAGAAATGGGGCTATTTGCCGAACGAGGTGTCATTGTTATGTTCTGCTGAGTCAAATGCTGCTCTTGGTCACAGTTACCAAAGTCAATGAAGTTACTCTGGATTTACACTGGAGTCACCGAGAGCAGACTTTTGCCCAATTTCTTTAAATTAAAGGGAACTTTTTCTTCCCCCAAATAAGGATGGCAGAAGAGGCAAGCTTCTAAATGTCACCTAGACAGGATCAGCCTGTGCAAGTGCAGCCTCTAGAAAACACCCAAACACGCTTTGATAGAATGGGCCATTCAACCCCACCAATGCACACACAACCAGTCACTGACACATAGAGAGGGAGGCGAGACTTAAGTGAGCAGCTGCGTGGTGGCTAGATCAGGAAGGCAAGAAAACACAAACACCCCTGTAATCTTATGCTGACAGACACAAAGATCTGTTCCTGCAGGGCCTACGGGCAATGTGGGATCTGAATAGATGAAATCTCCCAAGCCAGATCAGTGACCTCTGTGCAACTCCAAACTAATCGAGATCTCTTTTTCAGCTACACATGCGATGCGTCTCTCCTTCATGCACGTAGAGAAACGTGTGTGAACAGAAGGCGTGGCTATTTTCACATGTACGTGGCTCCCGCCCTTTCAAAAATTCCAACATATTTTCCTTCCTGCTCAACCAAGAGTTTCCCAGCTCAAAATGAATTCTATTCAGTTCAGCCTGTCAATCTCTTTTCAGGGAGCCATTCTAGCTTGTGGTGGGATTAATCCTGACAGATATCCAGGAAAACGTTATTGCATCTGGATAGGTAAAGGGTTGCCTGTGGAGATGTAGGATTGGCAGATTGAGTGACCTGCAGGTGTGCTGGAGAATACAAATGTTCTCCTTCTGTGTCAGGACCTACCACAACCGTACCGAGAGCTGTGCGTACATGGGGCGATGCATGTGTATGTGTTTGTTGAAGGTATGCGAGTGTGCAGACAGGCATGCATACTTGTTTGTGTGTGAGCACAAATGTATACTTCTGAATGAGGCTGTTTGCCCACCTTTGTGTTTAAGTGTAAGCATGTGCATCTTTATGTGTGTGTGTTTTAGTGTGTGCAAATGCTGCACTCCCTTCTAAACAGGACGGGAAATCCGCTGTCAGGAGTGCGTGCACGTTGCCTGGAATATGTCAAGACACTAAAACATGCATAGAGAGGGGACAACAGAGGAAGAAGGACTTGATGATGAAACTCATTTGGGATGGAGAGGCTAATCTGACCTGATCCTCTACACTTTCGTAGTTCCCAAGCACAAGCCCTAATAATATTTCTTTCATAATTCCCCTTGTAAATCCATGTCTATTTTTTCTCCTTTTAATTCTTAATAAGTTCTAACTGGCTGAACACTTGCTTTAGCTGGGAAGAGGTAGGAGTTTTTGTGAGTGATGAGATGAAAAGCACTGAGCTGGAATAGCCAGCCAATGAAGGACTGTTAGTAGTACTGTAGGCAAAAGCCACACTTTGTCCTGCTTTCGAGACTCTGCTGTGGTTTCACACTGAAAACAGAGTCTCTGGAAAGGGCATCCAGTGGAAGGAGGAGTCCTTGTCAGTTGAACACCTCATGACAATGGGGGAGGGCCACAGTTCAGAAAAAGACATGTTTGATGCAATGGATTCCATGGGGCATTGCATGCATGAGATGGAAGAACACAATAAGGGCAGACGCAGACTTCTCAGAGCTTAGTCTGGAGATCGCAGTGTGATGTAGAGATGACATTTTGGCTGCATTTCTTTTTCTTCACAGCTGACTGCCCAATTCATGTTCTAATGACAGAACTAACTCTGCAGGGAGCTGTGTGCTCCATGGACCAGCAGCCCACATGGAGTTGCAGAGAGGGCTAATATGGGAGGCAGAATACAGAAGTGAAGAGGCTCAGAAGATACTTAGGTCAGGGTGGCTACTGAATCAATACTCCTCTTGGATCATCACGACAGAGGGAGCAATCCGGCAGGCCTTACTTGGTGAAATTCTTATTAGAGCTGGTCAAATATTAAAAAAAATGATTTGTGACTATTTGTGATTAAAGTGAGTTCAGCTAACTTTTATCAATGGGACCCTATCATTTGTTATTCATACATATTTACATAATCACCTGGCATGTGTCAAAATGATTGTGAATAGTGCTAAATGTTTCACAGCTTCTAGCTGCCATGAATGAATCCTCTGATCACTCGGACTGGTGGGAGGGTGGCATTTGCTTTTCCATTCTTGTGCGCTGTTCACTATTCATTTTTCCCTAGACAAAAAAGTTTCAGTCTTCCAATGAGGAATTAGAAAGAGTACCACATGATTTCATTCCTTACCATGTGCCCCAAATAATGTGCAGAGAACTGCTGCAGTGAACAGGTCTCCATAGGCTGCACCAGTTGTTCTGCAGACATTTGGGGGGTGGAGGAAAGTGCTAAATTGGTGACAAATATCATTGACCATGTGACTTCAGTGAGTTTTGACTACCAGGTCTTGCACTACTGAAACCAATGGGAGTTTTGCCATTAACTTTGATGGAAGCAGGATCAGGCCCTCCAGGAGTAAGGATTGCAAGACTGGGCCTGGTATCTATATCAGAGAGCAAGGGGTGTGGATGGGGAAAAGCAAAGGATGCAGAAAATGAAGAGAATGTAGGAACATAAACTATCCTCTGAAACAATCTGTGTCAAAGTCTTCCTATGCTGCTTTGTGCTTTTAAGTGAATGAGGCTAATTAACTAATTGCTTAAATTATTAGGACTGTTTTTACACTGGCATGAGAAGTTGGCATTGTCGCTAATTTCTTAAGACTCAGCGACGAACTCTTGCTTATCAGAAAATTAGTGAATCAAAGTCATTGAAGAGAGAAAATGTGAACGGGAGAAGCAGTTGACATAAGACCAGAGAAGGTGTGGGGGGAGGAGATCTTTGTTACAGGGATAGCTAAGAGCAGGAGTAGTCAATAGCGAGCCAAATCCGGACCGCCAGAAACTTTTGAACGGACCATGAAATCTTTTTATTTACTTATTATTATCATTATATGGCTTAACCAGGAGATCTTCAATGATCTAAAAATCAAAAATGAGTCCTACAAAAAGTGGAAACTAGGTCAAATTACAAAGGATGAATATAAACAAATAACGCAAGTATATAGGGACAAAATTAGATAGGTCAAGGCACAAAATGAGACCAAACTAGCTAGAGATATAAAGGGTTACAAGAAAACATTCTACAAATACATTAGAAGCAAGAGGAAGACCAAGCACAGAGTAGGACTATTATTCAATGAAGGGGGAAAACAAAAACAGAAAATGTGAAAATGGCAGAGGTGCTTAATGACTTCTTTGTTTTGGTTTTCACCAAGAAGGTTGGTGGGGATTGGACATCGAACATAGTGAATACTAGTGAAAATGAGGTAGGATCAGAAGAGGCTAAAATAAGGAAAGAACAAGTTAAAAATTACTTAGACAAATTAGATGTCTTCAAGTCACCAGGACCTGATGAAATGCATCCTAGAATACCCAAGGAGCTGACCGAGGAGATATCTGAGCCATTAGCAATTATCTTTGAAAAGTCATGGAAGATGGGAGAGATTCCAGAAGCCTGGAAAGGGGCAAATATAGTGCCCATCTATAAAAAGGGAAATAAGGACAACCCAGGGAATTACAGACCAGTCAGCTTAACATCTATACCCGGAGAGATAATGGAGCAAATAATTAAGCAATCAATTTTCAAACATCTAGAAGATACTAAGGTGATAAGTAACAGTCAGCATGGACTTGTCAAGAACAAATCATGTCAAACCAATCTGATAGCTTTCTTTGACAGGGTAACAAGCCTTGTGGATGGGGGGAAGTGGTAGACATGGTATATCTTGACTTTAGTAAAGCTCTTGATACTGTCTCTCATGACCTTCTCATAAACAAACTAGGGAAATGCAACCTAGGTGGAGCTACTATAAGGTGGGTGCAAAACTGGTTGGAAAACCATTCCAAGAGAGTAGTTATCAGTGGTTCACAGTCATGCTGGAAGGGCATAACAAGTGGGGTCCCACAGGGATCAGTTCTTGGTCCGGTTCTGTTCAATATATTCATCAATGATTTAGATAATGGCATACAGAGTACACTTTGTAAAGTTTGCAGATGATACAAAGCTGGGAGGGATTGCAAGTGCTTTGGAGGATAGAATTAAAATTCAAAATGATCTGGACAAACTGGAGAAATGGTCTGAAGTAAATCAGATTAAATTCAATAAGGACAAAGGCAAAGTACTCCATTTAGGAAGGAACAATCAGTTGCACACATACAAAATGGGAAATGACTGCCTAGGAAGGAGTACTGCAGAAAGGGATCAGGGGGTCATAGGGGACCACAAGCTAAATATGAGTCAACAGTGTAACGCTGTTGCAAAAAAAGCAAACATCCTGCTGGGATGTATTAGCAGGAGTGTTAGCAAGACATGAGAAATAAGTCTTCTGCTCTACTCTGTGCCTTATTAGGCCTCAGCTGTGTCCAGTTCTGGGTGCCACATTTCAGGAAGGACGTGGACAAATTGTAGAGAGTCCAGAGAAGAGAAACAAAAATCATGAAAGGTCTAGAAAAGATGACCTATGAGGGAAGATTGAAAAATTTGGGTTTGTTTAGTCTGGAGAAGAGAAGACTGAGCGGGGACATGATAACAGTTTTCATGTACATAGAAGGTTGTTACAAGGAGGAGGGAGAAAAATTGTTCTTCTTAACCTCTGAGGATAGGACAAGAAACAATGGGCTTAAATTGCAGCAAGAGAGGTTTAGGCTGGACATTAGGAAAAACTTCCCATCAGGGTGGTTAGCCACTGAAATAAATTGCCTGGGGAGGTTGTGGAATCTCCATCACTGGAGATTTTTAAGAGCAGGTTAGACAGACACCTGTCAGGAATGGTCTACATAATACTTAGTCCTGCCACGAGTGCAAGAAACTGGACTAGATGATCTCTCAAGTTCCTTTCCAGTCCTATGATTCTATGATTATTATTATTGTACTGTGAAAAAAATGTTCCTCTGGACTCTGGACTATACCTTGACCAAAAAATTTGGACCTTGACAAAAAACAATTGACTACCCCTGGCCAAGAGCATCTCTGACTGAGGAATCAGCATTTGATTTTTGCCACTGACCAAAGAGCGCTACTTGCCAGTATCCCAGTGCTGACATCCCCCTCTACCCAAATCTTCCCACAGGCTAAAACCAGAAGATCCCTTGTGGATGGATATCAGTGACTGATCAGTAACAAGAGCATTTCCCACTGGATCATCATTACCAGGCACATAAGCAGTGTCCCTGACAATCCCACTCTGTGTACAATGCTGCCAATTGTGTATCTCAGATGCTTTCCTGGGGTCCTACACAAAACATGGTGTGCAGGGCTCCATCCACCTATGACTTCCCCCTTGTTTCGAGCATCCGTCCTACTTCCCTGACCTGGAACAGAGGCTGATTTGGGAGGAAGGGTGAATATTGGAGAAGAAGGATTAAGTTTAAAGGCTAAATCAATTTTCCAAGGTCAGAGCTCTTGAACCAACGTCAACAAAGGAAGGACCCTCTCAATGTAAAGAGTGCCAGCCCTCTTAGAAGAAGCTATATGTCCTGCATACCTAGACACTGCAAAGGCTGTGCACTCTGCATCAGACCATGAAAACAACTTATTTTCAAGCCTTGTTTCCTTTGCTGTTGCCTTTGGGAGTGAAATAACTGCAAGCTCAATCCTGCGTGTGTGGCTTCCGGAACTAATTGGTGTTTGCTGTACTACAAACACTCAGTCTTGCAGAGCTTGTGAAAGTGAACAAGAACCTAACTAACCAAAACATGATAGCCCTTATTATCACACTAGTGAGCTAAAGGAAGCACATGGTCAGGAACAGAGGCTATCCAGGACCCAGATGCTGACCTGGCTGTGACTATGTTTATCGCAGTGCGCCCATCCGAGACTCTCTGGATTCATGTGCAATATATACAACAATTCAATAGAACTTGTCAGCCCAAATGATCTCCCCTGAATGACAGCCTCAATTTGACCTTGAGAGTTAGAGCAAACAGATGAGCCTTGCACCAGGCCTTCTAGGCCAGTACAATTGTTTTTTGTTTTGCTAGACCAAAAGGGGAAGTGAATTCCAGACCAAAAGGCTCTCCATGAAGAATACATTGAGTATTCAGTCCCCCACAGTAAAATACCTAGGCCTGTTAAGAGAAGCATCCCTGCTGAACTCAGTGGTATGGAGGGAGAGAGGTGATCAGCCAGCAGCTGACAATGTGGGGATTTTTGACTCAAGATCAGCACCTTGAATTGCAAATTAGGAATCAGATGTTATACGGCTCATGTGGCTAATAATGTTAAGCACATAATTATCTGTGTTCCACACACACGTCTCACGTCAGGAAGACAGATCCAAGTGAAAGTGCCAATCTGTTTGGCACGACAAAGACAGACAAAATATGCCATCGTATCCATAGGCAGCCTTAAGATTCCCCTTCCAGCGGGCAGCCAAAGCTAGTTCCCAAGTGGATATTCCAATCGACTCCATTCGAGTCCGCCAACTGGTGTCTCTTAGTTTCTCCTGAAGGACCAGTACCCTCAGGACAGCTCCTTGTACTGCATATGCATAGCAAGATAGGCCTGCTGCTCTTTTCCAAAACCCGGCTATCAGCTGTAACCAGATGGAATTCCTGCTACTGCTTCCTGCTCAGCCAATACATACCCAAGGTTTGGGCCTCATTGGTCGGTTCTGGGGTGCGCCTGAGGGTAAAAGCTTTTATTTTGGAAGTACAGGTGTGCTCACTTCTGGAGCTGCGAACACTGAAATGGAGCATGCAGAGGATTAAATAAGATAGAGTCCAGGGTCCCAGCCACCAGCTTGGTGGGCAGTCAGAGGAGACTTATGGCACACAGTACATGGGCTTAGACAACTGGAGAATTGGGGGAGATTTAGACATCACCACCCCCAAAATTAAGAAATTGCATTTATAAATAATGTAAGCACCGAGTTTGGAATAGAAGCTCATTTATTTCACTTTATTAGAAGTGGGCAAATGTAGTCATGGCACAAAACTACCCCTTAAAGGTATATTCAACAGCTATTATTTTATTAATTTTTAACTCTAATCCCCGCCCCGCCCCCAGAATAACAATTGTTGTCTCCACCCCTGCAGTAGTTCCCAAATACAAGTTGGTGTGATTCGTTAGTGGATCTACAAAGCTGCAATGTATTATATGGATCTATGGGCCAGATCCTTAGCTCCAGTAAATAGACATAGCCCCATTTACCCCAACGGATCTGGCCCAATATACACTTGCAACATTTCTGCTAAACTATGCACCAAAACAGACCCTTGCCCACCCCCCAGCTGACTGTGGAGCAAGGCACAGCCTTCTTTCGGCCAAGGTTCTGCCCAGAACATTTGCCCCTCCTGCAGACTCAGTGGGAGTTTTTCCATTGACTTCATTGGGCTTTGGATTGTGCCCTTAGAACATGAGCTCTTTGTGACAGGAAGTGTATCTGACCTTGTGTACGCAGCAGAGGAACCTTGATCTGAGCTGGGGCCTCTAGGCACTCCTGGAATAACTAATAAGTGCGTAAACCACAGAACTCAGTGTCAGAAACCTGGAGTCTAGTCCCAACTCTGCCACTGACTCAGTGCGTGACTTTGGGCAAGCCATGTTGCTTCTTTGTCCCAGAGTTTTCTGCGGTGTTCCCTGTTAGCAACCTCCCCCTGTTAGACAAAAGAGCTGGGCAACTTAGTTAAATGTTTGTGAAGTGCTTTGAGATTCTTTACTCCATCAGGACTGTTCTTATTGTTTCTGAAACTGGTGGCTTAGCAAAGAAATTCTAGCCCAGATCTGATCTGCCCAGCCCAAAGGGCCACAAGCCAAGCCTACCCAGTCAATGCCATTCTTTCCCACGGCACTCAAAGCAAAAAAGAAGGCACTGCCCTATGTGCCACCTGCCATTGCACTCAATGCAAAAGCAAGGAAATTATATTACCAAGGCTGCTCCGCCCTTAGTCCCTATAGCAAGGAACCAGCACCCTACAACCAATATTGCCTGCTCTGCATGCATCTGGTGACCCAACAGAGAAATAAGGACCACCATGGGGCTCTGAAGACCGCGTGAGCAGAACCTTATCACCAACAGCTGCAGATATTCTAACCCCGCACGCTGTATGCCTCTGAAGGCACCAGGGGAAACGCACGCAGGGGCAGAAACTGCAGCATCCTCTAAAATGGTGCATCTCACTCTCCTCCAGAGTGACAGCCAAACCCTCAGCTGGTGCAGAAAGGGGGCAGGGCCATACGCCCACCTTTGCCCCTTGTTCTATGGCTATTGACTCTAGCACCCCAGGGTTGCACTAAAAGAGTGGGAGCAATGGGATTTCAGCTGCCCTTGCATAGGGCTCCCTGAACGCTTACACACCTCCCCAAGGGAGCCAGGAGCTACCCCAGCATCTGTACGGTCAGGGCCGTCCTCTGCACCTGCACTAGGCTGTAGAGGCATTGGTGTCACCTAGAGGAGAGGATGCCAGGAAGGTTGGTCACTGCTCCAGGCTAATAAGGACAGGGACTCTGCTATCACCCACCCTGCATCAGGGACGTGCCACCTGCCACTCCATTCGGGAGTTGATTGTTATTTGTGTGCGTTTCCTGACAGTAACCCCATTGCAGGTGTCACGGTGAGGTGACGGTAGGGAGGGAAGATGCCTCGGATTCAATTTACCGAGTGCCTCTCTCCAGTGCAGTTGCAAGTGGGAATCAATTTCCCAGAGCTGCCCTTTGCATATTTTAGCCAGAGGCAGATTTACACATATTTAAATACAATACAAATCCACCCAGTCACCGTCAGAAGAGGCCGAGAGGACCTCTCTTTTTCTTACTGAATGTAATGCTCATGAAAGATGCCAGAGCAGGAGCAGAGGATAGGTCTGCTTATCCCCAGACCGGATGCAGCCCAGGCAGGGGCAATGCATGCAGCCCCCACACTGCCCACCAGCGTGCTTGAACCTTGACCAGGCAGCTCCATGGGTTGTGCTGGTATTGTGCTATAAGCAGGCACAATCCCGCAGGGAGCTGGGCGGTGAGGGTGGGGCAACCACCCCATCCTTGGAAAGGGTGGAGCGTACACTCCCCACCACCCAGGATCAGCTCCATTAGCCAGTGCAGAGGAAGGCTCTGATCCTCCCCTCTCTATGGAGGCTTGCATCACTGTCGGCAGCAACTTGGAGCAGTCCTTGCAGTCACAGATGTGCAAGGATTGCCCTTGCACGGTTTCCCCACGCCCTTGTGCAGGGATGGGAGTGCATTTTCTTCAGAGCACCAGGCAACACCTGTGGTATTGCGGGGAAAGGATTTAATAGATCAGACTCCAGCCCACTGCTGACTGAGAAACCAGAACTTCAGCTCAAATCCAGGCACAACATGCCTCAAGAGTAGGGAAATCCCTTTGAGATTGGAGAAGTTTCATGGGAATACCCTGCTGGGTAAAAAAATAGGGCATTGGGAGATCTCTGTGCAGATACAGGAGCACAATGCAACGCTTTCAAACACGCGCTTGACAAAAAGGAGCACCGTGTTACATGATTAAATCCCCCAAGTACCTGCAGGAAGTGGGAAATACATCCTGCTCATCAGAGCTGTAAAACCTGCTCACCTGTTGAAGGAATTAATCCTTTTTGTGCAAACAGAGAGTGGCAGAGCTGTGCACGAGGAAATCCTGTCTGAAATGAATCCCTGATAAAGAGGAAACCAAGTTAAAAGGAGAGTTTTGCTGCCCGCCAAGGCTTTAGGTTTTTAAAAGGACTCCAGTGGAATTACTGTATTAGCCAGCTATTGTGAGCCGGGATTTCAGAGAAACCACTCCTCACGGCCACAGCAGCAACTGGGAGCGTAATGATCCGCATCTAGAAATTGAGGAGAGGGGAGAAGAGGAAGAAGTGAATGGAGAAGGTGGAAAGGGGAAAGAGAGACAGAGAGATGCAGCAGGAGTAAAAGGGAGAGGGCAGGAGATGCAGACAAGGAAAGCAGTTGTGGGGAAAGAAGGGAAAGCCTGAAAGAGAGAAGAAAGGGAGAAGAATGCGGCAAGGAGGAGAGAGACCACCCTGATGGCAATGGCATGACAGAGAAGAGTAAGATTGATTTCTGGAGCTTTTACGGATGAATGCACAGACTGGAGATGAAAGGTGGCTATCACCCCATCTATGGATAGCCCTAAAACCAGGTTTCAGAGTGGCAGCTGTATTAATCTGCATCAGCAAAAAGAACCCGGAGTCCTTGTGGCACCTTAGAGACTAATGAAAGCTGATGCTCAAATAAAAGTGTTAGTCTCTAAGGTGCCACAAATTCTCCTCATTCCTTTTCCTAAAACCAGGCACTCTCTGACACGTGTCCAAAGAGCACACAACAGGAGGGCAAAAGGGACGCAGGCAGAGAACAGGCCCTGCCAGGTCTCCAGACACACAGAGGGGCAGCCCAGCCAATGGAGCGCAGCAAAGGGAAAGGAAAATGTGTGCGCATGGCTGTGATAGACCTTTGAGGATGGGGAGCTCTTTGGAGAACAGGTAGACACTTTCCTTCTCTTTAGCAGATCCCATTGCTAAAGATTACCCTCCCCCAAGACCCCCTTCCCCCAGCATGTCCTCCTGATTTCTCTTCCTATTGCTTTTCAGGCCCTGAATGCCATTTATTTTTGCTTGCTTGATTCACTCATTCATTGAATAAAGGCATCATCATTATTATTATTATCCTCCTCATCGTCCTCCTCATCACACATTATATTATTTGCATTGCAGAGCTGGAAGATTTCAGGTTGAGGCAGGAAATTTGTGCAAGTTGTTATTACCGCAATCAGATGAAGTGAGAATTGGATCTGCGAGGGGCTGCCAGAGTGCATCTCTCCCAGCAGGAGGTGGAGGCTCTGGCCAATCACGGGAGGCCGCGGCTACACTGTGCAGGGCCTCTCATCAGTCGCAGACATGTCTTAGGCCTCCCTCCCCCCTTCCCCACCCAAAGCTCCCAGCAGAGAATGGGGAATGTGTAAATGGGGGGAGGCATCAGAAAAGGCTTGGCGAGATTGCACATTTTCTGCCTTTCTGATGGTATTTATTAGGCAACGGAAAATAGCTATTTTACCATCTGCCTTGTAAAAAAAAAAAACAAAAAAACCTCCAGCCACCCTCATTAAATTAATGGAATGTGCAGCTGCTGTACGCAGTGTTCTTCTTCCTGCCATTGCCCCTGGAGAATCCCTGCTCTTGGAATCACACCGATTGGAGCCGCTGAGAATAGCTGAATCTAGCTGGGGGCTGTGGGACAAATGGCTCTGAGACCAGGTCACACATACTCGGAGAGTGGAACTAGAATGCTGGTCCACTCCCAGGCCACAGGCCTCTAATCCCATCCACTGAAGGAGAACTCTATTAGCTCTCTGTAGCGGAAGGCCCCTGGTCTTCTCAGTAAGCCCATCCACTTGACGATAACATCACTCCCTCACAGATACACACAAAGCGCCTGGTTCCCTCACAGGCTCCTGCTGCTTTGTGCCACTCTAGCAAGATGACACAGGTGTCAACTAATGCCAAGTGGCGTTGCACTCACTTTAACTGGCCAGCTCAGTGGGGTGTACAATCTTTGTGCATCACCAGAACAGGTCAAAGCAATCACAGCATGACATTACGGGGAGGTTGTAATTCTTTGCGGGCAGGGACCGTCTTTCTGTTCTGTACTGGTACAGAACCTAGCACAGTGGGTTTCTGGTTTGTGACAGGGGCTCCTAGGTGTTACAGTAATGCAAATTATAACAACAACAACATTACACATTGCACACTCCTCCCCGCAACACAATTTTCCAGTTCTTTTACCTGGGACTGGTTTCACTAGGCTAAAAGAAGTTCCTTCTTTGGAGCTAAGTCTGGTTTTAGCGTTTTTCATTTCACATCTGATCCTTTGAGGTGCTGAGCACTCTCAACCTCTCCCAGAAGCCAAAGGGAGTTAAGGGTGCTCACCAGCACCTCACCCGACTTCATCCACACAAGTGGCTATGCCTCTCTCTGCTCCAGGCACCCAGGAGCTTTCGTGAAGTCCAAGGTGGCATACGTTGTATATATCACTTTTGAAGGAATAATCAGCTGTGTGCACAGAAGTGAGCATGCAAATTTGGAGGCTGGCTGAGAAATATGTTCCAAAATGTCCTTCACAGATGAGCCTTCCCTCTGCGTTCTGTGTCTGGGAGAGTTACCGCTATCATTATTTAGCATATGCAAACCTTTCAGCCAAAGGATCTGAGCCATCTTCTCACTTGCCTCCTTGAGCCCAGGAAGATTTGGCTTATACCAATCCTAACTCCTGGGAGACTTTTTCATGGCACTGAGTAATGCACCCCTGCTGCCACCAGACCTATCAACTCCATCCTACTTGGCACCAAGCAGCTGCTTCAACACTGACTGGTTTAAAATCAGGTTTTCATTTTGACTTTCTGTGGAGTCTAAAAGGGGAAAAAGTATTTGAGTGTGAGGAGTGATTCCAGAAATCCCCACATATGGGGACACAGGGGAGCAGTTCCAAAGTTTCTGCATCTCTGAAGGCTTCTAGGAGTCACTGATGCCACTAAGTGCTTCCCTAATACAAAATGACTTGATGTGACAAAATGGTGTAGCTCTTGACACAAGATGCAGGCCTGGACGTTAATACTTCCTGATCCTTATTTGGTTCTACCAATTCATTCAGCACCAAGGACAGTGGCCAACTGGTTGGTCTTCATCTGAACCAATAAATCCAGCTCAATATGATACCTCTATGCTGACATAGCATGTTGCTCACATGCCTCTCCTGGTGCTGTGAACCCTCTTGCTTCCCCAAAGATCTTCTGGGCATTTGGGTTCCTCCTTCAGAGCTGTGATCAATCCCCCTGAGTCCTCCCCCAACACCTATATGTGAGGGTCTCTTGCTTCTTATAGGTAGATCCTTGACCAATATGGTCCTTTATGTGCCTTACTGAGTTTGATGACTTGGGAGGGAGGCGTGGGGGGTGTCTTATCTGTATGGCTTCTGAACTATAGATGGTTTTATGAACTTGTATCATGAAATTACTGTGTCGTGGAAAGTCTATATCTATGTGGACCCACTTTTAGTTAACAGGGTTGCATCATATCTCTGCCAGGCCAAACAGAATGGTGAGTCATCAGCACTCATGATGGTCTATTCAAAATTAAACATCTTTGGACAATGGGTTTGCTCTAGCTGGGAGAAAACACTTCCTCCTTTGGTCTGAAGGGAGAGGGGGTTGGAGGTAATGGAACATCATCGAAGGGGAGAGGGGAGACAAAAGAAGCCATTGACCCCAGAAGCAGTCTATAAAGGGAGGAACTAACTGCAGGGGGGAGCCATTTTGCACCAGAAAAGAGGAGGGAAGCTGCTGCAGGGACAGGCTAGGCAAGGGGGTGAAGGATTCCGCTTGACTGATGGAACACAGATGATCTCCCAAAGGAAGGGTGAGCTAGTGATAGGCATTGCGTTTAGCATGTTTGATTGTTTTCTATGATCTGTGCTCTCCTGTGCTTTATGTGATTAAATACAAAGGAGCATAAAGATGTTAGCCTGGCAACGTGGGTGTGTTTGGACTGCTTCACAACTGCTGCATGCCCCTAAGGGAGTTACACTGTCAACCAGAAACTTCCCTACTTAGGGGTGAAGTTCTGGGAGAGAGGGATGTTTAAGTTCTGGGGTGTGTGAAGGGTCAGCACTTCCAGAGGGGCTAAGTGGCTGGATGGTGGGTTCTGACACTTCAGGTGGGGGGGGGGGGGAGGGCACAAATACAAGGTCTGTGCCCTGAGAGTGTATCTAGGGACCATGACACTGGGGGAGTGGCTGGGCTCTGGTCACACTCCAGGAGCCTGAAACACCCCAGGGTTCCAAGCACAGAGGCTGGGATTCCATTCAGAGCAGTCCTGGTGGGTGGCCAGAAAGGGGAGCTTGCTAGGATCTGTCACCCTGAGAGATGTCGTTAAGCCAACCTAAGTGTGTAGGTTTCAGAGTAGCAGCCGTGTTAGTCTGTATCCGCAAAAAGAAAAGGAGTACTTGTGGCACCTTAGAGACTAACAAATTTATTAGAGCATAAGCTTTCGTGGGCTACAGCCCACTTCATCAGATGCATAGAATGGAACATATAGTAAGAAGATATACATATACACATACAGAGAAGGTGGAAGTTGCCATACAAACTGTAAGAGGCTAATTAATTAAGATGAGCTATTATCAGCAGGAGAAAAAAAACTTTTGTAGTGATAATCAAGATGACCCATTTAGACAATTGACAAGAAGGCGTGAGGATACTTAACATATCTAGTTTGCATACTAATATTAATACCTAGATACCATTAACTTGGGTTTGAATAGAGACTGGGAGTGGCTGGGTCATTACTCATATTGAATCTATTTCCCTATGTTAAGTATCCTCACACCTTCTTGTCAACTGTCTAAATGGGCCATATTGATTAATGCTACAAAAGTATTTTTCTCCTGCTGATAATAGATCATCTTAATGAATTAGCCTCTTACAGTTTGTATGGCAACTTCCAACTTCTCTGTACGTATATATAGATCTTCTTACTATATGTTCCATTCAGTGCAGCCAATGAAGTGGGCTGTAGCCCACAAAAGCTTATGCTCTAGTAAATTTGTTAGTCTCTAAGCTGCCACAAGTCCTCCTAAGTGTGTAGACACTGCTAGGTTAATGGAAGGGGGGGTGGATTTATTACTATGATGGAAAACCCCCTTCCGTTGCTGTAATAAATATCTTCACTACCGCGGCAGGAGCTGCAGCTGTGTCACTGTGGTGTTTGTAGCACACACCCACCCTGAGGAGCCTCCTGCTTCTAAACCTACTGCAGCATCCATGAGGGAACCTGTGAAAACCTGTTTGGAAGATCTGGCCCCAAGACAGTGAACAGATATCACCTTGGTAGGCTTGGCCTGTGGGAGAGACGCTGCCTCAGAATCAGCAACAGAGAAAACTAAAAGGGAAATGGCCTCTTGTATTTCACTTTAGGAGAATGAAATGGTGCAAGTTATACGACTGCATTGTGGTCCAATTACTTTGTGCCTAAATAAATCCTGACATAATAAACCCTAATACCGCCAAAGAAGCTATTACTATCCATCATAAAAATAATCCACATTGAAAAGCAGAGATAAACACCTCTCCCCAGCCGAATAACATGGCTCTAGAGGATCAGTTCCAGTCAAGGACCATAATTTCATGTTTACCCAATCGATGAAGGCAGCTCCAAAAGGAAACTCTCTAGTTCCAGGCAACTTGCTTGTTTCAGCTGTTTTTTCTCCCTTTCCTTTATGTAGTTTTCTTAGAAAACCATGATTGGGAAAAAGAGAAAGAAAGATCAACCCTAAAAACCAGAGCTCAAACTGAAAATTCCGTAGGATGCTCTCTCGTCTTGATTTACACCTGTGTGTCATTCTACCTTTAAATGGCACGAGCTAAGGTCAGAATGGCAACCTGGCTGCTTCATCTCAACTACGCATTCCCTGGGTTGTTACACGTTTATAGCAGAACTTTCCTGTCCCTGGTAACGTATGCTTTTTTGACAGTTGAGTGTAGGTTTTGTAACTGCAGCTATATGTACAAGCATGTGTGTGTGTATATATGTAATACACAGTCACACATGCGTGTGTGTGTCCACCCATGTGTACAGGTTTCTAGCAGAGCTGATCAACATTTTTTTGTTTAAAAGACCAAAAAATGGCTTTTCAGTGAGAAAACAAAACCTGGAATTTTTCTAAAAATTTTCAGGTTTTTTAGTAAAAAAAAAAATTTCAGTTGGTGGATTTTGAAAAATGAAACATTTCTTCCCACACTGAAAATCCAAAAAATGTAAGGGGAAATTTAGAAGTGTCTCACTCACTCACTCACTCACTCACTCACATAAATTAATAAATGCTTTTGAAAATGTCATCTTTTAACCACCTCTTGTTTCTTGTATGCAAGGACATCGCAAATACATATGTAAGAATGTATTTGCGTGTGCGCCCACACGTGCATTTTGGCTGTTGTGCGTGCAGAAGGACATGTTTCATGGCCCTGCATGCAGGTGCATGCTGGCAACTGTACGACTGTTTTTCATGTCTGCATTTGAATATGTCGCGTGTTCATATGTTTTATATGCATCTCATTACTGTGCACATATATGGTAGTGACTATGCATTATATGTACTGTAGCTGTTTGTGTACACACGTGTATGTATTGTCAATTATGGATGTGGGTGCATTTTGTACACGTATCTAACGTTTTCAGAGGCAGTTGGGTGTGGATGCACTCAGTCTGTGTGTCCATGCGCACATGGGCCTGGCTCTGTGTGAATGTCAGTGCTCGGTGATTGTATGTATGAGTAGGTATTGTGAACACAGGAGCATGTTTTCACATACGTTTGAACATGTGGCAGCTAGCTGAGGGAGTGAAAGGCAAGGCACATCTCAAAGATTTCAGGTGACATGCTAGCTCTGGGTGGAGTAGAGGTCTTATGTAGTAACTAGGATTCTGTGACACCTTCTCCAGTAATCAGGTTATAGTCATCGGCTGCCTCCGCTCAGAAGAATGTTTCCACTTAGTGCTCCAGAGGCATTAGCCAAGGATGAGCTCCAGTGATTAGTCAGTTTATAAACTTTGTATATATCGTTTCCTACTTGGAGACTCAAGGTTGTGAAAGGAAGAGCTTTTTAACCTTCTGTGGGCTCTGTCCAGCCAGGCAGGATCCTGTGTCTACCTACTTTCATCTGAAGAGACAGTAAACTAAAGGCCTCCTTCTTCACATCCCCCTGTAGGGTGAGACAGGATAGCAGTGATGAAACATGGAGCTAACAGTGATGACCCTGCTGACCCCGCTGCTGGGCCTACAAATAAATAATGGAAGGGCTAAGGAGCTATTTCATTTAATTACCGTGGGCTGATTAAGCTTCCTTTCCCATGGAGATGACCTATGTTCATAGGGGCCTATGTGCGTAGGGATGTGTGTGATTCTCCACAGATTTGGCAATGCTAACAAACGTGAGTGCCTGCCAATGATTAAAGGAAACTTTTCCTTTTAATTTGCTTTGATTTGGGTTGATGGCTTTGTGAAGTCGGACACTCAGCTCTAATGATCTGTGAAAGTCTCCCCGCTGTGACTTCCCGGCTGCAGTGAGAAAAATTCCACAGAGAGAGACCCAGATCAGAGAGAGAAGCATGTCATTTGCAATGAGACCTCACATGCTCAAGAGTTTGACTGTCTGAAAGATGAAGCCCTTGGTCTGTAATAGGAATGGGGGAAAAGATCATTTTCTGCTGGCTTTTGTCTCTCTGCCGGGGGGATGAAAGGAATCAAGCTTGCGTCTTCAGCTGGTTGGCTTGGTTACTGGGAGGATCAAAGGGACTGAGTGATGGCAGACAGTCTGCAACAGTTGCGGACTTCATATACAACATCTGTATCCTCCAGGTACATTCGTCCTGATGCTTGCGGCATGTCCTCTCCTCGCACTCTTTTCAAATGAAGGGATTAGTTGTTTAGTATTTGTTAATGCAATACCATATGTGTGCATGGCCCTTTGCAATGCAGACAGGATACTTAAACATAGTTCCATTGCAGTAGCTCCCATAAGCTACGTTCAGGATTGAACTAGGCACCGTGCACACTTATGTGAAGACATGGTCCTTGCCCAGAGGCGTTTACAGCTGGAGCAGAGATGAAAATCCTAGCATACCAGTGGGAGCAGAGTTGGGTCAGACCTGAGCACTAAGAGTCAAATAGGGAGAGGATTGATTTGGAGACCATTCATTCACATGGCGAAAAAGACAACAAGACACATACTGAAACAAACAAAATCATTACAACACATGTATGCATGGGAGTTGTTCCCCATCAAATATCTGCGAAGCCACCATGCTGTCCTCTCAAATCCTTCCTCCATTCTGCCATGATGCTGCCAAACAACTGACTGATGGTAGGTGGCTGGTTTGCTGTGACCACTGCTTATCGTGCTGATCACAATTGTCTTATCGGTGCCTTGTGCCCCCTCGTCTCTTGTTAAAGCTAGTCTTGTACTGTAAGCTTTCCAGGGCTGTATCAGAAAGCGCTACTCACCCCTGCACAGCGCTGCCTCCTGCTGGTTCTGGGGATTAGCTCTCCCCCCGGCTGATGCCCCTTCTGGGAGTGGCACTCCATCACTCCACTTTTTCCTCTCTCTATGGCCCCGCTCTCAGTCCAGGAACTGCAGCCTCCTCTTATTGACTCTGCCCTCCGCCCAGGTCACTATGCGGTTTCCCCCACCGGGGGTATCAAAGTCCCTCTACATGAATAGTCTTGGGCAGTCTTCTCTGGCACTGCCCTAATGGTACCACTTCCCCAGTGGCCGGTAGGGGAACCCAGACCCGCCCATTACTCTGGGTTCCAGTCCAGGCACCTTATAACTGGCCACTGTGGGCTGTTTTCCCTCAGACCCAGTTGCTCCTTCCTGGACTCCTTCTGGTTCCTCCTACACTCTCTGGTTGTACCAGCTCAAACTCCCTCCTGCCAGGGAGTAACTACAGATTATAAACTCTGTAGCCTCAAACACATCTCCCAGGGAGTAACTGCAGACTACTTCCCTGCAGCCCCCTTCTGTTGCCAGCTTCCTGGCTTTACAAACCTGGCCCAGCTCCTCCCACAGCTGTAGTTCATCAGCCCATTAGACCATAGCACTCCCTGGCTGTCCTCTAGGTGTCGCTTATAGGTTAAGTGGACTAATTTATTGCTTCAGGCCTGGTGTGGGGTGGACACCCCATCTCTGGGCAAGGATCACCACTTTGTTATCTGATTGTATAACAATGGGGCCAGGGCCTCTAAGTGCTACGGCAAAACAAACAGATAATAGTAAGATCTGGATGCCCCGTCTCTCAGAATAGACACTGTACACCTTCCAAGTCACATGATGTTATTGATATACACTTCTTCATCGCTGTTGCTGATAGTCTGTTCTTACTGGCAGGGCTACAGAAACACCCACCTTCTGGTATGAATGAGACTCAAACGGAAGCAGCTACATTTACTGACTCCTTTATTCACCACCTTCTCCCTGTCACTACGTTTCCAACAATGCCTGAATTCAAAGCAAATGTGAAACATACACCGACAGTTCAATCCCTCCCCTCAGGCCAATGACCTTTTCTGGGCTCCTGTTTCTGAGGTCTGAGATTTGCCTTAGCAGCGAAAGAGTGAAAGATCCATTGCACAAAGCCAGATTGGCTTCTGCTGGAGTCATGGTTTTTCCTCCCCAAAGGGGTCTAAAATGGGATGACCAAGCAGCATTGGCACAAAACTCCGGACAGAGGGCCTGAGGAATCCTATGGAGAATGACCCTCAATATGACATTGTTGGCTCTTAATTCTTAAGCCTGCTTTGGAAGGATTTCAGCAGATCCTATTTAATCACTGCAGTCCCTTCGTCTCCTCTGTCTCTGTGGTGTGTAGTGTTACGAATTTTCCTCAGCCCTCTCATCAGCTGGTGTAGGGCACCCACCCAGGTATCTCCTTCTAAGAACTGGAATGCTCTCACAAGTTCTATTCTTCTACAGTGCCCAATAAGCAATAAAAGGTGGGTGCTTGCTCCCTCTATTGCAAACCAGCAGCCTTATAGACACAGAGAGAGACACATGAATCCGCAGAAAGCACTAGCTCTGCTGTTTAACTACAGAAGTGGGCTGAAGGGATGCACTTTCAGTTCTCAGTGCTTTTAACTCACAATGCCTGGAGTGCTTGTTTACTAACGAGTAGCTCAAATATCACTTGCTTAATTTTCCCCCTTTGTACACAAGGGGACTCTATTTCTTCTTAACAAAGGGCACAGCTTCCTGCAGGTGTTCTATGAACTCCCAGCCATTTGGGTTTCGCTGTACATACCATTAAATATTTAAGCGCTTGTCAAACTGTAACACTTTTTTTTAGTTTTGTTCCATTAGCTGTGTTTCCAAAAGCCACCACTGGAACTAACAAACATTTATTTCTGCTGAATCCAGCTTAGAAGTTATGATCTGAGAAGCTGTGAGACAGGACAGGATGTTCTGCTGCGGTGCCTATTTTTCCCCGTTACTGCTTGGGTGAGACGCTGCTGGCTTTGAAATATTGTTTTTATTCCTAACTTAGAAAAAATAAAATAAACGGATTGATTCTGCTGTCTGCTTGGTTCTCTATTACCTGCTAAAGAAGTTACACAGGGAAGCCAAATAACTGATTTTTATGTAAATTTGGGGTTTGTCATTTTAGATGTCTCACTTAATTTGTGTTAGTCAGTTGCTAGATCCATTCTTTCTCTCCTGATTTGTCCTGAAATGTGAAATGAGGTATTGTCCTCAAGTCATTTTCATGTCAGCTGGGAATGTGTATATGGCATTACATTATTTTTAATACTATAACATAAGACAACAAACACTAAAGAAAGCAAGGAATGAATATATTTGTTCACATTAGGAGATGGGACAATGTGAATAAGTGGTTAGATCAGGGGAATGGAGACCGGAACTCTTGGGTTCTTATGTTTATTATTAATACTACAGCACTCCAAAGCAATATCGGGAGCCTGCTGTGCTAGGTGCTGTTCAAATACATAGAAAATGACAATCCTTGCCCTAAAGAACTTACAATCTAAATAGGCAACTTAAACAAGGAGGGATGAGGAGGTAAGTGACTTCTGTAGGTCACACAGCAGGTCAGGGGCAGAGCAGAACCCAGATCTCCTGAGTGCCAGTCCGGTGCCCTACCCTGGGACCACGCTGCCTCTCTACAGCAGGCTGATGTGTCACTATAGGTATGTCACCACTGCAGTAAAACACCCATGCCTGGCTCATGTTAGCTGACTCGGGCTCACAGGGTCAGGCTGCAGGGCCACAAAATTGGAGTGTAGATGTCCAGGCTCCATCCCAAGCCCCAACATCTACACAACTGCTTGATAGCTCCCAGCCGCAGGTGTTTTATTGCAGTATAGACATACCCATAGTGATCTCAAGATGGTAAGAACCAAGGGGAGATTTTCAAAGGCACCAATAACAATAGGGGGGCTTAACTCCCATTCACTGCCACTCTTCCAGTTCATTCTTTGCTATGCTTATCTTAAATCTATGTGACCTGCCTGGATAACACAGTGACTGGAGACCTAAAAATACCAAAGACAGAAACCTCAGGAAAGTCACTTTCCCATCCGTGCCTCAATTTACCTCCTCTGTAAAGCAGAGACCATGCTGCTTATCCGTAGGCTTGGAAGGATTAGATTTGTATTGTCAAACGTCAGTGAATGCTGATTTCACCACACACGCACAAAAAAATCCATCAATAATCATCAACATTTGGAGACAGGCAAAGTAAGAAACATGCTGCTTGAGAACTTACTACAGTGTTATTTAAGGATATTTACTTGGCATCGTTTGACAGGTGATGCTGACAATTTGTGTTTCAACAGTTATAAGGCTTTACCTTTTTGAATCTCAAGATCGGCTGTAATTAAAGGATTATTGCATGACACCCACTGTTGTCTGGCCACCCCCATCATTTCTTGCAATGGTTACAATTTAAATGGACAAAAATAAAAACTGCTTAAACCCCAAAATTTTGCACAACTATGAAAACGAATAAAAAATTTAAAAATGCTTAAAAATAAACTGATATTAAATTATAAAAAACAAAACAAAAAATAAATGTCTGCCAAGCCTGCTTATCCACAATGCAGGGGTATTATGAGGTGTAATTATGTTGCTGTTAAAAAGTGCTCGGAGATGCTCAGACAAAAGGTTTCAGAGTAGCAGTCGTGTTAGTCTGTATTTGCAAAAAGAAAAGGAGTACTTGTGGCACCTTAGAGACTAACTGTTCCTCAGACGTTCTTGTCAACTGCTGCCCACCCTTGATTATCACTACAAAAAAGGTTTCCCCACCCCCCGCGCTCACCTGCTGGTAATAGCTCACCTTAAGTGATCACTCTTGTTACAGTGTGTATGGTAACACCCTTGTTTCATGTTCTCTCTGTATATAAATCTCCCCACTATATTTTCCACTGAATGCATCTGATGAAGTGTGCTGTAGCGCAAATAATTTTGTTAGTCTCTAAGGTGCAACAAGTACTCCTTTTCTTCAGACAAAACGGTTTATGGAGCTTGATTCTGCAGTCCTGATCCACAGGAATCCAGGAGACCTTGTCATCTAGTATTCATGATAAACTCCCACTAGCTCTCAGTTGACAAGCGATCTAGATGGATTCCTCCACCTGATGAAATTAGCAGCTGGTTTGAATGGAATAGAAGGTCTTTTCCTAGGCCTCACATAGAGCCATTTATTGGACTAATTTAGGGGAAAGGATAACATTAAAAGAGCAATTTATTTTCCCAGGAACTTTCAAAATTCTCAGTCCTCTCTCTTTCTCACTCCTTATTTCAATATATCTGTGTCAGAAGGAAAGTGTTTCATCCTCCCAACCCCCTTGCCTTTGCTTTGATCCTCCAGCAAAGTTGTAACCCCCTGTTTGTGACATCACAGTCAGTTGCCATGGGAATGTCACAAACTCAGCATTATGACTTCACAGCTGGATTATCTAGGAAAGGATGGAGTGCGAGGGAGACAGCACTTGTTTAAACAAAACGTCTTTGGTAATTAGCAAAACTGGCAAGGAAAATTGTGATAAAAACACAAGATAGGAGCATAAATCCATTTTATAAGTATGATCCATTTGAAAGTGATCCCAAGTGAGAAAGAGCTCTTTAATGGCCCTTACATTCTTAAGTAAACTGAAAAAGTCAGGGAATACAAGTATGAAATTATAGTGATTTGTTTTATTGAGCTTGTCATTGGATAATTAAGGAGAGGATTATAAATTGGAACATTAAAGGGCATTGGAATGCTCAGCCCCGGTCTCCATTTTAGTGATTCCACTTTTGGATCTGCAACTGATTGCACCTAATTTGTGTATGCAAACAAGAGGTTTCCATGTGCATGTCTGATGCACACCTACACTTGTGGATGCTAGCTCGTGCACACATGAATCAAAGTGCACAAAACCAGGTGCGCTGGGGCTGAAAATGTGCCCCTGTGTGTACACAGACAGCAAGAATGGTAACCAATGGAAGGTGAAATCTGGTGGTGGTGGCGGCGATTAAGGGTGGTTAGAACCTGACATCACAACATCTGGTGGCATACAAACACTGTCTCAATGCTTTTTGTCACTGGCATTTCATCATGCCACATTTAATTAAAGAGGTTGTATATGCTCTGATACAACGTGTGAGTGGTTTGGATGGAGAAACCCAAAACCAGCTCTGGCTGTCTAAGGGTACAATTACATTGAAATAAACCACCCTGCAACAGAGAGTCTCAGACCCTAGGTCAACTGACTTGGGCTCACGGGTCTTGCACTATAGGTAGAAAAATAGCAGTGTAGATGTTCAGACTCAGGCTGGAGCCCAGGCTCTGGGACCCGCCCACCTCACTAGGTTTCAGAGCACGGGCTCCAGCCCAAGCAGAACTGTTTACATGGCTATTTTTACCCTCTAGTGTGAGCCCGAGTCAGTTGACCCGGACTCTGAGACTTGCTGCCGCAGTGTGGACGTACCCTTAAAGTATAAAGAGAAAAGGTGCTGTGAAGAGAACATATCATGGATGAAATACCTGGTGACGGACCATCACTGCCCCGTAGCTGCTATAGAGGGGAACAGTGGGAGAGATCTGCAGAGCAGATCAAACCCAGAGGCGGTAGACATGCCCCCTCTCTAGCAGGGAACAATGAAAGTATTGCTCATTATTCCAGCTCTAATTCCTCCTTCTTGCGCTCTCAGAAATTATGCACATACACTGTAAAGAAACATCCACATAGACAGTCAACCCCATGCATACTGAAGACAGTAATAAATAAGGTATCTCAGAACTTATCTATTACCAGTGAGGAGATTACTTTATGTAGTTGCTGGGTGGAAAGCCCCATCCCCAAAGGAAAAACAAATCTCTGTGCACAGCCAATACTCTTTCCTTCCAAATCACACTAAAACAAAACATGGTAGGATGAGCCACACATGTTAACCGAGATGCAATTGGAAGGATACAGGTCAGGGTAAGGAGTAAACAAAAAGAGGTCTTCAACTAAGGTCCTCGATTTCAAAAGGGCAGACTTTAAAAAATTATGGGACTTACTTAGGGAAGTGGACTGGTCTGAAGAACTCAAGGATCTGAATGTGGAGGAGGCTTAGAATTACTATAAGTCAAGTTGCAGAAGCTAGCTGAAGCCACCATCCCAAGCAACAGGAAAAATGTGTAGGGAAGGGTTACAGACCAAGCTGGATGAGCAAGCATGTCAAACGGGTGATTAAGAGAAAGCAGAAAGCCTACAAGAAATGGAAGAGGGGAGGGATCAGTAAGGAGAGCTACCTCTTGGAGGTCAGAAAGTGGAGGGATAAAGTAAGAACTGCCAAAAGCCAAGCAGAGTTGGACCTTGCAAAGGGAATTAAAACCAATTGTAAAAGGCTCTATAGCAGGGGTTCCCAAACTTGGTTTGCGGCTTGTTCAGTGTAAGCCCCTGGCAGGCCGCGAGACACTTTGTTTACCTGAGCATCCGTATGTACGACCGCTCGCAGCTCCCAGTGGCTGCAGTTCGCCGTTCCCAGGCAATGGGAGCTGTGGGAAGCCTGGCCATGGCTTCCTGCAGCTCCCATTGGCCAGGAACAGCGAACCGTGGCGACTGTGAGCTGCAAAGTGGCCGTACCTGCAGACACTCAGGTAAACAAAGCATCCCGCGACCGTCAGGGGCTTACCCTGAACAAGCCACAAACAAAGTTTGGGAACCCCTGCTATAGCCATATAAATAAAAAGAAAACAAACAAAGAAGAAGCACTCAGGATGAGATGGAGATTAAAGATAATTTAGGCATAGCCCAACACCTAAACAATTACCTCAGGAGAGGTATTTCCAGCAGCGATACGGAAGTGTTGACACCATTATACATGGCACTGATGAGACCTCATCTGGAATACTGTGTGCAATTCTGGTCTCCTAGGTTTAAGAAAAATGAATTCAAACTGGAAGAGGTGCAGGGAAGGGGTACCACAAGGATCTGAAGAAAAAAAAACCTACCTCATGAGAGGAGACTTGAAGAGCTTGGCTTGTTTAGCCTAACCAAATGAAGGCTGAGGGGAGATATGATTGCTCTCTGTAAATACACTAGAGGGAAGGTGTCAAGGTTCCTCCCACACTCTGAACTCTAGGGTACAGATGTGGGGACCTGCTTGAAAACCTCCTAAGCTTACTTTCACCAGCTTAGGTTAAAACTTCCCCAAGGTACAAATTAATTTTATCCTTTGTCCCTGGATCTCCACTGCCACCACCAAACTCTAACTGGGTTTACTGGGAAACATAGTTTGGACACGTCTTTCCCCCCAAAATCCTCCCAACCCTTGCACCCCACTTCCTGGGAAAGGTTTGGTAAAAATCCTCACCAATTTGCATAGGTAACCACAGACCCAAACCCTTGGATCTGAGAAAAATGAAAAAGCATTCAGTTTTCTTATAAGAAGACTTTTAATAGAAGTAAAGAAATCCCCTCTGTAAAATCAGGATGGTAGATACCTTACTGGGTAATTAGATTCAAAACATAAAGAATCCCTCTAGCCAAAACCTTAAGTTACAAAAAAGACACACAGACAGGAATAGTCATTCTATTCAGCACAGTTCCTTTCTCAGCCATTTAAAGAAATCATAATCTAACACATACCTAGCTAGATTACTTACTAAAAGTTCTAAGACTCCATTCCTGGTCTATCCCCAGCCAAAGCAGCATTAAGACAGCCACAGACCCTTTGTTTCTCTCCCTCCTCCCAGCTTTTGAAAGTATCTTGTCTCCTCATTGGTCATTTTGGTCAGGTGCCAACGAGGTTACGTTTAGCTTTTTAACCCTTTACAGGTGAAAGGATTTTTCCTCTGGCCAGGAGGGATTTTAAAGGGGTTTACCCTTCCCTTTATATTTATGACAGAAGGAGAGGAGTTATTTAAGCTAAATGCTAATGTTGACACAAGAACAAATGGATATAAACTGTTTAAGCTTAAAATTAGACAA
Organism: Eretmochelys imbricata; assembly: GCF_965152235.1. NCBI lineage: Eukaryota > Metazoa > Chordata > Testudines > Cheloniidae > Eretmochelys > Eretmochelys imbricata. Next base: position 12,484,881 of record NC_135581.1, read on the forward strand.
AGGTTTCTAACCATCAAAGGGGTGACGTTCTGGAACTGCCTTTCAAGGGGAGCAGTGGGGGAACCTACTGGCCTTCAAGGCTGAGCTTGATAAATGTATGGAGGGGAGGGGATGATTGGGCTGCCTATAATCTGTGGCCCATTAGCAACTGCCAGTAGCAAAAATTCCCAACAGCCAGAGATGGGACATTAGATGAGGAGTGCTCTGAATTACCACAGAGAATTCTTTCCCAAGTTTCTGGTTGGTGGGTCCTACCCACCTACTCAGAGTCCAAATTATCACCATATTTGGGATTGGGAAGGAATTTCCCCCTGGGTCAGATTGGCAGAGATCCTGGGGGCTTATTTCCTTCCTCTGCAGCCTGGGGCAGGGGTCACTTGCAGGTTTAAAGTAGAGTAAATGGCAGATTCTTTGTCTTTAAATCATAATTTGAGGATTTTAGTCATTTAGGCCAGAGGTGAGGGGTCTATTACAGAAATGGGTTGGAGGGGTTCTGTGGCCTCCCATGTGCAGGAGGTCAGACTAGAAGATCCCAATGGTCCCTTCTAGCTAGGGTGACCAGATGCTAAATACAAAATATCAGGACCGCCGCAGGGGGAGCACCTTTTCAATTGTTACACTCACCCAGCACGTTCGGAGGTGGGAAATAAATCTTGCCAGCGAAGAAAGAAGTACCTGCCGCCGAAGCCCATCAGCGACTGAAATGCCCGCTGCCAAAGTGCCGCTGAAGACCCGGACGTGCCAGGTGAGTATAACAATTGAAAAAGAGCTCCCCCTGCCTGTCACCGCTGGCTAAGGGAAAAAAAAGACGGGCCTGAAACAAAATATCGGGACAAATGGCATCCTGACCGTACTTTGGTCAGGACACGGGACAAACTGCTCAATATCGGGACAGTCCCGATTTTATCGGGACGTCTGGTCACCCTACTTCTAGCTTTAAAGTCAAGGAGTGTCATGGCAAAGCCTAGCCCACTTTCAGCTTAACCCATTTCCTTTCAAGTTCTGCCAACAGCCCCACTCACAAAAACAAAGAGCCTGTTTCACTGCTCACCATCATAAATTCTTGATGCATCTATCTGTATCTATGAGACTGTGTTTGAGTTGATCTCAAGCAGTAAAATCCACAGCTAGATTTCAACCCCCCAACATTTCGGCTTCAGCCCCCAACTAAAACCCCTCCAACGCATTATTAAGGATCTACAACCTATCCTAAAGGATGACCCAACACTCTCACAAATCTTGGGAGACAGGCCAGTCCTTGCCTACAGACAGCCCCGCAACCTGAAGCAAATACTCACCAACAACCACATACCACACAACAGAACCACTAACCCAGGAACTTATCCTTGCAACAAAGCCCGTTGCCAATTGTGCCCACATATCTATTCAGGGGACACCATCACAGGGCCTAATAACATCAGCCACACTATCAGAGGCTCGTTCACCTGCACATCCACCAATGTGATTTATGCCATCATGTGCCAGCAATGCCCCTCTGCCATGTACATTGGTCAAACTGGACAGTCTCTACGTAAAAGAATAAATGGACACAAATCAGATGTCAAGAATTATAACATTCATAAACCAGTCGGAGAACACTTCAATCTCTCTGGTCACGCAATCACAGACATGAAGGTCGCTATCTTACAACAAAAAAACTTCAAATCCAGACTCCAGCGAGAAACTGCTGAATTGGAATTCATTTGCAAATTGGATACTATTAATTTAGGCTTAAATAGAGACTGGGAGTGGCTAAGTCATTATGCAAGGTAGCCTATTTCCTCTTGTTTTTTCCTACCCCCCCCCCAGATGTTCTGGTTTAACTTGGATTTAAACTTGGAGAGTGGTCAGTTTGGACAAGCTATTACCAGCAGGAGAGTGAGTCTGTGTGTGTATGGGGGTGGGTTTTTGGAGGGGGGTGAGGGAGTGAGAGAACCTGGATTTGTGCAGGAAATGGCCTAACTTCATTATCATGCACATTGTGTAAAGAGTTGTCACTTTGGATGGGCTATCACCAGCAGGAGAGTGAATTTGTGTGGGGGGGTGGAGGGTGAGAAAACCTGGATTTGTGCTGGAAATGGCCTAACCTGACGATTACTTTAGATAAGCTATTACCAGCAGGACAGTGGGGTGGGAGGAGGTATTGTTTCATATTCTCTGTGTATATATAAAGTCTGCTGCAGTTTCCACAGTATGCATCTGATGAAGTGAGCTATAGCTCACGAAAGCTCATGCTCAAATAAATTGGTTAGTCTCTAAGGTGCCACAAGTCCTCCTTTTCTTTTTGCGAATACAGACTAACACGGCTGTTACTCTGAAACCTGTCATTATGCAAGGCACTGCATTTAGCCGTATGGAGTGGAAATCTATCAACTGCATGAAAAAACTTGCACAGATACAGACAGACATCATCTTCCTTTCCAAATGCAAACAGATGGACATCGTACCAAAAGGACTGAAGGTAAAAAATCCATTACAATCTACATACCACACAGACTATGCTGACAGCTTGTGCCACACGCTCTCAAAGAAACTGCGGAACCACCTGATCAACATCCTCTACAGCAAACAGGGAAAGATTAAGAATGAGCTCTCAAAAATGGATACTCTCATAAAAAACCAACCTTCCACACAAACTTCCTCGTGGCTGGATTTTACTAAAACTAGACAAGCCATTTACAACGCACACTTTGCTTCTCTACAAAAGAAAAAGGACACTAAACTTTCTAAACTACTACATGCTACAAGGAGCCACAGCAATGGTTCCCTCAACCCACCTAGCAATATTGTTAACCTATCCAACTATACTCTCAGCCCAGCAGAAGCAGCTGTTCTATCTCGGGGCCTCTCCTTCTGCCCCTCCACCCCCATGAACATGATACAGTTCTGTGGTGACCTAGAATCCTATTTTCGACGTCTCCGACTCAAGGAATATTTCCAAAATACCTCTGAACAACATACTAATCCACAGAGGTCTCCCTACCAACACTACAGAAAGAAGGATTCTAGGTGGACTCCTCCTGAAGGTCGAAACAGCAGACTGGACTTCTACATAGAGTGCTTCCGCCGACGTGCACGGGCTGAAATTGTGGAAAAGCAGTATCACTTGCCCCATAACCTCAGCCATGCGGAACGCAATGCCATCCACAGCCTCAGAAACAACTCTGACATCATAATCAAAAAGGCTGACAAAGGAGGTGCTGTTGTCATCATGAATAGGTCGGAATATGAACAAGAGGCTGCTCGGCAGCTCTCCAACACAAGTTTCTACAAGCCATTACCCTATGATCCCACTGAGAGTTACCAAAAGCAACTACAGCATATGCTCAAGAAACTTCCTGAAAAAGCACAAGATCAAATCTGCACAGACACACCCCTGGAACCCCGACCTGGGATATTCTATCTACTACCCAAGATCCATAAACCTGGAACTCCTGGGCGCCCCATCATTTCAGGCATTGGCACCCTGACAGCAGGATTGTCTGGCTATGTAGACTCCCTCCTCAGGCCCTATGCTACCAGCACTCCCAGCTATCTTCGAGACACCACTGACTTCCTGAGGAAACTACAATCCATCGGTGATCTTCCTGAAAACACCATCCTGGCCACTATGGATGTAGAAGCCCTCTACACCAACATTCCACACAAAGATGGACTACAAGCCGTCAGGAACACTATCCCCGATAATGTCACGGCTAACCTGGTGGCTGAACTTTGTGACTTTGTCCTTACCCATAACTATTTCACATTTGGGGACAATGTATACCTTCAGATCAGCGGCACTGCTATGGGTACCCGCATGGCCCCACAGTATGCCAACATTTTTATGGCTGATTTAGAACAACGCTTCCTCAGCTCTCGTCCCCTAAAGCCCCTACTCTACTTGCGCTATATTGATGACATCTTCATCATCTGGACCCATGGAAAAGAAGCCCTTGAGGAATTCCACCATGATTTCAACAATTTCCATCCCACCATCAACCTCAGCCTGGTCCAGTCCACACAAGAGATCCACTTCCTGGACACTACAGTGCTAATAAACAATGGTCACATAAACACCACCCTATACTGGAAACCTACTGACCGCTATTCCTACCTGCATGCCTCCAGCTTTCACCCTGACCACACCACACGATCCATCATCTACAGCCAAGCTCTGTGATACAACCGCATTTGCTCCAACCCCTCAGACAGAGACAAACACCTACAAGATCTCTGTCAAGCTTTCTTACAACTACAGTACCCACCTGCGGAAGTAAAGAAACAGATTGATAGAGCCAGAAGAGTTCCCAGAAGTTACCTACTACAGGACAGGCCTAACAAAGAAAATAACAGAACGCCACTAGCCATCACCTTCAGCCCCCAACTAAAACCCCTCCAACGCATTATTAAGGATCTACAACCTATCCTAAAGGATGACCCAACACTCTCACAAATCTTGGGAGACAGGCCAGTCCTTGCCTACAGACAGCCCCGCAACCTGAAGCAAATACTCACCAACAACCACATACCACACAACAGAACCACTAACCCAGGAACTTATCCTTGCAACAAAGCCCGTTGCCAATTGTGCCCACATATCTATTCAGGGGACACCATCACAGGGCCTAATAACATCAGCCACACTATCAGAGGCTCGTTCACCTGCACATCCACCAATGTGATTTATGCCATCATGTGCCAGCAATGCCCCTCTGCCATGTACATTGGTCAAACTGGACAGTCTCTACGTAAAAGAATAAATGGACACAAATCAGATGTCAAGAATTATAACATTCATAAACCAGTCGGAGAACACTTCAATCTCTCTGGTCACGCAATCACAGACATGAAGGTCGCTATCTTACAACAAAAAAACTTCAAATCCAGACTCCAGCGAGAAACTGCTGAATTGGAATTCATTTGCAAATTGGATACTATTAATTTAGGCTTAAATAGAGACTGGGAGTGGCTAAGTCATTATGCAAGGTAGCCTATTTCCTCTTGTTTTTTCCTACCCCCCCCCCAGATGTTCTGGTTTAACTTGGATTTAAACTTGGAGAGTGGTCAGTTTGGACAAGCTATTACCAGCAGGAGAGTGAGACTGTGTGTGTATGGGGGTGGGTTTTTGGAGGGGGGTGAGGGAGTGAGAGAACCTGGATTTGTGCAGGAAATGGCCTAACTTCATTATCATGCACATTGTGTAAAGAGTTGTCACTTTGGATGGGCTATCACCAGCAGGAGAGTGAATTTGTGTGGGGGGGTGGAGGGTGAGAAAACCTGGATTTGTGCTGGAAATGGCCTAACCTGACGATTACTTTAGATAAGCTATTACCAGCAGGACAGTGGGGTGGGAGGAGGTATTGTTTCATATTCTCTGTGTATATATAAAGTCTGCTGCAGTTTCCACAGTATGCATCTGATGAAGTGAGCTATAGCTCACGAAAGCTCATGCTCAAATAAATTGGTTAGTCTCTAAGGTGCCACAAGTACTCCATTTCTTTTTCCAAATTGAACTATAGATTTGGGTCAGAGCCATCTATTACACTTTACGCACACGCACAGCCTCTTGCTCCAAGTCTCAAACGTGGCTATCTTAATAGGATGTTCAAATCCCACATTTGGATGCTGAAATTCAGCACTCAGTGAAGAACACTTTACTTAACTGGGTGTTGATTTGGGTTTCTATATGTGGGATTTACATGTCTACTAAGCAGCCCAGGTTTGAAAATTGGGCTGACTGGTGGAATCCACTTAGAGTAGATGCAGATATAGGGACTTCTGTTTATAGAAAGTTCAAGAATGTTTCAATTAATTTCAGTGACCAGATCACAATTCCAATCAGTGATAGTGATCTACAGTTTAGAGTGATACTGCTCAGAGAAAATTACTTTCAGAGATGAAGTTCCACTTTACGAGTGTCCACACAGACAGACCAACAGAAAAGCCTAAAGGAAACAAACTGAAGCATTACATATTACCTACAAACCATTTGTCCAAGAGATAAAAAACAAACACACACACAAAACCAGGTGAAAATTTGTCTAACAGAAACCTGATTCTCTTTGACATTTAAATGAGCAGTTCTGTCTATCTTCAGGGAATAAAGCAGCTTGAAGCTATTAGTTCAATCTGGGGCCCAACTAGTGGGTTAAGGAAGAGAAAGTAAAGAGTTGGCAAGGACAGAGTCCTGGTCAGTACAGAAATACGTTTGTTTGTTTTAAGCAAACCAGTATGACTGTATTATAAGGCTAAGGAGACACCATCCCAGCTTGTGATATTGCTGACGTGCCAGTTTGCCTTTGTGACGTTGCACTCTATATGATTTTATGAAATTATGTTAATGAGTTGAAAATATAATGTATCTGGAATATGCTTCCTGCAAAAGGTCTCTTGTAAGGCATCATTACAAAGCTTATAATCTACTGAGTGTGGTCATTCTATTTGTATGTATGTATCATTCTTGTATCTGAAACTAGAAATATGAAGTATATCTCTGAGGGCCTACTGTAGTTATGCAAAGTGTGGGCCATTAATGATGGTTTGGAATCTTGATGGCTCCCATCAACCAGGACAATTGACTGTGTGAGCTGTAGCTCACGAAAGCTCATGCTCAAATAAATTGGTTAGTCTCTAAGGTGCCACCAGTACTCCTTTTCTGTTTTCTTGGAGGCCTTCCTGTGAGTCAGGTTAGGAGGAATGGGGGCTTGGAGTCTTACAGTGACATATGATCATGTCACCTGAACTGGAATCCCTCTTTAACATGGTGCTTTTCCATTTAAAAGGAGGGGTGGGAACCCAGAGAGGGACAAAGGATTCCCGCCTTGTCCAAAAAATGTATAAGGGGATGGAACAGAACAAAGGGGGCTGAAATCATGAGAAATCCCCTAGTTACCACCTGAACTGGAACAAGGGCTGCAACAGGGGAAAGGATTGTGCCCAGACTAGGAAGGTGTCCAGTCTGTGAAAGAAGCTTATTGAAACATCTGAGGGTGAGGTTTTATCTGTATTCAGTTTTCTTACTGTATTAGGCATAGACTTGTGTGTTTTATTTTATTTTGCTTGGTAATTCACTTTGTTCTGTCTGTTATTACTGGGAACCACTTAAATCCTACCTTTTGTATTTAATAAAATCATTTTTACGTATTAATTAATCAAGAGTATGTATTAATACCTGGGGGGGGCAAACAGCTGTGCATATCTCTCTATCAGTGTTATAGAGGGTGAACAATTTATGAGTTTATCCTGTATAAGCTTTATACAGGGTAAAACGGATTTATTTGTGGTTTGGACCGCATTGGGAGCTGGGCATCTGAGTGTTAGAGACAGGAACACTTCTTAAGCTGTTTTCAGTTAAGCCTGCAGCTGTTGGGGGACATGGTTCAGACCTGGGGCTGTGTCTGCAGTAGGCAAGCATGTCTGTCTCAAACCAGGCAGGGCACTGAACTCCTAAGCTGGCAGGAAAAACTGACACAGAGGTAGTCAAAGCACATCAGGTGGCAGTCGGAGGGGGGTTTCTGTGATCCAACCCGTCACAGCCTTATGTTACCTACCTCCTAGAGATGATGCAGATCACAGGCATCATCCAAATATCATTGTGGGGTTTCTTGCAGGAGTTAATGGCCAAAAACATTCAAAGCTAGAACCTTAAAGCTGGACACCTAAATCCATATTTGGGTACCTACAGGAAAGTGGTGTGGTTGTGAAAGGTAGCTTCAGCTCCCAGTTGAAGCTGAATGCTCAGCTTTTCTGAAGAAATAGGATGCTTTTATTTAGGTGCCTCCATGCAAATCTAAGCTGTGATTTTAAAGGGCTTGAAACGTCCCTGTGAGTTTTATTGCATCTAACTCATTTAGGTCCCTTTTGAAAATGCCAGCTTTAGGCACCTATGTTTGAAAATGTAGTTCGATGAGAGTGGCATGCATAGCTCTGTTCATTTAACCTTTACCAGAAGCCGTAAGTGGTTTCTAGGTCAGAGGGGGCAGCAATTTTAGATGGGATGTTCCTCTTGACCTCAGGAAGATGGTAAAGGCAGGGAATGTGCATTGTTTGATAATGATGCTGCAGGGAGCAAAAGTAAAGCTGCATCAGGAATTGGTCTAGAATGGAATTTTCAGAAACGGTCAGCCTTGGTCTATCTCAGGTCCTCCTAGATAAGCACAATGGTCCCTCCTAGTTTTACAATCTGTGAAATTCTGCCTCTATTGTCATCAGTGGGAGTTTTACCATAAATTCGATTGGGGCAGATTAGGCCAATATTGAACGCTTGTGAAAATTTTGCCATTAGTTTATATTGTCGTTCAGAAATGACAGATACATAAGAATGGCCATCTAGCCCAGTATCCTGTCTTCCAACACTGGCCAATGCCAGGTGCTTCAGAGGGAATGAACAGACCAGGCAATCAAGTGACTCATCCCCTGTCATCCACTCACAGCTTCTGGCAAACAAGAATAGGGACACTCAGAGCATGGTGTTGCATCCCTGCCCATCCTGGCTAACAGCTATTGATGGACATATCCTCCATGAACTTATCTAGTTCTTTTTTGAACCCTGTTTAGTTTTTGCCAGGAGATATTGTGAAGGCCAAGAGTTCCACAGGTTGACTGTGTGTGGGGTGAAGAAGTACTTCTATTATTCATTTTCTCTACCCCAGTCAAGATTTTATAGGCCTCTATCATATCCCCCTTTAGTTCTCTCTTTTCCAGAAGACCTAGTCTTTTTAATCTCTCCTCATACAGAAGCTGTTCCATACCCCTAATCATTTTAGTTGCCCTTCTCTGTACCTTTCCCAATGCCAATATATCTTTTTTGAGATGAGGTGACCAGATCTGCACACAGTATTCAAGATGCAGGCATACCATGGATTTATATAGAGGCATGATGATATTTTCTGTCTTGTTATCTATCCCTTTCCTAATAGTTCCTAACATTCGGTTAGCTTTTTTGACTGCTGCTGCACACTGAGCAGATTTTTTCAGAGAACTATCCACAATCACTCCAAGATCTCTTTCTTGAGTGGTAACAGCTCATTTAGACCCCATCATTTTGTATGTATCGTTGGAATTATGTTTTCCAATGTGCATTACTTTGCATTTATCAATATACAGAAGAAAGAGCAGCACTGTTCTCACTGGAGCAGTACTTGTTATGTGCTTCCCAGGTATTTTCAATGGCCCATTGTCTTCCCCTTGAAGAGTGACTACATTTGCTTACATGTTGTAGGAGCCAGTTTTAGAGATTCTCTTCAGCATTCGTTCATGCTGCTATGAACAACCTCTTTTTGTTGTTGTTGCACCTAACAGGCTTTGTTCCTCGGAGAGGAGGAAAGTAGGGTTTGACAACACATAACAGTTTGTATCTGAAGCCGCATCCTTCCTTTCACACCCAGTGGTTGTGAGTAGGTGGCAGTCTCAGTAACTTTCCAACATCCTGTAGCTGCGGACAGATTTATGTACTAATCATGGTTCGAACAGCTGATCAAAACAGTGGAGAGAAACAGCGTTTTTAATATTGACTTTTGGATGTTTTTTATCCTGATTTTGCCTTCTTTCTTTTTTAATTTGCTTCTACATTTGTATAAATTTGGCTCTCTTCCCTTCTGGTGATATTATCTTTATTCGAGGCAAACTAGTCTAATCCCATACAAATGTCAGCGGGATTCCTGAATCTTGCAACACCCTGGCTGCACTGGCAGTTTGCTGGGGGTCAGAGGGCTGTACCTAATTCCCAAACAAATTAGAATACTATTAAAAAAACCCTGCAATGGACCCATTTTATCCTCCCCCATAAAATGAAGTCACAGGACACGTTAGCACCTCAATACTAGGATGATTGGAGCTGTAGAAGCATCCAAGGTAGGCACAGACTGACCTATTCCTCACGTCACATTTTAGAACTCAATGTGCTGCGCTCATTTGTCAGGCCCCACTTTGGCCAGCTCGTTGTTAGAAGGGCAAGAAGATGCCTTTTCCCCTTCAGCATCTTGAACTCTTTCCCCGGTGAAAATGAAGCCGCGAAAGTCTGCAGTGTTGCAGTGTTACAGTGAATTGTCGACTGATGATTTTGTGTCTCACGTATACACTGAGAAAGAGGAGCTAATATAATGCAATTTTCCATGTTTAGTGCATTATTACAGTGGCTGCCTCTGCTGATTAGTTCCTATTTTTCTTGCCCTCTCTTCCTGCACAGCCCTTTTATTTTGGCCTGTTTATCTGCATAGCAAGCCACCTAACCATACGGCTGGTATAGCTGCATGCAGGCTCAGAACTATAATTTCTCTTCCCTTCAGAACTAAATCTTGCAAACCTCAATCTCTCTGGTATCACTATTATTTGATTGTATCTGATTTAACAGGAACCAGCCATTATTTTTGTCAGACTTTCTGCCTCAAAAGATAGAGAAAACTAATCTGACTGGAGGATAATGATGGCCCTTGCACTAATGATCCTTGTCATATTTTCCTGTCATGAAGCCAGTGTTAAAACAGGGACTTTTTGTTTACCTGATTCTTTACAGAATTGCAAAACCCTGACCCTTCAGCACATGAGACTCCCCGCCAGTAAACAATATTGTACTGATCTCCTTCGGGATTCATTTCACTGCCAAATAGCTCATCACGCTTCCTCATTGTCTTAACTTATTACCCAAACAGCAAATAAACAGCCGGAGTAGAGTCAGGGGCTCTCCAGTAACATGACTTTAACTGATTCTTGTATTCAATGTACCCCTATAAATCAGGAACGTACTCTCCCATTCATAATTATTATTAACTGAAAGGCTTCCAGGAAAGAAATTACCTATCTCATATATATATTATTAGAAACATATATCTATTATTAGAAACATACATGTTCCTAATAATCCTAAAATTTGAGAATGCAACAAATATTTCTTACTGTGCAGTTCTCTTAATACGGTGACACGGTATTTTCCCATCTCTCACATCTATGATTTCCATTTTAACTCCTGTTTTCCTGCCTCTGAGTGAGCTATTTCACCAGCTAGAAATCATTCACAAAAGCACCACGCAAAATCCGAGACTCATGGCAAGCAGACCATCAAGCAGCAATTTATGTCAGGGTTCAGGGGAGCTGAGCCTAGGAAATCCCCTCCCCTCTAAGCTAGGTCTTCTCTGGTTCTAAATATCCAACAGTTTCCAACACAGGGAATGTATTTTCCTTTCCTCCTCTCTCTATTTTCCTGCAGTTTGCATTATCATTATTTGTTTAACATATTATGACGTGCGATTTGCCTTGATCTGTGGCTCGGAGACCTTGGAGTGCCTTCGTCCACGCAGTTAGGAATTTCATAAATAAAATTACCAGGCTAAATTCTGCTCTCAGTTACACCAGTGTAAATTCAGAGTAATTTTACTGAAGTCCATGAAGCTACTCCAAATGAATACCACTGCAGCTGGGAACAGAATCTGGTTCACTCTTTTCAAGATCTGAAAGACATAGTCAGACATTCCAATATCCCTTTTTCTATGGATTTTTTTTGTCCATTACAAAACATAACCCCACATTTCCAAAACTCATGCATCATTGCCCTAGTTATAGGCACTTACACAGAAGAGACTCATAGAAATCTAAACAAAATGCTATAGAGGATATGGAGAGCCTGCTACTCTGGGATTAATAGAGACAATACTCATAGCTTTGATCAATAGGATCTGGCAGTATTTGTAGAGCCTCTGAGTTCACAGCCCTCTGATATCTGTGCACAGTTCCCATTCAGCCCAGCATGAGTTGCATGCAAGTACCCATGATCAGAATTTAGACTGCATATACCAAGTAGATGAAGTGGGAGAGATTTGGTACTTTTTGTACCAATGAACAAACCATAATATGGTCCCCACTCAAAGCCAAGATATTTAGAGTTGGGGATGGAGTGACCCTTTATTTATGGAGTCTCAGAGGAGAGGGGCAGGTTGAGGTTAAGCTCTTCAGGGAAGGGACTGTCTACTACTCTGTGTTTGTACAGTGTCTATAATGGGGCCCCATTCTTGGTTGGTCTTAAGGCACTATTGTAATAAATATGATTAATGCATAAAATAATAATCTGTCCCTAACTCCACTCATTAGGCCTCGGACTTGCAGTGTTTTTAAAAATAGGCCTGATACAAAATCCTAGATAGAAGCACCTCAAAACTTTGGATGTGCTCAATTCCAAAACCAAACTCTGCTTCGTGTACTTCATGGCCATGGTCATGTTCCATTCTTAGAGAAGATCCCCTGTTCCAACTTCTTAATATGTGAACAGCGTTCGGTAGGCAGGGCAGGGGTGGAATAAAAATGATCCTCTGTCTTCAGCCTCAGCGAAGAAAGGGACCAGCTCTGTATGTATGTCCCGTTTTAATGGTTTATCATGTGCATTGGTCAGCAACTATCTTACTGGGCGTATGCAAGGGCCTACATTTTCAACCGTGATTAGTGGGTTTGGGTGTCCAACCTGAAATACCTAGAGGAGCATGATTTTCAGAAAATGCTCAGCACCAGCCCCCTGAAAATCAACCCTTTTAGGGTGTTTCAAAATGGACACCCTAACAGTTGAGGCTCCCAAAATCTCTAGCCACTTTTGAAAATTTAGGCCATTAGTATCATCAGTGCAATATGACCGAGTGTCAGCAAAAGCACATTTAATTTAGTACAGAGTATGTCCATTCACTTGAATGGGATTTTGCAAGGTTAAAACACCACCACTTATTAGAAGTAGCAGAGAGAGAAGGTGGGTGAGGTAATATCTTGCCTTTCTCACAGACAGAAGTTGGTCCAGTAAAAGATATTACCTCCCTGACCTTGTCTCTCTAATATCTTGGGACCAACACGGCTACAACAACATTGCATTAGAAATACTGCAGTAGCACCAGTTCAGATTGGGGGTCCATTGTGCTAGGCACTGGCCATACCCATAGCGAGAGAGGGTTCCCGCCCTGAACATTTTATAATCTAGGTAGACTCGAGAGAGACAAAGGAAGAGCTCCTATCTCCATTTTACAGATGAGAATTTGAGACTAGTCCAAGCTCATCCAGGGAGTCAGTGGCAGGAGCCAGGAACTGACCTCAGAACTCCCCAGCCCCCATTCACTAGGCTATCCATCCCATCCCATCCCATCCCAAACACCCGCACTTCTACTAATGACGCAAAATAGACCAAAGCCCATAAATACAGAGTAAAACCGACACGTCTAATGCTGCAGTGTCACTGCAAAGCAAGCATTGCTGCGTTTGCTGGCAATTTTCTTCCCAAACACCTCAAGGCCTGACATCTGAGTTCCCAGTCTTTTGGCCCAGTGCTCAGAGAGAGAAATCTGAGGTGAAATATGGGTGCAATATGCTCATTTGTGCTGCTCTCTCCAAACCCAGAATAACTGTAACTGTTTAGAACAATATTCGGCAAGGAAATGATATACTAAATTTCAGCTCAATGAGATTTGAACTGGCTAAACTCTTAAGCCCTGAAAGTTAAGTTTAGTAAAAGGAAAAAAAAGGAAGAGAGCCCATTGGCAGGTGCTCTTCAAATGTCAGTATCTCTGCATTCATATAACATTTTGGTTTTCATTATATCAGGGGAAAAACTCAGACTGAGAGTCACCATTGACTAAACACACCCCCTCTCCATATAAAACACTGCAGGGCTAACCTTTGGGGCATGCCTCATCCTGCCCTTTCCCCTCTGCCTCATGCATAGGTAACATGGAGTGGCAGGAATTCCTGTCACTGTCCTAATGCTGATATCATGGTTCTCAGACCTGGGCATGCACAGGGTCATGGTGGCACATGGCCTGACCATTACCACCCCTCCATGGTATGAGCATGTCTGGATGCTGCCAGCAGTAATCTGGTGCCATGGTAATTCCGGTGATCCTAGATGCGGTCATATATTTTCAGTGTTCAGGGCTCACAAATTCCAAACTGGGGTGGTTTTAAATCAATCCTGAGAACTGGGAGTTCAAACAGAAATCAGAAAAAGGGAGAAGTAGATAGACAATATCTATTCAGCAGGGAAAATAACCAGCCCCTCTTGTCGCCAGTGCAGGACTGCTCTGCATTTTGTATGTTTTCTAGGATGGGGGCCAGTCTCAGTCTAAAAAAGACCCAAGCTCTGGGGCTTCCACTATCTTCCTGTTACATGGACAACAAAACTCACTATCAAGAATTCTATTCTGCCTTAGTGTATCCTTTCTGAAGCCCCTCCCCCCATATACTACTCTGAGTGAGCCCTTTCAATCCCTGGCATTTACAGCCTTCAAACATTACAGCCTTCAAACATGTTGTCATATCCCCCTACGTCGGCCAAACTATATAGCCTGTTAGCACTTTTAGTCTTCCCTCGTAAATCACACTCAGCAGTCTCCTGATCCTTTCTCCAGCTCTTTGATCTCCAGCTCTGTTTATGTGGTGCCAGAATTGAATGCAATGGGCCAAATTCATCCCTCATGTAGTCAGTGGATTTACAAGGACAAATTTGGCCCACTATTCCAGGAATGTATGCATCGGGGTGAAATCCTATGTGCATTGGGGCAAAACTCCCATTGATTTCAAAGGGACCAGGATTTTACCCCAGAGCTGATAGCTTTTCTCTATTACCTCCCTGCTCCATGAAATGATGCCTTTTGATTATGCAGTCCCAAGTTATTTGGGCCTTTTCTGCTTCCAAGTCAACCTGCAAACTCAGGTCTAATATGTGGTCTACGATCACCAAGAGGCCTTTCCCAGAATTGCTGCTTCCTATGTATCTCCTTATCGTTAAGGGTATGTCAGCACTGCACAGTTAATTTGGGCTCTTATCCAGGTTTTAGCCTCAACCCCTCTACCATCCACACAGAAAAATCTCTGACCTATGTTTGCAGTTGCTATAAACTCAGGCTAGTTTACAAGGTTAGTGGAGGTGGGGGGGGGGGGCGAGATTTGCTAGAACCCGGGCTCTACTTGAACTCAGGCTGGAACCCACCCACTTTGCAGTGAGGATGCAGCTAAATCATTCAAGTACTGACAGTCCTCAAATACCTTCCCACAATTCCACCTGAATGACCGACAAGTTCTCCGGCAAAGGACACAATTGACTAGGAAAGAATCCTAGAGCATCTCAGCACGAACAATCATGGAATATGCCCCCAGACATACATGAGTGAGTGCAGAAACACTAAGGACACAGTGACACAGGTAGGGTGTTGCAAGGTGGCTGCTCACACCCAGGTGACAGTCACTCAGGCTAACTGTGCAGTGTAGACTTAGCCTAAATAAACACGTTGCAGATTATTTCCCCACAGATTTGCTACCTTCATTTTTGTAGCTTTCTCACTTGGTTATTTTCTGTTGTTCCTAATCTCTCAAAATTCCTTTGCTTTGTTTCTCTGTCCAAACTGGGTATTTGCAACTCACCCCCGTGTTGCATCATCTGCAAATGCTGTTCAATGTCCTGTTTATTTCCTCTCATCTGAACTGAAGATGTTCAATCAGAGCTATGTAACACTGAGCCTGTCTTGGCCTCCACTCCAGACACTTCCCCACAATTCAGTACACTGCTATTCAACATTGGTCTTTGTTTAGGGTCATCTAGCCAGTTTTCAATCCACACAGAAGTGCTTCTACACAAGCCAATTTGAATTGATTTTTCATGCAAGATTTCATGAGACACAATCTCAAATGCTTTACTAAAATCCATATATATGGTGATAGATCTCACGGCCGCAGTGCCACCGTGTGCTAATACAATGACAACCTAAATAGTGCTTGTTTCTGCTACTCTGGGCTGAGACAACAGGGCTGACAGGGCTGAGACAGTATCATTCTCCCAGGTGTGGACATCTAGAGTTGACCACTGTGAAGCGTCTGCTATTAGAGAAGTGCTTAGAAGTGAAAGATCCCTTCTGGGAAGATTTTTGATCATGGAGATTCGGTTAGGCCACATTTAAAACAAATGCTAGGAAAACCTCATTTCCCTGCCAAAACTCTCATCCATTCACATCTCCACAAAGAGAAAGTGCATCTTCATCTCCTGAGAAGGCCGTTGCTTATCCTATTCTGTGCTTTGACTCTGTGACAGTTTGGTGCCATAATAAATTGGGATAAATAGCAGTGGGACAAAACCTAGTTTCCTTGAAGCTCTCCGAATTATTATTAATTATTATTATTATTTTGGTCAGGGGAGGACAGAAGAGATTTTGAAGCCCTGGTTCTGAACCAGCCCTTGTGGTTTTTGGTTCCAGAAGACCCTGATTTCTGGTCCTTGTTTGTTTACAGATGGAAGTCTCCTGGGATGACCTGTTCTCGAAGTATTTCAGCTCCCCCAAGGCCAGACAACAGCTATCTCTGAAACAGTCAGCCGCAAACAGAAGAGCATGGAAGAGCCAAGCAAATCACTCTAGTCATTTCTGCTGTGCTTGCTGAAGACATGCAGCTTTTTTCTGCCTGCATAGCTGCTAGAGTAGGCAACAGGGTCAAGGTTACTACGCTCCCCATAATCAACTGCAACTGGGAAGCATTTCTCACCGCAAACTACTGCATGACAACCCAAGCATTGAGGTCATGCGCCAGTCAAATGGTACAGACAGAGAGAAACGAAAGTCATTTTTGTACCTTCCCCTGCAGGTAGTTCGCTGCTGAGGTCTCACAGACTTTTCAGAGGTGCGATCATCATTATTGCTAATTAGTTTTATGAGATCACCACCCCCATCATGCTCGGCACTGTACTCACACAGCAAGAGAGGGCCTTAGTCCCAGAAAACTTGCAATCTAACAGAGAGGAAAAGGAAACAAAGTCAGGGAAAGTAATTTGCCCAGTGTCACTCAGCAGGTCAGTGGCAGAGTTGAGAATGGCTAGGGAACTTAAAATGATCATTTATCATTCCATTATCATTACTTTGCAAGAATTAAGGAGTGGCATTTCCCCTGAGAATGCTGTCACAAAAGGGAGGAAAGGGGGATTTATTTAGGCTCTCGGCACCCTGACACATCATTATTGATCCAATAAAATACCACCAGCATTAAAAAAAATATAATTTCACACGTATAGAAATTCTTTTTCCATCCCTTCATTATTATGGGAAGCATCGCCTTAGGCCTCTCCATAAATTGTATGGAACAGATTTTGCAGCGTGCCTAGCAGGTCATCAAATCTGGGCTATTTTAGACCAAGTGGGGGAGCAAGTCCCACTGCATTTCAATGGTATTTGGGCATCTCACTCCCTTTGGATCTTTTCTGGTTTTTAAACATATCTTTGTTTTTTAAATGATTTCCAAGGTGAGCGAATGGAATCCATGGAAATCGCAAGGTTAGCTCTTTAAAGGATATTATCAGGCACACAAACCAGGTGCATCTTTTCTTCTTCCTTTCATCGTTAAGTGCCAAATTCTCAAAATACAATGCTCTTTGTAAAAATTGCGGCTTCTATAAAAAATGTACCTGCCACAGTAGGGCAAAACAAATGAACAGAGGGTGAAAATAAATAGGCTCCGCTGGTGTCTGTAGGCAGAAGATGTTGTCTCCCTTAGTACTTCACTATTTTATGGCGTATAGGGAATGTATTGGCGTTTCACCACTTTGGACAGCTCCATAAAATACGAGCACAGAGGCTATGGCAACCCTGGAGGACAAGTGAAGACCATTCCTGCCCCCTCTTGATTTACATGCATGTCTGCTGGTGTTCACTGCTGGATGTATATTTCCCCTGGTGAGATGCGGCTGAGCACGTAAACACATCAGAACAGATTTGCCTCGAAGAAGGCATTCAGTGTCTCTGTACTTTGCTATGGATCACCAGTGTGATCACAGGGAAACAACTCTTTTCATTGTTGTTATTATTACTTCCCTGTGTTTTGATAGCGCCAATCAGGGGCTGGGATTCCACTGGGCTAGGCACTGGACAAACACTGATCAAAAAAAATGGTCCCTGCCCCCAAAGACCTTACAATCTAAGGAACTTAATTGGCTACCTCTCCATTCCTTATGATCCCTGGGTGTATTGCAGCAGAAGTCCAAAGAAATGAGAGTGGCTTCCTATGGGTCATTATAGGGCTGGTACTATGTTGGCATATTTTCCCTAACATTTTAGAAAGAAGTCCTTGCAAAATGATTATTTATCTAGACACTAAGTATAACCAAACATTTTGTAATTGCAAAAACGATGTACAGTGGCCATTTCAAAGGTAAATTGGCTTAATCCATAGCATTGTACATCTTCCTGAGTGTATCAAATATCACAGGCCAGATGTTCAGCCATTCTGAGCCATTCTTTAGTGCAATGGGCACTTAAAGCTGCCTTTAGCAGCCAGCTGAGTATACCTCAGCACAAGGCACCTGGAGGGTATGGCCATGAATGGGAGGGACATGGCCAGAGTGCACAGTACTCTGTACAATCCTCAGCCAGTGGAGAGATTCCTAGAGAACTGCGCTAACCAGTGCAACTTGGAGCAATCTTTAGGCTGCTCTAAGCTATGCTGAAGGTTGTTTTGGTCTCCAGTAAGGCCAAAGATCAGGGGAAATATAAATGTGGCTTATAGCACAAGTATGCATTTAGATCAAGTGTGATCTTAAGCTCAGAACTGAGACCCATGTATTGTCTAATATACATCATATAGGGCTGGATTCTGCAAGGTACTTAATCACATGCCTAATTTTAAGCATGTGATCCATCACATGACTCACATGCTTATGTACTGACCTGAATGGGGGCCTTAGGCTGTCTGCTTATCATAGCCAGGGCTCTCAAAACATTTTTTTCTACATTTTCAAATCCCGCCCTTCCCCGCCTCCCGCCCCATGACAAACAGACAGCATTTTTCAGAATGTCATATTGGACCTACTGTTGCAGTCAGTTAATGCAATTGATGATAGATCACATCATTTTCAACCGCATTTTTAATAGCAAGAACAGCTGTATTATGATACACATCTTCTTACCCACTAATGTCTTCCGACTATGTTACAGTTGTGCATCTGTGAGGTTCATAATTGGTGACATAATGGTCAGTTTTGAAGAACCATTGATAATCACATTCAGCATCTTTGTCAGGATCACTTGCAAAACAAAAAAACAACACTGATCTAGATCTAGGCAGCTTTACAGAAGAGATATTTAATCCCAATGGTGCACATTATGTGATACTAGAAATCCTAGACCATGTATCACGTGCTTCACTGGGATTAAATATCATTTCAATCAATGCTGCTATTCACTGTACAATGCTTAGATAGTTTCCCTAAGTAATGCTGGAGTGGAGTATTGTTTTACTATTAATCATTAGCTACAAGCGGGGCATCTGAATTCTACGGCAATTTCCGAGGTGGGGGGTAGAGAATTTTCTGGCTGATATGGATAGTAAATAAAGCATGTTTTGTAATGCTAATACTGGCCACAGAACCCACTATGAGGTAGAGAATTCCAGTGATCCTTGTTCCTCACAGTCTGCGCAAAGGTATGATATTACATAGCGTGAGGCTGGAAATAACAGTAAACTATAGACTCCTTTCTGCAGTGATGCTGTGTATTGGTTGAAGGAAACCATATCATCGTTTATAAAGCAACAGAGGCATAAATGGTGCTTTACAAGCATGTAGGAAGAAAAGATGCCTGCCTCAAGGAGCTTACAAACTAAGTGAGACTGATTGTGTGGTCTAAGAGTGAAACACTCACCCTGCTGAAGTCAATGGTAGCTTTGCTATTGACTTCAATGGAGCCAAGATTTCACCCCAAGAGTTTTAATCCAATGGCAACAGTTGACTGATGCTGCCCTCAGAACCCGGCAGTGGGTTATTGATTGATCTGAGAGATAAGTTGAGGGTTGTGTCGGGAACCAGCGGCAGTCAGATGAGGCCCAGAGGAACATGGGTAGGGGGTAGAATGTTGCTGTCTGTGTGGGACGATTAACCAGTTACAGTGAAGAGCACTGGGACCAGATCCTGCAAACTGGATTATGGAGCTACATTGTGTACAAATAGAGTGAAAATCACATACACGCATATTGTATTGGGCTCTCCCTCCCGCATTAGCTGGGTGGCAGATGAGTGTGGTTTGAGGGAGAGGCTGAGGGAACAGGATTGAACCAATGTGTTCTTTTGGTGGATGATGATGCTGGTCCACCAGCCATAGGGGTGGCAGGTGCTGCTGGATTACAGCTCTGGCTCTATTCAAAGTTTGGAGTTTTAGACTACATGCCCTGACCTCACTCCACTAATGCTCCAGTGTATATTTAACAATGGGGCACTGGCCACAACCCAGTGTATTGAAGGCGTGTATATGGGAAAGAGATGAATATGTGTAGATGTCAGGGTGTATGGTTAATAAGAGTGAGGCATGATGATCTAGTGAGCAGAATAAGAACCAGAAACACTTGAGCTCTCAGCCTAGCTAGTGCCCAAGCCACTCACTTTCTCTGTTCTCTTAAGGGTGCCAAGAAGATTAAAATTGAAATAAATATGGCCTGGTGTAGTTGTGTGTTGAGTGTTGGACGATGAGCTCCAGCTCAAACATATTCAGTT
Organism: Eretmochelys imbricata; assembly: GCF_965152235.1. Lineage (NCBI taxonomy): Eukaryota > Metazoa > Chordata > Testudines > Cheloniidae > Eretmochelys > Eretmochelys imbricata. The sequence continues at coordinate 12,505,342 of NC_135581.1, forward strand.
TATGAGTCAAGAAAGGTTTTTCCTAACCATCACCCCTGCAAACTGAACCTGGGCTCTGCCAATCATGCCGGATTCTTTTGAGTGAGTGATGACTACTCTGCAAGCTAAATCCCTGTCCTTGATTACAGCTGGGTGTCCCCCACAGTTTTCCATAGCGTCACTCAAGGGTAAGCAAGGATAGGTTGGAACGTAGCTAAAATTTCTATTGATGGCGTGTGAGCCAGAGGAGAATTCAGTTCTCCCTCCCAAAGTGGCATTTACCATGCTGGGTTAACAGCCATAAAAAGTACTAAGAACTTACTTTTGTTACCACAGTAAGCAATTTAGACTCTACTCAACAGATCTGTTTTCTGTGTGTAAGGAGGTATCATTTTTAGACAGTCCCTCATCAGAACAAAATCACACTTTCAATGAGTTTGTATCTGTAACATGCTATAAAGGTGCTAAGTGTTATTATTAAGCAAGCTGTGCTGCTATCTGGCTCCTTAGAACAAAGAAACCTGAAAGGCAATAAATAATAGGTCAGTCTTATTTATTATCTTTATATTTCCTTCAGTGTGTACCCACTACCCAGCACTAATTTGGAGGGTATTCCCTAACTTTATTGGTCTGCCCTGGCATATAGCCAATCTATTTTAAGTATATATATATAGCCACCGTTGCCATAGTATCTTACTGCCTGGCAATCTTCAAAGCATTTATCCTCACAATACCCCTGTGAGGGAGGGAATTGTTGTTATCCCCATTGTACCAATGAGGAACACAGGCACAGAGAAGCCTAAGGTCACACAAAGTCTGTGGCAGATCAGGGAACCACTGTCTCAGAGTTTCATAGGCTAGACCATCTTTCCTCTCATATATATAGTATATGGCTATGACAGTCTGGGGAACGTGTGTGCGCAATTATGGATTCCATGTGGTTTTATGAACACTATTTGTACTTGTAACAGTCATTCTGAATTAGATCATCTGTTTGGTAGCAGGAACCTGGCATGTAGTGAGGAGGTAAGTTTGGAAAGGTGTGAAAAAGCAATCAAAGGCCCCTCAGCCTTGAATGGCTCTCACCGGCTTCAACAAGGAGATTTCTGCTAGCAGGGCCTTTGTGTAGACTAGCTTTTCACAGAAACCTACCTGGAGAGTGGCTGGGTTGGGGAGAGGGCTTGGGATCCTTCTATGCCTGAGCACATGCCTGGAAGAGCTGGTGGAATTTTTCTCCAGCTGACAAGAGCCAGCTTTAAAAAGAGATGTGCTATAAGCCAGGACAGCCATTCCAAATCTGGTGGAGTGAGGGCAGGAGGGCCTTTGGCACCCCATCCCCCAAAGACACTGACGAAACCCAAGGACTCTGAGGAGTGGTGAAGACTCAGAGGGGAGATAACTTGTAAACTGTGCAGGAGAGTTAAGTGTGTGGATTTAAGAAATTCCTTTGCAAAGTCTGTGTTCAATACTTTACCTGTCCCCAGAGAGTTTAACTATAAAGCAGAAGGCCCACAAGGCTGGAGCCCTGTGGAAGAATATGCATAAGTTACTGGGGAGACTTAGGACATTAAGCACTGGTCTTGGGGCTTAAGGTACTTGGACTGCAGAGAATCATATCCCAAAGAAGAAAGCCAGACAGAGAATCAGCATGTCAGGAGTGTGCCTGAGAGGCTAGGCTAGAGACAGAATCTGGACTCTGCCCAGACCCGGCTGGCTTGGAAGCACATGGGATCCAATGGTTGGGTCCAATATAGCAGACTGGTGACTGTCCACACACTGGACTTAGCCAGGGCTATACCTGACTATATGGGAAAAGTCATTAGACCTATAGATAAAACATATATTTAATCAAACCAAATTTAATGTCAAGCTGTGCATTCAGTTAGGAGACTACATGTTTGTAGCCAAATCTTCAGTTTATGTAAATCAGCATAGCTCCATTGATTCATTGATCCTGATTAATACCTACTAAGGAATAGAAGAAGCCACCTTGATTTGAAATCATAGCACACAAGAATAGCGTGTTCCTTGAGTAAACTTCCTTCTTTATCTTTGCTTCCCTTCCACTTTCTGATGATTGGCAGAGCACATCTAGCTTATTTATGCTGCAGATATTGACTTACACAGCTTTCCCCCCTGTGGTAGATTTTGGGGGTGAGTTAATTTACTCAAGAGAACAATTTAAATACCCCCCTCATGTAGGTTTGCCAGATTGCCTTAGACACCTCTTGGGTATCTAAGGGCAGGATTGCCCATAGAATGTATCATTGTACACAGGCAGCATTCTGAAGCATGAAATCCATTTTTAAATTTTGCACACTGGTTTCTGACTTCTTATAGCTCCTAGTAAGAGCTGTATCTCAGTATTTGCAGGTGGGGACAACTTTAACAAAAATCTTCAGCTCCTATTCATCTGGAAAAATTCATGCATTTCTACTCTCATGTAAGTATAGGCCCGGTATTCACAGCACTTCCCACTAAAATGCAATACAGTAGGTGATAAGCCCTGAATCACTCATTGCTAGGAACCCTACACTTCAGTAAGAAAGGACAGAATTAGGATAAAAAATACCCTTAGACCCTAACTAACCGCTTTAGCTACTGAAGATTACAGAATCCCATTTTAGTGATATCAGAGTGCATTTTCCACAGCAGAAATGGGAAACATCTATTTAATCCTGGTCATAGAAAACCAGTAAAACTAAGTATTTTAGGAGTAAGAAGGAATCTGCAGTTTCTATGTCCATTTTCTTTTAGACTTATAAGTAAGTGTGTTTTATAAGGGTAGACTTTGTTATCTAAATATATAGATATACACAGATATAGATATACAAACTCTCCCCCATTTATACCAGAGTCACCTTATTAATCTCAATGGGGTTGCACTGGTATGGCGGAAAGAATTTGGCCCATTTATTGTACCTTCATGGTACACTTTTGAATCCAGGAGTTTGCTTAATATAAAAGCTTTCTCTGCCATAAAATTTGCATCTCATCAGCCTGCATCACCAACAGCTCCCCAGAAACAAATAAAAAGAATCATCGTAATTAAATGCCAACAGAATGCTCAATGCTGTACAGACCATGGCGGATGACACAGTCCCTGCCCCCGCGGAAGGACCAAATCCTGTGACGTGTGGAACACCTCCACCCAGGTGGTGGGCAACATCAACCCCCATTGACTTCAGGGTGCTCAGCACCTCGCAGGATTTGGCGCAAAGGGCCTCATCCTTCAGGGAACTAAACTCCTAATGAGAACCTGCAACTCCCATTGAAATCAACGATGCAAGATGTTGAGCATCATTTTTTGCATGATGCCAAGCACCCTCATCTCCCACTGAACTCTGGGGGAGTAAGGGCACTCAGCATTTCAGTCAGTGACACTCAGGAGTGTACGCTAGTTAGTCAGACAAAGCATTTCAGACACAAAATGACACGGGGGAGGAGGGGAGGGGAGGGAGGGCGACCTCTTAGAGCACAGCAAGTTGCTTTGTTTTGTCTATTAGGTCCATCAGAGCCTGTTTACTGAGGCAGGCAGGCATTGATGGGCTTGGTAGAAGACCTGAATTTTAAGGAGGAGGGATCTGAATGCAGAGAGCCGTGCAGGCCAGCAGTAGGAGGGAGCTCCTGGCACAAATTGCAGTATGGAAGGAGAACGCAAAGAGAGGGAACTGGGCAGAGCAAAAAGGGCAAGAAGAGGAGGTGGGAGATACAAAGGCAGAAATATAGGGTCTGAGGATGACTACATGGGAAAAAAAAAGCTATGTTCTTAACTCGGGTTAGCAGCAGGAGTTCAAGCCTATAGGGCAGCCTGGGGTCACACTCAAGCTTCTAACCCAAATCAAAAGCCCAGCAGCTTCACTGCTATTTTCACTCCAGGTAGCGAATATGGGTTAGCTAAGCCCGGTTAGAACACACTTTTTTTTTGCAGTCTAGACATATCTATAAGCAAAAGAATAGCAAGGGCCTTGAACAGGAGATAAGGTGCTGGAACCGGATGATGTGAAAGAAGAGAAGAAACTAGTGGAGGGATCTGAGGAGGATCCTGGCCAAGGAACCAGTCATTCAGTGGGTCACCCGGCTTTTGTTCTTCACTATGAATACAGTGGGATCGGATTAAAACAAAATGTTAAAAAGTTACTTTTGCTAGTGCACCATATTCGCATAACTCTTTGCTATTTGCTCATCGCATATGCATGCATATCACAATCTTCATTCTGGGCTCCTCTAGGGATGAAATATTTAAATGGTTTATACATAACTATCCATTCTCATTTAAATGAGTCATTGTCACATATAAATCTGACTTCATTTTACTTTAGCTTCCTTCTTCTTTTTTATTACTCTTCTGTCCTACAGTCTCACCACTATGGGCTCTGATAAGATGTCATAAGCTAAGCAGCATAGCCCAGTCAGGATGTGGATGGGAGACCTCAGAGGAAACCAGATGCTGCAGAATAATTAAATGGCTCTCACCTCTGTGTCAGTATTGAACCAGTGCCCAGTCATGGTGTTTGGGGGCATTGTGTGATTGAAGGTGCCATCCTGTGGAAGGGGTGTAATACCATGAGTAGTCTTTTAAGAGCCCATGACAATTTTAGCAAAGGCATCCTGACCAAATTTCAGTGTAGGGAACTACATTTTCCATGTACTAAAAATTACTTTGCAGTTTCAATCAGTAAAGTATTCTTCACCACATGTCCTGATCCACTGGTATTGACACTGAACAATGTTATACAGCTTCTACATTCCACCCCACAAGAGAGTAGCTGCATTTTAGTGGTTAGTGACATTGTTATAAGAACAAGTGCAGGAGAAAGAGCCAGTCTGTAGAGTGCTCTGGGAGTGAGGTGCTGTATAAGTGTCTGTTTTCCTTTGCTAAATGTTATTAACTGATATAAGGGGGAGAGGAGGTGGACTCATACTAGAGTCATGGAGTACAAGGCTGGAAGGAATCACCCAGATCATTTGGTCCAACACCCTGTATCTAATGGGAAGGACCCCAGAATTTCCCAGCCCCTGTATTCACAGTGATGCTTAGACCTAGATTTCCAATGAAGGCAACACTGAACTCATTACATGTACCTTGAGCTAAGATTATTTTCTGTTAAGCAGACCTGGCTGAATCCCACTTACTGACTCATAAGTGTTTTTATTGCTATGGTTTCAGCCATGCATTTATGGGCACAAAGCCCAGCTGTACACAACTTAGGGTTTTGAATGCAGAAAACCCACTATTTCTGAATAATGCCAATTTGTGGTTTATGCAACATAATTCTCCTTATGTCAGCAGAAAGGAAGCTCTTTACCACTGCTAACCTTGTGCCTTAGAAAACCTAGGGCATTCTTTACTGGACTTCTTACTTTATGGCTTCACTTTCTAAACCTTCTTCAAAAGGCAGATCAGATTCAAAGAGTTCAGCAACGCAATGAGCACGTATACGTCACTCAAGTCAGTTAGAAATGACATGAGCAAAGCACTGGAGAATGTGTTGTAGGAAATAATCATAAATTGGCAAAATGATTAATCAGAGGAGCAAGCGGGTCCATTCAGCTCTAATTTCGGTTATTCTGCATAGCACTGCAGGGGTTCCGACACTATATACACTGATGACCAAGGCAGACCGAGAATGCAGAGTATCGGATGGGGAGGGGAAGATCTCTTGCTCACTGGTCTACAGAATCATAAAGCTGAAGACCCACTGTAATAGTGGCCATGTTAGTATGTGTCCACATAGGCTCTCTCTACACAGCTCACAGTACCAAGACACCCAACCTGTGTCGACAGGCTCCTTGTAGTGGTCTAAAAATAGCTGTGTAGACAACCCTCTGAAGTTGTGGCTTCGTCTGGTGCTTGGGCACTGAAACCTCCCTCCCTCAGCTTCAGAACCAGAGCCCCAACTTCAAAGCACCGTCTTTCAGTGCTAATGTGAGCTCTGCAAGCCCGAGTCTATCGACCTGGTCTGGCTCCCATGCGGGCTCTTTAGACATATCCATAAAGGCCTCAGTTTAGCCCGTACTTAAATCCCATTGAAGTGAATGCAGTGTTCTGTACAATCAGAGACAAAGAAAGAAAGCATATTTGGTGGTTAAAATGCAGAAGTGGGAGTCACAAGATTTGGGTTCTAGTCCCAGCTCTGTTACTGGTTCACTGCATAACACTGGCCAAGTCACTGCTCCTCTCAGTTTCCTGTCTGTAAAATGGGAACAGCTGTACCTATATCACAGAGGGCAGTGAGGCTCAATTCACTATTGTGAAGCCCTTTGAGATTCTCTGAGAGAAGGTACAATAGAACTTAAAGGCTACTTCTAAACTCTTCCCTATAGCAGGCTATTTGTCCACTACTTAATGAGTAGGCTAACCAATAGAGGAGGGGCTATTCCACATGCAGCTTTGGGTTGCATCTGAATATCTGTCTTCATATTATTCTGTGGCATATGATCAGGCTTTACAACAATACACAGGATTTTCCCCTACAGAAAATAGAAGCCACAACATTGAATGGTGGGGAAGGGAAAAACAAGACCACAAGTGTGCTTGGTTCCAACTCATCCTGAACTAATTAAAATGAAAAGTGTATTACTCCGCTCACCCTAGCAAATTAGATTTACAGTGCACCAGAGAGTGTGTTCTCAAAGCAGGTAGGGGGTATGTAAACATTTTAGTATTTTTATAGCTGCTTCTGATATTAAGATAATGGTTGGGGGGGGAATCAAAACAGGATGGGACGCAACCACTAAATCTTCACAGGAAAATAAAATCTCCATATTTTCTCTTAAAATCAGTTGGGAGGAAACAAGCTACAAATGATTTTGCAACTAAGCAGGGAGAAGAGAGGTTAATGAAGGTGACCTTCTGCAGAAAACGATTAGCAAAATTTAGGCTTAGCAAACCAATCCTAATAACATGCAATGTTAAAAACACCTCCAGTATTTGGTCTCTGTGGTGTCATTGGCTTTGCTTATGACTGGTTTGCTTAGAAGTTTTAAGAAGTTCAGCCCACTCTGATTTCTTTTAATGTGAATCACTTATGCAAACTCTGTGTTCTGATTTGGGTTACTTTGTGAATTAGGAAAGCTGACGAAATGTGATGATTTATTGATGTTTCCTTTTATTTCTCACTCGCCAGACTTCATAACACTAATCTCTGTGGCTCATGAAAAATGTTAAACCAAGGGAATAGTAAATAGGAACCAGGTCAGGCATCCTAAATTTTCCACCCCACTTCAGCAGGAAGAAGGAAGCAAACTGACAGATCCAGGGGCAAGGAGTACAGAAGGGATGGGCATCTATGGGCATCAGATTGCATGGCATGGATAAAAACAGCCAGTGAAATATACAATCAGGTGACAGGGGGTATTAGCCTTTGGAACCCTCACCTCTATCATCTTTTTGGGGCACGGACAGCAAGTTTCAGGGTCCGATATTCAACTGGCATAATTGGGTGCGATCCCGCTTCATATTATATTGCAATTACATGTATGCAGTCAAATAAAGTGTTAGTCTAAGTGGCTGAACCATCCAACAGCTGAGGGAAGAGCTCTGTGCAAGTCCATGAGGAAACCAGGCAGCACACACTGATGGGTGGAACCCACCCTATGTGATCTATGTCTTCTAACTGATCACAGTGGCAAAGCGGGGAGACACAAACCCCCCCTTATAGTTATTGGATCACTCCACATCTGAAGCAATTGAGCTTTACCCAAAGATGGTGTGGAAGATCAAAGCCCAGGGGCTTGGCTGTTGGCTCTGTCACGAGATGGGATTGGCTAGCACACCATCTAGCGGTGATAGCGAGGGTCCTTGGAGGAATGGTCGATACAAGGTGCCTTGGGCTAAGATGGCAACTCGGTGGATTACATACATCTTTAAACAGGGCTAGATGCGGCAATATCTTGCAGCTTAGGGAGAAAATTTTGCATGGGGACTTGTCACTTGATGTCAGGAGGAGTGATGCTGGACAGAATTGGCAGCCCAGCCAGGCTGATCGGTCAGCACCTGTTATTATATGCCTGGTTTCATTCAGCCTAGCGTCTACTAATCCTGTGTAAAAAGAGCTGAGGCACACTGGGGAACAGTATAGCAAAAGACAAGCTCAGAATTTCTCAGAGCCTGTGCACTTGCTCAGGTAGAACCAGCGAGTTTGCTGATCAGACTCTTTTTTTGTCTTTATTTTCAGTGAGGTCTTGGTATTTTCAGTGAAGTGTTACATGAAAGTCAAGGTACGGTCCAAAGTAACTCCTAGATACACAGGCTACAGGCCATGGTCCAGCCCGTGTCCATTCAGGAAGATGTTCAACAGTTTGTTGGTATAATGCAGCTACATTCCCATTGTACACACTGGAAGTACCAAAGCTGTAACTAGCAGGCCACATCTTTCAGATCCTGGCCAGCACGGACTCTCAAAGTCCTTGGAGCAGCACCCATTTACACTGGCTAAGGATCTGGTTTGCCTGCACTCCTGTACGCCGGACACATATAACAAGCAGGGATGGATCGAGGAGAGGACAGAGATGGTTGCTTTCTGTAGTATCATTTCCAACGCTGCAAGGGGATTCCAGGTGAACTTTAATGCTGGCCCTGTCTGTATTTCATTCTGTTGGTTTCCCTACCACAGTGTGCAACCCTCCCCCAAGTCCGGGGCTGGGGTCCATTGACAGCCTGACTCCCACAGCCTCTGTTAACAGCTGTGTAAGTCTGTGCCCTTAGCAGACGAATTCAGGCAATGTTAAAAGTTCAAGGGTTGGAGTTACAGAAAAGGCAAGAGGTTATATTTTAGTTATCGGTTTTAAACAGAACCGTAGTGCTACTATCTAGGAGTTGAGGGGCATCTCCTCTCCTCTTCCACTGCCTGCTGGACACGGGATTTGCTCTTCCACACAGCTTCCCTGAGAGAAGATGAAGCTCAAGGCGGCATTATCCCAGTGCCTTTTCCTCCCCCTTTTTGCAGGAGTTAATCTGTTCAGTGACGGCAGCATGAGCAGCTCTGTTCCTTTAACCTCTGATGGACACACTACCTGCTTTCTGTGCCACAGCTGGCTAGGAGTCTATAGGAGACGTCTCGCCTGGACTTTGGGGGCAGAGGGGACATGGAGTAAGTGCCTTTTTTTTTTTTAATAAAGTGTCATTTGGGTTTAAGGTGAAGTTGCAATAGGCACTCTTCAACCCAGATTTTCTGTTCAATAATGCCAGCAGCAGCCAACAGAGTTGCTCTGTTTCATATCAGTGTCTTTCTTGTGGTGCTCAGCCCTACCTGGATTAGAGATTTTAGCAGATTTTTGGGGGGGGTTCTTTTGTGCTCCAGGAAGAGTATCCCCATTTGCTTAGGAGTGGATTTAGGATTCGCCTTGGGTGGTCACTAGGCTGGTGACATGCTTGCTTTTCCTCACCAGTGCAGCCAACAAACTCACCTACCTGGGTGTCAGGTGGGTAAACACTAAAAAGATCCCAGCTCTGTGGCCAGAAACAAAGGTTGGAATGTTTGGAAACAGACTGACCTGGCTGCCTCGTTGGGAGACAGACTAGATACATAATAACGTTAATGGACTAGAACACAGGTCACAGGTTTACAGTTGCCTGCTAAACAACTTGGCAAACCGGCAGCATTTAACAGGAACCAGTGCTGAGGTGAAGCCAAGACATTTATCCTGTGACAATATTCTATTGCAGTGACTTTATCTTGAGGAGCCCACATGATTGATGATTACAGCTGCTGTCATTCAGTTTGATGGATTTTTAGTGCTGTAGAGTGACATTTGCTCAATGTAGCATTCTTGAAAAGCCGTATTCTGATTAGCATACTGAAGAGACTTGCTCTGTGGGGTCAGCCAATCAGACGCCAGCTTATGCATAAAATGTACACAACCAAGAAAGTTTCTGGAGCTTTGAGGAATACAGGGCTAGGAGCCAGATTCTGTTTGTGGAAACTTTTTGTAATGGTAAAGGTGGGTGAATAAAGATTATGACACTTACAGCATAGGACATATGGAATTTCAACAGTTTATGTTAGCTGGCAGGGAAATGGATTGCTGGTTAAAGCACAGGACTGGGAGTCTAGAGACCTTGATTCTAGACTTAGTCCTGCCACAGACTTGCTGTGAGACCTTGGTCAAGTCCCTTAGACATAAATCTTCAAAGGTCTCTGCTATTTTGGGGTACCTAAATGTTGGAATGCCCAATTTGAGAGACTTTGGGACATACTGAGCAGCCACAGCTACTGAAATCAGCACACCTTAAGAAAGAAAGAAACAATCGAGCCCCAGTCAAGCATCTTAATTTGGGCACCTAGCCTGAAATTGTTGGCCTTAGCTTCGATACACAGAGGTTATCTCCATCTGTAAAATGAGGATAACAGCAATTATCTACCTCACAAGGGTGTTGTAAGGTTTTCTTTATATTAATTAATAAGTTGATTAATTAAAGTGGTTTCAGATCTTCAGATAGAAGGCTTTCTAAACTTGGAAATTATTATTCTAGACAAGGGCTTGGTAAATCACACCTGCCCCCCAACTTCACTGGGGGCCTGTTTCCCCATATGTACAGGAAAGTTGCCAGAACTACATCTTCACGAGGGAGGGTCACCACAACATTTGTGTCTAGTGTGGGCCCCAAGAGGGATCCCCCAACTCAGTGCTGGTCAGTTCCAGCTCTTCACTATACTTATTATAGATTTGAATTTCAACTTGCCATATTGGAAAGCTGACTCTGGAGTTTAATGATTTGAAATTCACTCACCCCTAAAGTCAGCTGAGTCACTGCTGCTGCGAGTTTCTACCAGCAACAGGCTGTGGTGGTCTTTGGAGACGGCCTTTCTTTCCTGACACCGAATTGGAGGAAGAATATGGGGGGCAAACACCAGAGGAAGGATGTGAAAAGGAGGAGATGGGGGAGAATACAAAAGATGATCAGGAAGAGAGGCGCAATCTTCTGACAGCTGAATTGTGTAAGTGCAGAGAGAACATTTATATGGCTATGTTGCATGTATACCAAATATATAGCTATCTCAAGCTATTTTTCCTCATAGGAGGGATATATAAAGCAAAACTATAATAGCAAGTCTCTGGGGGGCATTTTTTCTTCAGGAACGAGTGGGTAAGGGATAATTCCTGAGTGATGTAGGTACTCATGAGTTATCCCTGCTCTCCTCCCAAGTGGAGATAAATATCACAACAGAAATGAGCTACAGTGTATTATGTATGCACAATGCACTGTTCTTTTCTCCCACTCTTTTTTTCAAGACTCAGAAAGCTTCAGGTGACAGTGATGGAGAGAGAGAGAAACACATTTATGGATGAAGTAGGAACCAAAGGTTTTGATAGTGAAGCAAACCGCTTTGAGACACCTTTGCGAGTAGCTGAACGTCGGCGTCAGGAGAGCCAGAGTCAGTGACATTGCACAGGGCTTTGCTTTTTAATGGAGCAACAACTAGGCCGATTTTCAGTTGGTCTCCAAATCTGCACCAGCGAGTCACAAATATCCCTCTTGTCTTGCACATGTAAAGTGCAGAACTGGAGGTTACAGTCAAAAATGTGGCCCAAGCTTATAACTTGCAAGCGGTCTTCATCAATAACAAAGGGGTAGGGTATACTAGAGAAAAAAAAACAGCACATGAAAATCTCTCTAGCTGAGAATCTGGCCCACAGGATTTGATCTCTCTGTGCCTCATGCTCTCAGAGCCCAATCCTACAAAGTGCTGAGTGGCTCCTGGGAGCTGCAGCGCATCCTTGTCTCTTATTGAGCTCTGAGGGAGTTAAGGCCACTAAGTAGGAGACATTCAGAATCTTGGAAGACTGGGCTGTCTCTCTAATGACTGGCTTTGCTTCATGCTGGATAGCCTGCTAGCATAGAAATATTCATAACACATCACTCAGATATTATCAGAGAAATGGCAGTTCATGTTTTGCACATCACAGCTGTGTATTACGAGTCTCATGAAGCAAGGAGAAAAACTGGAAACAAAATCCACAAGCCAAGCAAAATAAATATAAAAAGGCAGTAAAAGTAAGTAGATGGTGTTGCTCTAATTTGAGCAAACATTAATTTAAAATGTGTAATTGAATTAATGCATTTTTATAAAAAAAATCCCAGCAAATCCGGACCATGGATATAAATACATTATAGGGTTCTCCTTTGACATCACACCTCTTTCACGGTTTACAACTCACAATTTATTTTAATGTCACCAGAATCCCAAGATATATTTATGTTCTTGTCACTCACCATTTTTTAAAATTTATCCTCTATATCTATATCCTCTCTCCGCAATTACACACACCCCATATGTGGACATCTCTTCCATGTGATAAATTACTGAGCTGTGTAATAAATTAGTTTAGTATGTGCTTTCAACTGCCTTGCAACACTAGGCCAACTAACCTAGCGCCGCAGGACTTATTCGAAGAATCGAGACGTCTGAACAGCTTCAGATGCTTCATTTTTAAAACAATAAATCATATTACCACAAATGTATTTCCTTTCTCCACCCCCTTCCTGCAAAAAATGTGACTCATCTCCCAGAACTCTGGCTCTGGGCCCAGAACAGGTAATATCCAAGTCTGAACTAGAGCAGTTCAAGGACCAGTGTCTTGGGACTCTCCAGTGGCTTAAGGTTCCTATTTCTAGGGCATTAATGGGAGATTCCTAGCTACCCAACAGCCCACACAACCGTTGCTTCTACCCTTGGAAGGTCCAGAGATAGCAGTCTTTGACATGTGTGTGACATTTTTAGGCCTAGAAAAACTGCTTGAAGCTATTTAAGCAGGGACTTCACATGTATTACCCGTCTCTGAGTACTTTGGAGTTGGACTCATGGTAACTAAAATACACCATGCTCCGGAGGAGGAGAGTGCCAATTAAAATTGTTTAAAACGTCCTCCACTTGCCAGGTAATGTGGCATAAGCAAAATAATGTATTATTTATATATGTGCACGCACGCACACACACACAATGTATATGACAAAATACATAGACAATGCCAATGCATCCTACTGTTATGTACATGAATATACACATATACTATACCAATTTATGAACATAATTTATAAAAGGATATTGGGAACCTTTGCCAGGAACGATGCCATCAAGTGTAAAATTTTATTATTGCCACCTGCCCATTTTACAAAGGTATAGAGAGAAACAAGGTGCCAAATATGCCCATGGTTTAACTCAATTTAATTGGATGAATGAATGAATTTGGCAGAAGAAATCTATGCATGTACTGTAATAAACTTAAAAGCAGATAGAAGCCAATACAGTACATCACATACATTTCCATATACTTATTACCATTGATTTTTAAAATGACATAGCTACAAAAGATTACACTTGTCCAACTACTAGATTTAAATGCTATAAAATGATGCAAACTATGTAAATATTTTTCAAATGTATTGGGCCGTACCTGATCCTCAGCATGTGTAAATTGGCATAATTGTATTGAATTCAATAGCGCTACGTTGATTTATACTTGCTGAAGCTTTGCTTACTAAGTGTTATTATGAACACTGGACAAATCTATAGTGTATTTAAAACGTTGCATGTGTGTATTGTGTTCTGTAAAGCATTAGTTATAGGTCCTACAGCCCTTACCACCATGTTAGTCCGATTGCCGTCAGTAGGAATATTCATGGTGTGCAACAGGGACTATTCACATGAGTAAAGGCTACAGGATTCGGCCTATCAAATGCATATTCTTCAGGGGGTCACTCTGGTCTGTGCCAGGACAACTTCTCTTCCCTTGGTCACCAGCCTTTCAGATTGTCCATCTCTTTTTACACCTCTGTCTTCAGTTTTTCCCTGATGCTATCCAAAGCTAGAAATACCATTCTGCCTCGTTGAAGAGAGGAGCTATTCTGACAAATGTGGCTCACCGTGATTTCATTTCCACAAATGGCTTTCAGAATATTTTTTCAGGCTGCTGTATCCTCTTGAGTTTTACATTTAACGCCCATGTTGGGGATCATGCCAGAAGGGTATTACAGACGGCGTTGTCTTAGCCAGGCTAAACTGAAATGGCAGATTGAGAACCTCAAGCTGATTTGGTAGATTTTTCTATATGCAGATTGACATGGATACTCTATCTCCATTTCCTTCACCTGCCCCTGTTTTCTCCTGACCTCACTGCTCCACTCACTCCTCCTTGCCCCACTTAACCTCTCACTCCCTTCTGGCTTCTTCCCCACACCATAATATGCATATTCCAGTGTCTCCAACCTCAAAAGGCTAACCCTTGGTCCCTCCCTTTCCGCTCCAGCTACCATCCATTTCCTTTCTTCTCATTTATTTGTGTTACAATAGCATGGGGCCTCAGTCATGGAGCAGGACCCCATTGTGCTAGGTGCTGTCCACACATTCGCTTCCACACTCACCCAATGAGCGCCCATCTTCCCCCCTACTCCATCCTAGCTCACACCCTATCCACTCCTCTGAAACTGCTCCCACCAAGATGTGTAATGCTCTCTTCCTGGCTAAGTCTCAGGGTCAGTGCGCTGGCATTCTCCTTGATTCCTAGCTGTTGTTAACACTGTTGGTCATGCTTGACCTCTTGCCCTGCCTTAGTTTCCCACATCTCTGCTCCTCTGTCTCTCCCCTACCTCTCCATGGCCCTTCACTGTCTTTTTGGTGGGTCGTCCTCCTCCTCCTGCTGCTGCTTTCAGTGGCAGTTCTGCCAAACTCTGCTCTTAGACTTCTCTTCCCCCTCACCACTCTTTTCCTGGGTGAGTTCATCTGTTCACACACATATCTAATGACCATCCCAAAGCGGATGACTCCCAAGCCTACCTTGCTCTTTCATTCTCCCACTGACATCTCCTTCTGGGAGTTTCACCATCAGCTCACACTTGATGTAGCCAACCCTGAACTCCCGGTTTTTCCCCTTCCGACCCCCACACTTTGTGCTCTGTCACTGTTGATCACACCTCTGCTATCCCTGTCACTCAGGTTCTTAACCCCGTGGTCAGCTCAGACTCCCTCTAGTTCATTCCTCCCATGGGGTGGTGTCCAAGTCCTGCTACTTCTTCCATCAAAACCTCTTCTTTCTGTTCAGATAGCTAAAACTCATCTCCTGCTTTGGTCACAGGAATTTCCTCCCCTTCCCCCTTCCACTCTGCACAATATGCAGTCTCCAGGATGATGGACCTGGCCTCTCAGTCCATGTCACATACACACCATTGAATCCCTACACTGGCTTCTCCTTCTCCATTGCAAATTCAACCTTTTTGTCCTTGCCCTCAAAGCCCTATCTACCCTTGCCTCTCCCCACTTCTCTGAGTTTCTCTCTGACTGCATAGTCCACTCATTCCCTATATTCCACCAGGGATGCTACCCAGAACACCCTATTTGTCTGCTTTCACACAGGCCCAATCAATGGGATTTCCTTCACTCCACATGGAGCAGCCTTCCTGAGCTGACACATCAGACCATTATCCTCTCATTTCAATGCCAGGACACGTACCAAAAATGGCTATACTAAGACATTTCTATTATATTTAATATTTTAAGTCTCTTTGTTCCAGCATGTTGTGCCCTGATTAGCCTTTGCTGGGTAACCCCCTAATCCCAGACCTTGCCCGTCTTTGGGATTAGCCTCAATTCAGTAGCTGGTGGCCAGCAAAGGCTAGTGCACATCATGGTGGAGCAGAGAGATTTTAAAAGAGACTTTTAAAAAAAGACACCTCCCCCCCCAGGAGTTTGCACTGACGCAGCTGCACGGATTGCTGGCCACCCAACCCTACAGCCCAGAGACAGACAAGACTTTATTGATGCTGCTTTGTTCCCCTCCCTACACTGCAGTATCACATCCAGATTTAGATTATACAAATCTCTGGAACAGTGACCATAGAGGTTTTTGTGTGAGTGTTTATTTCTGCTTGGACTAGGGAACAAACAAATAATCCCCAACATTCAGAATAATAGGCCTCACACATCAAAGGAACACGGAGCCTGACCTTTCCTACTTAATCCTTCCTGGTGAGGTGTTAGATCTTGTGCTGCCTGATGATCAAACAGGATTGCGTTAAGCAGACGTGGAGAACAAGCTCTTATCTAGATGCGATTCCTCTCCCCTCCAGGGGATCCTGTTCTCTCTCTCTCTAACTCCTCCCTCCCCCAGTTGCATGAAATCAACCAAATCCATAATCTAATCTGGCCGGGACTCAAAGGTGGAAAAAAATCAAGTCGTAATTCAGTGACTGCTCTGAATGGAGAATGAAGCCAATCAGAGGAGCATTAGCAATCCCTTCTCAGGGCACCTCACTGAGGGAAGGGCAGGAAGCTTCTCACCAGCAAGCAGCGGTGCTCACTGAGCTCCTGCGGGTTGATTGCCGCAGCCTCAGCCCGGGGCTCTGGCTGGAGAAATAGCAGCTGGAGGGCCCCGAAGTTGTGACTGGAAAGGGAAGGTGACCCCTTCTCGCGCATTCCTGTTACTTTAAAAGGCTCCGTGGTTACACAGAGGGGTAGGAGTGTGTATTTCAGTGTTACGGGGTGTTTGAGTGTGAGACAGTCGAGTTGTGTGTGCCAGTGTCACGTTGTTTTGGAGTGTGAGAGAGTGGGGGGGGTGTCCGTGTCATGGTGTGTGAGTGTAAGGGAGTCCGTGTGGGGGTGTCCGTGTGAAGGTGTGCTGGAGTGTGTGAGCCTGGGTGTGTGTACCAATGTCACGTTGTGTTGGGTTGTGAGAGAATCGGCGTGTGTCAGTGGTACAGTGTGAGAGAGTCCAGGTGTGCATGTCAGTGTCACGGTGTGTGAGTGAGAGAATCAGTGTGACGGTGTGAGAGAGTCCAGGTGTGCGTGTCAGTGTCACGGTGTGTGAGTGAGAGAGTCGGTGTGACGGTGTGTGAGAGTCCAGGTGTGTGTGTCAGTGTCACCGTGTGTGAGTGAGAGAGTCGGGGTGTCGGTGTGTGAGAGTCCAGGTGTGTGTGTCAGTGTCACGGTGTGTGAGTGAGAGAGTCAGGGTGTCGGGGTGTCGGGGTGTGCAAGTCCAGGTGTGTGTGTCAATGTCACGGTGTGTGAGTGAGAGAGTTGGGGTGTCGGGGTGTGCGAGTCCAGGTGTGTGTGTCAGTGTCACGGTGTGTGAGTGAGAGAGTCGGGGTGTCGGGGTGTGCGAGTCCAGGTGTGTGTGTCAGTGTCACGGTGTGTGAGTGAGAGAGTCGGGGTGACGGTGTGTGAGAGTCCAGGTGTGTGTGTCAGTGTCACGGTGTCTGAGTGAGAGAGTTGGGGTGTAGCGGTGTCGGTGTGTGCGAGTCCAGGTGTGTGTGTCAGTGTCACAGTGTGTGAGTGAGAGAGTCGGGGTGACGGTGTGTGAGAGTCCAGGTGTGTGTGTCAGTGTCACGGTGTGTGAGTGAGAGAGTCGGGGTGTCGGGGTGTCGGTGTGTGAGAGTCTAGGTGTGTGTGTCAGTGTCACGGTGTGTGAGTGAGAGAGTCGGGGTGTCGGGGTGACGGTGTGTGAGAGTCCAGGTGTGTGTGTCAGTGTCACGGTGTGTGAGTGAGAGAGTCGGGGTGTCGGGGTGTCGGGGTGTGCGAGTCCAGGTGTGTGTGTCAGTGTCACGGTGTGTGAGTGAGAGAGTCGGGGTGTCGGGGTGTGCGAGTCCAGGTGTGTGTGTCAATGTCACGGTGTGTGAGTGAGAGAGTCGGGGTGTCGGGGTGTGCGAGTCCAGGTGTGTGTGTCAGTGTCACGGTGTGTGAGTGAGAGAGTCGGGGTGTCGGGGTGTGCGAGTCCAGGTGTGTGTGTCAATGTCACCGTGTGTGAGTGAGAGAGTCGGGGTGTCGGGGTGTGCAAGTCCAGGTGTGTGTGTCAGTGTCACCGTGTGTGAGTGAGAGAGTCGGGGTGTGGGGGTGACGGTGTGTGCAAGTCCAGGTCTGTGTGTCAGTGTCACAGTGTGTGAGTGAGAGAGTCGGGCTGTGGGGTGACGGTGTGTGCGAGTCCAGGTGTGTGTGTCAGTGTCACAGTATGTAGGTGAGAGAGTCGGGGTGTCGGGGTGTTGGGGTGTGCGAGTCCAGGTGTGTGTGTCAGTGAGAGAGTCGGGGTGTCGGGGTGTGTGAGTCCAGGTGTGTGTGTCAGTGTCACCGTGTGTGAGTGAGAGAGTCGGGGTGTCGGGGTGTGCGAGTCCAGGTGTGTGTGTCAGTGTCACAGTGTGTGAGTGAGAGAGTCAGGGTGTCGGGGTGTGCGAGTCCAGGTGTGTGTGTCAGTGTCACAGTGTGTGAGTGAGAGAGTCGGGGTGTGCGAGTCCAGGTGTGTGTGTCAGTGTCACAGTGTGTGAGTGAGAGAGTCGGGGTGTGCGAGTCCAGGTGTGTGTGTCAGTGTCACAGTGTGTGAGTGAGAGAGTCGGGGTGTGCGAGTCCAGGTGTGTGTGTCAGTGTCACAGTGTGTGAGTGAGAGAGTCAGGGTGTCGGGGTATCGGGGTGTCGGGGTGTGCGAGTCCAGGTGTGTGTGTCAGTGTCACTGTGTGTGAGTGAGAGAGTCGGGGTGTCGGGGTGTGCGAGTCCAGGTGTGTGTGTCAGTGTCACAGTGTGTGAGTGAGAGAGTCGGGGTGTCGCGGTGTCGGGGTGTGCGAGTCCAGGTGTGTGTGTCAATGTCACGGTGTGTGAGTGAGACAGTCGGGGTGTCGCGGTGTCGGGGTGTGCGAGTCCAGGTGTGTGTGTCAATGTCACGGTGTGTGAGTGAGAGAGTCGGGGTGTCGGGGTGTCGCGGTGTCGGGGTGTGCGAGTCCAGGTGTGTGTGTCAGTGTCACGGTGTGTGAGTGAGAGAGTCGGGGTGTCGCGGTGTCGGGGTGTGCGAGTCCAGGTGTGTGTGTCAGTGTCATGGTGTGTGAGTGAGAGAGTCGGGGTGTCGGGGTGTGCGAGTCCAGGTGTGTGTGTCAGTGTCACAGTGTGTGAGTGAGAGAGTCGGGGTGTCGCGGTGTCGGGGTGTGCGAGTCCAGGTGTGTGTGTCAGTGTCACGGTGTGTGAGTGAGAGAGTCGGGGTGTCGCGGTGTCGGGGTGTGCGAGTCCAGGTGTGTGTGTCAGTGTCACCGTGTGTGAGTGAGAGAGTCGGGATGTGGGGGTGTGCGAGTCCAGGTGTGTGTGTCAGTGTCACGGTGTGTGAGTGAGAGAGTCGGGATGTCGGGGTGTGCGAGTCCAGGTGTGTGTGTCAGTGTCACGGTGTGTGAGTGAGAGAGTCGCGGTGTCGGGGTGTGCGAGTCCAGGTGTGTGTGTCAGTGTCACGGTGTGTGAGTGAGAGAGTCGGGGTGTCGCGGTGTCGGGGTGTGCGAGTCCAGGTGTGTGTGTCAGTGTCACCGTGTGTGAGTGAGAGAGTCGGGGTGTCACGGTGTCGCGGTGTCAGGGTGTGCGAGTCCAGGTGTGTGTGTCAGTGTCACGGTGTGTGAGTGAGAGAGTCGGGGTGTCGCGGTGTCGCGGTGTCGGGGTGTGCGAGTCCAGGTGTGTGTGTCAGTGTCACGGTGTGTGAGTGAGAGAGTCGGGGTGTCGCGGTGTCGCGGTGTCGGGGTGTGCGAGTCCAGGTGTGTGTGTCAGTGTCACGGTGTGTGAGTGAGAGAGTCGGGGTGTCGGGGTGTCGCGGTGTCGGGCTGTGCGAGTCCAGGTGTGTGTGTCAGTGTCACGGTGTGTGAGTGAGAGAGTCGGGGTGTCGCGGTGTCGCGGTGTCGGGGTGTGCGAGTCCAGGTGTGTGTGTCAGTGTCACGGTGTGTGAGTGAGAGAGTCGGGGTGTCGCGGTGTCGGGGTGTGCGAGTCCAGGTGTGTGTGTCAGTGTCACGGTGTGTGAGTGAGAGAGTCGGGGTGTCGCGGTGTCGGGGTGTGCGAGTCCAGGTGTGTGTGTCAGTGTCACGGTGTGTGAGTGAGAGAGTCGGGGTGTCGCGGTGTCGGGCTGTGCGAGTCCAGGTGTGTGTGTCAGTGTCACGGTGTGTGAGTGAGAGAGTCGGGGTGTCGCGGTGTCGCGGTGTCGGGGTGTGCGAGTCCAGGTGTGTGTGTCAGTGTCACGGTGTGTGAGTGAGAGAGTCGGGGTGTCGCGGTGTCGGGGTGTGCGAGTCCAGGTGTGTGTGTCAGTGTCACAGTGTGTGAGTGAGAGAGTCGGGGTGTCGGGGTGTCGGGGTGTGCGAGTCCAGGTGTGTGTGTCAGTGTCACGGTGTGTGAGTGAGAGAGTCGGGGTGTCGGGGTGTCGGGGTGTGCGAGTCCAGGTGTGTGTGTCAGTGTCACGGTGTGTGAGTGAGAGAGTCGGGGTGTCGCGGTGTCGCGGTGTCGGGGTGTGCGAGTCCAGGTGTGTGTGTCAGTGTCACCGTGTGTGAGTGAGAGAGTCGGGGTGTCGCGGTGTCGGGGTGTGCGAGTCCAGGTGTGTGTGTCAGTGTCACCGTGTGTGAGTGAGAGAGTCGGGGTGTCGGGGTGTCGGGGTGTGCGAGTCCAGGTGTGTGTGTCAGTGTCACGGTGTGTGAGTGAGAGAGTCGGGGTGTCGCGGTGTCGCGGTGTCGCGGTGTCGGGGTGTGCGAGTCCAGGTGTGTGTGTCAGTGTCACGGTGTGTGAGTGAGAGAGTCGGGGTGTCGCGGTGTCGCGGTGTCGGGGTGTGCGAGTCCAGGTGTGTGTGTCAGTGTCACGGTGTGTGAGTGAGAGAGTCGGGGTGTCGGGGTGTCGCGGTGTCGGGCTGTGCGAGTCCAGGTGTGTGTGTCAGTGTCACGGTGTGTGAGTGAGAGAGTCGGGGTGTCGCGGTGTCGCGGTGTCGGGGTGTGCGAGTCCAGGTGTGTGTGTCAGTGTCACGGTGTGTGAGTGAGAGAGTCGGGGTGTCGCGGTGTCGGGGTGTGCGAGTCCAGGTGTGTGTGTCAGTGTCACGGTGTGTGAGTGAGAGAGTCGGGGTGTCGCGGTGTCGGGGTGTGCGAGTCCAGGTGTGTGTGTCAGTGTCACGGTGTGTGAGTGAGAGAGTCGGGGTGTCGCGGTGTCGGGCTGTGCGAGTCCAGGTGTGTGTGTCAGTGTCACGGTGTGTGAGTGAGAGAGTCGGGGTGTCGCGGTGTCGGGGTGTGCGAGTCCAGGTGTGTGTGTCAGTGTCACGGTGTGTGAGTGAGAGAGTCGGGGTGTCGCGGTGTCGGGCTGTGCGAGTCCAGGTGTGTGTGTCAGTGTCACGGTGTGTGAGTGAGAGAGTCGGGGTGTCGCGGTGTCGCGGTGTCGGGGTGTGCGAGTCCAGGTGTGTGTGTCAGTGTCACGGTGTGTGAGTGAGAGAGTCGGGGTGTCGCGGTGTCGGGGTGTGCGAGTCCAGGTGTGTGTGTCAGTGTCACAGTGTGTGAGTGAGAGAGTCGGGGTGTCGGGGTGTCGGGGTGTGCGAGTCCAGGTGTGTGTGTCAGTGTCACGGTGTGTGAGTGAGAGAGTCGGGGTGTCGGGGTGTCGGGGTGTGCGAGTCCAGGTGTGTGTGTCAGTGTCACGGTGTGTGAGTGAGAGAGTCGGGGTGTCGCGGTGTCGGGGTGTCGGGGTGTGCGAGTCCAGGTGTGTGTGTCAGTGTCACGGTGTGTGAGTGAGAGAGTCGGGGTGTCGCGGTGTCGGGGTGTCGGGGTGTGCGAGTCCAGGTGTGTGTGTCAGTGTCACGGTGTGTGAGTGAGAGAGTCGGGGTGTCGCGGTGTCGCGGTGTCGGGGTGTGCGAGTCCAGGTGTGTGTGTCAGTGTCACGGTGTGTGAGTGAGAGAGTCGGGGTGTCGCGGTGTCGCGGTGTCGGGGTGTGCGAGTCCAGGTGTGTGTGTCAGTGTCACGGTGTGTGAGTGAGAGAGTCGGGGTGTCGCGGTGTCGCGGTGTCGGGGTGTGCGAGTCCAGGTGTGTGTGTCAGTGTCACGGTGTGTGAGTGAGAGAGTCGGGGTGTCGCGGTGTCGCGGTGTCGGGGTGTGCGAGTCCAGGTGTGTGTGTCAGTGTCACGGTGTGTGAGTGAGAGAGTCGGGGTGTCGCGGTGTCGGGGTGTGCGAGTCCAGGTGTGTGTGTCAGTGTCACGGTGTGTGAGTGAGAGAGTCGGGGTGTCGCGGTGTCGCGGTGTCGGGGTGTGCGAGTCCAGGTGTGTGTGTCAGTGTCACGGTGTGTGAGTGAGAGAGTCGGGGTGTCGCGGTGTCGGGGTGTCGGGGTGTGCGAGTCCAGGTGTGTGTGTCAGTGTCACGGTGTGTGAGTGAGAGAGTCGGGGTGTCGCGGTGTCGGGGTGTGCGAGTCCAGGTGTGTGTGTCAGTGTCACGGTGTGTGAGTGAGAGAGTCGGGGTGTCGCGGTGTCGGGCTGTGCGAGTCCAGGTGTGTGTGTCAGTGTCACGGTGTGTGAGTGAGAGAGTCGGGGTGTCGCGGTGTCGCGGTGTCGGGGTGTGCGAGTCCAGGTGTGTGTGTCAGTGTCACGGTGTGTGAGTGAGAGAGTCGGGGTGTCGCGGTGTCGGGGTGTGCGAGTCCAGGTGTGTGTGTCAGTGTCACAGTGTGTGAGTGAGAGAGTCGGGGTGTCGGGGTGTCGGGGTGTGCGAGTCCAGGTGTGTGTGTCAGTGTCACGGTGTGTGAGTGAGAGAGTCGGGGTGTCGGGGTGTCGGGGTGTGCGAGTCCAGGTGTGTGTGTCAGTGTCACGGTGTGTGAGTGAGAGAGTCGGGGTGTCGCGGTGTCGGGGTGTCGGGGTGTGCGAGTCCAGGTGTGTGTGTCAGTGTCACGGTGTGTGAGTGAGAGAGTCGGGGTGTCGCGGTGTCGCGGTGTCGGGGTGTGCGAGTCCAGGTGTGTGTGTCAGTGTCACGGTGTGTGAGTGAGAGAGTCGGGGTGTCGCGGTGTCGCGGTGTCGGGGTGTGCGAGTCCAGGTGTGTGTGTCAGTGTCACGGTGTGTGAGTGAGAGAGTCGGGGTGTCGCGGTGTCGCGGTGTCGGGGTGTGCGAGTCCAGGTGTGTGTGTCAGTGTCACGGTGTGTGAGTGAGAGAGTCGGGGTGTCGCGGTGTCGCGGTGTCGGGGTGTGCGAGTCCAGGTGTGTGTGTCAGTGTCACGGTGTGTGAGTGAGAGAGTCGGGGTGTCGCGGTGTCGCGGTGTCGGGGTGTGCGAGTCCAGGTGTGTGTGTCAGTGTCACGGTGTGTGAGTGAGAGAGTCGGGGTGTCGGGGTGTTGGGGTGTGCGAGTCCAGGTGTGTGTGTCAGTGTCACGGTGTGTGAGTGAGAGAGTCGGGGTGTCGCGGTGTCGGGGTGTGCGAGTCCAGGTGTGTGTGTCAGTGTCACGGTGTGTGAGTGAGAGAGTCGGGGTGTCGCGGTGTCGCGGTGTCGGGGTGTGCGAGTCCAGGTGTGTGTGTCAGTGTCACGGTGTGTGAGTGAGAGAGTCGGGGTGTCGCGGTGTCGCGGTGTCGGGGTGTGCGAGTCCAGGTGTGTGTGTCAGTGTCACGGTGTGTGAGTGAGAGAGTCGGGGTGTCGCGGTGTCGGGGTGTGCGAGTCCAGGTGTGTGTGTCAGTGTCACGGTGTGTGAGTGAGAGAGTCGGGGTGTCGCGGTGTCGGGGTGTCGGGGTGTGCGAGTCCAGGTGTGTGTGTCAGTGTCACGGTGTGTGAGTGAGAGAGTCGGGGTGTCGCGGTGTCGGGGTGTGCGAGTCCAGGTGTGTGTGTCAGTGTCACGGTGTGTGAGTGAGAGAGTCGGGGTGTCGCGGTGTCGGGCTGTGCGAGTCCAGGTGTGTGTGTCAGTGTCACGGTGTGTGAGTGAGAGAGTCGGGGTGTCGCGGTGTCGCGGTGTCGGGGTGTGCGAGTCCAGGTGTGTGTGTCAGTGTCACGGTGTGTGAGTGAGAGAGTCGGGGTGTCGCGGTGTCGGGGTGTGCGAGTCCAGGTGTGTGTGTCAGTGTCACAGTGTGTGAGTGAGAGAGTCGGGGTGTCGGGGTGTCGGGGTGTGCGAGTCCAGGTGTGTGTGTCAGTGTCACGGTGTGTGAGTGAGAGAGTCGGGGTGTCGGGGTGTCGGGGTGTGCGAGTCCAGGTGTGTGTGTCAGTGTCACGGTGTGTGAGTGAGAGAGTCGGGGTGTCGCGGTGTCGGGGTGTCGGGGTGTGCGAGTCCAGGTGTGTGTGTCAGTGTCACGGTGTGTGAGTGAGAGAGTCGGGGTGTCGCGGTGTCGCGGTGTCGGGGTGTGCGAGTCCAGGTGTGTGTGTCAGTGTCACGGTGTGTGAGTGAGAGAGTCGGGGTGTCGCGGTGTCGCGGTGTCGGGGTGTGCGAGTCCAGGTGTGTGTGTCAGTGTCACGGTGTGTGAGTGAGAGAGTCGGGGTGTCGCGGTGTCGCGGTGTCGGGGTGTGCGAGTCCAGGTGTGTGTGTCAGTGTCACGGTGTGTGAGTGAGAGAGTCGGGGTGTCGCGGTGTCGCGGTGTCGGGGTGTGCGAGTCCAGGTGTGTGTGTCAGTGTCACGGTGTGTGAGTGAGAGAGTCGGGGTGTCGCGGTGTCGCGGTGTCGGGGTGTGCGAGTCCAGGTGTGTGTGTCAGTGTCACGGTGTGTGAGTGAGAGAGTCGGGGTGTCGGGGTGTTGGGGTGTGCGAGTCCAGGTGTGTGTGTCAGTGTCACGGTGTGTGAGTGAGAGAGTCGGGGTGTCGCGGTGTCGGGGTGTGCGAGTCCAGGTGTGTGTGTCAGTGTCACGGTGTGTGAGTGAGAGAGTCGGGGTGTCGCGGTGTCGCGGTGTCGGGGTGTGCGAGTCCAGGTGTGTGTGTCAGTGTCACGGTGTGTGAGTGAGAGAGTCGGGGTGTCGCGGTGTCGCGGTGTCGGGGTGTGCGAGTCCAGGTGTGTGTGTCAGTGTCACGGTGTGTGAGTGAGAGAGTCGGGGTGTCGCGGTGTCGGGGTGTGCGAGTCCAGGTGTGTGTGTCAGTGTCACGGTGTGTGAGTGAGAGAGTCGGGGTGTCGCGGTGTCGCGGTGTCGGGGTGTGCGAGTCCAGGTGTGTGTGTCAGTGTCACGGTGTGTGAGTGAGAGAGTCGGGGTGTCGCGGTGTCGGGGTGTGCGAGTCCAGGTGTGTGTGTCAATGTCACGCTGTGTCGGAGCGTCTGACAGCCGGCGAGCGTGCCTGAGGCACGGCGAGTGTCTGTGGCTACCGAAGCCAGGAAGTGCAAACCCAACACCGCTGCGAGGACCACTGGTGCAGAGAAGGAGAGAGAAGCCGAGGGAGGGAGCCCGGCGGAGGCGGGGAAAGCCGGCTCCTAAGGCAGCGCTGCTGGGCAGCCCCGCGGGACGCGCGTTACAACCTTCCCCGGCTCCCGGAGTCTCCCCAGGTGCAGCAGCGGGCTCGCGAGGCGCCGGCTCACACTCCGGGCTGCAGACTGGGCCTGGCAAAAATCACACTGATCCATTGCTGCCAGCCTATTCTTGCTTGGGGGGACGTGGCTGCCAACGGGGGGCTGGCGGGGTAAACATCCAGTGCGGGTGCCCAGGGCCCTGGCTCCACTCTGCAGATGGCAGGGGCGAGCTGGAGGCTGGAGGGAGCCGTCGGGGAGCTGCGGGGCAGGGGGCACTGCTGTCTCGCCAAGGCCGACGACAGGCCTCCCAGAGAAGGTACCATCCGCCTGGGGTGAGGGAGAGAGACCTTTCCATCCCCTTAGCCAGATCCGCCTGGCAGCTGGGGCCTGGCCCTGGGGTCTCCCACTCATCCATTAAACTTCGCTGGGCAGGCAGCGGCCGGCTCGCTAAGTCCCTGCAGGGTCCGGAACCCAGTGACCAAGGGCTTCCTCTTTCTGCTTCCTGCCCGCCCAGCGATCCCAGCCCCCTAACCCTACAAATTAGCGCTCTCGAGCCTTCAGAAAGGAGACAGCCGGGGGACCCTGCTCCCAAACGCCGGCCTGCAGCCAGGCGAGGAATAAGCGCCTTTCCTCCAGCTCTCCCCAGCCTTTGCGCTGCAAGCCCAGGGACCCGCAAATCTGCACCCTGGAGTGTAATGAAGACGCAGCGAGCTACAAGCCCAAACCGGTGCCTTTGGGGAAGCCTTCGGAGCTCTTTTCTTGGATTTCGCATTTAAGATTAGTACAAATGGTTTGCCCTTCAGAAGGGAATGAGCTGCCTGCTTATGGTTTCGTGTTAAAGCTCCACCGACTTGTCCCTTCGGCTTTGTGTAGCCAAGGGTGCAAACATCAGCAGACACGCGCCGGGAAGCCTGCTCCCCATAACCCCCCTGGATTATTACTGAGAATCCGTCGTGGGGCCCCGCTCACGTGTCAGAAGGAGGGAAGAGAGCCCCCAGATCTGAGCGCCGCTGGGGAAAGCAGCACCAGCTCCCAAGCAAGCCCAGGGACTTGCACCCCTGTGGGAACTATCTATGTGAGTGAGGACAGCTCTGCACGTCCTCCTCCACAGGGAGCCCTGCTCCCTGACTGCGTGTCTCTCTCCCGGTGCTTTGCCCTGCCAGGCAGGGGGAGACTTCTTGCCCTGCTGGCACTGCCCGGGTGCCTGAAAGGTGACGCCGCTGAGAAAGGCTCGGTCCGTGCCCGGCACATAGCATTCAAATAACTATCGCTCTAGACACGCATACACCGTGCACCCTGCAAAGCCACTTCAATGCAGCGCGGGTAGAAAAAGATTGTTCCGCCCTTGGAGAGTTAAAGCTACTAGCCTCCCTGCTCGTCCACTTCTGCTCCCCCTGCTTTGTCTTTCTAGCTTACACAAAGCCCCCCCCCCCCCCCGAAAGGCCACGAGGGAAAGGGAGGCTGCAGGGAGAAGGGAGCCAGTGGAGAAACTTCCTGGGAAGTTTTTGCAATTCCACAGTTTGAAGGGTGAAACCCCAACCCCACCCCCACCTCTGTAGGGCCTGGCTTTGCACCGCCCTGTGGGGAGCAATGCAAACCCGCTGCAAGCTCGGGGCTTTGGAAGGTCTGGCCAATATCCACCCACAGCTGTGGAGCCCCACACAGCCCCTGGGACCCCCCCCACACACACACACACCTTTTGCCTTCGCCTCCCTTCCCCCCGGGTTTGTGCGAGGAGCTGCCCCGGGGTGGAACGGGCGCTGCGCTGGAAGCAGGAGTTACCCGCCCCGGAGCCGTCTCCTTACCTGCGCGCCCCGCCAGCCCGGGTTTGCTGCCAGCTCTTCCTCCTCCGCTCTCTAACCGCCGCGCGGGGCTCTTTATGGAGATCCATTCACCCAGCGCGTTCCCATCGATCCCGCGGCCGGCCCCTGCCTCTGGGAGGCAGAGCGAGTGAGGCCTCGCCCATTCCCAGCGGCTCTCTCATTAGAATGAAGCGCGCGCTCGCAGCCCCGCGCCGGAGAGCTGGGGACACGCCGGCCAGGGAGCAAGGATGAGCCCCTGGAAATGGGGGAGGGGAGGCCAGCAGAGACCGGGATGCTGGGTATGGAGGCTACCCCGGGGGGGGCATTAGCCAGCGGGGACCTGTCCCTCTAGACCTGGGAAGGATTTGGGGGGGGGGTCTGCAGCACAAGGGCCAGCTGGGGAGCAGATTCTCTCCCCAGCTGATAAGCCCCTATCCTGTCCTCATCCTTCGCTGTCCATCTCTCTAGTTTCTTTATACCGCGCCCATCACCGTGGTCGCCCTAACCCGGACTTGCCTCTGCCTTCCCCACACCTGGCTGCTGCTAGCTGCATCCTCCACGTGTCATTGTCCGCTCCCGATCGCTCCATGTTAAGAAGTGGATAACACACACACACACACCCAGACCCCTCCTGGCGGGCCTTACCCGCGGTCCCCAAGCACCCCCATGATGTAGTGGGTCTGTCAGTCTGCATCTGGGCTAGGGAGGGAGACCCTCCTTTGCAGCCCCTTTCTCTGCTTCGGGGGCCATCTGGCCGGCTCGCCAGCCAGCTCCCCAGGGAGCTCCCCTTCCCTCGCTCTTCACTCTTTGTTTTCCTCCCCGAGCTCCCGCTTCCTGTCCCGTTTTCATCCCAGGCTTTGATTTTTCTCTTTCTCTGTACCCACAGCACGATCTCAGCCTCTCTCTACAAAGCAGCTGGCCAATTCAAGCGGCATACAAAGGAGCTGACTCAATCCCAGAGACCGCGAATGGAGATAAATCCTGGTGCATGGGGGAGAGGGCGAGCCGGAGGAAGAACAGCCCGCAGAAGAACTGCACTGCAAACCGGGGGGCAGGGGGACAACAATCACTAGGCTTCCTACTCCAGATCTGCACAGGCACCGCGATGGGTTCACACCCCTCGTCCCTGTTCCAGGCGCAAAGGCAAAGCAGCTGTTACCCTAGTCCCCTACTTACACAGCGCTCAGTGCCCGCAACCAGAGTTTCTTGCAGGACTTTGAGCGGCCGGGCAGAAAGTAAAGGGTCCAAGCAAGATCATTTCCAGGTTCAACTCCGGGGGGGGGGGTGAGTGGGTGTGGAGGGGGAAGAAGGGGACAGGGATGTGCAGCCAGTATCGTGTGGGAGAGACAAAGCTGTAAAGTGTCTGCCTGGTTGGGACCCCTGTCTGTTTGCACCTGGCTCCCTGATTCCCAGCCTTTGGCCTTTCCCTGCAAAGTCTGGAAAGTGTTGTATCCTGTCGGATTCTCACTAAACGCAGGGATTTGTGGGCCGTGCCTTGTCACCTCGTTTATGTTACGCTTCTTGGCTGCGGTCCCTGCCTTTGGAAATCCACTGGATGCGGCTATAAAGATTTTAAGACAAGCCAACGCGGCAGGCCCGTTCGACTAATATTCCCCTTGTCTTTTCTTCCCCTCCCTTTCCTGATACAGGCTCTTCTCCCAGCGCCGCGCCTCAAGTATTGCACTGAAAGCCTCTATTGCTCTCTGTGTGTGGCTTGGGGGTATAGGGGGTCAGGTGAACTCCGCTTTCCCTGCAGACCTAGCCAGACCTGGGTCAGCAAGCGCAGCAGCTTCCGCTACCCTGGGCATGCAGCTTCCTCCTAAGTTTGTGGGAGCGAGATAAAAAGCTGCCTAATTATCTATACAGTAATTGTAAGGTGATCTGAGGAACCTCTAAACCAAGACGGCCACCTGCAATCCCCTCCAGGCGTCCTGATTCCGCCCACCCTCCTTTACGGCGTCTGCGTTTTGGCGCTGCCGGAGACTTCAGAGCAACAAACCGTTAATTTGGGAACATTCTGCAATAATTCGAAATTCACCTCGCCAGGCACCGACTGCTCACTCTACGGCTCCCTTAATAGATGTCATTTGTATATACGGTGGCACCCTCTTTGAAACACTGGAATCAATTTATATTAATGATCTCTTTATTCACCACGGCAAACTTTTAAATGTTTAATACAGTGCAAACTGGCAATGAAATGCATCAAACTAACAGAAGGAGGTTGGCCCTGGTGCGGAGAGAAGGTGCCTTCTGCTTGAATCTCGAGGACCGTAATTACAGAAAGGGCAAGTAAAGTGGACTCTAATGGAGAGTGAGTTAAAAGGTCACTGTCATCTGAGTTGCTGTTTATACCTTCTCCCCGCTGAGCAAGCCTGTTGATAGCAAAAATTGAAAACCTGACAAAAGCACCCTTTTATGCGTGGAAATCAAGAGAAGGAAAGCCGTCCAGCTGGGAGTAACACAGCTGAACCCCTGGGCTGGGGGCTCGCATGCTACTCGAAGATACATTAGGAAAAGCGATTGAGCCCGTGTGGCTAATGCAGGAGTGATGCCCTCAGAACTCGAATGAGAGCGAGTAATTGATACGGAGTTTAATCAGGAGCAAAATACCAAGCCGAGCTGGAGAGAGATGGACGATGGAAGGAGATGGGGACCCAGATCTGGATGCTGTCTAACCCTCCTAAGAAAGTGACTACAACAGCAGAGCCGGTGTATTCAGTGACATCACCACAACAGAAAAGTCTGTGTGTTCAGTGACATCACTGTATGCCAGAGCTTGGGCTGGGGTCTTTAGGGAACTGGGCGTGACTGATAGGCTTTAAAAACTTTGGGTCAGGCTGATTGGTGAGAGGGGGCCCAAGGCTCTGAGAAAGGGAGGGAAACCTCTGGCAATTTGAAAAGTCTCACTTTGCAAGAGAAAGAACAGACTGGATCATCTTTGACACTCCAAATCCAAAGCTCCCTGCCACGGAGCAACGGTTTTGGAAGAGAGAGATTCTCTCGCAGGTGGAATTGGGTGTGTTGTAGGCCCGGGGAGAAAGCCCAGGCTAATAGGAGGCGGTAAGGGGCAGTGGCGTAGTTTGGAAGGTCAGTGGTCGCAGCTACGCTGACAGCTCGGCGTCGCAGCAGAGCCAGAGGGGATCAGCCCGCAGCGCGCTGCCGAACTGCGTTTCGGAACGGGAGAAGTTCATGATTCTTTGTCATTAACTCCCGAGTCCTACTCCCGAGTCCATGGCACTTGTCCCCGCAGTGTGACACACCAGTTCAACAGGGCGCACGTAACAAACACTTCGGCCCCAAGGAGCCCCCCCGGCAGCACCCAGGGCGCCGGAGACAGGAGCCGTCCGGTTATTTAGCCAGACCGGTGAAGTTAGTCGCCCGGAGCGCTGCTGCGGGGCTCTGCCCCTGGGGAGAGTGCAAAGGGAGCGCATGCAAAGTTTGGTTAACGCGAGGCCGGCTGATAATCGGGCTGGAAGGAGAAGGCAGGGCCAGGGAAGGGGTAAGCGACGCGCGCAGCCAGCCAAGGACTGTGGACAGCAGCGAATGCGGCTCTCCCAGCGATTCCTTCCGGAGAAGGGGGACGCGGAGCGGCCAGAAGGACCGTAACTGCCCCATCAGCTGCGAAATGGCCCAGCCACAGGAGCTGGAGCAGCGGGGGATACAGCCCCGGCCAGGGCGGGAGTGAACTGGATGCGGGCTGGGGAAGAGGGTTTCTACGCGAAAGGGCTGGATTTGAATCCGTGCATAGATGTCGCTTCCCTGCGCCTCGCGGGAGCAGGTGGCAAGTTGTTCGCAGAGAAGCTGACATTTCCAGAGGGAGGAAAACAGCAACCTGCGAGTCAACCGGTTCTATTTTTGCCGAGGATTGAAGGCGTTATTAAACCGAAGGCAGCCCCGAAGTGAAGACTGGGTGTTGTTCCAGTGAAACCGAGTGTGAAGGAGAGTAACAGTACCAGCGATCTCTCCCCACAGCTCCCAGGAGCAGCGAGGCCGACCAGGGACCGACGGCCTTCACCGCACACAAGGAAACACAAGCTTTAAATAAACCCAGAGCAGGACCGACATGACTCGTTTATTGCATCAAGTACAGCAACTCTGGGGCTATCAAGCTGTAAAGCAACAGATTTTAAATAGACTGGAAGAGATTTCAAGGGTCCATCCGTGTGCATCGCCTGTCCAGTATTCTCCTAGAGCCCAGACTAAGAGAGGGTGTGTGGGGGGGGGGGACGGACCCAGTTTAAAGATCCAGTTCACGCTGAGGTGAGTTCTGGGCACTGGGCTAAGGGGGGACTGGCCTGACTTCATTAAAATGCATCCTGAAAATTATTTGGCAACTCTGGTTCCGGCTTAACAATGAGCTCCCTGATTGGCAAGCTACTTGGCCCTCTGTGTTTATCATTAATTCTGTTACCGAGATGGAACTTTGCAGCAACATCTGTCATTATAATTAAAGCCGCAATGCATTCATCGGATAGCAACGACATCTCTTTTACAACCTGAAACCACACAATCTAATAGAGGAGAAAACCCACTGGAGACTAATCAAAGAGATGGACTGTCCATCTGTCCAAGCCTGGCTTTTAGTATTATTTTAAAACTTAACCAATTCAGGGGAATCTTTGGGGGGAGAGAGGACGAGATGCCAAGAAGAGACGAGCATTTAGGTTTAATAGTAATGTTTTTCTTTAACAAGGTTATAACCCTCTGCAGTCCTCATTTCAATTAGAGTCACATATTGTTGGACCGGGGATAAGAGGTGATTAAAATCCAAGCCCACATTTGTGAGAGAGTTCCTCGTTCTCCCCCCCCCCCCCCCCAACCACCTCCCCGTGCTTGTTTGTTTAAGTAAAACTATATGTGCGGCACGTTTTTGGCTGCAAAAATAGAATTCGTTTTAAAGAGGACACGTGGCGAGTTAGAGCAGAGCGCCGCCAACTCAGAAGCAAATTAGCAACGTGTGATTTAAAGAAATCTATTGATAAAACACACGCACACACAAACACGCCGAGAAAGCCGAATGTGAAAACCCAAGCAAAGCCCTCCGGATCTGCAGGACTAACAAGCGCTGAGTTGCATTCTCTCAGGAATAGTAACCGTCAGGTCATTAGTCATTTTCGACAAGTTCCAAAGCGATCAGTAAACAGCTTTATCTGAGCACAAGTTAACCTGTCAGGAAGATTTCAATCGGCTGTTAAGCAACATTTGGGCATATCGCTATTATCCACCCGCCCCCACAGCGCGCTCTCACACACACACACTTTAGCCAGGGTTGCAAAACTCTTCCCTTCTCTGCCGGCAGACAGTGAGCCCTGCGAAGCCTTGCGAGCTTCCCCCTCCAAAGGGCTACAACTCCCCCCCAGCCAGCACTGGGCGCCGGATCGCACTTAGCTCCGGATCACCAGACCTTGCTGAAGGCAACAGTTGCATTAACCTTCCTAGGGGCGAGGCCTCAGGGAGCTGCTTTAAGGCTGACTAAAGTGCAGGGAGATGCAGGCGGAACCATTGGCTTCACCGAGGGGAGGGAGAAACCTAACTCCGGCTAGGAGCTAGGCGGAGCGGGGACAGCCTCGGAGCTGGGGGTGTGGGAGCAAGAGGAGAGCTGCAGGCAGCGGATTTATACCCAGTTCTTTATACTCCACGGCCTCCGGAACTGGGGGGCCCTGTTAGCTGCTGGCGAGGGGGGCGATCCCCTCTGCCCGGGGCTGCGGCTCGTGGCTTCTGCCAGGGCGCAGGGGTACCGTGAGTGGCGCTGCTGAGACGCTCCGGGGTAGAGGCGCTGGGAGCTGTCCGCCGGCCGCCGGTGCTGAAACCTGCCCGGACCCAGGACCCAGGTAGCCGCCAGGGACGCCCACGAGCCCCGGGGACTCCTGGGTGGGGAGCGAGCGGAGGGCAAGCCGAGGTCAGCGCGCAGCTGGCCCCGCCAGCCGGGCCGGGCTTGGGAAAGTTGGGCGAGGCGGTGTGGCCACCCGCGGGCTGCACCGGGGGTTTGCAGCGGCCCTGCCGGCAAAGAGGGGCGAGCTCGGGAGGGGGCCGGTCCGGCGTCTGGGCGCCTCTCCCAGGGCGCAGGAGCAGCTCAGGCTGGCCCGACAGGCGGAGCGCTCGCCCGGGAGAGCCCCGGGAGACAGGGCTTATCTCCGGCAACATCTGCCGCGGGATGGGGCGGGGGGACAGCGGGGGAAGGAGGCAGCGCTGGCTACGAAAGGGGTCGAGCTGCCAAGGGAGCGCGGAGTTGGGTGGGCGGGCACCAGGGCTGGCTGCTCCCGGCGCACCGCCCTACGGAGCGGCCCCTTTCGCCAGCCGATCCCGGAGCCGCCGGGGGAAGGCGAGGGAGCGCCCGCTGCCCCCGGTACTGCGGCAGGGGCTGGACGGGAAGGGAAGCCAGGGACAAGGCGCCGGCTGCTGGCCCCGCTCCCCTCCCTCGCAATCCCACCCAGGTCGGCTCACCTACCTGCCTGTGACATGGGGGAGAGGTCCCTCGGCCGGGCCGGATGGTCCTTGATCTCCGCCCTGGGGGGACACGTTCTCCGGCCGATCCACACCCCCCTGCGCCGGCGGCTCCCACACTCCAGACGGCAAATTTCAAACAGACAAATCCCAGGGCTGGACTCGGCCTGAGAACAGAGAAGGCTGCAGCTCCTCACTGCGTCAAGCAAGGAACCTCCAAGATCCAGGAAATGCAACGGGATTCATGCCAGGCGAGCCTCGGTTGAAAGCGCTGGGCTCCGCTGTTGGGGTTGTTTTATTTAAATCTATTCCAAAGGGGTCTGGGGCTGGAGAGGGGCCATCCAGCAGCGGCGATGCCCCGCGCCTAGGTAATAGCACATTCTTGCCGAGCGTGATCAAAGGTTTAATGTAGGAGTCCGAGTGGGGGGAGGGGCTGGGAGCGGGGCGGGGGCTGGGGGGGGGGGGGAAGGGGGTGTGTAACTTCAGCACAAGGCGCGGGTTGATCCAATGGAGCGTTAGGTTAAGTTGAAGCATCAACGCTTCTTATCAGATTGTTTGGCCAAGACTGTCTATAAATGGGAAGGGAAGGAAGAGCTCCCCGCTGGCAAAGCCCCCTACCCCAGTCCCCAGCCCTAAACTTCTAGGGCCCAGGGAGAGGCTGGCAGGGAGGTTGGGTTTGGATTCCTCCCGAGGCCTTACCTTGCATCTCGCTCGCTCGCTGTAGTAAATATCCCACTTTCGGAGGGAGGGAGATTAACATCGGGCCGGGCTTCGGAGAGGCACAGACGCGGTCCTCAGGCTCTGGGCTCCCTGCAAACTTTCCGGGTAACTTTTTCGGGCCGCTGTTTCCTTTCCGCTCTCAACCTGGCTAGGCTCGCTAGCCGGCCGGTTCCGGGGTAATTAGCGATCCACCCCACTCCTCCGGCCGGCGCAGTCTGGAAGAGATGCGAGGCTGAAGCAGCTGTCCGTTAATTGTCCTGGAGAGAAGGGGATGAGCCGGAGGGAGAGGAAAGGGATCACCAGCCTCACGCCTCTGGGGATTCGCCGGGGGCGCGGCGCTGGGGGTGGATCTGGCCCGGCAAAGCGTGGGCTGGGTGTTAGGAAGGGGCAGCCGTGGCTAGGTAAGTCTAGAGCCTTGCGCTAGCAGGGCTGGGAGCGGCCCCTCTCCGGAGTCCCAGCGCCATCCCGGGTCCCTCCAGAGAACTCTCCTTGGAAACGCGCTGCTGGCACAACCCAGCCCCGGCGGGGGGATGCTCTGCGGGGCTGGGCTCTCCCGTCCCCAGAGTGCGGGCGGAAGTTTCGCCGCACACGGAGCCGGAGGAGTAAGTGACACGGCAGGGATGTTGCCCAGCCCGCTGCAAAGCCCGGAGGGACCCGCGTAGCCCACAGCAAGCCCGGGGCGGGGGGTGACTTGTCCCCGCTCTGGATTGGAGGCTAGCGCGGCTCGCAATGCTCTGCTTGGGAAAAGGAAGAGCTGGGATGCCCGGGGACGGGCCAAGAGGTGGAGCAGTAACAGGGTGCTTGATCCCCAGCCCCCGTGTCTCTAGTAACTCCTAGGGCGGGGGAGGGGTGGGGAGGTAAGCACATCTCCCCACCCCAGGTGAGGATGGAGTTTCTTGTTAAACCGCAAATCCCATCAGGCCCTCTCACCCCAGGAGGGGAAAATCCCCAGCAGCTTTGGCTGCAGCACCTGCTGCTCCCCCCGGGAGCCGCCTCCCTTTCACTGCCTGCTTCTGTCCCACGCGCTTCACCACGTGTTGGGCACCGAGAGCAGCTTTTCCAGCTCGGGGCAGATCGCTGCTGATGAAGCTCTTGGCCTCTCCCAGCGCTCCCTGCTT
This sequence comes from Eretmochelys imbricata, assembly GCF_965152235.1. Classification (NCBI taxonomy): domain Eukaryota; kingdom Metazoa; phylum Chordata; order Testudines; family Cheloniidae; genus Eretmochelys; species Eretmochelys imbricata. The sequence continues at coordinate 12,540,536 of NC_135581.1, forward strand.
TCTGCCTCCCCCCCTCCTGCGCCGCCGCCCCCAAGGAAATCCAAGGCGAATGGGCCCCTTCCCTCTTCTCCGTGTGGTGAAGTGACAAGGGGCCTCTTTAACAACCAATGGCCGAAATAAAGCCGGGATTAGCCAAGATCCCAAGAATAATTCACCCCATCGCCGCGGATCAGACACGTTCCTCGAGACTTACTTGTGGTGAGAAACAAATAAATCGATACACCTTTAGCTGAGAGAAAATGCATCTCCCATTGAAAAGGGCTCTTGGCTTGTCTAGGAGTAAAAGAGCAGCTTTCCTCTCCATTACTCCTCTCATTTCTGGAAATTAATGAGCTGGAGAACTTGTGTCTATCGCAGAGGGGCTTCCAAACACATCAGAAACGCTCAACGCATTTGCCACACAAGGCTTTGAGTCAGGCATGCTGCAGCATTGGCCCTGGCCGCCTGGAAGGGTGCGGGGTGCAAAGAGCTAGGCGAGATAGTGAAGAGCTGGGCGTTTCTTTCTTTCGGCTCAATAATAATAATAATACAGCCAAGAAATGAAGCAAAATGTAATAAAGCTGGGAGACAGCCTGGGAACAAGCGAGATGGTGGCGCTTCTCCAAATGACAGCTGGCAACCTGGCTTTTCACTTAGTCAAGTTAAAAAACACAGGCTTCTAAAAGCAGCATCCAAACAAAGGGAAGCAAATGAAATGGACTGTCCAGGTTCTCAACTGATTTACCATCGTGGGTCCCATGTGGCTCACAATGTGTTATGGGGGCCACATCCAATACTACCTGTAGGGCCCTGAAGATGTCACACGGGCCACAGCTCTGTGCTGATTGGGTCACAAGTGGCCCACAGGCCACAGGTTGAGAACCATTGGTCCAGCAAGATGCACCCTGCGCTATTCTACTTGAGAGGACGTCTCTGCTCCGGGGCCCTGGCTTGACCTTCTGGCCCTCTTGGAAGCCTTCTCCTTGTATTGTTATTTGAAATCTTTGGGCTTTTGGTGTTTCTTCTGTCTAATTCATGTGTTCCTGAAACTACGAGAGGACTATCATTAATTATTACTGTTTGTATTGCAGCAGCACCTGCAGGGCCAGGGGCCTTCTGGGCTGAGCATTGTACAGACCTGCCTTTTTATGCCCCCTTTCAGTTCCAAGCATTTTTCAGAGCTATAATTACCCCCCTTTTGGTGGGGGTGGTTGAGGGAGACAGAGGTTAAGTGACTTGTCCAAGGTCTCACAGCATGTCAATGGTAGAGGCAAGAGTAGAACTCCGCTCAGACCCATGGGATCATGCTGCCTAGCACTGTTTTTCCAGAGGCCTGAAAGTAATTTACAAATCAGGTGGGCCCCACCATTAATCTGCTAGCCTCATTTTACAGAGGGAAGAAAACTAGGCCCAGAGGAGTTCAGGGTTCTTCCTTTTCCCCCAGTTAAGCCAATAGAAACCCCCCAGTCAACTCAATGGGTGATGGATCCAGCCCCTAAGTAACTTGCCTATAACCTTTCTTCCAGGCAACATAAGCAGGTGAGCTATTTTGGGCCTTTTGCTTGGATCCATGGATCTCTGAAGCATTCGATATAAGCCAATAGAAACCCCCCAGTCAACTCAGTGGGTGATGGATCCAGCCCCTAAGTAACTTGCCTATAACCTTTCTTCCAGGCAACATAAGCAGGTGAGCTATTTTGGGCCTTTTGCTTGGATCCATGGATCTCTGAAGCATTCGATAAATGCCTTGGTCAGGGACTGGGTGGCGGGGGGTGGTGAGGAGAAGAGAGTTAAACAAAGTAGAGTGAAACCTGTTAATAGTGGCTGTCATTGGGATTCCCCCTGGACTGGCCATCAAAAGATGGCCACACAAGCCACTGTTCACCACCTAACCTTTCTGAGTCAAGTTCACGACTCAGTCTTTAAGGCATTCCAGGTTTCTGTGTGCACACTGGGTGGATAGAAGACTGGGTGGGGAAGGAGAACAGAAAAGGGTAGATGGAGATGCGGATCCCTGCATTCTGGGCTCTATGTTCTAAGGAAGCGCGCACATACCCATGCGGTTTTTAGCCGGCCAGTTTAGCACTCTCCTGCTTTACCTGCTCTTAAACAGAGAGGTCTGTGGCTCCAGGCCTCCTTTGAGTCAGATCCCACCTCTGGATACAGTATTATGTGAACTATGTGTAGTAATGTTTTCACTGCACCATGCACACTCCCCCATTCAGCACTTTTTCTCTGGCATCTTCCTCTGTTGGTCCCCCCTTCTCACTGTGATATAGTGCCAGCTAATCAAAGCCTAGTTTGGTACAGCAGCTTCCTCGCCAGCAGCATTAGTGGGTGGCATAACACACCAGTGCTGCTTCTGGGACTACTCAGGTGAGTAAGGGAAGGCAGGATCAGGCCCTTAAAGTGGGAGATCCGTGAAACCCCACAGGAGGCAGCCCCTGGGAGGTGACTGTAAGCACAAGTATTGCTCTATTGCTATGCTGGAGATCAACAGGCTGCAAGGCCCATCTTTTCTCTCAGCCATATGAAGAAGTAGGTGGGCTGGGGAGTTTCAACCAAGGTCAGTGGTTATCATTCACCCTATTTATCCCTGGGGTCAGTTTGTTAGGGGTGGAATTTTCAAGAGGTCAGGTTTGTACCTCGCTCCCATTGGCTTTCAAGGCTTCATTCCCCTTTAGGCATTTTTGAAAAACCCATCCCATGTTCCCCTAGATAATGAAAACATTTTACAAGGACATCATTTGTAAGTGTTGCTAGGGTGGCAGGTGTAGGGACAGGGCCTATTGGTGGAACAACATAGTTACAAACCAAGATAAATGAAGGGGGAAAAAATAGGGACTTCTGAATAAGCTGCTCCAAATGCATTCATCCACCAGGAACTGACTACTGTGCAGCCTCGAGCCCTATCTTTAGTAAGATCTAAATCAGACATTAATAATATTATTAAAGACAGGAAGTAAAATAAGATATAGTCTGGTTCAGATGACTGATCTATTTACACTCATGGAGGGGAGGAGAGGATGGTACAATGAAGATATCAGGGGTCAGAAAAAGCTGGATTGACAGTTTCCCCTTAACAGCAGAATAGATACACTGTTGCCACAGCAGGTTCTAAAAAGTCCTAACCTAATTTATCAAGCAATAACCAATAGAAAGTGATTAACAAAACATTTTCTGTTTCAGCCGATTATTTGCAGGTGGAGTAGCACTGAGAGAGCTATTTGTCACACCTCTCATGCTGTCCTCTGCACATCAATTGGTCCACATGAGACTGGATAAAGTAATTGGCAAAAGATGTGCATGATGAACAGTGGCTAGTCAGTGGCTTGTTTAACTGTGCAAAGTGGGTTGGGTAATAAATTGGGTAGAATAATACAATTGATCTGTAATGTGACCTTGGGCACCTCTCTGTGCTTCTGTTTCTTTTCCCATCCTTTGTTTGTCTTGGCTGTTTAGACTGTAAACTCTTCAGGGCAGAGACTGTCTATTACCCTGTGGTTATGCTGCACCTAACACAGTGGCCCCTCCCAGCCCCCGATCCAGATTAGCTGGGATCAAGGCACTACCATGATAATAAAACAACCTCTGTGCTCAAAGAAAAATTAAAATGGTTAAAAGTTGACGTAGACAAGACTAAAAAGGGGACATTTGTATTTCTTACATCTCTTATACTCTCAAACTGGAACTAACCTAGTCTGGCTACCAATGTAAATCAGCAGAATAGCTGTGCACCTTGAAGTTGGGTGAACCTCACACTCCATTACAGAAGAGTTTTCCCCCAGAAGCAAATGCTTCAAGTAATTTAAAATAATAAATGTAAAAAGGCAGCACGAGTGGGACCTATTACAATAGCAAACCATTATAGGGTCCCAGCAGAGGAAAGTCAAATTGGCCTTGATGCAGATTTTAGTTTCAAGAGGCTAATGCATATAACTACAGATTGTGTGGGTGTGTGTACATATAATAAAATATCTTGACAATGTGCTTTCAATAAAAAATGGAAAACGTGGCTTGTGACATAATAGTATAAACCATCTCCAGAGCAAATAAAAATACAGTGGGCTAGATCCTCAGCTGTTGTAAATTGACAGACCTCCAGTGATGGATGCTGATGGAGTTGTGTCTATTTACACCAGCTGAAGATCTGGCCTTGCATCTTGAATCTCCACCAGTCACTTCCTTCTAAGAAAAACTGGGAATAGAAACACACTTCTTTCAGTGGAAAGAGTGAACGAGCCCATGTTATGAAGCCAATTCTCCTCTGCCAGCAGGAAGTGCTGTTCCAGAATGAAAGGGTTCACGTGCACTCTTCAGCAACACACCAAAAAGAGGAGGGGAGTTACGCAACATCAGAAAGATGGGTTTCCCCCCCCCAAACGGGGGTGTGTGTGTGTGTGTGTGTGTGTGTGTGTGTGTGAGAGAGCGAGAGAGAGTTTTAGGCTCTATCTTAAAATCATCAGCTTAATTGGAAAACAAAAGATGACATTTTACAGGCTTTTAGTCTAAGTGGACTAGAGGCCTACTGTATTTTTAAAATGTTCCAAAGAGAGCCACTCTCTCTGCTGGGGGAAAGAATTACCATGTTTGCACAAAGACTATATTTCAGAAAGCTGTATTGCAAGATGCTCAGTCTTTGTGATGATAAATATTTCCGCACATCATTACTCCAATTTTTCAGTGTGCTAATATCGCACCATGGCAAATCACATCTGCTGGAAACTTGGCAGCCTGGATGTATTTGTATAGATTATAATTGGTTTTGATTTTATTTTCCATTGTGTCTTCAAAAACTTTTTTAAAAGTCAGTTTGGTGCTAGTGAAAGAGGCCAGGTGTGGCAACTGAGCCTCTCTGTTTAAGCACACCATGGGCAAAGACAGGGAATGCTTTAGCACACTGGCCTGCCAATGTGCCCAACCATGACCTGGAAGGATGGTTAGAGGATGATTCAGTCTACAGATATAGCTACACTTAAAATCGTACAGTGGAACAGCTACAGCTTTGTAGCACTTCAGTATAGACACTCAGCCATTGGAGTGGGCCTCCCATCTGTAGCCCATCTACCTTCCTGAGAGGCAGGTCAATGGAAGCTATTGAGAGCTAGGTCAATGGAAGACTTCATCCATCAACCTTGCACTGTCTACACCGGGGTTAGGCTGGCATAGCTGTGTCTCTCAGAGGGTGTGGATTTTTCACACCCCATGAGAGATGTAGCTCTGCAGATGTACATTTTCAGCGTAGACCAGCCCTAGGCCCATTCTCTTGGTCTGATAGCAGAGGTCTGGTCTATACCGAAAACTTACATCAACCTAGCTATGTCACTAAGGGGTGTGAAAAATCCACACCCCTGAGAAACAGTTAAGCCAACCTAAGACCCAGCGTGAACAGCACTAGGTCGACCGAAGAATTCTTCTGTCGATCTAGCTACCACCTCTTGGAGAGGTGGATTTAGTTCATCCCAGAAGAACCCCTTTCGTCATGCTCCAGTGTCTATGCTACAGCTGTGCTGCTCTAGTGTAGACATCCTGAGACTGCCAGCAAGAGCGGCTCAGCGCTGGTCTACAGGGGGCATAGCTACATCTCTCAGGGGTGTGAAAAAGCCACACGCTGGAGAGAAGGATCTGTGCCGACCTGGCCTCAGTGTAGGAAGAATTCTTCTTTCAACCTAGCGCTGACAAGAGGCGGAAGCTAGGTCAATGGGATACTACAGAGATGGAAGAACCCCTCCCATTGGGTGAGGTGGTGTCTACTCTGAAGCACTGAAGTATCCAGTTGTATGGTCACTGGTTCACTAGAAACTGGATTGAAACCACTAAACTTACTGCACCTAGGGCACTGAGCAGCCAGATGGTAAAAACTGTCCGTAACTACCAACCCAGGTTCTAGAGGTAGAAGACTCTTACCAGTGCCCTGAGCTAGCCCATTCCCCTCCCTTCCATTGTTTGTAATTCACTCTGAAGTTTGCAAATAAAATGTCAAAGGCTTGATTTGGTTTGTTCAGTTGGAAGGTGCTGAGTGCCATCTCCCTGCCATACCCATATTTGTATCGGGCCCAAGCCAACATGGCACTGTTGCCTTACTTCAGATTTTGGCAACAGAGTTGTCCATTATGTCATCTCCACTGTCAGAATTGTTCTGGGGGATTTATCCCATACCCTTGAAATCAATGCTACAGCTTCCATTGGTTTCAGGGGACATTTTATGAGGCCCGAGGGTGGGAGTGTGTTAGCTGATAAACCCACTACTGCTCTACAATGGCAAAGAACCACACTTTCAAATTTGGGGTTTTTTCTAAAATTTTGAGTAACAGAATAATGAATTAAAAAAAGATTTGAGAGTCTAGGGCACACAAGAGTTACATAATGCATTACATTATGGGCCTAAACATGTTAATATTACAGACAGTATAGAACCCTCCACCTGAGGACCATCAAACAAGTAGCTGAGTGAATAATTCAATCAATTAATTTTACCTTTTCTCCTGTTTGAAAATTATCTGTGAAGAGAATGCAAAGTTCTTGAATGTATTTGTTGCTCAGAATTATTCACAAATTCCTTCAGTGAATAATTTTGGTTCGCCAAACCTCTCAAACTGTGAATGTTACAAGCAACAGTTCAATTCAAAATGTGTTCTGTAGCTAATCATCATGGCACAAATTTCAAATTGTCTATTTGGATGCAATGTTAACAAACCAGCCTGGTAACTTGTGATGGACTGCAAATCAACCAATCAGGAAACAGGAATAATATCAGGGCCCCATTTGACAGCTGGGGAAACTGAGGCATGGCGAGATTTAAGTCTGACATTTTCAAAAGTGGCCACTGATTTTGGGTGCCCGGTCTGAGACACCTAGGACCTGTTTGTCTGAGGTGTTGAGGACATGCTGCTGAGTACCTATAACTTGTCCTGAGCTCCATCTCTGAAAATTAGACCCCAGGGGTCTCAAATTGGGGACACAAACATGGAGGCTCCCAAATGTTGTGGCCACTTTTGAAAATTTAGGCCTAGATGTCCTGCAGCAACCCAGTGTCACCAATGGGATCCCCTGTCCTGTGCTTTCACCATAAAACCCAGACTGTGTTGCATAATAAAGTCCCTTTGCTATTCAGTTGTCACCCATTGTAGCAGGCAGAATCCTGGCTGGAAGACTGCCAGACAAGAACCACATTCTTTGTGGAAGGCGCTTTTTTATTTACACAGCATCAAATCATAAATTTCTTAGGAGCTCAGATTCCCCCCTTCCCAAACCTTAGAACAAATAATCAAAATATCAGCCTACGGGGCTCTCAGGGCTTTAAAAGAAAGCAGGTAAAGCCGTTACCCTCACTTTGCATAGTAAAACGATATGCATAAAGCTGCATAGAACAATCCTGCAAAGCTCAGAGGAAACAAATAGGTGACTTACACCATGAATTTCAATGGGCCTTTGTGCAGTCAGAATAATAGCCAGTAAGACAGTGAAGTATTGCATAGAAAGATACTGAGCAGTTACACACACACCCCCTTACTAATACAGTGTAATATTGTGCAATATTGTGTAGAAAGATTGCACAGAAGTTATATAGTGGTAGCTGGAGCCATCCTGTGAGATAAGGCTCTCTTCATGGAGTTGGCTTGGGCATGTTCTTGTAATAATTATTTGTTTAAAAAAGGAGGAATTACCCTATAACTTCCCATGAAAGTTGGCTTTGCCATCTCTTTATCCAGGATGTTTAGCTCAGACACAGCATGTGGTTTGCAGTCAATTTCTTGCTCTCTACCCAATTTTTCAGCTGGGTTGGCTAAAGCACAAGGCGGTCCCATGACTTGCCTGAGGCCAAACAATGAGTCAGTAGCTCAGCTGGGATTAGAACTTGGGCCTTGAGTGAATACTGTAACCAAGTTTCTTATTGGTCCTAATAGCTGCCTTCCTATTGCAGACATGGCTACAAAACCAGGAAAAAACCAGTCTCTCTTCAGGTTCCTTTAGATAATGGTCACAGCTTAAAGGATAAATGCAACCAATTGGCTATCACTGCCTTCTCAGGAGACAGGGCCTAAGGTATGTACTGACACCCTGCCACATACACACTTTCCAATCCCTAGTCCCACACGCTCAGTCTCACACAGACCCTCATTTCTTCCTATACCCAGTTCTAAATAAATCCACAACTACACCTGGTACCCTGTCCCACCTTACGTCTACATGGTGCTGACCTCCAGCATAGGATCACATTTCCCACCAACAACCACCTGCCCCTAAAGTCTTGTCCCCCAAGCAGCCTCAAACTGAGACAAACATTGACTGCTCCTACAAAGCCTTTCTCCAGTGATAACCTCCATATGGCCTCCTACACGTTCCTGCTTCCAGAGCTATACCCAACACTACCACAACCCTCAAATCCCCCTGAAACATGCACTCTCCCTCCTCCCACCCACACAGTTACACTACCATACACTAGTTAAGAATATCAGCTCACAGCAAGTTGTTACAAGGAAGACAGTTTGCATACAGTACAAGATAGGCACTACAGAATAGACGAGGATAGACAGACTATAGGATACAAGCAACTGGCTCCTTTGGGGAAATTCTGCAATGCAAATTCAAGCTCTTCTCTGCAGTTTCACCACCTTGTCTTGGCTTCTCTGTGTATTTTCATAAAAGTCTAATGTGAAATGGAAAGATTATTTGTGAACAGTCAATGTCAGCCTTAAATGTCACCTCCAAGGATACGGCTGGAGGACAAGTGTCGTTCTGACAGTGAGGGATGAATCCTAACCTCCCGAGTATTTGTTGTCTGTCATGTTAACCTGGCTGGTAGAATGGAAGTCAGGCAGTCCTAGAAAGAACTATGCATGCTCAGTGTACCAGGGTGGCTGGCGTTTTCCAGAGATTATTGTTTGGAGAATATCTGCTTTACTAAAAGCTTCATAGTAAAAGAGTGTGAGCGCGCTAAATAATTATCTGTCTCCCCCCCCCCCCCCCCACACACACACACATTTTCTGAGCAAGTCTAAGCATCGATTGGGCCTGATGAAAACTGGCCCCAAATCTGCATCAATAGCTTCTGACAAGACCACTTATCTCCTCCCTGGACTTGAATGACCTGAATGTATGGGCTACCTGTGCCGGTAACTGTTCTAGTTAACGTGTGTGGTCCAAAATGAGCATATTCTCAAGAAATCATTTGTAGAAGCGTGGCAGGTGGTGATAACACTTTCAACTTGGGCGCCTTCACAGGACAGCCAAATCCTGCATTCCTATGCCAAATGGGCAGCTTGGTGGAAAACACCTCTTGCTTATGCCAAGGTAGCATTTGAATGTCCAGTTCAGGAACCGGAATTTGAAAATTGCCTTCCCCATATGCAGGTCTCAGTTCCTCCCCCTCCTCCTGGCCTTTGCCAGTCAGCAATGCGATAGCTTTCCTGACTGATGCAGCAGACAGCATGGCAGACCCTATCACCATCCCAAACCTTCAGCTGAATGAATTGCCCAGCCCTGGGAGACTGGAGTGAGAGGAGGATAAGCGCGGATGCTTGAGAGGTATGACAAAACAAGCGTTAACACAGAAGGGAGGTCCCAGTAGGAAGCAGTACCCATCAACACCTAACAGGGGAATGTTCAGAGGTTTCCTCTCTCCCCTGGCTCACCGTTACCCAGCTCTTCTTTAGGGAGCGCTACACAACCTTGAATTCCAACCTGTATCAGCGTCAGTCTAATCACGGTTACGGAATAGAATGCCTGTTGGCAAGGTTAGACAATCATCTCACCCTATCCATGCTACAAGGAGACTCTATAAAGCTCAGAAATACCACCCAGTGCTGAAGATGCATTTTAACAGCTGAATTAAAGGAAAGAATGGAATTAGTTAACATGTTAGTGCTTCTTGTATAGCAGAGGGGCTTTTGACATTGGCAATTGGCAAACACTGTCAAAGGCATACAGAGAGAGACTTGTTACCATCGTAAAGACTTAAGACTCTGGCAGGGAAGCCGGAGGGAGGGGAATAGCAGAGACACTGGCCCCATGCAGGTTTGGGGGAAAACTGCGTGCAAGGCTGGATGGCAGGTATAGCAGTGCGGTAGGCTGGGGTGGAGTGGGGGTTATGGCAGGTGTTGGAATGGACCAAGGCAGGAGCTGGGCTGTGTTAGGCTGGATCTAGATGGCAGTAGTGGTGGGACAGTCCAGAGGTCATTGCAGGGTGCTAGGGCAATACATGATAGGGAGGTTGTGGAAACTCCTTCACTGGAGGTTTTCAACAGGAGGCTGGATAGCCATCTGTCTTGGATGGTTTAGACACCAAACGCTGCATCTTGGCAGGGGTTAGACTAGAAGACCTTTGCAGTCCCTTTTAGCCCTATGATTGCAGAGGTTTGCAATGAGAGTCTCATTTAGCACCTATTTTCTGAAACATCATCTTGCTTCTGTATGCCCTGCCCCTTCCCATGTGTCAGAGGGGGACATTAATGCTGCTACATGGACTGGAAGTCTGGCAATAGAGCTGCCTTCTTTATCACCTGACCGAGCAAACCCACCAAAATCCTTATCAGCATCTATCCTAGGTGCCTTCCTCTCTCAGTCCCTAGGAATTTCATTATCTTCAGGTAGAGTCAAGACCTTTCAGGAAAATAGATACCAGACATGGGGGGTTAGTATTCTTTTTAAAATACATTGGGGGGTGGGGGCTAAAAGCATCCCACCCTTTGCTTTACCAATAGGTCTGAACTATTCCCTCTGAACCCATTCCCACTGAGCCCACCCAGATCAGCCCAACTCTACAAACCTGCCACAGACCTGAGTTGATGCTGTTGGCACAGCCTTGCAAAAGCTGGAGCTGGACAAGATCTGCTAGGTCATTGGCTCCCTCTCCCTGCAGGATTGTTCCTTATGAGACATTTTCTAGTATCTAGACCAGTCTAGAGTTAAAAGCCCCAAGCAAAGGGCTTTAACACTGCTTCTCTGGGGTGATGTAACAGGGTCAGCATCCACCTCTCACCTGTCTCCCCTTTTCTCTGGCCGATATACCTGCAATCACAGTCTTTTTCGGTTGTGGCATCCACCTCTCACAGGCAGCCCCCTTTGTCAGTTGTGAGCCTGCTTTTGGTTTTAGTTTTGATACCAGGGTGGCACCCACCTCTCACAAACACCCCTCCCCCTGGTTGATGGTTCTTTTGGTGGGTCTTCAGCGACTCAGCCCCCTGGCAAAGCCACATACCCTGTCCCCCCTTCCAGGGTATACAGTCCAAGTTCTTATCTCATCCATGATATGGGGCTGTAGCTCTAAGATTTCTTCCAGAGGCACTGCCTTCTTCAACCACCCAGACAGGGCCCATCTCAGTACCTGCAGCTCATGGTGTTTCAGCAGGCCTGCCTGGGCTCAGTCTTCAGCCAGACCAACGTGACCCATCTCAGAGCCCTCATTGGCCTGGCCAGGTTCTATACTTAGTCCCCCTGGGCTTCTGCTGCTCTTCCCACCAGCCAGACACCCAGTTTTCAGCAAACTTCCCTGGGCTTCAGTCCTGTCTGCAGTGAGCTGTCCATGGTACTGCTCCTTTTCCAGCCAGTCACCTAGTCTTTGCTCCTCAAGCTCTACACAGCAACTAAACTTCTCTGCTCTGCTGCTTGTCTTATATGGGGCCCGTCTGGCCCTGTATTGGCTGCTCCATCAGCCCCTCTGATTGGCTGCTCCTCTGCAGCCACTCGAGGCTGTCTGGAGGACTTCTCACTGCTCTATTCTGGGACAGGGTGGTGCAGGGCCACGAGGCCTCCAGCAGAGAGCCTCTGGACTGAGCCCACCCTGCCACAGGTGACTATTCCAAGGATGCTGAATTACTAGAACTGCTAGGTTCTTAACTCAGGACTCCTGGGTTCCATGCTTGGCTACCCTCATTGTATGACCATAGGTAAATTACAACTTTCTGGGCTCACTTTACTCATATATAGTATGCTAGAATAATGATATGTACCTGCATGAATTCATGTTAGTAAAATGCTTAGAGATCCTTGGAAGAAAGGGGCTATATAAACGCAATATATAATAAGAATAGAATTACTTTGCACCTATGTAGTATTTTTCATCTTCAAAAGGCCTTTGTAAACACTCACTGATGAATCCTCAGCAATCTGTAAATCAGTACTCCTGTACGTGTTATTAGCCCCATTCACAGAAGGGAAAAATGGAGGCATGGAATGTTTAAATGACTTGCACAAAGCCACAGAGGGAATCGTGTAAGAACTGGGTTTAGAATTAAGGCGCTGCTTCCCAACTCTGGGTTCAAAGCAACATCTCCCCAAGGATAATTATTATACTCAGTTCAATAAATATGTGAACTGCTTCGGGGAGAGTGAAAGGACAAAGAAAAGGCCCCCAGCTAAAATGGTATTTCTTTGAGATCGGGAAAAAACAAGCCAGCTGATGCACATTGGCAATAGGAACAGTTATTCCACTACATATGCAAACTTTTCAGACCTAGCAATCCCCTTGGGTGCACTGAGCATTTATAGATTGCTGATTATAAAAGCAGTAAATGAAAGGACACCTTTGAGTGAGTGTTCATGAATTAAACTGTCTCTGGGTTTGTCTCCATACAAAATAAAGTAGCACAATACCAACTAAGGCCATGTAACTATACAGCTAATAAAACACACCAGAGATGCCAACTCCTGGAAGATAAGCCCCAGTGGGGTCTTTAGACTTGATTTTCAAAGCATCTGAAAGCTAAGAGCCACGTGGAAAAATGCACATGCAATGACACACTCAGTTTTCATGACTGATTACCACAATTGTTCATGCAAGTTGGGTATTTGTGTTTGCAAATGGACAACTGGACATCTAATGTCCATTTGTGCACGCAGTGCTGCAAATCTGCACACAAATTGGGTGTGCAATTGCTAGCAGACTTTTGCCCACAGCCTTCGGTTTATGATGCTCTGATGTTTGGAAAAACTCAGGCCCTTTGAGTCTGCAAAGCAGGAGACTGCGACAGTGGTAAACAACATGAGCAGAGTACAGATCATAACTGGAGATGGGTCCACGCCAGAAATTCAGACAGGAATTCAGATTTCCAACACCCCAAACTTCGCAGTAAGGGATTTGGTTCAGGCCCAGCTCTTATTTTAACATTGACTAGAGAAATAGTCTAATCATTAGTACACCCAGAAGGGTTAGCAGGAAATCTGGATTGACCTTTATCCACAAGACAGGCCATTTCCCCCCCAAGCACCATGGAGTGGCAACCTCCAGAACATTAATCTTTTCAATTGTACTTAAGCCAATCTGACTGCAGCTTTTAAATAAGAGTCCCGGGAGTAACACCGACACAAAAACAAAGCACTAGGCCTCTGAGTGCGTCGCTTTGGTCATTTTCTTTTCATTGACGGTGTTCAAACCCTTGCAGTACAATGTGGTACAATGTGCCACTGTCGAGAGCAAACACGTCCAGCTAATTCCAATAAAAGAGAGTTGATACAGACTCATTCTTTGTTGTTGAGAAAATTGGCTACATCTGCTGAGTTCATCTAATACCGTATAACCAAAGCAAACCGGCAAGAGCAACAAACCAACCAAACAAAAACAGCAGCTTATCTGCTTAGACTGGTACATCAGTCACTAGAAGCAGAGTCACTATTAGCATTGGAGGAGCCTTCATCTACCATTGCAATTAGACCCTTGCAGAATATTGCTCAGATCATAGGGGGCTTGGAGGAATTCTGTATCCTCAATTCAAAAACCTGATTTAGGTGCCCAAATAAGGACAGGAGTGCAGGGAAAGCTATGGGAAGAGGAAAAAGGGAAGGGGGAAATCACTCAGAAACCATTACTTTTGGTAACTAAGACTCAGGATTGTTGATGAGGATGGCTAAACCCATTTTACCTTCCAGGGGGATAATGGGGCAAGAATCATCAACAGGGCAACAGAACTATCATGCTATAAAATGGTTGTTTTCTACCCTGGATCTGCATGAAATATTCCTATTGACATAAATGGGAGTCCCACCAGCAGGCCAAGTGCAGTATAGGTGGAACTGCCAATACTGTGGGACATTGGGAAGCACTGATTTGTATTGCCTAATCTATCTGTCCGAGGTATTTATAGGCCTGTAAGCATTTGGTAACATTTGTGAGCTGTGGGTTAGGGAAGGATCCCCATACAGCCAAATTTATCTTTTAAACCTTGGTGACCATAAATAGCTGGAGCCAGAGTGATAATTGGTGGATGAGGTTCCTCCAGCCAAACCAGTAAAATTGATCTTCAAGCCAAGAACAGACTCTAGTTAATTCACAGTCTGTGCTCTCTTGGTATGGTCTAACCTAGACAAAGCTGGGGCTGCTGTCATAATTATTAGCCTCCTAGCCCCCTTTCTCTGTGCCACAGTTTATTTACTTCATCAGATCACTGGGAGCAACCACCTTTAAGACACACCAGTGTCCTAACTTGAGGCATCTCAGCCTGTTGGCCGGGAGCAAGACACAAGAGAAATACCTGGAACACTTGCAGTCTGGAAGAAAAGGACAAGTGGTTCATGCTAGATACTGCCTATGGTGGGGCAGATAGGTCCCACACTGGTAACAAGAGGGTTAATAAGAGGACATGGACCCAGTTGGTCCTGCCCCACTAACCTGCAGCAAAGGTCAGGCATGGAGAGGGGAGTTAAAAGGAGGAGAACTCGTCCAGGCATGACCAGGGAGGAGAGTAGAGCTCAGCTTCTCTTGATGGGAGGGAAGCTTGATTGCAGCCCAGAGGCTGAGCTAGCTTGCCAGCAGGATGAACCCCTGCTAGATGGAATGACCAGATCCTGGGGGATGCATAGACTGTTTGGAGACGAGCCCTGGATAGAAAGGCAGGATCCCACCGAAGGTTCATCAGATGACTCTGTTACCTGAAAGGGGTAGGACAGAACTGTTCCTTGGCTGGAAGGCAAAAGCACTACTGCGTCAGACCTCACAGAGACAGCGAGCTACCGTCTCATTATCTCACTCAGATCCAATGCCTTTAAGGGGGTATCCCCTCTGCCTGAAGGAGGAAGTGGGACGCATTTCAAACACACCCAGCAAAGAATACAGCATCTTTCCATCTGGGGCATGGCTGGTCTCAGATCTCGTAAAAGAAATCCAACAGGTTATGGATTCCAGTTTTATTATCTAGTAGAGGAGCCAATGACTGAATAGCCCATAGAGGCAGTTACTCTCACCTTTGGAGGTAGTCCCTCAGGGTAAGGTGTGAGACAAGTTAGCAAGGCATTATGGGGAACGCTTGTGTACCTGCTCTGGTGATAAATTGAAGACTTCAGTTTCCAGGGATGGTAGTCTAAAAACCTTCAGTAGCGCGGCAATTCTTTCACAGAACTATGGGCCTGATTCTCCACTCTCAGCAGTGTCAAGTCAGAAGTAATTCCACTGAAGGCAATTCAGGTGCATTAATGTACATAATCAGGCCCCATGAGTCACTACTGCTTGATGGAGAGTATGTAATTGGCTCGTGGTGAGGAAAAGATGAAGGGGATAGGGAACAGAATCAGTTTTAATCCATAGGCTGAGAGACCTCTAAAGTGATCCAATTTTGGTGTAGCTGCCAATAACGGATCTACTTTGCTCATCATGCAGGGAAATCTATTTGGAATCAAATTAAATGTTCTTAATTTAATTCTCTTAGAAGAACAAACAAAAGGTTTATGATCAGCTGTCAAATGGTCTGCAGCTACAACACCAACAAAGTATGACAGAAGCAAGATATAAAAAGCCTCTGAGGTTTCCTTTTATTGACTGGAAATTCTGTATTTCATGTCCTATTTATCTTTCAAACTAGCCAGCTACAAGCCATACTATAAGGGAATTGAATATGATCATTGGCAGAGAGCATCTACCCACTAAGTGAATACCAGTCACAGATACCTGAAAAGACCCATTGCTCACACAAAATGGGATTTAACAAAACAAAATGCCTGATGGCAGACCTCCTAACCCACTCGACTAGAGGTGAGCAAGATTCAGATTTCCTACGTTGCTAAATGAATTATCTTTCTATAATTCAGCATTTGGGTCACATGGAGTCAGACCTCTGATTTATAATCACATACTTGAGGATCACAGGCTATGAAAATTATTGCTGTGTTGGCAAGAATAAATTATGCAAAGCAATGAGTTATCTGGAAGCCCACAACACGCACACAACTCGGTGATCTATCGCTCTAAGTGCAGATGTTCTGCTGCAAAGACATTTTAATTAATACATCGAAAATACATTTCCTGGCTTGTGTGAGATGGAGATGAGCAGGGAAGTGACGCTGAGGGGGGGAAAAAATGTCCCTCCAACAAAAATCAAAGGGAAATGTAATGACTCACAACTGGTCTGAACCAAGTGGGAGACTATCATGCCCTGCTATTGCACTTGCACTGAACTACGTGCCGTAATTAGAATGTTGGGAGGTGGTGAATGAAAATGATCCGGCTCTCCCACAAATGTGGCAAAGTAATTACATTTTATTTATTCTACGCTAGGAGGGGGTGCTCTCAAATCCTCCGGCCGGCTTCTCCAAGCTCCCATGGCCCCAGCCTTGGAAGTGTGCATGCGTGAGTGATAGAGATGGGCACAAAGGTTAGCTCAGGATCCAAATGTCCTCAATGTCAGAGACATTTGGATCCAGGGTTTGGACCTGTCCTGTCCTGTCTCGGTTTTTGGAAAAACAAGGGGGAAGATGCGTAGCTGGCACAAATTGTCACAGCTCCATTGAAATTCAGTTTGTCCCAGTAAGTCTCAATGGCCTAGCATTCCCTCCAAGGGATAGCTTCCTGCCCAGCCACCTGTCATTTAAAGCAGAAACTAAAACGTCAGATTTATTTGGGCAGATCTTCCGGAAGTTACAATTAAATGGAAAGATGGAGTAGAAAGGCTGTCTACTTGGATCACAGCTGGATAAAACATTTTTTTCCTTTTTTCTTCTTCAGAGAAAGTTAATTTAAAGAAAACAATCTTTAGGCCTCAAAGCAGACTAGAAGGAACAGGACATTCAGCTTAATTAAGAGAAGGATTTCTCCCCCACCGAATATCTGAAACTGCTGCTTGGATGAGGAGAACCTCCCATATGGACCAAATCAAAGACTATAGAGGCAGTAATTAATAAAAATGGGTAATGATCGACCATCTGTCCACAGTGTTTGTTCTCTAGCACAGGACCAGCTTCGAGTCCTCATTAGGTATTCAACCTCTGAGCTGCTACAGATGTTAGAGGTGGCATAGCCCATTGGATCACAAAGCGAAGGAGGAAATTACCCCCATGAGAAGGTAGTTTAATGACCTACAGAGGGTGGGGGATGATGGTGGGCGGGGGGTCATATCTCAAAATACTGATGTTAATTGAGGTTTACAGTATGAAAGTTCAGGTCAGTTTAATCTGGTATGTAGAAAGAGGAGGATGGAGGGAGGAGGAGAAGGAAAATAGGAGACACAAAGGAAAGGCATGAGAGAGAAAAGATACAAGCCAGATAAAGGAGAGACTGCCACTGAGTTACAAGGAGCTCATCTCCAGATGACTGACTCAGGGCCAGATTGCACTTTCACAACCTGTTTACATGGGAGTAACTCCTCTGAGGTCACTGCTGTGGCTTTAGTGTGAGTGTACAGAGAATGAGGCCCACAGAGCTGGATGTTTCCCTCCCCTCACTGGGTCACTCCAGGATGGATGGGTAGGAGGTTTCTGCCTCTCTTTGCCTCTTCAGAGGAGCAGGAGCAGGGTCACATTTTCCAACAGAAACATGGATCCCTTTCATTTTTCAAACCCGAAGGAAATGAATAGTGGGAAGGAAAGATTCTGGGCTCTGCACAGGCCTTTTAAACCAAAGCACCTTCTTTACCTCAGAGCGAAGGGCAGAAGATTGAACTAATGCTCTGGCGCCTCAGCTACCGAGAAGAGCCTTGGCTAAAGGTTCAGCCTGTCTGTTGCAGGCATTACTACCGCTCCATCTCTGGACTAGGCACCAAGACACTACAGAAATGAGGCTTGTGCTAAGTGTGTCCCGAAAGGCTTTGGTCCCTCATCACCTCTAGCTTCCACCATTCATACTCAGAATGTTGCTTATGCCTTCCTTCCATCCCCACACACAAGTGAGATGAGTTTGGCTTCATTCTTAGTGGATAATTGTTACAGCAGAAAAACCACGAAGGTAATTTGGCCCAGTTTTGCATGACTGGGTATTTCTGTTTTACACAGAGTACTGAAATGGTAAGGGCGGCTGTAAACAGGATTACAGTGCATTCATAAAGCAGTGTGGGGACCCCAGCAGGGGACTAGCACAGGGTGTCGCAGGCCAGAACTGAGATACACGGGCAGAGCTGCTTGGACTAGAGCAACAGGTCCTGCTTCGGGTCAGGACTGAGTTACACTGTGTCATTAGAGGTAACCGGTAAAGATTAAAAAAAGAGAGAGGGGTTAACGCATCTGAGGCCCTTGTGTGCATTAGTCAGGAACTAGCCTCTAGCACACGGACACTGGTGAGTGCTGGCATGCTGCCTCTGGCCAGGAGCCCTGTCAATGCTTCATAGGCACCTTTCCAATGTAGGTAGCAAGAAAGCAGGCTCCCTCTACTGGCACTTTCTGGAAAACTTCAGGCAGATGGAGCTAAAGATGGTGGGATATCAAGCAGAAAAGCAATCCATGGTAGAGGAGAGGAAAAGCACCTCTCTCCATTGAACTCCTGCTCTCAGGAGTCCTTGCTCACTGGTCCAGAGGTAGGGCTGTGCTAAGTGGGAGCACTGATTCAAACCATTCCTCATTCTCTCAGGGGCTGACCCAGTTTTATTCATTTCTAGTCTCCAGCCCTCCAGCTGGAAGCAGAAATGACAATGAGAAAGGCTTGCTTGCTCAGTCTTTCCAGCGAGGAGCCTCAAACCCAGTTATCTGAAACCTCCTGAGATCTCCCACTCATGAGATTCCCAGCCCAATTTTGTACATTCGTGAGGTGACCATAAAACCTGAACATGAAGCCTTTGGAAGCTCACCCTTTAGTGACATGCCAAACCAAGCCTTCCACCACAACCAGAACTCCCATCTCCTACCCAATCAGGAGACCTGCTCCTCCGGCATGGGCTTAGCGAGGCAGACATGGCCACAGGAGCAGAATGATTTCATGCTGTCGCCCATGATGACGTCAATGCCCAAACCAGAGTCCTGCCTGGAGGGCATTGGCAAGTGCCTGGACAGCTTCCAGTTAACACAGGAACGAGACAGCGGGAAAATGTCTGCTGGTGATCCTGACCTTGGCCTGCTGTTCAAGAAGCAGTATAGTCACTGGGAGAGCTGGACTTTCTGATTAAGGAGCTGGTGATTCAGACAACTTCTTCCACAAAGCATTTACTATCAAATGTTTGAATTATATTGTCCAGCAGCAATTACCATGACAAGTACTTCCTGCTTTGAAGCGGTGGGTGGGCTGGTCCCTGAAGTGTCCTTCAGAGCCACTTGGTATGTGGAGGAGGTAGGGGGAAGTTGTGATGTGTGATTCACTGCTAGTTAGTATCTGCAGGGCCGTGGTGGGTGTCAACCTCCTTTTGGCTGTAGCTGGCATTTGCTTATTAAGGAGGATGTTATGAAAACAGAGTCTGTTTGGGAGGCTTTGCATAAAATATAAGATGCCACACCTAGACTCTGACCCAGGAGCTAAACTGAGCTGGTGCAGGTAGGCACCCAGGACTCAGCTGGGTGAGAAGCAATTCTGTAACATAATTGCTACCTACAAGATCCCCAGAATGAGAGAATGGATCACTGAGCTACAGGACTAGCTAGCAGTCTTGACAAGTGCTCAGAAGTTACCATGGTGCAGACTCCCTCATTATAGGAAGCAGGCCCTATGATGTAGCAGAAACAGGACAGAGGCTGAGCTATCACAAAGAAAGGCACCTTAGCAATACCTCTGGTCTGACAGATGATATCCCGTATCGTTTCATTCCACTACAGGCCTTTCATTGCTGACCTCTGGCATGGCAGCAGCTTACCATGTCCATCCAGTAGTGTGACATTTGGCTGGGGACATGACACTCCTAGTATTTATTATCGGCCTGAATTAGGAACTGTAAATCCAGACTTCTGTGTATTTCACCCTGGGAATGATGTCATGCCTGCAGAGGAAAGTCACGCTACAAGAAGAGTGCGATAAGATGAAATGAGACAAGCTGCCACCACACCCACAAGTCTGCAGGGAAAAGTCCTTGACAAGGTGATATGTACCCAGGTATCCCTGGAGAATGCATTACAACTCAATCCCTTGAATAAAAAAAAAAATTACAAAATGCTTTACAGAGGACTTTAACAAGCCCAGATGAACCTAACCAGGCACTGTGCCACCCTTAAACAGGAAACAGGGCCTGTGGTAGCACCTGGATACATCCATGGGGGGAATATATCTGGGATTAACCTAAATAGCCACGGTACCACTTTTAAATTGTAACGGAAGAGCTGGAGAGAGAGCCCTGCTCACCCCAGGGACTTCTCCTGTCCTTGGGAGGAGCAGGTGAGCCCCTCTGTTTTCTTTAATAAGGGAGTTTAGTGATGTTATCTGTTTATAGAGCATCTTTCAAGCTAAAGGATGCCAAAAACGACTTATGAACACTTTCAGACAGGATCACTGAAAATGCAGCCTCCTCTGGGGACGGCAAAAACCCAGCAAACACTGCACTTTGTTATCCTGGGGGAAGGGGAAGTTTGACGAGAGAAACAGGTTTCTGCAGAAAGTATCCTAGGATCTGACATGTCCCCACAAAACATGACCTTGGGAATATTTTTATGGTACCTAAAAGACTTCCACACTGTAAACTGAGCTCAGTGTATCTACCTTGGAAGGAGGACGAGATCTATGATATGTGTTGACCCCGGTAGGATTTGAACTTGTAGCTCCAGGAAATGCATTCGTCTGGCACCACAACTGGAGTCTTGCAGAAAGCTCAAGGAACAAAACTCTGAGGTATTTCCATAATCTCCATTAAAAAACCTGTCTTCCCTGCCAGTCCTCAGTGTGTGGGGAAAGCTATGTTAGAGATAACAGGTAGGGAGACAGATTGGAAGGAAGGGAAGAGATGGGGGAAGGGGAAAGAGTTACACTTGGTGAATAAAGGGCAGGAAGGTTGCTGAGAGAAACTCGTTTCACCTTGCCTATCCTCTGCCACAAGAGGAGAGTCAGTGTATTGGAGTAGGCCGGGGCTGGATCCGGGCTGTTGAAGAATGAATGTGGCGTGTATCTCCCATGGGATCTTTTCCCCTGCCAAAGCTGTAGTGGAGATAGCAGCTGTAGCAGAATAAGATGAAATGAAAGTCCCCCTCCGCCAGCTGGAGAAATTTCTGCGATTCTCACTGAAATTGAGTCCATGAGGCTCAGGTGTTTGTAGCCGTTCTCCTGCTCCCGGCTCAAAAAGAGAAGATTAATCAGAGGAAAGGGCTCTTTCTTTCCTGTGATGAAAAGCAGGGTCTCATTATTGCATTTAGACACGAGATTGATCAGCCTTCTCATGGAGTAATTGATGGCGCAGTGGCCAGGGGATTCGGAGGCTGGCGGTGAGAGGAGGTGAGTGGAGGAGGGATTTACAGTCACTAGAGAAAGGAACGAAGCCCCTGTTGGAAAGCACAGGGCGGCTGAAGATTGGAAGGCTTGCTTGTGTTACAATGATCCTCAAACCCTGCAGCACCCAGATTACACACACCAGGGACACACGATAGAAATCAGCTGGAAAGAAGGATGTCTTCATTTCAACTGAGAGCCTACCCAAGGGACATGGGTCCCAATCCTGCAAACACTTTAGGCTATGTCTTGGGCTTTTACCTGGGTCTTACTCCCCTTACCCTTAGCCCCCTCTACACACAAATCCACACACAAAACCTTCTCCCCGTGTTTACAGGTGGAATAAACCATCGGCGCTGACTTCCTCTCTACACCTTGGGTGGTGCTCGACCCCCGCTCCACACTAGGCCCCGCCCCCACTCCACCCTGCTTCTTCCTGCCCCCGCTCCAGCTCTTCCCCGCCCCCTTCCAACCCCTTCCCCAAGCACGCCCTGTCCCCACTCCTCCCCCTCCCCCCAGCGCCTCCTACACGCCACAGAACAGCTGATTGCAGTGGGCAGGAGGGCTGGGAGGGAGGAGGAGAAGTTGATCAGCGGGGCCACTGGCGGGTGAGAGATGCTGGGGGGGGAGGCAGCTTGGCTGCCCGTGGGTGCCAAGCACCCGCTATTTTTTCCCATGCCTATGGAATAAACCCCAGCTAGCTGGCCTGGCTGGGGACACAGGCTACAGCTTGGGTGCTCCTTTCACTCAGGATGGGAACCTGCCCACTTTGTGCTGAGGACTCAGGTTAAATAACCTGAGGGCTGGTAGTCCTCCAGTGCCTTCCCACAATTCCCTCTGTGTGCCTAGAAGGACACGTTCTCCCACAATTCCCTGGGAAAGAATCATAGAGTGGCTCATCTTACTGCAGCACAAAGAATCCTAGTAACACACACCTGGGGGGAGGACAGCACCAGGGAGGACACAGTAACTCAGGTACTGCATTGCTAGGCAACCCTGGATGCTCAGACTTGGGCGCCAAATACCTGAGCTAAAACTCTGCAGTGAGCCATCCCCTTAGGCACATGTATGACTTTCCTCACACGCTTAGTCTTATTGAAGTCAATGGTGATTATTAGCATCAGTAAAGTGATGCACCTTCTTATGTGCTGTGGGATGGGGGCCATGAGGGGTGGGAGTTACATGGGGAGGGGGCATGGGCCACGATGGAGGCTGAAGACATCAGAGAGTGAGTTTGCAAAACTGATATGCCGAAAGGTTTGTTCAGAGCGAGTTTACAACAGCGGGCAGATCTCGCACTGCAACTGACTCAAAACAAGGTAGGCAAAGGCAGTCTGACGAATCCACCAAGGAGGCATTGAAATCAGCTTGCAGGTGTAGAGTTCTTAGATAGAAGATTGCATGCTAATATGGAAACAGATTTGATGGGGAGGTCAGGGTGAGGAAACAAAAGACTGCATGAATTGCAGCTTGAATGCTCTGGACAGTCATGGCAGGGGAGATTAAGGATGTATTTCTGTGCCTGCCACTGGGCAGCCATGTACTGAAATCTGATGATGTATTACGACTTGCGTGGATGTGATACGTGTGGATTTGGCCATGAGGAGTGATTAATTCCTCTTTCTCTGCCTCTTAACTCACTCTCTCAAATTACTTTTGACAAAGCCTAGTCCTGCATATACAGAGGGGATGGGAGGGAGCTATTATTTGAATGTTGAGAAAGAAAAAGAAAAGAAATATTGTCAGAACTTTACAGAGCCAGTTCCGTCCTTAAAAATAAACTTGCAATGCTTCTCTCTGTGGCTTCTTTGTGATCCAATCCACTGGGAACTCACACAGACCTTAAGAAATGTTGCACAGAGGCGGGATCGCGGAGCTCCTTGTTGGGAATATCATTGGGCAGCCAAGCGATTTTATTTGCAGTTACCTCCCCCCTTGATTGGCACACTGTAATGAAGAGACTTGCCACATAATTACTATGCATTTGGGAGGCAGTGCTGCTATCTTTTTTAACCCAGTGACAGCTTTAAACAGCAGTGGAGATATGTATTTATATTAATGCCATTAGTTATTTTTATGCATTTTGCTGAAAAGGCTTTTCCATAAAATGATGATCCTACACACAGCAGCTTGGGCATCTATGAGATGTTTCCGTCTGGACTTTTAATCTGAATGACGTATGTGTATAGGCGAGAGCTGAGTGGCTGGTCCAGCATCAGACAAGTAGCCCGATTGGCTTCGCTGTGGCTGCTGTAGGGCATAAGAGATGCAGGGTCAGCTATCATGATCTTAGATATTATATACCTCTTCAAATGGCAGCAGCACAGAGCCATCAGATGAGTGGAAGCTGGAAGGTGTAAGGTCCCTAAGTGGGCACTGAATTGCTCATCTGTAGCTTTTCTCATCACCTTGGAATGAGTTTTCATGTTTGTAAAGGTGAGGGGCTAACAGAGCCCGGTAAAAGGTGGGCAGGTGAAGTGCAAACTTCTGCCATGAAGCTCTGCCAATGCACCCCAGCCAGAATCAGCCCTGCTGTTCCTGTCCTGGAGTCCTCATGCATCTCTGCTAATGCATCTCAGTCCCGACCTACGACACCCTCCGCTATTGTATAAAAGGCAACCCCAGAGCACAGGAAGGCATCATCCATTGGTTCACTCAGCGTCACCATCACGAAGGTGATTGCTGCGGATGGGAGAGAAGGGTGACTGGGCCAAATGTCGGGAAGTGCTGGAAGCCCTTATACGTGTACAACATAAGTGGCCACAGAGGGTCCCATTGGTGAGCACCCCTATAGCATGCCTGGACGTGCACACACACAGAGTCCACCACTATCCCAAGCACTATCTGTCCATCTTCAGTCCTGTCTGGCAGCAGGATGAGATTGGATTCCCTCCCTCCCTCCCTTTCTGCTTGGACCATTGCACTTTGACTCCAACCTCCTGGCTCCCCAGTCTAGTGGGAGGAAAGAGATGTCGGAGCTTCACCAACAGGTCTCTGAGGTCAGGAGCTGGCACTGCTGCCTGAGAGGAGGGTAACAGACAGGCAATGGCTGAGGGTGTGGGTGCTCTGGGTTGACACAGGTGGGAGGGATCCCCAAAGGTGGGAGGTAGCCTGAAAAGGCCTCTCAAGACCAGTGGCCAGGATGGGTTAGTGAGACTTAGCTGTAGACTAGGGCTATCAAGAGCACAAGTATATACAGAGTCAGGGACAATCCACGTCTGGCCAGATGCACTAGCTCACTCAAGAGAGATTTTTCATCTCTAGTCTAATATTCTGTGAGCAAGGAGCTGGGACCTTCCACCCCCTCCCCTACGCCCACATTGACTTTGCAACAGTCCCCATGGCAGGGGGCCTCACCTCAGAAAGCACGCACAAACATAATTTCAGCCACAGTTGGCACAGTAAAAAGAAAAGGAGTATTTGTGGCACCTTAGAGACTAACCAATTTATTTGGCACAGTCCCTCTCATATTCCAATCCCAGCCCAGAGAAGGCACTAAACTAGGTTTATAACAAATCAGACGAGGAGGATGACATTTAGTAGCAAAGAAAAAAAATCATAAATGATGTTTTTTATTAAAAAATATTACCAGGAAAGTTCGTACTTATTTCAAAAGCTGTTCCCCCCCCCCCCCCACAAAAAAAAGAGGTAGAAATGCAATAAGGGGGAAAAGGAGACAGGGATATGAAAATTAAAATAAAGAAAATGATCAAATAACTACATATAAATATGTGCCTCAAGTCAATAACATCCAGGCTTCATGCTTGGTTCTGTTTTTTTGAATGCTCGCATATCATAAACCGATACATATTATCCTGGAATCAAAATGAAAATGGGAGATGGTGAAGATGAGGTGAAAAATGATCAGTCAAGTACGGCAAAATGGGCCATTCCGTCATTGTCACTGAAAACTGCCTGGGCCCTGAGACTGAGAAGAATTCGTCTCCTCAGACGTCTCCTCAGCTCTTTTAGCAGGCCCCAGAAGAAACGGGCTATCGTGAGACTGGCAGGACTCACTCGGCTTTGTGCCATTTTTGAGAAGCAAAAGAGTGAAGTGTGAGTGACCACTGTGATCACAAAAGGGAATTGAACTGTGGAATTAAATCTTGCCCTCAGATGCACAGCACAACCCCCCGAACGCCTTGTGTGGTTGAGGTCAGAATGTGCTCCAGGGTTTCGCTGGCCAGCATAGTCTGAAAACTTTACAAACAAGAAGTTGAGGCCTAGGTTGGTTGCTAGACTTGAATGTGGTTGTAGAAACAGGGCTTCCTCCCCGGCCACCAAAACCGTGTCTGAAAGGGTTTTCACTGGACCCGAGTTTCATCAGAGCCTGAAGTTCCACCCAACACCAAAGAATGGTGCAAAGTCCAATGTACACAGAGCCAAAGGCCGAGAGGCACATGGCTGAAGAGTGACAGAGGCAAGGCTCCATGTTGGCTGTCTGCCATAGCTGTATCTGAGCTCAATGGGAAGCCTTATCGCACACTGAGTGGAAACTGGTAGTCTGCCTGCTCACACCAGTCTCCCATCCCCGCCACGAAATCCACCCTCTCTGATCTGCCATGAGTCAGGCAAGACAAGCAGGCTCACTGAGGCAAGAGAAGGAGCTCAGTGAGAGTCCTAGCTAGCTCTTGGCTGCCAGCCTTTGATGTAGGCCTACTCCAATTATCCCTTCCCTCGGCTCTGAATCCCCAGTGGAATTGATCTCTCCCGCATCATCTCCCTGGCTGCTCCGCAGTGCGAGCGACCTCCGTCTCCCTTGGCTGGCTAAGGAGGGAGTGAATCCGCTGGTTCTCTAAGGGGATTGACAGCCGTTAACTGTAGACGTTCCTGCAGAAGTTTGAGGATCAGGTTTCTGCAAAAAAGAGAGCAATTAGAGCCAAGGAAGAGATTGTCTTGGAGGGGAACTGGGAGTTCATTTTGTTGGACTGTCTCAGGGTGCCCAGAAAGGGAAACAGCGAGCAGACGGCATGGCTGTTTCCTTGTGCAGAGGGAGCAAAAAAAGAAATAAAATAAATAAACAGAAGAGGCTTAAGGAGCCAGAGAAACAAAGGAATAGATTTAGCTGGATTCTGCAGACTCAGCTCCAGGCAGGGGAAATAGGGAAGGGGATTACTGCGCAAAAGTTCACAGCTTCAGTCTGTCTGACAAGCATTATAAAATGCTGGCAAATGCAGAGAAACACATTGAGCTGTGGTTTCCTTGATGTTAGGAGGTGACAGCCTGCTTGCTGAGAGAAGGCGCATGCCCAGGGTTTAAATGGCAGCCTGTCCCCCAGCTCAGAACCCCCCTCTGCTTCCCAGTTCTCCAGTGTCAGTTTGAAGGGCTTGGGAAATAAAGCTGCGGAAAGAAATCACACATGCTCCCTGCCTACAGAGCAACTCCAAGCCTTTCTTTCAGTCCTGTTAGAACATGTGCCCCTCTGGGGGGGTGGGGGAGGGAGAGAACCACAGCAGCAGCTGAGCCTCAAAAGCCCATCCTGAACTGTGACCGGATTGCAGCCTCTGGGTAGATCTCCAGCGTGACCCATGAGGAGGTCAGTGAGAACTCTTGCAGCTCCGTAGGACAAGTCAGTTCATTTCCTGCCCCAGGCCCTGCGCCACACTGGAGAGCGTATGTGTGAGAGTAAGAGCGTGCTCACCTGATAACTATTGATGCAAGAACATGGAGGTTGGTGTCAACCAATGTCTTTGTTCAATTAGTTTCCAGGTCTGTGCTCTTAAAAAGTGCAAGACAGACAGACTTTCCCTTCGGAGATGTTGCCAGCCTCGCTATTTATTGCTTCATATTTGTATTGTGGTAGCACTCTAGACCCCAGCAAGGCCCAGGGCCCCATTTTGCTCAGCCTTGCACAGAGGTAGGTACATGTGGTCCCTGTCCTGAATTACTTACACAGGTGCAGGAGATGAGGGGAAGGAAGACCCACCTATTTTTTTTTCTAACGACTGAGGCAAAAAGAGACCAGCCCATGCATTTCATTTGGGCTCATTTATTTCCAACGAGACTGCATTTTCTCTGCCACTGCACTGCATAAAAAACACTGCAGCACAGAGAACTTAATCTTGTCTCTCTTTACCACATAGCTCAACATTTGCATGGCTCCTTCATCAACAACCCCCCTCCTCCCCAACCTCTGTGCTTCCTATTTATACCTGCCAGCTTCCCAATAAGCACTCCATTAAGCAGCTCATCTGCAGTGGCTTCATCCTCAGACAACGGCATTCACGCTTGTTTTTAATCCTTTGATGCACCCACCCACTGGCACGTTTGCAGTATAATCAACTGCAGCCAAGTAGGGGTAAGTGGCAGCCATCTTACGGCTCAAACAAGGTGGTAGTGCATTAAATTCTATTTCTTCAACATGAAGAATTTTAAAGCTGTATTGGGGAGTTATTTATTGTGCTTCCTGGGAAATGCAGCCACTGGCTTTCTCTCACGGCTTCTGCTCATCCCCAGAAACACTTACCATTCCAAATGAGCTGTTATAAATGAGAAATAGGCTTTCCTTTCTTCAAAAACCACGCTCACATCTCAGGCCCTCCTCTATATACAAAAGTTGTACTGGTCTAGTGAAAGCAGTACAACCTCCCTAATATGGATGTTATACAGTTATAGCTGTATAAAGGGGCTTTATACCACAATAGTTATTTTCATAGAGAAAAAGGAATAAACTATACCATTTCTATACTGGTATAAATTGCATGCACATTACTGGTCTAATTGTTTCTGTAAAATATCACCCCCCTAACTAGCATAGTTATACAGGTACAAACTGTGTAAACCAGGGACAAATGTTGCCTCTGAAAATGGAATCACTAAGACACCCATCATACACCCCAACGGTGCAGGTGTGATTGCAAGCAGAGGATGGAGCAAGCAAAGATTCACAGGGGTCATCCATCCACAGGTCTTGACTCTGCTTCCCCAGTATTTAATTTACTGTTCTCTCTGCAATATCTAGCCTCACCCTTGGCAGAATTTTGAAGGGATCCTTTCTAAAAAAAAACAAAAAACACTTCAGGCATAAACCCTCAGCCAAGATGCCCCAGAAAGTCCATGGCAAGAGGCATGTAAAACTGGGGCCAAACAAGAGCATTACTCTGTAAAATACCCACTAGTGCTATATTTTACTGAAGGACTTAAAAGACTGTAACTACCTGCAGAAAGCATGTAATTAAGCAGGTGAGGACAGGAGCCTAGATCCCCTTTTAAATACTTTGTGAGCCCTCTAGTGGTTCTCACCAGCTTCTGTGTTTTAGAAGCTGCAAGAAACCAATCAGAGCAGCAATATGTGTGTAGCTAGGTCTTGCATGTTTGTGTATATTTAGCAAACTCAGTTATTTGGGATACAACTGTGCCCTTCACATTGTTTTTGCTGAATAAAAAGCAAAACAGACAACATTATCTTGTTCTTTGTA
Organism: Eretmochelys imbricata; assembly: GCF_965152235.1. Lineage (NCBI taxonomy): Eukaryota > Metazoa > Chordata > Testudines > Cheloniidae > Eretmochelys > Eretmochelys imbricata. The sequence goes on from NC_135581.1 coordinate 12,569,462, forward strand.
ATGCAATGTTATGACAGCAGGGAAGAAGTTCAAATGCAGTGTTTCCACAGCAACCCGAACATGGCCATACCGCAAGTCAAATCTAAAGCTCATATTATCCTATGGGCTGTATGCCACGCAGCGTGGGCAAGGTTGCTAGGCAGGGAGGGTGAACATGTGGAAAGTCCTATGTGTAACACACAATAAGCCAGGGGCATTTTTGTCTCCCTCTAGTGGCTGGATCACAAAAGAAGGTTTATCAGCCCGGCGGCTTGTGGAGTCGTCTGAAAACAAGCATCGCTGGGCTTTGCATTTTGTTTAAGCGTGGTGAGGTTTGGGGGCGGTCGCAGCCCAAGGGTTTTTTCTGCTTATTTAAATGGGCTGCTTGGGGTTTCTCTGCACTAACTACTGAAAAATGCCCTGCATGTGGCAGCGGAGCGCTAGGTGATACTTCCAGAACTACCAAAACAGCTCAGCCATGGATGTAGTAGTCGAGTCTCCTTCAATGGAAGTCTTTCCATGGGAAGTGGATGTCTTTCTAAGAGATATGCTTGAGCCCCACCAAAGCTCTTGGGCGGAATGTAGGCTAAGTTCTCTGGCTTGTGTTGGGCAGGGGAGGTCAAACTAGATGATCACAGTGGTCCCCGTCTGCCTTAAAAATCTATGACTCTCGTATAGCCGCACATATGCATGGCCGATGTTAGTGACATGTCTCCATTCCCTGTGGTGCTGTGTCCATCATGTCTGAGCCTCTTGGTCAAGCAGAGGTTTCTTCCCATGGAATTACAGGGTGGATTTTTTCTGAACCCAGTCTCCAAAATCTCTCAGTCTAAGCAGCCTTTTTCATTGAGGGAAGGCCTGCGCACAGAGGAGAGTTGTGCATCGTGCCCTGAATGGGCAAGCTTGTCCTCCCAGCCTCCCGTGGCATGAATGCTCACATCCGGTCATGTCCTGCTGCTGGCACCTGGGGGATATGTGCCCTCAGTTCCAAGAGCTTCACCATCCCTGCTGATTGCCCTGCTCTCGAATGGTGGGACATAGGCACGCCTGGATGGAACAGGGCTCTGCAGATAAGGATCAGAGTCTGACCAGCTTTAGGAAACGCTGCAAAACCTTCCCCTTTCAAAAAGCCTTTCTGTCATCAGAATGACAAACACCATCAGCCCCTTCTATCCACCAAGCCTACCAAAACCCCATGCCTGCCCCATGCAGAGATTTACCCTGGAAAAGGGAGAAATGCCAGAGAGCCATAAGTCACCTAGGGGACTTCATTGTTATTCTTGATTTTACATGGAAGGTGCTCAGATACTACAGTGAGGGGTGGCAGTAAGAAAAGAAAAGAAAGATCCGGACCACAAAGCAGATGCAGGACTGAATGGAGCAGTAATAATCAGTCCCATCATCCATGAGTCGCTGTTGAGAGGCAAAGCAGTAAGATGGTCAATGCACGTGTCCAAGTGGCCCACAATCTAACTCTTCCCCTAAGTCAAGTGACATTCAAACGATGTGAGATGTTACTTCTGTCATTGCTCCTTCTTTTGCATTTCTTTGTGTGACTATGTGACCCTCCCCCCCCCGCATCTAAAACTTTCAGCATCAGATAAACAACTCCCAAGGGTCAATTAAGATTTCTTGAGATGATTAGAGCCTGACACTGATGAACCCCAGCCGTAATTCGCAAATTAAAAAAAAAACTTTTGATTAGTACTCAGCATAATTCCTTCCAATTATTCAAAGTTCATGACTACAGGGGGTGGAATATCTCCAGGAATATTTATTTATATCCATATTTTTTTCCAATCAACTTTGTGAATCTAGTTAATCATCAGCGCTTGAACTTGTTAACTTGGAGAGTTTTGCAGAGCTGTCATTCTGCCTGATTGCTAGTGGCAGCTTAGAGTGCGGGGAGCAAAGAGAATCCAAATTTGGGCCTCAAACACCCCACTCCCCACCAAAATATCCTGGAAAGGAGAGAAAAAAACCCAGTTGCTTTCTCCATCTTAGTTCAGAACCAAATCACAGCTTGGTTGCCCGCATGTTCTACATTAATCTGTCGGGGTGGGCTTTGCAAAGACATGAATTCTGACCATCTACTGTAAAGGGGATGAAATCTTTTGTTCCAGAAAAGAAACTTGTGTCTGCAAGTTCCAATTATCTGGCCAGAAACAGGCAAAGCAGATCAATCTGAAAACATGCCCCAAAATAATGCAAGCAATGAGTGGCCTTGAGCAAACAAGTACTCTTGCTGGCTGCTGGATTTAGTAACCCAGTACCCCAGCCTGCCTCCATAGTCTATCCTATTCCTGTTGTGTCCGGAATGATCCTGTCTGAGCAATTTATGGCCTCTGTGGATTGCAAGCAGAGGCCTTGAGAAGCTCTGCAAGCTACTGTTGCATGTATGTAAGCTTTGCTAAAATACTTTGTCCAAATGCACAGATAGTACGAGAACAACTCTTCTTCCCTAAATCCTTGATGGGTCATTAGCCTGAGGAGTACAACCTCGAGTCACTTTCGCTATCATATTATTTAGTGAGTCACAGAACATGTACCTACCTTCAGCTGCTTAAAAAGAGATCATGACCTGCTTCAAAGGCTGCCAAAATCAGAAGCAATCTGGGCATCTGACACCAACCCCTGTAATAACCTGTCCAAGATGTTTCCCATTAGCCACTCCTGTCTAACATCCACATCTTGAATGCAGGAGGGTTGCCTGTCTCGGACCAGCTATATTTGCCTCATAGGACACAGCCACAACCGTGTCACTTGTTGCTTCCACCCCACTGCACCTTGATTTTGAATGGGCCTAGTCACTGAGTGATGAAGGGAATGGTTCTGTAACAGAGATCAGTGGGAGCTGAGGGTGTTCAGCCCCTCAAAAGATCAAGCCCCAACTGTGGGCCTAATCCCGCTGTTCTTACTCTGGCAAAATTCTCACTGAAGACGATGCAATTTTTTCCTGAGTAAAGACAAAGATAAATGTGGAGAAACATCACAGGACTTGGCTCTGTGTTATTAATTACTAGCCACAAGTGATTTTAGGGAGGCACACGCTGTGTTGCTCAGAGGTCTGCACTGTTGTGTCCTCACACACTCTAAGGGCCTGCACTGGTATCATTTTGTCCCACATAAGCTGCATTGCTGGAGGACCCTTCAGTTTTGGTGAAGGTGGTGGAATGGTCATCCCCACCCTGCTGATTAAGGAGAAATGCAGAGGCATTCCCGACTTGAGAGAGCAGGTGTGCTAGGTTAGGAGCCGCGGCTCGGCAATGGACTCTCCTCCTTCTACTTCATTAAAATGTTCTTACCTGCAGAAGAGAGTCCTTAGGGATGGAAAGAGTCAGTTCCAGCTCAAAAGCTGCATGCTTAAACCTTTCAAAGCCATTTTTCATTGGACTTTTCTAAATTCATCACCGCAGACTAACAGAGAATTTCCCTCTAGTTTTCATGATTTTTTTTTAATGTAATCCTACCCAGCTAAAGCCCTCTAGGAAGCTCCTAACCCTGCTTTAATAACATGCTCATTAGCAAAGTTATTCAGGGAGTGGTTTCTATTTGACACTCCAACTTCTTTCCAATTAATGTTGCCTTAAAACAAGCAAACCTTAAAAAAAGGAGAATATCAAACAGCTCAGAGTCAGTGCTGCGGGAAGCCAGCAATTTCCCCTGGATTTTCATCTGCTTTTGCTCTGAAATTTGGTTTTTATTTCTCGCTGAGACAGAGCTAAATTAGAAGACTTTGGGACTATGTAGGGACCCCAAAACATCACTAGTAGCATTTAATGGCTAAGGGGACACTTTGGTGATACTATTTCATATTATTGCTACAAGGACCACCAGAATGGAGCACCCTCTCGTCAGTTTAACCATTAAATCAGCTCTGCACTTGGCCTCTTGTCTATGCTGCAGCAGGAAGCAAGCCTCCCAACCCGGATAGACAGACTCATGCTAGCTCTATTCAAGCTAGCACGCTAAAAATAGCAGTGTGCACATTGGCCCTCTGTTGGAGACTCAGGCTAGCCACCCAAGCTCAGACCCTGGGGGGTCAGATAGGCTTGAGAGCCTGAGTGGCTGCCGGAGCTGCAACATCCACGCTGCTATTTTTGGTGTGCTAGCTCAAGCCAAACTAATGTGGACCTGTCTACTCTGGCTGGGAGAAGACAAGGAGACTGGAGAGAACCACCCACAGTCACAGAGGGAGACCAGACCCCTCTGTACCTTAGAAAGTGCATCCATCCCTCCTACTTTCCATGGGACCTCCCTATGGATCTCTGGGGAAAGAAGTACTTTCCATCTGGCTGCAGAAAGGGAAGGGAAAAAACCTACAGGCTGAAGGGATGCTGGAGAGGCACAATGGAAGGCTTCATTCCTGTCAGTCCATTAGGATATACTGCATCCTGATTGTTTAAAAGCTGGGGGAATATCCTGGTTCCTCTCCATGGGCCGGATCTACTTTTTAATGTCAATTTTTTCCTGAACTGCTTTGAACAGAGATGGTTCATCTCCCTTAGCATCAGCCTATTGCCTCATAAGGAGGCAGGATGTGGTCTTACCCTTTGTGCCACTTTTGGAACAAGATGTTACAGTAAAGAATTGTGTGTACTCTTAATGGGCCACATTCATGGCTGGTGTAACTCCACTGTCTTCCTTCAATGGACAGGCTCTGAGAAGGGATCTGCCCCAGTATTTTTAACTCAAACTGAGCTCATTTATCCTTTCTCTCCATGATCCCCCATCCCCTCCTCATTGTTCAGATGGAGTTTTATAATTAATATCATTTAGGATTTTATATATATAATGCAAACGAATGTAAATGCAACCCTGCTCTCAGGTGTTGTCAACAGCTGGGTTCAAACAGCTAAAGGTCCCATTGATAAGTAACTAAATGGTTTGAGTCCCAAACCATAATTTCTGGAATCACAAACCTTTCCCGGGCACCCTTAATCGTGGAATCACAGAAAGGTAGAGCTGGAAGGGACCTCAAGAGGTCATCAAGTCCAGCTCCCTGCATTGAGGCAGGACGAAGTATATCTAGATCATCCCTGACAGATGTTTGTCCAACCTGTTCTTAAAATCTCCAATGATGGGGATTCCATAACCTTCTGATAACTTATTCCAGTATTTAGCTATCCTTATAGTTAGAAAGTTTTTTTTAACATCTAACCTAAAATCTCCCCTGCTGCTGATTAAGCCAATTGGTTTTTGTCCTCTTTTCAGTAGACATGGAGAACAATTGATTATCATCCTCTCTGTAACTGCCCTTAACGTATCTGAATGCTGTTATCAGGTCCCTCTCAGTCTTCTTTTCTCAAGACTAAATATTTCTAACCTTTTCTCTTAGTTCACTTTTTCTAAACCTTTAAATAATTTTTGTTGCTCTCCTCTGGACTCTCTCCAGTTTGAACACATCTTTTTTTAGTGTGGGGCCCAAACCGGGACACAGTACAGCAGCTGAGGCCTCACCAAGGCTGAGTAGAGCAGGACAATTACCTGTCATGTCTTACATGTGACTTTCCGTTATTACACCCCCAGGACGATATTAGCCTTTTTTTGCAACTGCACCACTGTTGGCTCATCTTCACTTTGTGATCCACTATAACCCCCCAGATCCTTTTCAGCAGTATTACTGCCTAGCCAGTTACTAGCCATTTTGCAGTTGCGCATTTGATTTTTCCTTCCTAAGTGAAGTACTTTGCACTTGTCTTTATTGAATTTCATCTTGTTGATTTAAGACCAATTCTCCAATTATCAAGTTCATTGTGAATTTTAATCCTATCCTCCAAAGTGCCTGCAATCCCTCCCAGTTTGGAGTCATCTGCAAATTTTATAAGCTTACTCTCCACTTCATTATCCAAGTCATTAATGAAAATATTGAATAGTACCAGAACTAGGACAGGTCTCTGTGGGAACCCACTAGATAGGTCTTCCCAGTTTGAAGGCAAGCCATTGATAACTACTCTTGGAGTACTGTTTTTCAACTAGTTGTGTACCCATTGTACAGTAATTTCATTTAGACCACTTTTCCTTAGTTTGCTTATGAGAATGTCATATGGGACTATGTCAAAAATGTTACTAAAATAAAGATAGATCACACCTACTGCTTCCCTCCAACCCCTAGGCCAGTAACTCTGTCAAAGGAGGAAATTAGATTGGTGTGGCATGATTTGTTCTTGACAAATCTGTGTTGGCTATTATTTATCACCCTATTATCTTCTAGGTGCCTACAAATTGATTGTTTGATCATTTGTTCTGGTATCTTTCCAGATGTCAAAGTTAGGCTGACTTGTCTATAATCCCCCCTCCCCTTATTAAAGATAGGTATATGTTTGCCCTTCTCCAATCCTGTAGGACCTCACCCATCCTCTATGAGTTCTTGGAGCTAATCACTAATGTTTTAGTGCAAGCACTGTGTCTATATGAAACAAAGAAAAGGGGACACACCATTGACTTGGGAAAACACAGCAACAATAAGTCTGTATGAATGATAAATAAAACACACACACCCCAGTAACTTTGGCAGTAGTCCATTAACTTGATCTTCATTCTACCAGTTGGAACATCCAATAGGTGAATACCCTTTAACGTGCTCCTTCCTTTTCCAGTAAATCCCACTCATAACAGCACAGGATCCTCAGGGAAGAGTCAGTGGTATGTAGCACTCTTGAGCAGATTCCTTGGCACTGGAAATGCATTCTTTTCACAAGGTAGGAGCCCTTTTCCTGTTTTAGTTTAGTCCCACTATCCAACCACTTCTGAGTTTGTGTTCATTTACAGTGGTTCCCACAGTGATGGAGGAATTCTGGGTAGAAAACTTATGCAAATGAATCTGTCACTGTAACCATCCTTCCTCCTGTTCACCAATAGGTGGGAGCAGAGCTTACCTTCTTGCACTTCAGACTACAGAGCTTACATAGATCTACATATTTACTATTCCCTTCCCTTCTACAGTACAGTTTATTGATTTATGGGATGGTCTGGAGATTGGGGTCCCATTCCCACCTGCATCCAGTGCTTAATTTGTGCCAGGGCTTGCCAGGACTGAGCCCTGGAACCTCTAAGCTTGATCGTTCATAGCCCCAGCACCACTGGGCTTACTGCATCAGTTATGAATGTAAAAAAATTGCTTGAGCCCCAGCACCTCTTTCATTACAAATCAAATACTGCCTCCATCACAGTCATTTCCCTCCATATGCCTCAGTTTCCCCATCTGTAAAACTGGAATAATGATATTGACCTCACATGGAAGTTTCAAGGCTTCATTCATTTGTGTTTGTGAAGTGTTTTAGGATGCTCAGTTTGAAGGTATTTGTATTATTACACTGGGGAACTAGATACTGAAAAACAGTTTAGAAACATGGTCAATTTCCCAGCCTGGCTAGGACCAAGATGCTTCACCGCCTCCCACTTCTCCTGTTGCAGTAATGAGCCTGTTAATTTCATTTTAGCTGTAGAAAAAATCCAAGTCGGAAGCAGGAGGCACTTAAGATACTTGGTCCAAATGAAAAGAAATATTATTGTTGGCAAGTGGTTAGCTGCAGAAGGAGGACTGGTGGGCCAAATTCTGCCTTGCTGTAGGCAGGCACCACTTAATAGGAATAAACAGAACTGCAGCCACTTATAGCAAGTCTGAATTTGGCCCTACACATCTAATAGAAAATGTTGCATTTCTACCTGGGCCATAAATAAATTGAAGCTGATAAAACTGCAGGAGAAAAAGTTAAAAGGCGGAAAATTTCTAATGCCGGTAACAATATTGAGAGGCAAACTGTACTAGGGTTTCCTCTGTGTTCCCCTAAAGTTAGTCCCCACCATTTGGACAGAATCAGGGGAGAATTGTGTTGCCTATCCCTGCTTACCTGCAAGTGCTTGTGACACTGAGCTCAGTGTCTGCCTACCCATTTGTATGAATAGCAAAAGCCTGAATACCTACTTAGTTGTAGTCATCTTTTTATTATCACGAGTCTCCCTTAGGCTCTTCTCTTTTCCCGTCTCATGCAGAAATTTTGGCTCTTTCCTTGTTAATTAAATGACAACTCTCTGCAGCCACCGAGTGAATTATCCAATATCACCTGCCTAAAGTGATTGCCGGTGAGTGGAATACATGTATCATATGAATGCAAAGATTGCTAGCGAAGTTGAAACGAGCAGAAAGTGAAGGTATGTGCAAAATGTTATTACTGCACTGGGAAATTTTGTTCTCTGATGTTTACCCCATCCCTGCCTCTCCCCTCCCACAGCTCCCCCCTGGAAGGGCTGAAGACCGAGGCTGGCACAGAACAAGCTCTTTCCAAAGCAGTTACGTTTTAGTGTTGCAAAACGACATGGGTTTGGAATGTGAGCAGAGGGAGACCCTGGCCTATGTGTAGGAGCCTCGCTCAAACCCAGGCCTGCCAAGTAGTGATTATTTCTTTTTTACATTAAGAGCTCAGTCCCAGCCCTTTCCTCCCGTGCTTTCCTGCTGTGCTGGAATAATGGAAAATAATAACAATAAATAGCGTAATTTACACATAAGATGAAAGACGAAAGCGGTGAGGATTTATTCATGGTCTTCTCAGCAAGGTGCCGGCTGGAATCTCGTCTAGCCTGTTCCACTCTGTCCTATGGCAAAAACTCATTAACAATGTAGCATTCTGCCCCTTTCTCCGTCTCACGCAACTCAATCAGCCCTGTCCTTTCTGTTTCTTGTTGAAGATCATCCACAGGTGAAGTCCCATCCCTGCGTGAAACATAACCTGTGAAGCTAAACATGAATTCCCCCAGGGTTGAGGACGTGTTTGGCAGCCTCTTTTCTAAGAAAGTTGAATCTTCATAATCATCTGGGAGAGTCTTGTGATGGGCCTGCAAAGCAGGGTGGTGAGAAAGGGGTCTACACTGGGGAATCAGAGTCCAAAGAAATCCTCCCTAAGTTCCTTCCATTGTAGTTTCCCGCAGACCAAACAGAATCTCTCCTGCCCACCTCGAGTGGCTCTTCAGTCTTTCAGCAGCACAGAGAGGCTCCCTCCTTCTGCCAGGTCCTGCAACAATTCTAGATGTACAGCACCCCTTTCTGTGGCCACCAAAACAGCTGTGATGCCAGCCAGCCAGAACTAGGATTTAGCTGCAGGTGCTGCGTGGGTGGGGTGGGGGAAAAGCAGGCAGCTCATAAAGAAGCGAAAATCTCATTCCAAAAAACAGCTCCCCACCCCCTTAAGATAAACCCCAAAGAAGAACGTGAACAGCCTGAGGGAAGACGAATCCATTTGTGCCCATGAGATACATTTAAAGCTTTCTTCCACTGAACATTGAAAAGTTACATTTTTTGGATGCCAGAAATAGACTCTCTGATGTATTTGTTTGGCGCAACAATGACATCCAGTGGCTGGTTAGCTCATTCCTCAGGTGAATGCTTTATGAATATCCCAGGGGATTGACAGCAGGGTCCTGTTTCCTGGTGCTACAGGGGGTGGGACGAATTGCTGTTGTACAAGTCACTTGTAGGGAAAGTCCTGGCCTTGTTTCATATTTGGGAAGTAATCCATCAGCTCATTAAGGTTAGCCCAGATCATATGCCAATAGCCAAGGACTCTACCTCAAGGATTCAAGATACTGGGAATCTCTCTCAAAGGCCTGCTCAGGCTCCTAATGAAGTAAACAGCCAAACTCCCATTGACTTCAGTGGGAGCAGGATCAACGCCTGAGGCTGTGCCTCCCCTGACTCCCCCAGGAGCATGCACTGTTACACGCCTAAAGAAGCGGGAGTGTCACTACTCACACACACTGAAGTTAAGTTTGTGGCATAAAGTGACAGAAACCGGCAGCCTCATGGGCCAGGTTGCTGCTCCAGCCTTTGCTCACTGTTGTGCACATGTGGAAGCCATGTTTATCACCACAGGAGGGAACTCTCGGATACCGAGACAGAGCAGGGCAAGCTAGGCCAAGACCTGGAGGGTATTTGAACTTCCAGCCACATCCAGCCTTTCACAGTAGGGAAGCAGCAGCTCTCAATAGAGGGCCTTCAACATGCCAGCAAGCACATCCCAGCTGCTGGGGATTTGCTGCTTGCAGGCCTCAAGAGGATGCTTTGGAGACACCAGAGCTGATTCTGCTCTCATGCTGGGGTAAACGGAGGGTAGCACGGCCAAAGGCAGTGAAGTACCACTGGGTAAAGCTGGCACAATAGGGATCCACCACATCTCAAGATGATTTTATTTACGCCCCTGCTCTGAGGAGCTTTTCACTTGCCTCAGAACTCAGCAAAGAGGAAGGAGCAAGAACTAACCCAAGCCACAGCAGAGAGGGTTAGTGGGCTAGCTCTGGGGAAACTAAGGCAGTTTTACCCCAGCAATGTCTTCAGCCCGCCTTTCAGATTCCCCACAAGGTTCTGCTTGTCCTCTCCCTTGAGTGCTCCCTCGTCAGCAGCTGCCCTGAAGGAAAGACAGCCAGGAGGAAGAGAAGCTTGGTTGCTAGCCTGCAGACCTAGGGCCACATGAAATGCTGAAAGTTACAGACCCTGGATCCAGCTGTCCTTGTTTTATTTTAGTAAATAAGTAGAAGTCAGACAAGTTCCAGCCTCTGTTCTTTAATCTAACCCTGCCATGGAGACACTCCACAAGGCTCCTGTTCAGCCTACAGCAAACGTAATAGCTAAAGGGAAAGGAGAGAAATCTCTCTGACACCCTCCCGTGGCCTGCCCATTCCTATGGTCGGTAACACCTGAAGGGGCTTGAGCAGAATGCCCCATCCCCACGAGAGCCAAATGCTGCTCTAAGTGGAGTTACACCGGGGTAAATGAGGGCAAAATTTGGCCCACTGATTCTATCAGCTCTGATGGTATCAACAGAATTCCTGAGCATTGGCATGATTTAGGCTGTAGTCACTCTGCTGGTATAAATGCTTTGTAAAGAGTTGGGGATAGGATGTACACACACCTTTTCCTTCGGCAGGCTGGCTGCAGAACTGTGCGTCACAACTCTCATGCTGCTAAACCCTAGTGGAGACTCTCCTTCAGTGGAAGTGGTAGGGATCTGTGCTGATGGGCCCGAGGATCTGGGATCCATCCCTGCTGCTGGGAAGTTCTAAGTGACCACAGCCTACAACACCAGGACAGAGAGGAGGGTCCTGGGCAGGTGGGTTTGTTCCAGTAGCTGGAATGGTGGCAGTGTATCTGACAAACAAATGGCCTTTTTTTCTGAAACTGGTGAACAAGCAAACCTATGGGGCCCATTCCTGAGGCCCCTCTGAATGCTGTGGGAGCTCTGAGCATGCAGTGGGTAGAGGGCTGGGTGCACAGGGCCAAGTTCAGCGTTGCACAGTAGTCACTTTACCCTGGGCTACTGCTTTAAAGTAGCCATAGAGACTCCAGTGGAATTTCATCCCTGTCTGGGATGTCCATGGCAACAGCCCCCACTGCATGATAGGGCGGGATATGACCAAGGTATTCCTACGCCCCAGCATGTAATGCTGCAAGTCTGGGCAGCCCTGACAAATGCTCTAACCCTCGCTAGGGCTGGATCAGCCCTGGCAGCTTCAGCACAGGGGAGGTGCAAAGCCACCTGCATGGATACACTCCCTGAGACTTCACACAGAGCTCTGCTCAGGTGCAGAAATGATTTGGCCCTTTAACATCTCAACAACCTACCTACCCCAGCCACAGGCTCCAGCCAGATTGTGTGTGGCCTTTGCAGAGTCAGGCTGCTCCCTGCATCCCCTCTTTCTGCCATGGCATCAGGTGCATTAAGCAGAGAAAGTTGACCCACCACACACTCTAGCAGCATTCCAGGGGCACTGGCAACGAGTGTGGGCTAGATACGGATCTTATTTACACCATTCGGATCTGCCACACAGCTGCTGCACACATCTGTGTAAATCTCAAGGAGCCTGAGACAAGGATCTGCCCTTTGCTTTGAAAATGCTACCGGAATCAGCTATTTCCAACGTCTTATTACCCCACTGTACAGTCAGTATCAGATGAAATTGAAGACATGTTATTTAGTATCTGACCATCCAAAAAACCAGTGGTTACATCACGCCCTAAGTAGAAATGACAGTAAAAACAATTAACATAAAACAGTGAATCAGCAGTTGGTCGGGTTCCTTTAAGGTCTCCGACCTCCCACCTCCCCTCCTACATGCGATGGATATCGGAGACACTCATGAGCGGATGCTCCTGCTCTCCCCTGCCATTAATTGCTGGGTCAGGCAGAGATTTTGCTGTGGAACTGGAGGATTTACATGCATGGATGTTCCTGCTTTCCCTGAGGGCCCCTGTTGCAAATGAGGCTCAGTTCATGTAGGCTTGCTGGCAACAGGAAAAACTGAGACCCCCTAAACAAGTCACGGACATGTGACAAATGCAATTATGCAACTGGAGCCAGGGGTATTAGTGCTGGTCTTGGTAGCTTGGGACAGAAGCTGGCCCCAACCAGGGGTGTAGAGTGCTTGGTCAGGAGGAAGCTTTCCAGATGGACTACACTTCCCCACTGATAACTGGAGGACCGAAAAGCAAGAGAGGTTTTTAGAAAAGCTACTCTAATAACCTCTATTACTATAGCATTCTACAGCAATGCTCCCATATCCTGCCCTGACACAGTTGTAAGTTGGAGCACTTAAGACCAATCCTGTAGTTTATGGAAGAGGGGCCAGGAAATGAACCTGATCCTGCCTTCCTTGTGCACCCCAAGCTCCCAGTGAAGGCCAAGCGAGTTCTGGCTTTGCAAGATGGACAGGAAAACCAACGAGAGCCAAGAACAGAAGGATTGAGAGGTTTCTGTTTCAATGCAAATTGTGGAATGTAGCTTTAAAAGGGAGTTTTCTATTGCTCTCCCCTTTGTGAGCTACCACCACCAAAAGCCCTCAAGGCCAGGTGCTAAAGATAAGGTTCATTTGGTTTCAGCTTCTGGACTGCTCAGCTATCCCCTGCAGGGCAGCATCTGACCAGCAGCTTTCTCTCCTCTCCGCTGGACCAGCGACTGAACTTGTGCAGTTGGTACGTGAGGCTGAGAAGATCATGAAATCGAGCCAGTGGTATGAATTGTACAGGATCAGAATGCCCATCCCTGCCCTGGGAAGGGTGTAAAGGACTTTAACTGGATGGGTGGCCCTGTCAGAACAGTCAATTTAGAGAACTGGCTGTTAAATCAACAACTGTAAACACCATCACACAGTTAGTCCAAAAATAAGGTCAACTGCCATATCAGTCGATCTGTGTTCTTGCTGTCAGCCTACATTCCCCATGGGGCTGATTGTAAAGGTTTCTATTTTAGTTCACAAGGCTTTGAGCAGTCACACACCTTCATATTTCACTGAGCCAATTACCCCCGATGCCCTTGTTCACACTCATTCTTCAGAGACAGGATTGCTTCAGGTGCCAGGGATCCAATTATGATTGCGTGGAGAAAGTGCATTCTGCCATTACACAGGCGGATGAAGTCCACGGGTTAGCAATTGTATCAGAGCTAGAATCTGCTTTAGTTTCTTCAGCTCACCTGGGGAAATCACAGTTTGTCGATATGGTGGCTTTTACATAGTACGTTTCATGGTGTTTCTGCTGATTGATTAATGGGTTTGTTGTTGAATTTTTTTTTTGTTACATTAATATGAAGTGCTCAGAGATGTGTCTCCACCAAAGAAGCCCTGTAGAGTTAAATGAGACTTGTTCGCACTGTGTTGTAACAGGTCTTCAATATTTTAGCACTCTGGAGCTTTCAAAGGCCATAGTACTTTGAGGGGAGAAGTGTGGGAAAATCCAAGCTGAAGTGAGGCAGGAAGTTACAGTAACATTCTCTACCCTCTCTCTCCAGGATTCTGGTCTATCCTAGTGCTGGAAGTCTTCCGGGAGGCCCTCCACACTATTCTATTAACTGGCCTACGAAATGGAGAACTCTCTCCTTTCCAGCCTCTTGCCCAGACATTTGAGTGGGCCCAAGAAGTGGGGATTCCTGGTATCTGGCATTCTCAACCACCTCCGTTTGGATTGGCACTTGAGTGGAACGTTGGAGACTCTGCCAACATGGTGCCCCAGGGCCAAATCACCTCTTTGGCAAGGAGCAGAAGACAGACAGAAGGGGTGTCATTGTTGTTCTCCATGGTGAGGACTACATTAACGAGGCCAACCAACAACTCTGACACCACCTATTATAAAGAATTCAGAGAAGACCCCACACCACAGTTAACCCAAAAATATCATCAAATCCTACCTCAGACAACTCCAAGAGAAACTCTAACCTTACCTTCACAAACCCCAGAAACCTTGGATAGGCTTTAAAGATACACAAACAAAGGAACCCAAGCAGACCCATCATCTGTGGCCATGGCACGCTTACTAAAAGAATATTAGGACTTCTAGAAATCATCCTCAAACCACTCACCACACAAAGGAGCAGCTACCTCCAGGACACAACCAACTTCTCCAAAAACTCCACAATATTAACAGCCTCCCTCAGAACACAATCCTTGCCACCTCGCTGCACATGAATATCCCTCTCAATGACGGCATCCCTGCCTGCCTCAGATATCTTTGAGACAATGGAAAACACTCAGAGATCCACCCCAAACACATTGCCACACTTATTCATTTCATCCTCATCCATAACAATTTTACACTCAAACACAAACACTTTGTCCAAACCATGGGAGCAGCCATGGGTATTAGGATGGCACCACAACATGCCGACCTCTTCATGGGCCATCTTGAGGAAGTATTTCTGGACAAATACACCACAAAACCATTGGTATTTTCATTTTCTGGACAGATGACCTAAACTTCCTCAGATATCCTCCACAATTTCAGCAACCTCCACCCATCCAACAAACTCCCTCTAGAACATTTCTGCACCAGTGTGAGCTTCCTGGACACTACAATCAGCTTGAACAATGGAACCTAGGACAATATACAAGAAACTCACAAATCCCCACACAGATCCCGTAAACCATCCCAAATACTTCAACATATCTGTTATCTACAGCCACACGCTCAGATACTACAAAATATGTTCTGAGGAGAAAGTCCAAGATATGCACCTTAACATACTTCAAACCGCCTTCACCAAACAAGGACTCTACACCAGTAAAGTAGATCACATCATGGAACAGGCCACCCAAATACCCCAAAAGAATGTGCTTCAATACAGGACACCCCTAGCTGTCGCTCGACAGCCTACCCTGGAACCCATATGGTGTATCATTAAACAATAGCAACCCATACTCAATGGAGACCACATTCCGAAAGAAATCTTTCCCAAACCCCCTCTACTGGTCTTCAAACAACCTCCCAACCTCGCCAAGCTCATCATCAGAAGCAAGCTCCCCACAGATCAGGATCCACCAACTCAAAGTGGCAGCAGATCCTGCCATAACAAAATACAAAACCTGCAGACATATCTCCACTGCTATGATGATCAATTCACCCTCTCCCCTGCAACAC
Source organism: Eretmochelys imbricata (assembly GCF_965152235.1). Taxonomy (NCBI): domain Eukaryota; kingdom Metazoa; phylum Chordata; order Testudines; family Cheloniidae; genus Eretmochelys; species Eretmochelys imbricata. Next base: position 12,584,838 of record NC_135581.1, read on the forward strand.
ACCTTTCAAGATCCATGGATCCTACACATGCCTATTACAACACATGGTGTACCACATCCAGTGCAGTAATACTCCAACAACTACTGTTAGACACTCAGACAACCACTATGCTCTTGAATGAGCTCACACACACAAAAGTGATAAAAGACAGACACCATCTCACTTGCAAGTGAACACTTTTCACTCATGACCACTTTATATCTGTTCTCTAAGGGCAGGTCTATGCTGCAATAAAACACTGGCAGCTGGCACCAGTCAGCTGATTTGGGCTTGCGGGGCTTGGGCTGTGAGGCTATAACATTTCAATGCCAACTTTCATACAGGGGTCTGGAGCCCAGGCTCTGAGACTTCTTGGGGTGGGGGAAGGTCCCAAAGCCCAGGCTCCAATCAAAGTGTCTATGCGGCAATTTTATAGCCCTGTGAGCCCAAGTCCACTGACCCAGGCCAGACAGGTGTTTTATCACAGCATAAACATACCCTCAGTCCTCTACCTCAAACCCTGCACAAAACCATCAAAAGACAAGCCTGGAAGCTTAAACTTTACTAGACACTAAAAATCATAGTCCTAATAAAAGGCACTGGATTTATGGTTTATTACAACAATCTGTAACCCACTGACTCCCCCTTTTTGTCCTATGACTGCAGAGGTGTTAATTGGCCATTTCACCTTGAATGGTCCTGTACAATGTGTTAACTACTTATGCTAAACAATCTGTTCCACTTTGCATTTAGCAGAGCTGCTCTGCATACCTTTCCCAGACCTAAAGAGCAGCTCTGCGTGGACAGGTCTGCACAACAAAGGTACATCGATGCAGCCGCACCGGCAGCCCTCCTGCAGGGGTGAAAGTAACTGAGGCCACTTACCGGTTCGGGGCGGGGTGGCTCCGGCCCCCAGAAGGGGCGGGGCCTCGGGTGAAAGGGGTGGGGCTGGTGGGTCAGCGTTCCCCAGCCAGCCCTTCCAGTCCGGCTAGCCCGTGCCGTCCAGGGCTCCCGTGTTGATTTAAAGGGCCCGGGTCTCCGGACGCCGCTGCTGCCATAGTGGCAGCAGTGTCCAGAGCCCCAGGCCCTTTTAAATTCCCGGCCCCAGGGCAGCTGCTCCCTTTACCCCCCCTCCCCCGCCCGTCGGCAGCCAGGGGGGGGCAAAAGAGGCAGGAACGTTAAAGCGCTGCAGGGTTCTTTGCTGCAGCAGGGCTTTAATGTTGCTGCCCCTTCCCACCCCCCTGTCAGTGGCCCTGCCGGTATGGCCCCTATCAGCAGGGCCGCCGACGTGGGGGGAGGCCAAAGGGGCAGGGACATTAAAGCGCTGCCACGGCAACGCTTTAATGTGGGCTGGGTATGGGCTGGTACCGGCCGGTACCAGCTCACTTTCACCCCTGCTCTCCCGTCAGTTTAATAACTCCACCTCCGTGAGAGGCAGTAGCTATGTCCGTGGGAGAAGCTGTCCTGCGGACATAGTGCTGTCTACACAGGGGGTTAAGATCGGTATAACTACATCGCGCCGCGGTATGGATTTTTCACACCCCTCAGTGATAGTGTTGACCAAGCCTACAGCTGGAAAGCTTGTCTCTTTCTTCAGCACAAGTTGGTCCAGTAAAAGATATCACCTCCCCTACCATGTCTCTTTAATAATTCACTTTGATGAGATATTCACCTTCATTTTACTTCCTGAAGGGCTGTAGCGTATAGTGGCCACTGCTAAACAGCTGCCACTTCCACCCCAGAGAACTGTAGGGCAGTGCTGAAGAAGTTAAACCCTCTGCATAGTCTGTAAAGTGCTGGGGGTGCAAAAGCAATGTCAGTCACTGATCAGTATCATCTTTTGACTATCTCCACTACATGCTGAACCAGCCGTAAGTGGCGTATTTCCAGTGATTTGGATTCCACTGCTTATTTCTAAAGCTGGCTCCAATCCCTGGTTGATCTTACCATTAAAAAGGGCTTTTCTGTTACTTAAATTGAATTTTTCCTCTTCCAGTTTAGGTCCTTATCTCTAGCCTTATCAGTTGCTAATTAAGGAGAACAATTTCTCCATCTCCTCTCTGTATCATCCCTTTATATACATATATCTCAGGATTGTATCCTCCTCCTCCTCCTCCCCCTCCCTTCCCCCCATCTCCATGTTTCCAGGCTGCATGTATTTAATTCTCTTGAATCTCCCTTCTAGCAGCTCTTTATTGTTTCCATTTTTGCTCTATTCCATCTGTAGTACAGGGCCCCAAACTGTATGCAGTTCAGCAATGATCTATTGAATGCTGTGTAACGGGGGAAGTTATCTCCTGAGTCTTACATGCAATATCACTAGTTGTATATCCCATGACTGCATTTGCCTTTTTACCCACATCATTGCGTTGAATACTCCAAGCTATTCCATCCACAGCTTTTTCAGCATTGCTATCAGCTGTGACTGGTTGCCCATTTTGTACTTGCATTCTTTTTTTCAGATCAACTTACACAGGTGAGAGGATGCATCTCTCTGTGATTAAGGGACCATTCTCAGGAGCTATGGGTTTAATTCCTGGGACTACCACATTGACAGTTTGTACAGTGAGGTGCTAAGATACCATAGCTGTGAATGCCATAGAAAAGCTTTCCGGGGCTTATTTATAGAACTGTCAGATAGGATGGAGCATCTGAGGTCAGGAGCACGTGACGTTTAATGCCTCCAGGTGCAGACATGATAAATCCTGTATTCTCTTAGACCCTGTGACTCTCTTCTCCTGGTAGTTTATAAACTCTGCATATTCCCCAGCTCTGGCATTACCGAGTGCCGTAAATACGTAGACAATTATTACCTACCATAAATATTCATGCTAATATTACCAAACATGTGCTACAGGATTTGGGGTTTTTTTTTTTAAAGAATGGATTTTAAAATTTCCTTACCTCTCGTGTGTATTTGATCCAAATCACTGGAGAAGGCTAACAGAGGAGAGTCTGGCATTTTGATATGTTAGCTGAGTGATGTGGTAGTTCATATGCCAATCAGCTTAAACATGGGTACAGATGAAGAAACTGGCTAGGAAGAGGAATATTTACAAGAGCCCTATCTCCAGCTTTGGCATTAGAGAAACTAATCCTGCTACATTAAACAGCAATGGTAATAGTCTAACAGTTTCAGCTTCTGTTACACATAGGAACGTTCTCTTGCCAAAAATATATAACATGTTTTTAAAATGTAGAATACCTCGGTTAGCATGAGCAGCAGGAGATGTGGTTCCAGAACAGGATGTGGGATTGTAAGAAGAGAAATCATTCTGGAAGGGAGCAGGCTAGACAAGTAACACCATACTTAGCATGCAACTTGCACTAAATCCAGGCTCTCTCTGCAGGGCATTAGAGCATCAATACCATTATCACCATGGACAGCTTATTGCTATTAATTATGTTAGCAAAATAAAGGATCATTTCTAGCTGGTCTGGATGAACAATGCTAAGCCATGCTGGAAAAGCTGGATAAACCTCTTTAGAGAGAATTTGGCAGGGGACAGATAAGAGTTTAGCCGTTGCAGAAGTCAGACGATTTTAGGAGGAAAGAAAATGGTCCACAGCAACTGACTTTTCAGGCATCAGAACATGACTTTGTATCTTCCTTGTATTAAGGGCCAGATGATATCGTAGGATGAGGTGCATTGCACGCACTTAAGGGCTCTGGAAACCCGCTTGTGCCCTTGTTAGCTGTGCTCTATATTAACCACTGTACTGCGGCCTTGATGCTTCTTAAAATCAGCCTAATGGTTTGTACGTTTTGTTGGGTTATGGTGTTTGGTCTCTGTTCTGACTAGCGAAGAGCAATGGTTTGGGGCTTGTCTACACTTACAGTGCTGCATTGGCACAGTGGCGCTGCTGTAGTGCTCAGTGAAGATGCTACCTACGCCGATGGGAGAGCTTCTCCTACTGGCATAGGTACTCCATCTCTACTAGAGGCAGTAGCTATGGCAACAGGAGAAGGCCTCCCATGGACATAGCGCTGTCTGCGCTGGGGGTTAGGTCAGTATAACTACATCACACAGGGGCGTGGAAAATCCACACCCCAAGCAACCTAGCTATACTGACATAAGTTGGTAGTGTAGACCAAGCCTTAGCTCCAGTCCACATGGTGGGCCTCACACTGTACACATTGAAGTAGGTGGCAGATCTCTCAGTGGGAGCAGGACTGGGCCTGGTTGGAGGATCCCCCTTTCTTGGCAAGAGTGAGGACATGTCACCTTGCTACATGGTACCTTCCACACTGAGGCCCTGTCAAGCTGTTCCAGGAGAGGCAGTCAAGGAAAGGTGTACAGGAGAGACTGGATGTTTATCCTAGAGATGGGGGCCAAACACACATTCTGGACCTGAACATTTCCAAGCTCTAGGAAGGTCAGATCCAGATCCTCAGGCGAAGTTTGCAGCTTACACCCATTTTCATTTAATTTTCCAGAATATTAGGTAGATCACTGCAGCATCAAATCATTGACATCCTGGCTACTGTGACAATAGGTACAGCCTGTGGAGCCCCAGGGAGATAAGATAGAAATGGTCCCCTCTTACAAATGGGCTGCTCAGTCTTTTGTATGGGCCTTAAACTTGCAGCAAGAGCAGATTTTCTACTCCCCAGTCATAGAGTTTCGCCTTTTGGAGAGCCTTTCACCTAGTGTCTGTGTGGGCAGCGCTGGCTCCGGTTTCCAGTGTAACCAGAGCTGCTCTGAACGTTGGGAAAATGTAATTGAGGTTATTTTTGAATAAAGTATTGAACAGAAAGAGAGGTGGCAACGTTCCAGTTTCAAAAATAACCGTTTCCAATAGAGCAGGGAGAGGCATTCAAAGAGTCTTTTGAAAAACCCATTAAGGCTCCCATCAAAACAAGGAGCTTTTCATGATGACAGGGACCTAGCAGCCTCTTTAAGCTCATTCACGGAAGTAGGAGAGTCAAGTATTTCCCTCCTCATTTACTTCATTCAGATTCAGCCCTTCCAGAAAATCATTAAATATTCCACCAGCCTCACAGGTTCAGAAGAATGCAGCAATTTTTGAAGTTTAACAAAGTCCCCACTGATGAGCCTCAAATCCGCTGTACATTCTATTCAGCCATTTCCAGCTCAGAAACTACACTGTAGATCCTCGCTTGAATGTTGAGAGCAGCTCAGCCCTGTGGCCCTCATTCACACATTCCAGATCTTTAATGTCTAGAACCCCGTTGAGCCTTCTCAGTGGTTAAAAGGTCCTTGCTTTTGCCTTTCTGCCTGGAGTCTTTAAACACCTCTGGGCCTTTTGTAACAGCAGCTTCGTCTCCCGATCTTTAATTGCAATTTCTGCACGAGTTACAGCTTCCCTGGTATATTTCCTCTCACCACTCTGCCTTGGAGGGAAGATTTCATAATATCCCACCGCACAGATTGAGAAACCTCAGGCAGGAGAGTCACATCCAGAAAATTTGAATCTTATTTCTGACAAAGGGAAAAAAGAAAAAGAGCTGGACCCTGTAATAACAGAGTTATTAAGAGACCAGACTCCAGGTACTAGAGGAAGCCAGATTAAAATCCCACCATTTTCCCTGCTGTAAGATTTCCTGATCTTCAATCTGGCCACCATTTCAAGCCTGTGTATGTGAGTGAGAATCCAGAGTTAAACACCACTCATTTTGCACATCTAGAGTGCAAATCTGAGGCTCTCAAAGCACTTTACAAACATTAGTTAAGTAATCCCCACAATGCCTTCTGCAAGGTTGGTTTTTTTATCCTAATTTTACTGATAACCTCTGTCCATGTCAGCTTGCCTGAGAGCAGAGTTTTCAAAGGGGTGCATCTCTCTGGCACCAGAATACATGTTCCAACTTTCAGAACAGCTCAGCATGTTGGGTGACACACTCTTTTGAATATCAGGCTGTCTGGGTCACAATGGAAGGGGTTGGATTTGGAATATTTCGGAAAGTCAGCCCCTTATTTAAGCATCTGAATGAGAGCTCAGCCCTTTTCAGAACGTGGCCCCAGCTGTGGATAGCATGAACTTGGAAAAAAAGAAAATCTAGCCTTAAGTATCTTACGCAAGATCACACAGCAAAGGTAGCTACCAGAGTATCCTGCCTGGACATACTACAGCTCTGTACCCAATGCAATTTGCACAGATGTTCAGGAGAAATCAGATTGATATACAGTGTTTTCTATACTTACTGCAGCAAGGCAATCACGTCTGCCCAGGGGAAAAGGAGTTAGGTTGTTGTCAGATCCTGGAGAAAGGCTGGACCGACTCAATTAGAAGAGGTGCATATGTATTGATTAATGTCAACTAGAAATGGTCGGTCTCTCAACTATGTGATGCAATGGTAGATTTTCACCACCTCTGGGTTAGTCTTAATTTCAAACAAGCATGATCCTTGTTGTTCCAAATGTACAATACAACCTGGTAATATAGCATAGCTTGTATTTCCTGGCAGATCCACAGCTCCTACTTGATAAGTTAGTAATTCATAAATTCAGCTTGCTCATTTTATTTTCTTAGCACTTGCAGTTTCCATCCTACTTGCCCCAAAATATATTTTCTTGTTCATGTTTCAAGCAAACCTCTCCCTCTGCAGCTGGCTGCCCTATGGATTTTGATGGCCTTTAAGCTGCACTGTTAAGGTGACAGGTTCTGCTCCAAAGTTCCCCTCCTGCATGCACAGCCCTCAGGTATGTGGCATTCCTTTATGTGATTTGTTGGCTGCTCTGTACTATTTAGGCATTGGACTGTGCAGAGGGCAGCAGAGATCCACCACCCCAGGAGTGCGCTGGCAAGAATAGTCCCTCAGGTGACACCATTGCTCCCTGGTGGAAACAGGAACGTGTACCATACACCATCTCTTTGGATGGGGCTGCCAGATCCATCCAACATGCTCAGCTCTGCAAGCCATTGCAAAAGAGAAGGTGAGGATGTGGCCCAGCCTATGCCTTGGGCCACCATGCTCCTTTAGGGGGAGCTAGTAGGAAGCACTTGGGCAGGGACTACAGTTATGCCTGTGCCTTGCACGGGGTGGTGTCCTTACAACTCCCTGACTCCATGTATCTTCCTGTACACGGGCTGAGCTCAAACTGGCCTAAGTAAGCAGGAGGTGGCTTCAGAGAATCATAGGACTGGAAGGGACTGCAAGAGGTCATCTAGTCCAGTCCACTGCACTCATGGCAGAGCTAATTATTATCCAGACCATCCCTGACAGGTGTTTGTCTAACCTGTTCTTAAAAATCTCGAGTGATGGAGATTCCACAACCTCCCTAGGCAATTTATTCCAGTGCTTAACCACCCTGACAGTTAGGAAGTTTTTCCTAATGTTCAACCTAAATCTCGCTTGCTGTAATTTATGCCCATTGCTTCTTGTCCTATCCTCAGAGGTTAGCAAAAACAATTTTCCCCCTCCTTCTTGTAACAACAGTTTTCAAGTACATAAAAGGTTATGTCCCCTCTGTCTTCTCTTCTCTATACTAAACAAACCCAATGGTTTCAATCTTCCCTGACAGATCATGTTTTCTAGACCTTTAATCGTTTTTGTTGCTCTCCTCTGGACTTTCTCCAATTTGCCCACATCTTTCCTGAAATGTCGCACCCAGAACTGGACACAATACTCCAGTTGAGACCATATCAGCACAGAGTAGAGCAGAAGAATTACCTCGTGTCTTGCTTACAGTACTTCTGCTAATACGTTCCAGAATGACATTTGCTATTTTTGCCACAGCATTATACCGTTAACTCATATTTAGCTTGTGATCCACTATGACCCTCAGATCCCTTTCCGCAGTACTCCTTCCTAGGCAGTCATTTCCCATTTTGTGCATGGGCATTGATTGTTCCTTCCTAAATGGTGTCTTTGCATTTGTCCTTATTGAATTTCATCCTATTTACTTCAGACCATTTCTCCAATTTGTCCAGATCATTTTGAATTTTAATCCTATCCTCCAAAACACTTGCAACCTCTCCCATCTTGGTATTGTCTGTAAACTTCATCCTAGTGTCCCGCAGAAGAAATTCAGAGCATCCAGGGAAAGGAATAAGCTGTTGACTGAGCAGATAAGCTTTGCAAAGGAACAGATGCCTAACTAGAATTCTGGGTGCCCACCACTCCTAGAAGTCAGCCCATGCCCTTGGGTACTGAATTAGAGACAAGGATGGAAGTGCTGACCTAGCAGCCTAGAGATCCTGCTGTGAGCACGGACAACCAGAATTCACCAACTGTGTAAGGACTACATTGATCCACTGGTAACTTTCCCTGCAGAGCACACCCCCTGCCCTTTTCCAGTCAGTGCAAACTGGGATTCTTCCCTCCCCCATATCTGCAGTCTCCCCTATGACTCTGTAAATGCTTGCCTACTCACTGGCTGTGCAGGACAAGATTTAGGACATGGATGCCGCATTATATAACCAAAAGCATATTAAAATCCTCCATTGGCTGGTGGAAGAGTGTCGAACTGATTTCATGCAACAACTGGAAATTAAACGATTTCAAATCTAGAGTGTCTGTTGAGCTCTTGGGGGGGAAGCTGGTACAAAGCAAGGTCCAAATTTTCTTCTGATACATTGTGTGTCACTCTAGTGGGATTGTACAGGAAAATTTGGTCTTATATTTATGGTGTCAAAATATTTTTTTTATTGGAAAGATATTTTGCATCCTTTTCCTGGGAGGATTTGACTGAATTCCAGAGTTTAGTCATTTATTTTTGTTTTGTTTTTGAGTGCAAGATTTTCTTTACCCATGAGATACAAGATTCCATTTTACTGTATTTAATTCTTTATTTAATTTAATAATATGGAGAAGACTGTGGCAAGACTGATGAAAAAGTGGAGCGGGGGGCAGAAAGGAGAAGAGGGAAATATTTCCCCTGTCACACAATTAACCTAGCCTGAAATATGCAAATGGGGGGGGAGGGGAAATCTTCCAAGTACTTTTAAAAATGGATTCCAGTCCCTAAAATGCCTGTGTATTCTGCATTGGCTGAGCATGCTCTGTGGGACATCATCTCCTCAACTGTATCCAGAAGCTAGAGCAGCTTTGACTGCCTGATACCCTGTGATGTGCCAACTGTCAGTGGAATGACAGCGCTTTAATCTTTCCTGCTCTAAATGGCTGCTCTTTTTCCTGTTCAGTGTGTCTGCATCACCAATTTTCAGAGCTCTGAGCTCAGTGATTGATGAGCATTTTCATACCGTACAGACACATTCCTCAGACCAGCTTAGCCCTCCATCATTAACGAGCAGGATTTAAAACTCAAAGCTCTGAGCAGAATCTTGTTGTTTCTGCCTGTGCATACAGAGCTACCTGCCAATGTCACCTGCTTCCACTAGGAGCCACTTGCTTCCTTTCCCTTGGCAAGAAGCCCTCAAGGGGTTGCTTCCATTCCTCTGAGAGTTACCTGCCAGTTGTTCCTGCTTCACCTTCCTTGGAGGGCTACCATCCAGATGTGTTGTCCTCTCTTCCTCTCAGGAAGGCCTTCCCCTTCCCAACAGTTGCCGGCTATGAGTGAATTAACACTGAAGGGAGACTGGCTCCCTAGTTAGACTAGAGAGAGCCAGAAAGCAGAGAACAGGGCATATAACAATCTACTTTAGTCTGCTAAAGCCACATAGGTACCTGGGAAGTCCCATGGAACCCAATACCCTGGGAATAGGATCCAAGCAGCTGTGGTTATTCTGCCCCTACTAGTGAATCTTGCTTCCCTTCTCTAAAGGCAAATTGCAGAATGCTTGCCTTCCATAAAGTCTACCTACCAACAATGCTTTCCCTGGAGGCTACCCACCAAATAGGGCTTCTTTGTCCCTTTAAGCTATCCGTCAAGGACACCAGCCAGCCTTCCCTAAGGACTAATTGTACAGGGTGCCAGCTTCCCCTAAGGTTAAACTCCAAGGTCTTCTGCTTCTTACATGGTCCCTGCCAAGGATTCCTGCTTTTTTGAGGGTACAAAGGTGGCAGCATGCTTTCCCCAAGGACTCATGGGTGTGCTGGCTAGAACACACTGCAGTACAAGTCACCTATATCTGTTCCTATGCAAAAGGAAGAGCCTCTGAGCTAGCCCCTTGGGCATGGTGCTACCATTTTGCATTGCACTGCCAAGGCCATTTAACCAGCCCAGGAAGATCAGCAACAGTGTTTTTTCAGCAACACAGAGCCAACAGGGAAGTATACATCCCACACACACCCCCAGCAAATATTGGGGCCTCCCACCCTTGCCCCTATGCCATACCAATCCTGGACTACATACATTTCATAGCAGCCTGAAGGCTGCTCTAACACTGCACAAGGGGAAGAGCATGTGCCCAGCAGCACATGGATCACAGCTGTTCCAAGGAAGGTTTTAAACCAGCTTTGTCCCCACCACAAAAGAGAACTAGATAAATTCATGGAGGTTAAGTCCATTAATGGCTATTAGCCAGAATGGGTAAAGAATGGGGTCCCTAGCCTCTGTGTATCAGAGGCTGGAGATGGATGGCAGGAGAGAGATCACTAGATCATTACCCGATAGGTTCACTCCCTCTGCGGCACCTGGCATTGGCCACTGTTGGCAGACAGGATACTGGGCTGGATGGACCTTTGGTCTGACCCAGTATGGCCATTCTTATGTTCACACACAGATTTACATTCTCTATTTTGGCTATAACCAAGGCTCTGGCCCTCCCTGTATGAGACGGTTTACATGGGCATAGGGGATATTTATGAGTGTTGGTATATACCCGTAGATATCGGTTTGTATTTGTCTGCGTTTGTGAGATATTGTATGTATCTACCCACAGTGCATGTGATCTTGTGTGTGATGATACTGTACATAGAAGGAAGGTGTGTGTGAAAGGATATATGCCTAAATTCAGTATGGCTGTATGATATACATATGCAAACATGGATTATGCATGAGGTAGACATTGCGTAAGCATATACCATGTGTGTAAAATGATGCTAAGCCTGCACATCACGTGCTTAATTCTGTTCCTAATTACACGGTCTAGCTTCCATCAACTCATCATGGACATAACTGACTGCAAATTTCCGCCTGCTCTGTCTCTGTGGGCACAGCACAAGCAGGTCATATGCATCCCTAGTGTATTTCTAGTGGAGTTACATGAGGAATGAATTTGGCCCATTGTGCCTGATGCAGATTACGTCTGTGTAGTAATAGGTCTGATCCTCTACACGAGTCCATCTGTTTCTCCACAGATAAATGCAATCTGTGATCGTTTCTATGTTTGCTGCTTTTTAAAAATCCAGAATGATAATAGAGCCCCACAACTGAGGAGAAAATGTGAAAGTGTTTATTTAAAAGTTTGATCAGTCAGAGTAAAGTTAGAGGAAGCTTTGAGAATCCCAGGTGCAGCTTAACCTACAAATGAAAAATTATGAAGACAGGGAAGAGGAATATTAAATGAAATTAATTCTTCGGGGACTCAAAATTTAGCATATACACAAGCCAGAGATGTTGCAGAAGAGGAACAGGAGACTGGACTGGAGGACAAGGAGACGCTCAGCAGCTCCCACAGTGAAAAAAGAAGAATCTAGGAAGTCTCTGGCTCCAAATAGGATGGGTAATAGCTTCATGTATTAGACAGCCTGGGCCAAATATGTCTCTAAGGTAACTGCAGTGAAATCCATAGGGTTAAAACCAGGGTGGATTTTGCCCTCTACTTCAGAGATAAGCAGCAAAATAAACTTCATCAACAAGCTCCCTGGCGCAGCTTCATAAATAGGGGAGGGGTGTGTGGGTTCTTCATAAGCATTCCCTCTTGCACAAACGCACCAATGCCCTCCTAGTTATCCCAGGTCTCTATCTTGCTTTCCTGCTCCTTTCTCACTGCCAGGGATGTACTAGTCCCCAAGAGAAGAGCTGCATTCAGGGATGCAGTAGGGCTCCTACACTGGTCTTTCACCTCTGGAGACCTGGCTTCAGATCAGGCTGCAGGTTTGGCGGTCTCAACCTAGACTCAAGCGGTCATACCACAGCCCAAATCACATCACAGGCTGGTGTGATTATCAGGGGTGGTTCACTGCTTGGAGCCTCTTCCCATTAAAGTCAATGGCAAAACCAGACTCTTCTACAGCTAGGAAGATTTAGGTCAGGATTGTGTAGGGGCCTAAGAGTGAAACAGCAGGGTGTGGCAGAGATCAGAGCAGAGATGCATTCAGAGAGCAATGTGGGAAGGCTTGTCGGAGGCCCTCATTTCCAGGGGTTTCTTCACAAAGGGGAGTGGATGACTCAGGATTGATACTGAAAATGGAGCTATGCACTTTTAGCTCACCAAATCCATTCCAGCACAGAGAGTCATTTCTATCAGGTGGTCTCTGTGAAATGGATTGGTGGTCTCAGTCCAGTAGTTCATAAGAGTCTCCCTAACAAAAATCCATCACCACAGTTAGCAGCCTGGTTGCAACCTCACCAGACAGGCCAGCACTTATAGCAGTGATTGTAGCAGGAACCTACCTGGTCTGGCTTCAGGGCTAGCTATTGCATCAGCTTCCCTCCATTGACTCTCCGTCCTTTTCAAGACTACCAGAGCGAGGGCTTCTACTTAGGAGCTTTAAAGAGTCTTCACCTGCCGTCTTCCCAGGAAGCACTCTGAACACCAGCCTTCCTCACCAACTCCTGCAGGTAGCACTCCTCCAGCTTTTTAACACTAGAGCTAGGGGAAAACACCCTAAAGGGGCCCAGGCTTGCTCTTTATAACTCCCAGCAGGCCTGATTCTGAGTCACCTGCTCCCATCATGGGATCCCTGGACTCATTCCTGTCACCTGGGAACAAGTCTGGCATAGGTGCAGCTGAGTCCCAAACCCTCCCCCTCAAAGGGCCAGCTTCTTACTTTATGACAAAGATGGACACTGCACTACCCTCTTTCCTCCTGCTCAGGGAAGCTTGCACTCCAGATGCCAAAAGACATACTTGTCCTGGAGACAAACAGAAATCTCCTTTCACAAGCACTAACTTGGCTTCCAAATCAATAACAAATAAACTTTCTAAAAAGCAGGCTTAGTTGTAATGCTTTCTGGAGCATTGTTCTGTTTGAAACCATATTTCACGGTGTGTAGCCGCGACAGTGTTTTCTGAAGGAGGCCAAACGTGAGGGAACATTTCTCACTCCTTGAAAGCTAATGACTGATCCTCAGCACAGGTTTACAATTTAATTGAAAAATAGAGACAAAGAGAAGATATGATGATGAATAATGCCATTAATCATCAGGACTGCTGGAAGCAGTATCTAGGGCCTGTGCTAATGCTTGATGGTGTCATCCTGACCAGCCAATAACACAGATACTCGAGGATTGATAGGAAAAAGACATTGGGGGGGAAAAATATAGACAGGAGGCCAAATTGTGTTTTCATTGAGGTAAATCTGGAGTTCATGCATTGACATCAACAGAATTACTCCACTCTAGTGTAAGTGAGAACAGAATCTGACCCAGGGCCTTCTCTATAATGCACACTTGTCCCACCAGTCGATCCCTAAGCCCCTCTCCCACAAGCTACATAAAAGTGAATCTGTCGGCCTTTACTTGCAGTGTATGATTGGGAGACATAATCACAATATTTTCTGTAACATTAAAAGCTAATCAGGGGGGTGTTTTTCTTTTCTTCAGGTTCTGTTAGTGATTCAAGTGGTGGTGCTCTTTCCTCTAAAGATCTGACTCTGGTCCATTGAAGACAATGACAAAATTCACTGACTCAGCTCTGAACCAATGTCCCATCATGATAACGAGAGGGTTGTGTTGCTAGGGGAACATGCTTTTGGATAAAACCTATATCCAAGGTTACCCAAACACTTGTAATTGAGTGACACATTTTGCAAGAGTTAATCCAGGTGTCCTGACCACATTCCAATGTGAGCAACCACATTCTGCCAACCTGAATTCCTCCAGCAGTTTCAGCTAGCTACAGTATTCTCCTTCAGTTTTGTCCTAAATGTGTGTGTAGTATTGCTGTGCACTGTTAAACCGATACTATGTTCCACCCCAGAAGTGACTGCATTTCACTGGTGAATAAAGTGATCCCTAAATCACCATGGGAGTCTTTGAGATGAAAGGTTTCAGAGTAACAGCCGTGTTAGTCTGTATTCGCAAAAAGAAAAGGAGTACTTGTGGCACCTTAGAGACTAACCAATTTATTTGAGCATAAGCTTTCGTGAGCTACAGCTCACTTCATCGGATGCATACTGTGGAAAGTGTAGAAGATCTTTTTATATACACACAAAGCATTTGTGTGTATATAAAAAGATCTTCTACACTTTCCACAGTATGCATCCGAATTTGTGTGTATATAAAAGGATCTTCTACACTTTCACAGTATGCATCCGATGAAGTGAGCTGTAGCTCACGAAAGCTTATGCTCAAATAAATTGGTTAGTCTCTAAGGTGCCACAAGTACTCCTTTTCTTTTTGAGATGAAAGGCGCTATACAAGCCTATGTTATTAATAAATTGCTTTTATAAGATATTTGCTTTTAGTTTTTTCAACTATGCTCTCAGTTTCAAATGTAGAGCTAGAAAATTACTGAGGTTTCTCAGACTATTGGTGAGACCTTCCCAGCCAATCAGCATACAGAAGTGTGTTTTTGCTATAATCAATGCACAATAACCAACCATATCCCTTTATGATACAAATGAAAGTGGAAAGCTGTAAGGATTCCTCCCACTAGAGAGAGCTCTTACAGCCAGTCACTGGACTGAAAGGGAGAAGTGATCCAGATGGAATCTCTGTCACACTAATGAAGCTGTCTCATAACTGTAATGGAGACCTCATGTATCTAATGTGACACTTAGCAAATCCGGGCATGAATAAATAACTGAAGTCCAATTGAATTAACCTCCAGCTGATCAGCACAACTAAACAAATTATCCTAAACTCGGAAGAAGATTAGAAGGACTGGAGCAGGCCACAATCATTTGGTGGGAGGCTTAATTAAATTTAGCAAGTTTAAATCTAATACCCCGTGCTCTTCTCTGATCTCAGGGTTTAGGTCAAACCTCTTCTAAAGTGCTCTTGTAGAACCTGGAAAGGCGGGTCACATCATATTAGTAACAACAGCAGCAGTGCACCCCAGAGTCACCCGGAGAAACAAAGGAACACACATAAGCATAGAATAGGGGTAAGGGGTCACTTTTTACAGGCACAGAAGAGAAAATAAAAACATGCTATAGATTTCCTGGTGGAGAATTCAAACCTAATTTCCAAGAAAATGTTTAACAAGATGGCATCACATCAACCTTCCTTTCTCCAGTGAGCACAGAGACACCCCCCAATGCATAAAAGGTCATGGTTACACTAAGACCTGGATACCTCAATATTGCTAACCTGGAATCCTGGCCCCATGGAGGTCAATGGCAGTTTTGCCATTGGCTTTCATGGAGCCAGCATTTTGCCACTAGAACGTATCCTCCAGGTGGGTTCCCTGTACCCCAGCTGGATCCTGTACATGCTACCAAGTCAAATCAATGCCAGGGCCCATCACCCCCACATTAGATGCCTGTGGGATTTACTGTGCCTTTTGGCCACTATCTTTGAGAAACTAAACACTGTTTGGGGCAGCCTTGGGCCTATGCAACCTGTGTGACCACATGAGGTGCCACATCACACACACACAACTCACTGGCCAGTGTCAGCCCAATTCCACATCCACAGTCCCATTTGACCCTGGCCTCAGTGGGCCCTGATAAGAGCTTGAATTCTACCAGCTCTGTTCTCCTGGACCGTGTTGGGGCTTCGGTCACCAGAGGCCTCAGTGACATAAAGGGCCTATTCCTCCACACTTGGACCTCCCACTGGCTCCAGGCGGTTGCCATCCTCTGTGTATGGTGTGTGCAGTGCTCCATTGCCCCAGGGAGACATGACCAGTTGGGCTGGGGGTATGGCAGGGCCCCACTCTCCACATGCCTGCTAGCCTCTGGCAGTAGCTGCCATGAAGCGTGCCCTCCTCTACTTTCCTCAGCAGGTGAAGGGAGTGCTATGAGGTATACTCACCATGTCTGCCCCACACCAATAGCCTCCGGCCAGCTTCACTTGGTTATCACAGCTCTGCTGCCCTCCAGCACTGCTCACAGGAGAAAGGCCATAAGTGGGTTCAAAATGAGAAGAATAAGGGGATCCCTGTTTGTTCAGCAATAATGATGGTCACAAGCTGTTATTTAAAAGGAAGAAGGCAGCCCTTAGGCTTTGTTTGCACTCCCAGATCAGAAAAATACCACACCCACAACACAAACCAACTGTTGGAGAATGAATCATCTTGGAAAAATCATTGGGCCCTCCTTGGCTCCTCCTCTGGCTGCTTTGCAGTGCTCAGGCAGCATGGGGTAGCCAGAAAGCTTCCTAACTGGGAAGTGGGGGATTCCCTTGGCCTAAGGGAATCTCTGAATACCAAGCTGATGAACAGAGCACTTGGGCACTCCTTGGCCAGCAGAATGGTATCACAGGAGTGTTCCGCCCATTAACTTATCTATGCCAGGGGCCCAAACCACCCCCAAACAGCCTCAGGATCACGGGGACAGAGTAATTCCTCTCCCCACTCTTCTGTTTTGCAGAGCAGGGCTCAGTCACAGCTGAGGTTCTGGCCCATAGTCTATATTCTACAGCACAGAAATACAAGACAGAAATCTAAACCACAGAAGTAATAACCTGTAAACTAATAAACAGTAAACTAATAAACCAACCAGACGCTTTGATAGCGAGGCTCCCTCAAGAGCGGGGATTATTAATGGTTGTCCTGAAACATCAGGTGCGTAGTTTTCTAGTGAAGGGGGAATAAACGTTAAGGCGCTCTGGAGCCTGGGTGTCTGCTCCATGAGGTTGCATACCACTTCATATAAACAGAGAGATGATCATCAAGGGCTTTGAGGCACTACAGTAATACAAACAATAAATTATAATCAAAAGCAGCTCTCTTCCAATCCAAAAGCACACAGACACTTAACTGTTTTAAAAAGAATTACCCTGAGAAGAAATTATTCAGATAAATAATAACAAATACTGTATGTAAAACTGCAATATGGTGGGCAGTTTTCCCTGGGGGAGTCTCACCAATTCTCTACAGTCTCAGAGACAGTGGTACATATTTCTTCAGTAATTAGAGCAGGAAACTGGAAGGAGGGAGGGACTCCTGGATTCTATCTTAGCCTCTGTAAATGACTTACGTAAATTGCTGAATGTCTCTGTGCTTTGGTTTCCCACTCTGTACAATGGAAGTACTAATTTCCTGCCTCACAGGGGTGCTTCTGAAGGTTAATTCGCTAATGTTCATGAAGTGGTTGGAAATTTTTGGATGAAAAGTGATATACAAGTGCAAAGTATCATCTGTGGAGACAAGAATCCCTGTCAGCACCAAAGCTATCCAAGTGCAGGCAGGATGACAGGCAAAGAGCCGGAGAAAGCTCACAGGTTTCAGAGTAACAGCCGTGTTAGTCTGTATTCACAAAAAGAAAAGGAGTACTTGTGGCACCTTAGAGACTAACCAATTTATTTGAGCATGAGCTTTCGTGAGCTGTAGCTCACGAAAGCTCATGCTCAAATAAACTGGTTAGTCTCTAAGGTGCCACAAGTACTCCTTTTCTTTTTGAGAAAGCTCACAATTTGTCTCCCAACACTGGCTTGGTGTATGTTAAGTCTCCCTGTAGTGGCTGGCTCACATCAAGAAAAAGAGCCTGCTACTTACTGACAGATACTTCTTTAGGATACATGACAAGGGATTATGGGGTTTTGGTGCTGAAGATGCAAGGTTCAAACACCTGCTGGTGTCTGCTGGTATGCAGTCACAGGTTGTTATACTCGGAGACTTTCCACAGGTCCTGGACAGGGTGGCATTAACATTTGATTCAAGGGGTCACGGCTGCTACTTCCTACAGTAATGCTTGTCCCTCAGGTGCAGGTAGGAGTGATGTTTCCCTATGACCTGAGATCAAATGGATCCCCCTGTCCTCCAGCCATGTACAAAGGAGACCAGAGAGGTTAGTAGGGACACAGCAAAAAAAGGATGCCAGGAAGGATCTAGCCCTTTATTTTCATAAGATGAAATTCTCCTCCAAGGAAGGTATAGTGGAAATAAACTTCATTCTTGAGGTGGTAGGAGGACTTATTGACAGCAGCTGCCATTATCTCAGTCACACAGGCAACCCCTTGAATGCTTGTAGTAAACAGGAGAGAAATGTCAGTTCTTCACAGGGCTGGAAAACAGGGGATCTGCCAGATGATAAGGTATCAAGACTCCCCCTTCTGTGTATCAAGCAAAGGCAGCAACTTTAGTCTGTTCGGAGCCTTTCCATGGAACTCTGTTGCCCTCTGGAGGTCTATTAAGGCACTCTCAACGCTATGACTAACAGTTAAATTCATTCAAAGTTTAATTTAAACTTTTCATGCAAAAACAATTCAGAACACTAGGCCTTTAAAAAGAAGATGTCTGGACAGATGATCTGAAATTCAGAATTCTTGTTGCCAAGATTGGTGTGTGTGGTAGGAGGGCAGGATGTGAGGGGAAATGGAAATAAAGGTTTGGGGGACATTTATTTTAGCATTATATATAGCTTTATATAATTCATAGTATTACATACAGCAGTGCTGAAGGTTGCATTGGATATTGTTTAAGAAATCCTAATTTTTAGGGATGTGTATCTAGGCCAAAAATGTTATTCTGGGCTGAGCAAAGGTCAAGAATTTGGGGAAAACAAAAAGAAACTGAAGTTTTTAAGATGTTTATTATATATATATTACATTTTTAGTATTTCTTTTTTTGCACTGTCAAACCAATGTCTTTGTTTTCTATCATGAAATCTGTGTGTGATAGCTGTCAATTAATAATACCCCACTCTTATCTAGGGCTTTTCAGCAGTAGATCTCAAAGCCCTTTACAAAGGAGGTTGAATCATATATCCACATTTTACAGATGGGGAAACTGAGACACAGAGTGGTGAATGTAAGTGCCCAAGGTTACTTGTCGGGCCTGGGAACAGAACCAGTCCAGGGCTCTACCCATTCGGCCACACTGCCACTCTAGACAAGCTACTTTAAATTAACTTTTTGGTTAAAAAATGAATTAGGGCACATGAAGAAGAATGTGGAACTGCTGAAAAGGATGTAAGTGTTTGCATTACAGGATCATACACTGAGACCCCCTAGGCACTACAATAATGCAAATAATACATAATTATAACATTAGCCATGCTGTCTACCATGACAAGCCAAAAGGCAGGATTTACCCAATTTGTGGCCTGATCCCTTACTCTGCCCAGCATCCTACATCTGAAAACATTCCCAAAGAGTTCAATGGCCAAAAGAGAGACCCTGCCATCCAGAATGACTCACTCAAATCTACAGGAAACAGCCATAACAATGTACACAGCCAAGGATGCAAACACTATGGAGCATTGGACTTACAACAAAAAAGAATCCCTTACATTCAAATGAGAGAGGCCTGGTTTTGAGTTCCTTCTTGTTTGCCAATTTCAGTCAGACCTTTAACATTTTGGGTGCCAACATGCTAAGAGAAGAGCCAGGGATGCTCAGAACCCCATATGGAAACAGGGAACCAAGCCATTTCCGAATTGCTATTCTCTGCTTTGGAGCTAAGATTCACCTTATCCCAACCTCCATCTTTCCACACAGACCTTCACATTCTGGTCACCGATGGGAAGCTGGAATTCTTTGGAGAGAGCAGGTGACTTTTCTGCAGCATGAGTTTTGCTGTAGCTAGTGAATAGATGAAAACATCCCAAGAGAGCAATTAAAGAACTTAAAACATGCAGAAGGTAGCTCAAAAGGAAGTCAAGGCCATTTCAGAATGTCCTTGGAGTTTATACAGATGATGCCTTAGAGATGTTTAAATGACAAGGAACATCAGCATTTCAACGGTTGGGTCAGGGCAGCTACCAAAGCTGGCTTGCCAGGCTGGAAAGCAGGCTCGGGAGTAAGTGCTGTGCCTATATTTAGAGGGATAGAATCTGTTGGGTCAGAGACCTCTTCCTTCTCACCACCCTCCCTCATAGGCACTGGGCAAGGCAAGCCAGAGATGGGGCTGTGGCTGTCAGGTTAGCTGGGGTTCCTCCCCATTTGCGTTGGGGTATGATGAGTGTCTATAATGGTCTGTAGGACTGCAGGAAGTACAGAGTCAGTTGGTTGAAAAGGGGCCTACCTAGTTGTATAGGGCAGGGGTGCGGAGTGGTACAAGGTGTGCTGGGTGTGGAAGGGTCTGCCCCGCTCAGTGAGGCCATGGGGAACGGGGTGAGCAGGGTTCTGCAGGGCCTTCCCTGTGTATGGGGCCGGTGGGACCTGGAGGGGGTGCGGTGTGCAGGGGACTCCCATTCTGTGGGGACAGCGGGTGTTTGAGGAGCAGGGTGTGGAGGGGACTTCCCTGCTTTGCGAGGCTGGGAGGGATAAGTGTGGGGGCTAGGGTGAGCTGGGTGCATGGAGATCTTCCCCGCTCTGTGTGGCTTGGGAGAGATGGGATTGGGAGGTGCAGGAGCAGGATCCCCACTCGATAGGGCCAGGAGGGAAGTGGGAGGCACTCTCTGCTGGTTGGGGCCAGGATGCAGGGCGGCTGGAGGACTCCCTGCTTGGATGGAGCCTGGATGCAGGAAGGGCTCCCGCTGGGTGGGGCCAGAGAGATGCAGGGGACTCCCATCTCGGTGGGGCTGCAGAGGCCCTGGGGGGTCGGAAGGAGTACGGGGAGGGCTCCCCTCTCTGAGGGGCCCGGATGTGGGGGGGCTCCCCGCGGCCGCACAGGGTGAGGGGAGGCTCCCTTCTCTGAGGGGCCTGGATGTAGGGGGGGCTCCCCGCTCGGTGGGGCCGCACATGGTGGGGGTGGCTCCCCGCTCGGAGGGGCCTGGATGTAGGGGGGGCTCCCCGCTCGGTGGGGCCGCACAGGGTGGGGGTGGCTCCCCGCTCGGAGGGGCCTGGATGTAGGGGGGGCTCCCCGCTCGGTGGGGCCGCACAGGGTGGGGGTGGCTCCCCGCTCGGAGGGGCCTGGATGTAGGGGGGGCTCCCCACTCGGTGGGGCCGCACAGGGTGGGGGTGGCTCCCCGCTCGGAGGGGCCTGGATGTAGGGGGAACTCCCCGCTCGGTGGGGCCGCACAGGGTGGGGGTGGCTCCCCGCTCGGAGGGGCCTGGATGTAGGGGGGGCTCCCCGCTCGGTGGGGCCGCACAGGGTGGGGGTGGCTCCCCGCTCGGAGGGGCCTGGATGTAGGGGGGGCTCCCCGCTCGGTGGGGCCGCACAGGGTGGGGGTGGCTCCCCGCTCGGAGGGGCCTGGATGTAGGGGGGGCTCCCCGCTCCGTGGGGCCGCACAGGGTGGGGGCGGCTCCCCGCTCGGTTTCTGAGGGGCCGGGATGTAGGGGGGGGGCTCCCCGCTGGGGGGGCCGCACGGGGTAGGGGCGGCTCCCCGCTCGGAGGGGCCGGATGCGGGGGGGGGGCGGGCTCAGAGTGACTCAGCGGCGGCGCCCAGTGCGGAGAGCGGGCGGGGCGGGAGCCGCGGCGGCCGATGACCGAGGGAGCCGCGGGGCAGGACAGGGGAGGACGCGGCGGAACTGCCAGGGTGAGGCCGCTGCGGGAAGGCCCTGGTCTCGGTCGCCGCCTTCCCCCGGGCGGGCCCCGGGCTGCTCTCGCCTCCCAGCCGGGCACGGCCCAGGCCCCTACTATGGCGGCCGGTTTCCCGGGCCTGGAGGCGGGGCGGCTGCCGCTGCCGGCGAGCTCGGGCCGGGGCGAGCGCTGGAGCTGGCTGGGCCCATGGCGGGCGCGACCCTGCCCGGGGCTCCACGGCCCAGCCGCCGGGTGGGACCCTGCCCATGCCCTGAGTCTGGGGGTGGGATCATGGTGCGAGCCTGCGCCTGGCTGCAGGGTCGAGTCGGGATTTGGAGTCGTGGTGTGATCCCGACCCAGCCGCCGCCCGTAGGGGGGCACCTGGTGTTAGGAGAACAGAGGAGACACGGGGCGAATGGTGGCTCTGAGTGACCAGCCCAGCTCCTCCCCCGGGATTTTCGGTCCAAGTAAAACGGCTGCAAAATGGGACTCACTGGCCTGGGCACGCCAGGCTCCAAAGAAGTGGGGGGGGGGGGGGGCCCTTAAGCACAAGATGGGCGGTTCTACTAGCCCCGTTTTGTCCCAAGCCGCAACATTTGGGTAGGGAAGTTTGGCAAAATGGTTTTGGATTTGGTCCATTTTGAGAGCAGGGGTGTAGACACTTAGCCCACCCATTTAGCATTCAGGCCCACCCCTAGCTCTGTGCTGGCCCCAGCGCTTGCCCTGCTCTGCCCACCTGCCCTGCACTCCTGCCAGGGAGTGGGGTTGGGGGTGCTGGTCGTGCTCGGGTCTGCCCGCCTGGCACTCCTGCTGGGGTCGGGTGGAGCGGGGCAAGCCCCAGCACGCTCACCCCGCTCCCTGGCAGGAGCGTTGGATGGGCGGAGCGGGTGGGGGCACGGGAGCACCCATTTTTCCAGGGGTCCAGGTTGGCCCAGTGGCTGGCTAAGCCGCCACTGTGAGGAGGGCAAGCGAGCAGGCGGCCGGTAGCGGTAGAGGAGATCTTCCGAAAAGGTAGCCCACTGCCTGGGGGAGCCAGGCCGGGCATAGGGCAGTGGGACCTGGAAGGGAGCCGGGAGCTGTGCGCGCTGGAGAGCAGCCTCTCCTCCCAGAGCTGGGTGCGTTCCCAGAGCCCTGGGGAGCCCCTGGCCAGAGGGCCCATCCATTGTGTAGCTGCAGGGGGTGAGGGAAGGCGGGCCCCCATCCCTCGTGCCTTTCCAGACTCCCCTTCCCCATAATTGCCCTCCCCACCAGAAGTCGGTGCCCACCCAAATATCCCATGCTGGCTATGCCACTGCTTGAGAGAAACCATGCTCTAGTGGGGACCAGGAACCAGGAGACCCCGGCTCTGGGAGTCAGGACCCAAGACTAATAGGACTATATGATCTGCTGTATGTGACACAAAAGCAGTTGTAATCAGTGTCAAACTATGAATGGCATAAAAACCTATAAATAGCAACGTGTATGTGTAGCCTAAGTGTAGCTCTTTAATAAGGGGCAGTTAAAATTCACTTCTGAGTCAGATACACCCAGGCATCAGATGTTCCTGATTATTTATATACAGCTGCACCTGTTGCTTACATCTCTGGGCATATTTATATCATTAAAACAGCTTAACAGGTATTTTAAATTTAATGAAAATGTTCAGCCTTTTTGTGGCCCTTAGTTAATGTTTTTATATGTAATACTAATATATTATTTTACTCAGCAATGAAGACCTCTGCCATGGCAGCAAAACCTATTGTGACTTCAAAGCAGAGAGAGGAGGTGGTGAGGGGTGTCCCAACAGAGGTGGTGTGCACTGCCTTCTCCAACTCCATTCTTGTGGTGGTGACGCAGTATGGGAAGATGGGAACGCTCGTCTCTGTGGACCCCAGCACAATAGCCAATGACATCAGCAAACCTTCACTCACCACAAAAGTGCTGCTGGGTACAGATGAGGTACAAAGCAGAGCATGTAGCCCTGAAGATTGAGGGTGAATCTCTTACTAGCTCAAAATTCGAGCCTGCTCAGGCTGCTAAGCAGCTGATGTGTAGTTGTGCAGTGGTAAGATTAAAGAATCCTGTACTAGGGAGGAGTGGTTCATCAATAAAGCTTGGGCATTCAGCTGGCATTTAACATAACAAATGTCTAATTGAATCTACACTGAAGGCATATATGGGATCTGTCACTTCATGCTTGGTTATTCTTGTGGTGCTTTGCAGCTCCCGTTGACTTCAGTGGTTCAGGGGCAAGTGTAATGGCCTTCACTAGCCTTTCTCAGGTGCTTGTCCCAGTCAGTTTTCCCATCCCACCAGTTCTTTTTCTCCAAACCTTTGCCTCTCATAATCAACTTCAGCTTCCTACCCGCTCCCCAACTGTGCTTGCCACTAGTTGCCCTAGATAAGTCAATTAATTATCCAATTCATTTTGGCTTAAAATGAGTTCTCATTGACTATTTTACAGAAACAAGAGAAAACAATAATATATTTTGGAAAACATCAATTAGACAGGCACTAAATATAAAGTTACAGCATACTGCAAGATTACTTCGTTTTGCAGTGCAGTCAGAACTGTCTTTTGTTGCTTGCTAACCCTAAACAGGATAAAAAAACAAAAAAAACCCTTAACAATGTGACAGGTTCCTGATCCTCTTAGCAGCTCATCTTTATGTTTCAGAGTAGCAGCCGTGTTAGTCTGTATCCGCAAAAAAAAAGGAGTACTTGTGGCACCTTAGAGACTAACCAATTTATTTGAGCATAAGCTTTCGTGAGCTACAGCTCACTTCATCGATGCATTACGATTATGATTACGATTATGCATCCGATGAAGGGAGCTGTAGCTCACGAAAGCTCATGCTCAAATAAATTGGTTAGTCTCTATAAGGTGGCACTAGCACTCCTTTCCTTCAATAATAGGCTTTGTTTCCTTCATGTGGGACGTGTCCTGTCTGCCTGTAGACAGTATGGTTGCAGCTTTGGTGTGATGTGCGTTTGTCAAAATGGAGCAGAAGAGCATATTCAGTTTCTGATATTACCGTATGTTAATTAAAAGGAGTACTAGTGGCATCTTAGAGACTAACCAATTTATTTGAGCATAAGTTTTTGTGAGCTACAGCTCACTCTGTGCGTCCGATGAAGTGAGCTGTAGCTCACAAAAGCTCATGCTCAGATAAATTGGTTAGTCTCTAAGGTGCCACAAGTCCTCCTTTTCTTTTTGCGAATACAGACTAACACGGCTGCTACTCTGAAACCTGTCATTATGTTAATTAGTGGCTTTTCCTGTTACATATGGGAGAAATCATTTCCCCAAGTCTTACATACATGTCCATTATCTGCTCCTTTGTATTGTATGTTAATTAATTAATCTAAATGACCTTGAGGAGGACTTTGATTAACATGAGAACGAAGTACTTCCTGCCTAGCCTTTCGTGGTGATGCATGCTGCCAAAACCCACAAACCAGTGTCGAAACAAAACCAAACAAAAATAAACTTCAGATAAATATATGTAGCAAGATGGATGTAAGAAAGATCTGGACAAATTGGGCATACTTGTTAGAGAAACCCCAATTAAAGGGAATTATATCCCTTTTCTCCTGCTAATACCCTTAGCCTCACCTTTTTTCAAAAAAAAGTCTACATTATTCTATCAAAATCACTCTGGGGCTTTAACCAAGGGCTGTTAAATACCATTTCAAATGTGGTGAATGTAAAGACCTCGCTGTCTTTACATTTACTTGTCAGCAAATCCAGTTTCAGCCCAGTATAGATAAGTCCTTAATATACTTAATATGCTTAGTAAAAAGAAAAGGAGTACTTGTGGCACCTTAGAGACTAACCAATTTATTTGAGCATAAGCTTTCGTGAGCTACAGCTCATTCATTGGATGAAGTGAGCTGTAGCTCACGAAAGCTTATGCTCAAATAAATTGGTTAGTCTCTAAGGTGCCACAAGTACTTCTTTTCTTTTTGCGAATACAGACTAACACGGCTGTTACTCTGAAACCATGCTTAGTAAAAAGATACTCCAGGAGCATTCCATTAATAGTGAATGAATAGGGTGAGAAGATTCTCTCAACTGAAGGACTTGTGTTTTTTTGCTTTTCAGCCCCTCATCCATGTTTGTGCTAAAAACCTGGTGACATTTGTGTCTCAGGAAGCTGGGAACAAATCTGTTCTCCTGGCTATAGCTTTGAAGGACAAGAGCATGGAAGGAATAAAAGCACTGCAGGAGTTGATCCGAAGTTGCCAAGTGTGGTGAAGCTGGGCTGTCTGGATGCAAGGAAGGGATCCTGGGTCAGTGACCTACTACTGTTTATTTAAAAGGACAAAACATGCCTTTATGCTGGTTTTGGATCCTGTTGAGGATTTCATTAATTTTCTCTACTATGTAGAACATTGGGAGATTTTGCTGCTGTTGTTGGGTTTGGAGCCCATGCAGTTAGCAGTGAAGTTAGAATGTTTTTCTCGACACAAAATGAAATTTCATTTCCATCGCATTGGGTGGGGGATGTATATTTGGAAAACTGCATATGGCTTTGCAGCAGTGTCCAGAGAAGTAAATGGCTTCAAGCGATGTAACAATGAAACACTGTGCTGTAAAGTATAAAATGTGATGTAGAATGAATAAAAATACACATTGGCAAATGCTTAATATTACCTGTTTATTCCCCATGATCAGTTTAAATTAAATATTTGGAGTCAGAATAAAGTCAGTGGTAATTGTAAGCAGTTTAAAATAGGGATGAATTTTGACACTTGACTAGGGTCCGTGAGAAAGAGTTGTAAGTTTTGACAGTGTGAGTGAGTTAATACCATGGTGGGGTTCCCTGTCTTCTGCCACTAAAGAGAAACCATCAACTTGAAAATTATATTTTTTTGAAATATAGTACCTGCTGTAATGACGGGTAACACTTAACATTGCTGTCGCTGAAAGAAATTATCAAACCAAAATATTAGTCTCTTTTTTTCAGTTTGTTTGTTTTTTTGATGATGAGCTTCACTGAATAGGTCAAGCCCTGATCCTGTAGCTGGATCCTCACTGGTGAATGCTTGTGTCTGCCTTGAAGCCCCATTGACTTCAGTAGGGCTACATACAGGCACAAGGGCTCACCTACCTAGATCCAGTTGCAAGACAAGGGGTCTAGTCAGTTTCTCCCTGGCTGAAAGGACCCTTATAAATATAAACATCAGTAGAGGAGTAGAAAAACCTTACACATTTTTAATATTTTTTTCAAATATCTGCACATACTATTGAAAGGATTGTGTATCAGGAAGTGTAATTTTAAGTTAAGTTTAAAAGCTTCAGGCTTGTAGTGTCCCCTTAAGGGAAATACAATTAATTGCATTTTTCAGAATTATATTTTTCAGAGCCAAGGGGTTTGCATCTGTGTCATAATCCTAAGAGTCCCCCCCACCTCCTGTGTTCCATTCCCCACTTTCATTCTTTCCTGTTGTTCTTCTGACCAAGGAGGACTGGAAGCCCTAAAGTCTGTCAATATTATTTCTGTATTGATTTAGGGATTTCCACTGAAAAATACAAATCAGTTCCCAGTACTGAACATTTGAACACTGTGCCCCTACTGTACTCGCAGCCACTACCAGCTCCGGGAATAAAGACATCCTGCAAATTGAACCGGAATTGCACCCCCACCATGACCATACAAAATAGTACCACTATATTCTGAAGAGTATCAGTTCTAATTGCCTAAAAGCTAAAAGGGTCAACCAACATCGGTATTAAAAGATGCTGTTTGTCACCACATCTGGACCTTTGCAGGCAGACTGGGAAGCTGGAAGCCAACTGGCTGGTCCTTAAAGTGGCAGTCAGTTAAGCTGGTATTTTACTGTCTCCCTACATGTTTTAAGTTGGAGACAGGTGATGGGTGTGAAAGAATCCATCAGGGCTTTATGCACCACTGTGACTCAAAGGCAGGTGTGTGCCCCAATAAACAGAGCAAATGCCCTGGCCCTTTCTGCAAGGCAAGCTATCTGCTTGTCATACCATTCCCTGCAAGGGCCAAGAATTGTGCTTCTGCAAACCCTGAACAAATTACAACTTTTCCAAACCATATTGCCACGCCTACAGAGTGAAGATTGGGTTTATTCGCTGGCCCCTGTGCAAGTGGCATTCCGTGTGGTTTCCTAGGTAGTAGCCAGAGCCAGGCGCGATTTGGTAGCTATCATGCACTGATCTACTAGGAGATCCCCAACTGTTGCAAAATACGGTAGGCGAGCATGGGAACAACGAAGGGGCATCCTTGGGAGGGGTTGCTGGGTGTAGTATCCGTGGGGCAGGGCAGGGATTATGATTGCCTAGGTGTTTGGAGGGGAGGAGCTCTGAGCCAGGAGTGAAATCGAACAGCAGGGAAGCGTGGCAGAGTGAAATGTAAGTTCTGCAACTCTTTAAATGGAGGCTGGAAATCAAACCTGCCTTGTCTGCTATCAAGGGATCCAGGCACGATCAGCGGGGCGCCGAAGGAGGGGGGAACGAGTAGCGATAACGGGGCGGCTCTGTCTCAGTATGGGGCAAGGCAGGGGGGAGCCCGGCCAGGATCTGTGCGCGGCACGGGAGTTTCTGGAGGGCTGTAGGCACTGTGGGAGCGGAGCTGGAGGAGAGACCTATGAACTCCCCCGAAAGTGCCACGAAGAGGAGAAGCTGCGCCGGCGGAGAGAGGGCGGTGACCGGACCCGGGGGGAGGAGTCTCCGGGGGAAGGCAGGTGGAGGTGCCGGAGAGGGAGGCGCTCAGTGGGATGGGGTGGCAGGTGCCAAGGGACCCTGCAGGGCGAGTCCGAAGAGCATCGGTTCCCGGAGCAAGGCGCGGGGCGGGCGCGCTGGGGCTCCGGCGGGTAAGTGGAGGCGGCCGGGCTCAGGGGGAGCCCTGGGCCGGCGGGTCCCTTGCCCCCTCCCGGATCTAGCGCGCATGGGGGGTGGGGGGAAGCGCTGCCCCAAGACAGTGCAGGCTGGCAGGGGCTGTGGAGCGCTATTGAAAGGGGGGGACACAGATTTCGTCCCCCCCGACCAGCGCCTGACCCTCCTCTTCCTCTCTCAGGGCCCTCCCCTAGCAGCCTGGCCCCTGAGCCCCAAAGCCGAGTGAGCAGCGTCGTGAGCTGGGGCAGAGCACCCCTCAGGTGTGTGTGGACCAGCCAGAAAGTGGTTGGGCCATGGCAGGGGTGGACCCCCTGGCTCTGTGGCCGAGGGGTGGGGGCCTGTGTGCAGTCTGGCCTGAGCTGGGTGCCTCTGGGGCCTGGAAACTAACCACCTGGGGGATGCAGGGAGCAGGTACCCGGACAGCAGAGAACTTCCATCCTGACCTGCAGTGCTCTCCAGCTCCTCAGCCAGGGCTGCATGCAGCTCCACCAATGCCCTTGGGTCTGGACCTGCAGCCATCCCCGTGGCCAGTGCTGGCGCCTCCTGCAGCTCCGACAATGCCCCTGGGTCCAGACCTGCACCCAGCCCCTATGTCCAGTGCTGGCCCCTCCCACAGGTCCGCCAATGCCCCTTGCTTCTAATCTGCAGCAACCTTCTCCACAGCTCCATTGCAGGGCCCCTTGTACAGATCTGTCAGGGATGCCTATGCCTGGCCTGCAGTTCCCACCCAGCTCTACGATGCACCCAGTCCTGAGAGCTGGCTTCCTTTTGGATGATGATCCCTGTGGCTGAGATGACTTTGCCTCTGCAGTTAGCACTTTGGGGAAGACAAGCCCCTAAATTCTTATGCCATTCACCAGTCAGGCATGGGATCTGTTTAGGGATGAAGATGTCATGAAGCTGCCCTGAAAATGATGGCAGAGACTAGCATAGAAACCCAGCTAACTCGACCTGTCTCCTAAGAGGAAAGATCAGTGCTTCTGCTGGTGACTGGCTTGACAGGAGCTTTCCAATCCTATCCTATAGCAAATATAGGCTTGGGGTAGGGCACATCTAGTGCTTCACTTATATTCGTGTTTGTCTAGTAGTAGGTTAAAGGGCACTTCCTTCTAGGTCATGTGACTGCAGTGTAGCAAGACTGAGGCAGGTGAATGGCATGTTCTTTTTCATCAGTGGAAAGTGTCTGCTTTGTTCTGTGGGAAGTAGGACTGGTTTTTCTCCATTCAGTGGTAGGATACTTTGTAAAAACTGCCTGCTTGAGCAAGGAACAGCTTAGTTGCTCGATGCTTATTGATGGGAGTTCTGTTATCCTTCCCAACTCTGAAGGGTGCAATTAAGGTGCAAGCTGCAGGCATGAGTAATATCCTGCCTTGATAAGCTGTATTCCATGTAGACTTCATTTTAATGTACAGTATAAAAGAGATTGAAATTTCAAAGCTGAAACTCAGTTGCACTGACTCATCAGAACCAGAAGGCATCTATGGGGAGACTTTGAATAACATGTCGTGCTTTCTTTCCGAGGGTCTCAAACCCTAACTTTGCCTCACAGCAGCTTGGTGAGGTAGGTGAAACCTGTATTATAATCATCTTACAGATGATCCAGGCCATGTGAGTTAGAAGCAGAGCTGGGAGCAGAACTCACAAATCCTGGCTCACAATCCCATGTTCAAGATACTAGACCACACTTCAAGGAGACCTTCCTCGTTAGGATTAAGAGAAAGTTCTGTCCTTGGGTCACCCCTGTAAATGAAGCTATCTGTATTTTGGATTTGTTTATTCTGGGATGAGTTAGCTGCTGTGTGATATTAGTTGTGATTGAACACTGGGGTATGCAGTATTATGGTCTACTGCTCTCCATAAAGTGGTGGTTTACACTGAAGGAATTTTTGATTCAGTGTGACACAAGGACTCCTCTTTGTTTTTGCTGATACAGACTAACACGGCTACCGCTCTGAAACCTATAGCTTGACATGTTTAAGCTCTGGCCTCCATTAGATGTGGGCTTTAATATGATCTGTCAAGGGTATGAGTTGCTTAGTTGCTGTATCAATTCGCCTCTTCCCAAACTCTCCCGTTGTTCTGTGTTCTGTTTTGGAAGCAAATGGGTCTTTAGCTGCTTGGAAATGACCAGTTACCCAGCACAGCTGGTATCTAATTACATTCCAGAGCTGGGAATTCTAATTCGGCACTATGCAGAGGTTTTTGTTTTTAATGAGTGTTGTTATAAACTGTTAATTAAGTCCTACAACAGCAGTAATCTCAGCAGGATTGAAGGCTGTGTAATCATAGCTATTCCTGATTGTCGCTCCTACTCCTTTTCAGCCTGGGCTAGGAAAGCTAATAAAACCTATTGATAACAACATTTTCCATCAGCTGGCTAAGATCAAAGCCAGAGAGCAGCTGATGTGCCAGTGTGCAGCTGCTAAGATTAGGCAATTTGGCCTAAACCTCCTGCCCAAGGCATTTGATTGGGCCTCTGGCTGTGTGGTACAAGTTGTGGGTAGGGAGGAGTCATATCCTAACAGGGCAGCCAGAGGGGTTCAGTTCCACACAGTTTGGGGGGGGAGAATAGAGAAAGGGCCAAGAAGTGATGTATGCTTTGTGGGGTGGTAGAGAAATGATTCCTGTTAAAGAGGGAGAGCAGGAATCTACAATAGGCTCCAATGAGGGCTGAATACAAGGGAGAGTTGGCCTGATGCCTCAGGGGCACATACTGCTCCCTCCACAGAGCTCAGCTCATGCTCCACAGCCTGTGGCACTAAATATCACATTGCCATTTCAGCCGGTTGTTGGATGAAACGTCTGAGGCAGGGGCCTCCTGTGGCTTCCATTTGGCTCCATGGCCTGGTCCAGCCTTCAGGTTAGGAAAGAAAAGCTGGAAGTGAGTGAATGGAACTAAGAACCTGACACAGTGGGTGAAGATGGGGGCTGGCCTACGGTGATGGAGTTGGGACTAGAGGCCCGTCTGCTTTGGAGGTTTGCCCTGATCCAAGCAATGGATAGCGAGGCACCCAGGGGTTGCTTCAGTGCAGGCTCCCAGGGCAGACGAAAAGCTGCCACTTGCACTTGGGTATGTCAGTCCTGAGGCGCAGTCTGCTAATTGTGTCAAATCAGTTGTGGGGTGTGTGCAGATGGTTAGTAGGATGAGACCAAACACATTTTACTTATAACCGAAACTAACCCCGAAGGGTTGAAAAGGCCACTGGCATTTATAAAAAGAAAAGGAGTACTTGTGGCACCTTAGAGACTAACAAAACTGGCATTTATGTAGGCCTTAATTGTTTTACCGATGCTGGGTGCTGGAGCCTCTGAAAGTGTGATTCTGCTCTAAGTATCTCTTAAAATGGAAGGGGGGGGGAGGTTCCCATTGTTGTCACGTGTCAATGATTCCGAATCTTTTTTTCTCATCTTATGAGTAAAAAGTGCCTCCTTCACCTCCCCTCCCCCAATCCCTTCACTACCAGCCCAATGAACCCAAGATCTGACAGTCTTACCCAGATCACTTTGACATCTGGCAGGCTGGGTTCTTTCCTTCTCACCCATTCTTGCCCGTGATGCAGATAATACAGGTCCAGTTCTGCTCCGTTACTCCTCTGCAGCCATGCTTCACCTATGCACCTGTAACGAAGACTAATTGGGGCAGCGGAGGTCGCAAAGGTGTGAGCGCAGGATGTGATCTGCATAATGTTTGTTAAAGGAGGTGATTCATGAGCAGGAAATAACCCAGCTGGACTGCCTGGGCCTTGGATGAGTTTGTGATACTGGCTGTTGGAAAAATACCTCCTTCCTCTTGTAAAGTGATCAGATTTGATTGAGATACAAGTATGGAGCCCCTCCAGGCCATTTTGAGAGTTGTTTTTCAGAGTAGAACCACATCTGGAGTTTGGCACGCTTCAGTCAGAGCTTTTTTTTTTGTCCATGTGTTAATTGCCCTCATACCTACAGCTTTGCCTCCCAAATGTTCTTGGGCATTTGGAGGATTGGGAGGGCATGTTTTGTTGTCTTGGGGCCTGACAGCAACATTTTCCTTTCCTATTTTCTTAAGAGTGTCTTGTTCTGTTTTGTCTCTTCTCCAGGCCACTCATGATGCTATTCCTTCCCTGCTTTCTGGGGAGATGCATCTCTCTTGAATAATTTTGTTATCAGAGTGAGTCATCTTGGCTTTTAATAAGAAGCTTCAGAAGTTTTTCTCACCCTCCCTAGGAGTCTGATGAGCCGTGATGGAAGATGCACTCAAGTGCTCTGTGTTATGGTGCTCTTCAGATTGAACTGTAGAACTCTCTGCATTTGTACAGCCCTGTATGAGTGCCCCATCATCAATTGGGAAGGAGTCTATTATTCTGAAAGGTCTCTGAGCCAAAGCCAATGGGAAGACTCCCACTGACTTCAGTTGGCTCTGGATCAATAAAGAGCAGAATCCAAGAAGCTGAGTGTTTGGAGAGCAGGCAGGAAAGATGGAGGCCCAGATTCTCAAAAGTATTTAGACTCCTACCTTCCATTGATTTCAATGGAAGGTAGAGCCTAAATACCTTGAGGATCTGGGCCAAAGTGCCTAGGGTCAGTTGGCCGTGAAGGTGGCTTCCTGTTTAGTTTTGGAGAGTTGAGGGGTTTTCCCCCCTCTGAGTGTGCGACTCAGTGACCAAAATCAAAACGCCATAGAGCTGCCCTGGGACTCTCGACCGGTGTGCAGTTTTCAAATAAATAGGCAGAAACCCAGCAGTACAACTGGAGCAGGAGCTCTCTGTGTCTCAAGACTGCTTTTAGCATCCTTACGTGCCTGGCAAAGCTCTCAAGACCGTGCTTGGTGGAGCTCAGGCTGTCCATTCAGATTCCCAGCAGGCGTTGGGTTGTGAAATGGTTTTGCATCCCGTATGGCCTTCCTGCCTCAGACGTGTGTTCACATAAAGGGGTGGGAGCTGTTCCTGAGCTGCTTAGGGGAGAGAATCTGTGTAGACTGCCATTCTTGCTCTGTATTTGTACCGCACTTAGCACGCTGGGGTCCTGGCCCTTGAATGGGGCTCCTAGGTACTACAATACAGTCCATAAATCACAGCCTTAATGGGCAAGTCTTCTGGGTCGAGATATCTACAGTGCATCTCCTGCTTTGACTCACTGCAGATAGAAGAAACAGGACTAGATAGTAATATGACTCTCTTGCTTCCTGTGTCATCACAACCTGCTGGCTATACCAATGCCTCATAGATTAGGTGCTAAGGCTTTCCCACCCCGTGGTGGAATATTGTCTGCATTTGGATTGCTTCATAAAACTGCTTCACTCCTTCCCAGAGGACGCAGGAGGGGTTGGAACCAGCCTGGCCGCCGCCAGCTGTCCAAGCACTAACGCACAGCTACTGTACCAGGCTGTTCCAGGGCTGATCACAAAGCAAATAAGGAAGGGCATAGCTATTAAAAACCAAACAAAATCTTGACTCCCTCCTCCACATTTCCACGAATCCCGTGCTATCTGTGCCATCCTGTTAATGTTTATATGGCTGGGTCTCTGGTGTATCAGTTTGTCCAAAGGACAGCTCCCTGCTCTCCCTTGAATCTGGGGGCTAGAAATGAGCTGTGAATCCAACAATGTTTTTGTTACACAGAGAAAGCTGGCAGTCAGGTGACTGCTTGGTAACTCGATCTTCTCCTTCACTCCACCTGTCTTTTTCTTTCTCTTCTTTCCCTCTCCCAGGTACAGATGTTCTGGGGGTGAACTCTGAGCCCTTGCCAACGTGAGTGGCAACACCGCCTGCAATTGGGACCTCTCCACTTACATGTAAATTCTTCTCACCCAGCCCTTCCCCTGTCAATGGTGGGGGAAGAGATATTTTTAGTCACTGGTGCATGTGGCTGTTGGCTTGACACCATCTGAATTTCCTTTCCTGCAAGGTAGGAATTGTGCGGGGAGTGGAAAAGGAGGTTGCGTGGAGAATTCTTTCTTTTATCATTATTTAAATAGTTATTAATAGCAGGGATCAACCTCTAACACGGATCTTTCCTCCCACAAGCCTGTAGGAGTTTTGGCAAACAAAACTTCTGGGTTAGCTTCAGGGAGATGCAGTTAATGGGGAAAAAGGAGAAATCTATTAGTTTATCCATTCATGGGAGAAACTTGTTAAAGACTCTTTTTAAATCTAAGTGTTGTTAAACTATTTGGATTCCTGGAATACAAGGTGCTACACAGGCAGTTTAGCTGAAGAAATGAAAGGCCAAAGATGGCAGATGGGGTGTCTGGAGGCCTTTGGGTCTGAGGCCACGCATCAAAAGAAGTGTATTGTGAGGTCGGTCCTCTCTGTGCCCAGACATGGGAGACGTGGTGCCCAGAACATGCTGACGGTTGTTTGCTCTGGAAATACTTTGTTCTTTGCCTTTATAAGGTCTGGCTTGGGAAGGGGAACCCTACCAGACACTGACCTGACTCTGTTGTGGTGATTGGTGGTGGTGGAGATTTTCTAAAGGGCTGCTATGCCCCAGCTGGGTTGCAGGACTCTAGTCTTGAGAGATTTCTGCTATGCTCCAGGGTTGGCAAAATAGAATTTTTACATACATCCCAAAGTGCTTGATGAGCTATGAGATGCAGCCCCACTGAAATGCAGCTGGCTCTGGGTTGGAGGACGTTGGCCAGTGCATGGTACACTGACCACACAGCTAGGTACAACAGCTATTTTAAGTGTTAAAAATGAGACATGAATTCCAGTTTGATCGTGGATACATAGACACAATGGGAATTGCAGCCAAGGGCAGAATCAAGGTGCCCTTTGTGTCTTAGAACCATAGTGGAATGAGGCCACCTTGCTTTCCCTGAGGATTTTTTTATGCGTCACCTGGCCCTGAGGCTGCTGTCTTGAAACCATCTGAGATGGGCAGAGATTGAACAGAGAGCCCATGTCAGCTCCCTGATCTTCTATGCCCTCAGAATCTTGCGGGAAATGGTGGGTAATTTGCCAGAGATTCCTGTTCTTATATCCTACCATTAAATGGTTGTAGCTTTTATTCTTGCTTGGCTTGTGGCTCTGGGAGCCATGGGCAGTGCCAGTCCTCTGGCTTCTAGGGTAGCACCAGTGTTCACTCCTGGTGCTAGACCACCGAGGAGAATGGGAGCCAAAATTTCAGGCAGCCACAAGTCTTTCATGCTGCTAGTCCATTCCCAAGGCAATGGTGATGTGTGCACAGCATGTCAGCAGGAATTTCTTCCTGGGCAATCGGTGCCTTGATGATTTATCGGCAAGGTTCTACCTCTGTCTCTGAGTGGAAAAGGGTTTGAGGTTCTATTGATTGACTGAGACCGGTCATTGCTCCCTCCCTTAAATCGCTGAGCCTGACTGGCAAGGGAAATGGATCATAGGGGACCCTGAGCAGCAGGTCAGAGACTTTTTTCCTTCCCTAACGTGTGACAAGCCCCTACCAGGACAGCACAGGGAAGAGTAGGAGGAAAGACCAGGAAGTGTGTGCATGAAGCAGAGATGGACAGACAGGGAACAAAGCTGACTCTGTGTACAGGAGGCTCCGCTCCTGAAGGTGGTTCTACTGAGCTCGTGGGGGGTTTTGGGCGTCATCCCCAGTAGAAGCGAAGAAGCAGATGATGTAGTGATTGGTTGGTTTTTAAAAAGAAAAGGAGGACTTGTGGCACCTTAGAGACTAACCAATTTATTTGAGCATAAGCTTTCATGAGCTACAGCTCACTTCTTCGGATGCATAAAGTGGAAAATACAGTGAGGAGATTTATATACACACAGACCATGAAAAAATACACATTGTAAGGAGAGTGAACACTTAAGATGAGCTATTACCAGCAGGAGAGTGGGGTGCGGGGAGAGAAAACCTTTTGAAGTGATAATCAAGGTGGGCCATTTCCAGCACATTTCCAGGAGTTAACAAGAATGTCTGAGGAATAGTGGGGGCGGGGGGGGGGGGGAGGAATAAACAAGTATAATACTTAGTATAATGACTCAACCACTCCCAGTCTCTCTTCAAGCCTAAGTTAATTGTATCCAATTTGCAAATTAATTCCAATTCAGCAGTCTCTCTTTGGAGTCTGTTTTTTGAAGTTTTTTTGTTGAAGGATAGTCTTTTTGAGATCAGAAATCGAGTGACCAGAGAGATTGAAGTGTTCTCCGACTGGTTCATGAATGTTATAATTCTTGACATCTGATTTGTGTCCATTTATTCTTTTACGTAGAGACTGTCCAGTTTGCCCAATGTACATGGCAGAGGGGCATTGCTGGCACATGATGGCATATATCACATTGGTAGATGTGCAGGTGAACGAGCCTCTGATAGTGTGGCTGATGTGATTAGGCCCTGTGATGGTGTCCCCTGAATAGATATGTGGGCACAGTTGGCAACGGGCTTTGTTGCAAGGATAGGTTCCTGGGTTAGTGGTTCTGTTGTGTGGTATGTGGTTGCTGGTGAGTATTTGCTTCAGGTTGGGGGGCTGTCTGTAAGCAAGGACTGGCCTGTCTCCCAAGATTTGTGAGAGTGACGGGTCGTCCTTCAGGATAGGTTGTAGATCCTTGATAATGCATTGGAGAGGTTTTAGTTGGGGGCTGAAGGTAATGGCTAGTGGCATTCTGTTATTTTCTTTGTTGGGCCTGTCCTGTAGTAGGTGACTTCTGGGTACTCTTCTGGCTCTGTCAATCTGTTTCCTCACTTCAGCAGGTGGGTATTGTAGTTGTAAGAATGCTTGATAGAGATCTTGTAGGTGTTTGTCTCTGTCTGAGGTGTTGGAACAAATGCAGTTATATCATAGAGCTTGGCTGTAGACAATGGATCGTGTGGTGTGGTCTGGGTGAAAGCTGGAGGCATGTAGGTAGGAATAGTGGTCAGTAGGTTTCCGGTATAGGGTGGTGTTTATGTGACCATCGTTTATTGGCACTGTAGTGTCCAGGAAGTGGATCTCTTGTGTGAACTGGTCCAGGCTGAGGTTGATGGTGGGATGGAAATTGTTGAAATCATGGTGGAATTCCTCAAGGGCTTCTTTTCCATGGGTCCAGATGATGAAGATGTCATCAATGTAGCGCAAGTAGAGTAGGGGCATTAGTGGACGAGAGCTGAGGAAGCGTTGTTCTAAGTCAGCCATAAAAATGTTGGCATACCGTGGGGCCATGTGGGTACCCATAGCAGTGCCGCTGATTTGAAGGTATACGTTGTCCCCAAACGTGAAATAGTTGTGGGTGAGGACAAAGTCACAAAGTTCAGTCACCAGGTTTGCCGTGACATTATCGGGGATAGTGTTCCTGACGGCTTGTAGTCCATCCTTGTGTGGAATGTTGGTGTAGAGGGCTTCTACATCCATAGTGGCCAGGATGGTGTTTTCAGGAAGATCACCGATGGATTGTAGTTTCCTCAGGAAGTCAGTGGTGTCTCGAAGATAGCTGGGAGTGCTGGTAGCGTATTCTATCTGCTACCCAAGATCCATAAACCTGGAAATCCTGGGCGCCCCATCATCTCAGGCATTGGCACCCTGACAGCATGATTGTCTGGCTATGTAGACTCCCTCCTCAGGCCCTACGCTACCAGCACTCCCAGCTACCTTCGAGACACCACTGACTTCCTGAGGATACTACAGTCCATCGGTAATCTTCCTGAAAACACCATCCTGGCCACTACTGAATTGGAATTAATTTGCAAATTGGATACAATTAACTTTAGGCTTGAATAGAGACTGGGAGTGGTTGAGTCATTATACTAAGTATTATACTTGTTTATTCCCCCCCCCCCCCCCCACTATTCCTCAGACGTTCTTGTTAACTCCTGGAAATGTGCTGGAAATGGCCCACCTTGATTATCACTTCAAAAGG
The DNA here is from genome assembly GCF_965152235.1 of Eretmochelys imbricata. Lineage (NCBI taxonomy): Eukaryota > Metazoa > Chordata > Testudines > Cheloniidae > Eretmochelys > Eretmochelys imbricata. The sequence continues at coordinate 12,622,944 of NC_135581.1, forward strand.
TTTTCTCTCCCCTCACCCCACTCTCCTGCTGGTAATAGCTCATCTTAAGTGTTCACTCTCCTTACAATGTGTATTTTTTCATGGTCTGTGTGTATATAAATCTCCTCACTGTATTTTCCACTTTATGCATCCGGAGAAGTGAGCTGTAGCTCACGAAAGCTTATGCTCAAATAAATTGGTTAGTCTCTAAGGTGCCACAAGTACTCCTTTTCTTTTTGTGAATACAGACTAACACGGCTGCTACTCTGAAACCTGTTGGTTTTTAAGAGACTCTTGAGTGATGGTGGGTGACCTTCCCTATTGGATAAGAACCCAAAAGCTGCTGCTTCTTTGGGCTATGTGGCCTGTGCAGTGGGCCTGGCAGTCTGATGGGAACCAGTTTTCTTGTAAGAGCCCTGTGATGCCCACGAGAGTCTGGCTAGAAGTACCCAGGGAACTGCCTTGTGCGCAATATTTACTCCTTCCTGTGGGCAGAGCCCAGGAAAGAGGCTTCCAGAGTTTCTTGTGCATTTCAGTAAATCCCTGCTTCAAGAGGAAGGCTACTGGGAAAAGGTTCTAATGTTAGCCGAGACCTTGATCTGACAAAGGATGTCGGGAATAAAAACATCTATTCATCTGCCCCCTCTGCTGAGTATTTCCCTTTGTGCTTCCCCTGCTGTTTTCCTCTCTCCTCTCCTTGTGCTTCCCCACCCCTTGCTCCCCCAGCCCCTCTGTGCTCAGTTCATACTGACTCCTGGTATTCCTCCTCCTCCTGCTGCTCACTGCTCTACCTTTGCTCATTGCCCCCTCTCTGTCTGCTGCTTTGTTCTCTAACTGCCTTCCTTGTTGTATTTACATTTGCTCTCTCCTCTCTGCCAGATGAGCAATACCACACACACCAGCATGTCCGCTCCCACCGAGGATGGTGTAGGCGTGACCAGCATGGCTGGCAGCATGCTGCAGACCAGGATCATCCCTCTGACAGACTCCAGCCATCTCTCCCCTAAAGACGACTCCCTGCTCAGGACCCTCCAGAACTACTCCCAAGATGGCCAGCAAATTTTCCTGACCACTTCGGCAGCGCAGGTGATCTCCGGAATCTTTGTGTGGTCGGCACTGATTCTCACTATCCACCAGGTAAAGGCAGGGCTCTGCAGGGAGAGGGGTGTTCCCCTGGACCTGGGTGTGTGTTGTCACCTGGGTGCGTGCACACGTGGGGGTGGGGGAGGTAGGGCAAGGGGAGCTGCTCAGGACCTCAACTGAATCTCAGGATTCTTGAATGCCTCCATGCCTGAGCTAGTTACAGACTATTTCCTTGTCTCTAACTGCTTCCCTTACTTCCAGCGAAGCATCTCCGTCTCCTGGCTATGGCCTCCCTCCTATTATAGTGTCTACAGCAGGTGCCTCTGCCAATTTCAGACCACCACGTTACAGGGAAAGATGAGTCCAGCCTTTTCAAACCTAACAGCTTGGTAGAGCAGACTTTGTCCTTCAGCTCCCCTGAGCGGCTGCCTGCATGGCCTTCCTCGCTGTGTTTATCTGAAGTGCTTACCCCAGAGGGAAGCTGTAACAGTTCCTAGAGTATCAGCGGTTCTAAGGTTAAGGGAGTGTCCTCCATTCTCCTTTCTGGGGAGCCTGGATTTCCTAACGTCCCCATTCCCCACTTAACAACACGTGACACCTGCTGTCTGAGGCCATGTGTCCTCTGGGGGGTTAACTGAAATATTTGTCCCCAGAGCCCAATTCTCAGTATGTAGGTGTAAATCTGGAGTAACTCCACTGAAATCAGTAGAATTACTGCAGATTTACACTGGTGTGGCTGAAAGCAGAATGTGGCCCAGCGTTAGTATTTGTATGGCAGTTAATTCCTGGGCCAAGTGGTGCAGTGGGGTAGACACACTGACTCTTTACCCCGCAGACCCAAATTTAAAATTGATTGGGGTCACAAATGAAATGAGTTATTTGATCTCAGCCCACTTGTTTCGTGGTGTGGAATTCTCCCCCCCTTCCCCCCGGATCAGCAAAGTTCTTGTACTCTTGGTAATTGCTGCTTAGGAGTCCCAAGCTGAAATAGTAGATGTGCTCCAACCCTCATCTTCTATATTCTGTGTGACAGGTCAGGTTTGCATTGGCGAAGCTGTAGAGGAACTGGGACTGGAATAGCAGGGTGCTTGCTGGTAGGACTGAGGTGTGGGCAGTACTTTGTGTGGAGATTTTGTGCCTCTAGCCAATGGGATTAATCCTCCCACACTTACACTTGCTCCCTGCAGGAATGCTAGTCTCTGATTTCCTCTGCATAATGTCTTGGCAGCATGTGTTATGTGCTTCCTGCAGGTTGCAAGGACCATGTGGTGGCGGGTGGAGTCTGGCAGGGTATCTGGTTGGATTCTGATTCAGGCGTCAAGAGATCTCACTGTAGATCTGTTTCAGGGAGCAAGAAGTGGGCAGGAGGGAGACGAAGACTGGAAAACCACATAGGGACACTCCTTTCTGCACCCACAAAGCAGAGGCCTGATGGCCTGTTGCCACGTCTGCTTCTCGGCTTCTCTTCGGCAGGTATCTCTTATGGGCCTAATGTCGCTGCATTGCCCGGATTGTCTCTCCCTTTCCCCAGATCTACATGCACCTGAGGAACTACACTATTCCTAACGAGCAGCGCTATATTATCCGCATCCTCTTCATTGTGCCTATCTACGCCTTTGACTCCTGGCTCAGCCTCCTCCTCATTGGAAGTCACCAGTTTTATGTGTACTTCAACTCTGTGCGTGACTGCTATGAAGGTGGGCAAGGCGGGGTGGCATCTATGGGAGAGGTTGGGAGGAGAATGGTGCAGGAGGAACCTGTGATGGAGGGCACAAGGGTTTTGTCTGTCTCTCCCCTCCAGTGGAAGCTAGGCAAGATGGCACATCAGCATGACTTGGCATCTCCCCCTCCGCCCCACCCACAAATCAGATCACAGTGTTTCAGGGTCCAAGAGGGAACCCAGGGAGAGTTTTCAGGTTGCCTGATAGTAACTCTTGAGTTTGTTGTCATAGAGACCAATGGAAACGATCAACACCCACTCCTCTCCCTGTCACCAAAGCTGGTGCTGAATGGAGATGGGCCCCTAAGCTGCAGTGATGCACTGGAGAAGGCTCTTGCGAGTCAGGGTGGGGAGATGAAGGTTCCTGGGAGCCCCTGGTAAAATTCCATACCAAACTGAAGGGGAGGGTTGAGGTGACTACTTACCTCTGGAGTTCCACTTGGGGCAGCTAGCAGTACCTTGCCAGAGATGGCTAAGAGCAAAACGGAATAAAACGGCCATAGGCTCCATTATCCCTGTGGCTCAAATACTTCTGAAGAACAGAATTTTCGTCTCTGGATTGTGCCAGGGTTTCATCAAACGGCAAATATTTCCAATCCTTTTCCAAGGGTGGATACTGCCAGCTGCCTCCCTTCACATCAAATCCCAGAGGTCAGACTCCCTGCTATGCAATCAATACGCTCAGAATATATCAGGAGCAAAGTCTGTGTTTCCAGCAGTTTAATAGATGTTTGCCTGGGGGTGGGAGGGCACTGCCTCCCTCTTCGGTGATCAGTTTCAACAGGACTATACCGTGCAGTCCCTCCCAGGTTAGCTGACTGCCTGATTAGATGAGCTGCTAGGGTCTTTCTCATCTGCAACCTCTGAGAGACACAGTCACGCTGCATGTGCTTGTTAGCTGGCTGGCTGTGCTAGGGGAGGGGGTTTGAAGTTTTTAAGTTGCTTGGCTCACCGGGAGTGGTTTATGTTAAATGGTACTGCTGGACTTACGGGCTTTGGGGGTTTTGTGTATGATGATTTAAATACAACGGCACCCGGTGTCAATGAACAGACACCATCTTTTAGCATTTGCATGCATCTAAATGAAATCAAATCCCAGGCAGAGAGAGCCCAGTGGGAGTCCAGCCAGGGAGCAAAAAGGCCTATGAACAGGGACCCATCACACCTCGCAGAGCTCTAACTTGTCTGCAGGCTCAGAAACACAGCACTGTCTATCCACATTGTATCGGGACGGATTTTTTTTTTTTTTTTAATGCAACCATTTGTGGCAGAAATGCAATATTTGTAAAATGAAGGTTTGAGTCCTTGAGAAATGGATGGACTCAGCCAAGAAGTAGGTGACACTGGGTCATTTTGAGCCCTAAGCCCACTGGAGTTTAAGTTGTTGGTTGGTTGACATCATTGCATTTTATACTGTTTGGAGTAAGAGTCTGAAGGTGAAAGGGGAAAAATACCAAATTGGGTTTGTTAATGAAACTTAATTCAACTAGCTCAAGCTGCCAAGGAAATGAGCTGATTACAGGTCAGACCAGTCCAGGAAGCTCCACCCACAGAGCTCTCCCACTGCGATTGTTACATCATCAGGAGGAGACAAGGGGAGTTTGTTCTCAGAAGGCAGGACATGCTTAACTACCAGAAAGCAGCTAATAATACTAATGTGTAGCATGTACGTAGCCCTTCCATGAGTACCTCCCTGCCTCGTCAATCCACTGCTCACATACCCATCTTTGTCTTGTCAGCATTTGTAATCTACAGCTTCCTGAGCCTCTGCTTTGAGTACCTGGGAGGGGAGAGCACCATCATGTCTGAGATCCGGGGGAAGCCCATCGCGTAAGTCAGAGTCCCTATCCCGTTCTTTGGCCCCCTTCACTGGCTTTATCTCTAGGGCCAACATCACCAATTCTCATTGTGTTCTGATTCTAGGTCCAGTTGCCTTTATGGGACCTGCTGTCTGCAAGGAATGTCCTATTCCATTGGGTTCCTCAGATTCTGCAAGCAGGTTGGTCTCTGGCCTGGACTGTTTAGCTCATATTACGTAGATTAAGGCTAAACGAGAGCCCTGGTCCATCAAATTGTAGGGGTCTTTCTGGGCAGGCTGTTCTTCGCTGCCGCCTTCTGGAGGCGTTCATGCTTCCCTCCTGCGCCTGAGTTTTTGAATTTTCGTCCAAAGTGAGGCAGCGCACCCAGCCCATTAGGCACCGAGCCAGCAGCAATCAGCTGTGCTTGGTGTCATCTGCTCTGCCTCTTGACTCATTGCTGAGTCAGGGTCCCCTCCCACTGGGGTGCCTAGATCCTGTTTTAGTCCTCCCAGGCTCCTTTAGCTATTGGTACTGATTACCCAAGGTGCCTACCACCAGGCAAGTTTTGGCACATATCTGTGCGGGTGCTGTCCTGGGCTGGAGGGAGGGTAACTTCAGTTATCAGTTATGTATCCTAAATGGGTTTGCTGCTATTCATGACAATCCCATGGGGCTACAGCCCTGCTTCCTTACTGTGCTGCTCATGTATGAGCCCAGGGGGAAGCTCCTGAGGGTTTGATGAGGGGCAGGCTTTAGTTGATAGGACTGGATTTCTTGGCACAGGAAGGCCACAGAGAGACCTGGCAGGTGGGGGAGATGATTGGTTGGGTTGGAGCACTTCACTGGGATGCCAGGGAAGGCTGGATGCATGTGGGGGAAGGGATCCTGCCAGTAAGGTGCACTGTGGCTGCAGACATGCCACTTGCTAAGGGCTGGTCTATTTCACTCCATATCACTGGCCACCCTTGCTAGTGGTGTAAGTGTTTGCTCCCTATCTGAAGAGAGGGAGGAATCTCTCTCTTCTTCTTTCTCCCCAAATGTCAGAGCTCCTTGCCCTCCAGCCTGGGAGTGGCGGGGACCAGTACACACTCAGTTCCTTTCTCTTGGGGTCAGGTGGAGCGGGACTGTGCGTACTGCGGTCCCAGCAGCTCTTGGGAGAACAGCAAGTACCTCCGGTGGGAGTGTGGTGGGATCTCTCTCGAACACAGAGCTGGAAATAGCACGGTGTCTTTTCCTCTCTTGCTGCAGGCGACGCTGCAGTTCTGCATTGTGAAGCCCATGGTGGCGATCCTCACCATTGTCCTGCAGGCATTCGGGAAATACCACGATGGTGACTTCAAGTGAGAATGCGAGGGCGATGGGACAGCCCATTGCCCCTGGGCTGAGATGGCTGCATCAGTCCTCTCCTCTAAGAATAGGCAAAGGCATTTCCCCTCCCCCTCCCACATCCCCAGGGCACTCTTTGTCAAAGGGGGCTGCTCTGGGAGTGGTGGGGACAAGAAAACCAGATATGGGGAAATTAAATGCTCTTCCTTGGGGCTGCTGGATCAGCACCGTGCTGTACTGGGGACCCCCTCTCCGCTCTTCCATTGCACTCTTCCTAGCACAGCGAATGCTCAAGGGGGTTGCGGTCTATGGAAATCTTAACTCCCAGGAGCAACAGGGCCCAGACAAGCCTTGGAATGGGGAGAGATGGGCTGTTGCCCTTTCCTGTGCGTGAACTTGAAATGGTATGTCCAAGAGCTCTAAGCCCTGTGATGGTAACCATGGCCATGGGTTGTGGGGGGGTGTGTACTGGGGTGAGGAGGGCTTTGCCTGCCTTCCATAGATGTGCAGTAGGGGGCGAGGCCTCGGAATCAAGGAAAGATTTTTATGCTGTTAATCCAGATACACAAACCTGGGCGTCTCCCACACTTCTTTTAACTCCAGGGCTAGACTGTGGCTGGTTTGTAAAAATACACCCACTGTATTTGTTCTAGCTGTGCACTTTAATTTTTGGACCAAGATCTTTCTGGGCCTTTAACCTCCCATCCTGCTACCAAGGAGCCCTTAGCCTAGTGAGCCACCATGGTAGCAATTTCCTGTGTTTCTGTATGCTGCTTGTCACCCAGCCAAGCACAGCCCTTTGCAATAGGGCTGCAGGTGCCTTTATCCGAAGTGTGGAGGAGATGCTGCAGCTGGAGAGAATCAGTTCCAGTATGTAACACTCCCTCATGATCTGGTTCTCTGTAGGCTCCGGGTAGCCTCTGTGTCACAGATGAGGAGTGGCTGCAGCTTGTCCCATGTAGGTTCCTGGCGACCTGCCAGTGTGATCTGTGATTTGGGCATAGTTCCAGCAGCCCAGCTCAGTAACTCCCTCTCTTCAGCATTCACAGTGGATACCTCTACATCACCATCATCTACAACTTCTCTGTCAGCATGGCCCTGTACGCGCTCTTCCTCTTCTACTTTGCCACCCTGGAGCTCCTGCGCCCCTTTGAGCCAGTCCTCAAATTCCTCACCATCAAGGCCATCATCTTCCTCTCCTTCTGGCAAGGTGGGTCCTAGGGCTTGGGGTCTCCAGGAGGACGGCCCTTCTTCTCTCCCAGCACCTGATCACTCCACCCAATGAGTTGGGAGGCAGCAGAAGGACCCATGGTAGCTGTACAACCTACTGGACGCCCTGAACCAGAACTCACCCCCTTTCTGCGTCTCTTTACAGGGATGCTGCTGGCCATCCTGGAGAAGTGTGGGGTGATCCCTGAAGTCCAAATCATTGATGGGAAGGAGGTGGGAGCTGGGACGGTAGCTGCCGGCTACCAGAACTTCATAATCTGCATTGAGATGCTATTTGCCGCCATTGCTCTGCGCTATGCCTTTACCTGCCAGGTATACAGAGAGAAGAAGGAAAACTCAACAGGTAACTGAAGCCATCCTCTCTACACTCGAGGGGCCCCAGGCACATAAGCAATGAGGGGATCCTGTTCTCAGTTGAACAGTAAAGAGCCTTAAAAGCCACTTGGCTCTCTGCTGTTAAATCCTCCCTTTAGGCTCTTTTCCCCATGATGCCTTCAGGCAGTGCTAATGGCTGGGAAGAGCCCTCTCAGGAGGGATTGCTGGGACAGAGGATTGTTAATATTACAGATAATGTTGTCAGGAAACACCCGGTGTCAAAAAGGATTCAGATTCATCAAGTTGTGCATGAAGCTGACCTCTTGAAATGTGTCATGGAGTCCCTCTCCCATTCCCTCCCACTGCTTGTTGTCCTGGCTTCTTGCCTTGAATTAGGCTGCCTGCTCTTGTGTTATGAAGACATGGCTGCTGCTCACAATGGAGCCCTGATATGGAGGGTGGCCCCTGGGTGCTGCTGTAATAATGGTGACAGTTGTTCTCTGTAATAGCATCCCTTTTTATAAGGGATATTTCAACCAAGCTGGTGGGCTATCTCCTGCCAAGCCCCAAACTCCACTTTAAATCCCATGACTGGCCTCTGTCTCCAGAGATGGGAATGTTGCAGTTACTACACTGGGTGCCCATGGGAACAGGGAAGCCTTGTGTTGCTCCAGTAAGGACCGGCATTGCTGCTCAAGGAGCAGCATAGCCTCAGAAGACTTCCCATCCAGCCTTTGCTGCTGGACCAGGGTCTCTGTGCCCTGGGGTCCTGTGGTGTAGGTGGCAGTGGTTTCAAGGAGTTGGACTCTTTATAAGGGGGAGGTATCTGGCTGGTCCTTGGTGTGCTCTGTGGCCTTGGGTCCTTTACAAACTCCAAAGGCTGAATGTGCAAGAGAGTGAAAAGGTGGGGGAGTTGGGGAAGGGGCTAGTTTGGCCTCTTGTTCCTCTCCCCACAGGAATGGCAAACAAAACCCTTCACCTAAATGGTGCTGTGGGATGGGCATCCTGCAGGGATGGCTTCCTATCTTCCTAGGAAACTTAGAGAAAGATTTACTCTGCTCAGAGCATCCTCTTCTGTCACTGGCTATTGACCTGCCTATGATCTCTGGGAAGAGCAGAGTCAGAGCAGTTGGCTTGGTGTGGGCAGCATGCAAGGAGATGGATTTTATCCTTTTGTTGGAAGAGGTGTTTCACCCTTTGTATCTGGACCATGCTGTATCTCTGCATGCTGCCCACCTGCTACCTTCCACATAGGCTGTACTTGCTCATGGCTTGAAGAAAAGCACCAAGCTTTCATTTTTTGCTAGGATTGGAGTATAGAAGGGATATCTCGGTCCACGTTTCTAGTTGTCCATTTAACAATGACACAGAACTTTTCATCTGTGGATGGATTTAGATGGCAATGGATTTAACCCTTTCTGTTGCACATTACCCACTCACTCATCTCCAATTCTACGAGGGCATATCAAACTGTAACCACTCAAAAATCAAACGTGTCCAGTGTGCTTTGATTGCTGCACGTTGGGACTCATTTCCTGTTGGCCAGAGGTTTTATTACATCGCTAGGCTCAGGACCTCTATGTCTGGTCCCTCCTGCCCTCCCATCTCCCTTGCCTAGCGAGGCACTTCCTTTTAATAGTGGATCACTCATAATAAGTCTCTCTGCTTTCAGCAAACGTGGCCCCAATGCAGAGCATCTCTAGTGGGCTGAAGGAGACAATGAGCCCGCAGGACATTGTCCAGGATGCTATCCACAACTTCTCCCCCACATACCAGCAATACACTCAGCAGTCCATGCAGGAGGCGGAGACAAAAGCTCCTGGGCAGATTGGGCACACGGCACCCAAAGCTGATGGGCAAAATAGGAAAAGAAGCAAAACCATTGAGAAGAGAGTGCTGATGCTCTCAGACGATGACCTGTAGGTGAGAGCTGAGAGGACAGCAGCCCGGGCAATGTTTAAAACCGCATTGTCCCTGCAATCTGACTGGAGCCAAAAGAGAGCAACAGATCTTGACCAGAGAAGCCAAGACCAGCTGTTGTTTTGGAAGGAAAGAAGCAAGAACCAGAGAGGGGTGGGATGCTGAACTGTGCTTGTCTTCTGCTGTCCTGCCCCTGCTGATGTTGGAGATTTGGTTCTTCTCTATTCCCATTAGGCCCCTGTACTTTTGTCGTTCGGTGGTTCCTGTCCACCAGCCTGCCCCACTGCCCGTGTTCTGACGCATGACAAGCATCTGTATCGGTGCTGTGGGAATGACGTGACAGGAAGCAACCAGGACTCCTGAGAGTTCCTACCAGTGCTGCAAGATGGAGGCTGGAGTCCAGCTCGTCCTCTCACCGATGAACAAGGGCAAGGTGGGGAAGAGAATTGCTCTGCGTACCATGACTCTGCTCTAGTGACTCTTGGCCTAAGTAAAAAGACTAACAGCTCTCAAGCCCCCGGGGAGAAGAGCAGACTGGGAAGCCAGCTGCACATCTCCTCCTGCTCTGACATTTTGAAAGTTACCAAAGTTTATTTTGGTTAAAACTTGGGGGAATCTCAGGAGTCTTGTAGGAAAGGGAGGGAGGGAGAATGAATGAGCTATTTTCTGGTACCTACCTGCCTAAAATTTAATAATCCCCAAGGAAGAGGCTAAAATGAAATTCAACGGCTGCCACCTGTACTGCTTCTGGAAGGGGGAAACCTCTTTATTTGTGTCTTAAAAGGACTATGATCCACTTGGAGTGGATCAAAAATTAAATGGATTCCAATGGGCGTATTAAATTGCTTTTCAGGGAATTGAACTGTCACAACTGTGACTGGCAGGGTTAGGAATTCACTTACTGGAAACGATACTTCTTGAAAACATTTGCTATTAAGCTCCCCTCCTTAAATTTAAGAAACAGCTTTATTTTAATGCCTACACTTGGCTTCATCGAGACTGGAGAGAACCAGAACTATTTACAAAAATTAAATACCACAGACCCATCTGTGGGAAGTGTGCGTGCAAACCCCTGCCCAGATCTGCCCTACTGGGGTTACACTGATCACATACCAATCTATTGTTAGGTTCACACGGGCACCTTTATAAAAGAGGCCATGTCCCCTCTGTGAACAGAGGTGGGAACCTAAATGACAGAGTGGCTCTGTTCTAGGATAGTTGGGGAGTGAAATATAAATAGGCCTGTGTCCTCTTGCTGTTGACCTGCACAATGCCAGTTGTGGGAGACAAATGTCCTAACATGGGATCAGCTGGATTAATTCCCCTCTGCTGAACAGCAGCAGATAGCGCACCTCATTCTGTGAACCTTCCCATAACATCCCACCAGACCTGTATTTTAGATCTTTGAAGACAACCATACTAATTTCAGTCTATACTCCCACTCTCCTACCAGAATGACTGCTGGAAACTCATTTGGTGTTGGCATTGCTTTGTCTTACTTCATGGGGGGGAAGGGGACAGTTTGTGTGTGTCTTGAAAGGACCTCTAGTGCCTCAAATTGCTGCCATGTAATAAATGTACAGTTAACGCTTATGGTTCTGTTTAGAAGTGGACCCTTTTTAAAAAAAAATCTTGACATTTCCCCAGCTCTGAGATCCCTTGAGCCTGAGAAGTGGAAATTGTAACTTAACAATCCCGCATTTTACTATTTATAAGGTTCTTGTTTTTCCTAATAAATGGATGTTTCTATTACCACTCCAGTGAGCGCTTCATTTGGCAAAGCCTTGTTACCCATCTGGCGGGGAGGGTCTCTGATGTGATCCAGCAGCTCTCTGCCATCCAACACTGACGCTCATAAATTCAGAAGCATCGCATTGGCCTCTACACACTATGGCAACTGGGGCACTAGGAATGCCTGCGTGGACAAAATGTACCATGATGCCCTAGCTCTGGTGGGGAGTCCTCCCATCTCGCTGGCTTTCACATCACCTCTTCCAGGCTGGAAGAACACAGTGCTCTCCTCTGCATCCCTTCTACCTCCTTTCTTGTGCTCTGGAGTTGTCAGAGAGGTTACACCCAACCTCAAACTGGGCTGAGCAGCGTTCTGCAGCAGTGATCGGACAGTAGTAAACAGAGTTGATCAGAGAAGCTTCCCCGTCTCGCTGAAAGCCTGTGATAGCAATACTGTAATAGCAGCATGTAGCTGAGACAGTCTGGCGGCTCCCTCTGAGTCTCTCCAGCACTGCTTCTGCCTCCTCAGCTGGAGAAGCGGCTTCCTGCAGGCTGCCTGTTGGGAGGTATAGCTAGAGCCTTATGTAGGACTCCTGCATGCAGCAAATCTAGTCTTGGGAGGGGTGGGAGCATTCTCCTGCCTGTCTAGGTCTAGCTCCAGCTCCGTGACAAGAGAGCAGCTGCCAGGCATGACAAGGTGCCCTGTGCGGATACTGACAAAGCTGTTCGGTTTTACAGCACAGGCATCAAAGAAGCAACATGAGCAAAGAAGTCACTTGAGCTGAACACATTGGTCTTCCCTACCCCAGCTGGCTGGGGGGTAATTATGTCAGATCTGGGACAGAGGTTGGTTGCTTCAACCACTGGGGTGCGGACAGATAGCAAAAGTGACTATAGCACAGCTGTTAAAGGACTTGCCTAATGTGCTAGGATAAAGACTTGCACAAGAATATAAACTTAATGTAACTTACATCCCTGCATGGAGTCTGAACTCCAGGGCATTCATCTCTATTGGCAGCAGGTGCAAGTCCCTGCTACAGACCATGACAACGGTCTAGCGTGGCCAAGCCCTCATGTATTAGATGTAGGCCAGCTCTTGTTCTCAAAAAACGCACTCTGATGTACCACCAAAGTCAAGAGTGTGCCATCGGCCTCCAGCAGCCCTGTGTGTAAGGCTGAATGCTCGTGGCTGCTGTGCCCCTAAACAGCAGGCATGACCCACTGCATAAAATGATTGGGGTCTGTCTGAACTCTTTGCTGCTCTTTCATTAGGGTGACCTAATTTCAATGTTGAAAGAGTGGTGAACATGCATGGAGAACAAAGACCTAGGAAACACCTTAAACAGAACGCTGCCTCTCCTCGCAGATGAGTCCCAGGCTCTTATGCCAATAAACAACCCCTTTCCCGGGGTGGCCAACCTGAGCCTGAGAAAGAGCCAGAATTTACCAATGTACATTGCCAAAGAGCCACAGTAATACGTCAGCAGCCCCACATCAGCTCCCCCTGCCTCCCGCCCACTGGCAGCCCCGCTGATGAGCACCTCCCCCTCCCTCCCCACACCTCTGGATCAGCTGTTTTGTGGTGTGCAGGAGGCTCGGAGGGGGAGTGGGAGGAGCGAGGGCACGGCATGAAGGTAGGCATAGTGGTCGGTGGGTTTTCGGTATAGGGTGGTGTTAATGTGACCGTCACTTATTTGCACCATGGTGTCTAGGAAGTGGACCCCCCCGTGTAGATTGGTCCAGGCTGAGGTTGATGGTGGGGTGGAAGCTACTGAAATCGTGGTGGAATTCTTCCAGGGTTTCCTTCCCATGGGCCCAGATGTCATCAGTGTAGCGTAGGTAGAGAAGGGGTGTGAATGGACGAGAGCTGAGGAAGCGTCGTTCCAGGTCAGCCATAAAAATGTTGGCATATTGTGGGGCCATGCGGGTACCCATAGCGGTGCCACTGATCTGGAGGTATATATTGTCACCAAGTTTGAAATAATTGTGCGTGAGGATAAAGTCACAGAACTCAGCAACCAGTTGTGCCGTGGCATCATCAGGGATACTGTTCCTGACAGCTAGTATTCCATCTGTGTGTGGGATGTTTGTGTAGAGAGTCTCTACATCCATGGTGGCTAGGATGGTGTTTTCTGGAAGATCACCAATGCATTGTAGTTTTCTCAGGGAATCAGTGGTGTCACGGAGATAGCTGGGAGTGCTGGTGGCGAAGGATCTGAGTAGAGAGTCTACATATCTGGACAGTCCCTCAATGAGAGTGCCAATGCCCGAGATGATGGGGCGTTCAGGATTTCCGGGTTTGTGGATCTTGGGTAGTAGACAGAATAACCCCGGTCGGGGCTCTAAGGGTATGTTGATTTGTTCCTGTGTTAGTGTAGGGCATGTCCTGAGTAGATGGTGCAGTTTCTTAGTGCATTCCTCAGTGGGATCTGAGGAAAGTGGCCTGTAGAATTTGGTATTGGAGAGTTGTCTGGCAGCATCCTTTTGGTAGTCAGACCTGTTCATGATGACAACAGCACCTCCTTTCATCAGCCTCTTTGATTATAATGTCAGGGTTGTTTCTGAGGCTGTGGATGGCATTGCGTTCTGCACGACTTAGGTTACGAGGCAAGCGATGTTGTTTTTCCACAATTTCTGCCTGTGCACGTCGGTGGAAGCATCGAACGTATAGGTCCAGACTGTCATTTTGACCCTCAGGAGTCGTCCATGTGGAGTTGTTCTTCTTGTGCTGTTGGTGGGGGTGGTATCGGTGTATCAGTGTGCTGTTGTTATTCTGAAAGTATTCTTTGAGCCAGAGATGGCGGAAAAAGGCTTCCAGATCACCGCAGAACTGTATCATGCTTGTGGGGGTGGCAGGGCAGAAAGAGTCCCCAAGATAGGACAGGTTTCAGAGTAGCAGCCGTGTTAGTTTGTATTTTCAAAAAGAAAAGGAGGACTTGTGGCACCTTAGAGACTAACACATTTATTTGAGCATAAGCTTTCGTGAGCACGAAAGCTTATGCTCAAATAAATGTGTTAGTCTCTAAGGTGCCACAAGTCCTCCTTTTCTTTTTGCAAGATAGGACAGACTCTTCTGCCGGGCTGAGTGTGTAGCTGGATAGATTGACGATATTGCTGGATGAGTTAGGGGTACCACTATTGTGGCCCCATGTGGCAAGTAGGATTTTAGACAGCTTACAGTCCTTTTTCCTTTGTAGAGAGGAAGTGTGTAACGTAGATCTCCTGTCTTATTTTAGTAAAGTCCGTTTGTATGGAAGGTTGGTTATTTATGAGAGTTTCCAGGTTGGAGAGCTCTTTTTTGATGTTTTCCTGTTTTCTGTATAGGATGCTGATCAGGTGGTTCCTCAGTTTCTTTGATAGCGTGTGGCATAATCTCTCACTGTGATCTGTGCAGTATGTAGATAGCAATGGATTTTTCACCTTCAGTCCGTTTGGTATGATGTCCATCCATTTGCCTTTGGAAAGGAAGATGGTATCTGTCTGTACTTGTGCAAGTTTCTTCATGAGGTTGATGGATTTCCAGTCCATACGGCTAAATGCAGAGCCTTGCATGGCGTCAAGTATCAGAGGGGTAGCGGTGTTAGTTTGGATCTGTAAAAGTGGCAGAGTGTCCTGTGGCACCTTATAGACTAACAGACGTATTGGAGCATAAGCTTTCGTGGGTGAATACCCACTATTTAGATTGTATGCTCTTTAGGGAAGGGATATAGGATTGTGGTAGCATGCCACGCTCCTGGTCCATGCCTAGCACTACTATGTGCTAGGCACTGTACAAACAGAGCAAAACCAAGAGAATTAAGGGAGTTTAAGCTTAAAGCTGGGTGTGGCTTTGTATGATTGGACTACCACAGTGGGGCAGAGAGAGAGCTACACTCCACTAAAAGCCAGCGTGGTCCCTACAGAGCAGGGCAGCTACCTTCCATCCCTGTTCTACTGAAGCTTCTCTCCTGCAGGTTGTAGCAGTTTCCCTGCAATTCTCAGGGGAAGGGACTAGTCTATCTTTTGCAGGAGCTGAACTTCTGACTGGTACTCAAGGGGCAAGTTAGGTCATCTGAAGTTAACTCCTTCAATGTTGCAGCCATCCGCTCAGGCTTGCATCCTCCTCCTACACTGAACGGTCACTGAATCTAGTCCCTGTCTTCACAACGTTAACAGTTGGGTCAGAAGAGGAGGAGTTTGGGGGTGGGGGGAGAATCTACTTCTACATCAACCACCCCAGCCACTCTGACTCCTCTAGTGCTCCTATCGGGTCTTACCAAAAACTAAGCCTTCCTCGTTCAGGCCACATCACGTGTGTCTCAGCCACCCCACTGAAGTGTCTTTATCCACTAGCATGTTTAATGTGCTTATCCTGGCCTAAAGCTCCTATGCAGCTTTAGTACTCCTCTAATCAAGTCTGCCTTAACTCCCCTTTTTAATTAATGCCCTGGTCTATTAAACACGTGCCTAACCTCCATTCAACTCCCTCCGAAGGCTACCTACAAATAATGAACTAAGGGATTAAAAGGGACCACCTCAATCACCCTGTTTTCTGTAACTGCAGTTCCTAAAATGTGGTCTGTGACCTATGGCAGCTAGTGCTTAGGGTACCAGCTGTTTGGAGAAACAAATGGGAAAGGGGAAAAAAAAGCAACCCCCCTCCCCTCCCCCGGCATCATATTGAAGGTTTAAACTATCAAATATTTTCCCCAGGTGCAAGTGCTGCCCTTAGCTAGTCACAGACAGACAGGGAAGGTGGGGACACACGTTTGAGGAAAACCCGTTCTACGGTGCGAGCTCTCCAGGATAGGAGCCGTCTTGCAGAGCAGCTAACGTACTGTCAGCACTTTAACTGGGTCCCTGTTGACTGAGAAGGAAGAATACAACCTATTGCAGTGGTAGCACATGCTGGTTCCTGGGGGGCTTCTTCCCATCAAAGTACAAACAATGCCTGTTGACTATAGGTAGAGACTGCATGGCTAGAGACCACTGTGAGTATGCAAAAAGTGCAGCTTGGTGCAGAGGAACGAACACACACACACAGTCAATTCCAGATGAATCATGAAAGTAGAAGCAAGCGGGCCAGGGAACATGCTGAACCAGATGCCACTTCAAAATGACTAGGGAACCAAAAATTGTCAGTGGGGAAGCTGGTTATGAAGGGAGTGGAGTACACGCTAGCTCCCTGAAGCACCTAAATCATGGCTTTGAGATGAGGTGAGTTGACAAACCAGCAGCTTAGCACAGGGGTAAACAGTTTGTTGCTACATGGTCAAGAAACCTGGGTCTCCTACAACTCCTCACCAGGCCTTAGCAGAGTAACACCTGCACGTGCCCAGCCTGGCTTTTAAAGGCAAGGGTTGGTTTTTTTTTTTTTAAATAGCAGGCCCCAGCAAGCTATATAACGTACAGGCTGAAATAAAAGATTAGGTTAAGGAAAGTGCTCTACTGAAGATTAATTCAGGCTCCAAAATGCTGACCATACACCAGCACAACTCTGAAACCAGAAAATGCTTTATTGGAAAGGTACAAAAAACCAGTCACTGCAGCTAAATTTACAGCAATAAATTACGTTGTGGCTGTCAAGAGACCGTGGTGGACACATACACAGGGCTACACGCCTTACAAACAGGAATCCACATTACTTGGTATATCAATAATTTATTTTATAATAAAAAAAGCAGCAAAATAAATATTGAAATGAAATTACTGAATAACCACAGAGGATAGAATGAGTTGGTGATAAACTTAACAGAAGATCTACCATTTAAAAAAAAAAAAAGAAAGCAAAAGACCCACCATCTACAGAAACACCCCAGCAGACTGAAGTACAGATGACAAAGGAAAACAAACCCACATTACAAAAGTTTTTTTTCTTTAAATGAAATCATGACAAAGTTTAAATGATCTGAAAGAGAAAAAAATGCCTCCTCCTCGGGCTTTGAGTCACACTGTAGCTTGAATGTCCCACTATCCCAGCAGTGCATAAACCTTGCCACTCCCTCGCCCCTCCCAGCCATTATTCATTTTGCCTGCTGCCTTCCCTCGCCTGTCCCAGAAAGATGTGGCATTACAAAACGCACAACCCTTTTGCTCGTTAAATGTTGTTTCCTCAGGCAGAAGATATAGCTGGGCAAGAGCAGAGACGCTAACTTGCTTCAAAGGGCTCTGACGCTTCTCTAGTGGGAAACTATTCCCAGTCAGGAGCACAACAAATGCACGTACAGGAGCACAGAGAAGCCCCTGATAAGAAGGACCTGTTATTGCTCAATGTAAACATCCCACAACGCCCCAACTGTGGGTTGGGGACACAGCGCTGGCTGCTTCTAATGTCCCCACCTTCATACTGTGGTTCCTATGCACAGGTGGGTATCGGAGGAAAATTCTGGGCCTGGGTTCAGAACTGGAGCCTAATCCTCATGAAATTAAGGCTCGTTGCTTCCCTCTAGTGGTGGTGTGACAAGATAAGAGGGGCAAGAAAGGAGCCCTAGTTACTGCAGTAAGGAGAGACAAGCAGGAAGTGGAAGGAGGGTTGAAGAGAAATAATCACTCCTTTTCAACAGGGCTCTCCTACTGATTCTGCAAGCATTGGCCCAATTCCCCTCATGTGGCTTTTGCCCTGGGCATCAGACTTGCAAGTGCAGGACGGAACAGAAACAAACCCCAGAGGAAGAAGGGAGAGGGAGTTGTCTCTCCAATGTGGTGAGCAGCTTTCAGATTGTTACTCCCTCTAGGTTACCTTGCAATTCTGACCCACCTGTTGAAGTTAGCCAGCATGCCTCCTTTCCCCCCAAATCACCACCCAAGGAGCCCTGGACTGGCAATTTCTTTTAGTAAAGATTTACAGTATCAAACTTGGAAAAAAAAATTACGAAAAATCTGTATGATAAAATGTATATAATATATTTATATATATATATATATTTATTTCTCTTTTTAAATATTTCCACGTGGTCCTTATGGATATCCAATATGGATTACCTACCATGGTTATGGTATCAGCTTTAATAACACCCAGGTCTCATTCTTGATTGAGTGATCAGAGACTACGCGCCTACTAGCACTAAATCAGCAATCACTTGGACAAGCCTTTGGCACGCTTCTGAGAACTGGAAAATGCTCAGCCACAATGGAAGTACTAGCAAAGAACTCAGATCTAGTCCTCATCTCATTCCAACAGCAAGAGAACCCCACAGAATTACGTATAAATTCCCCATTACACTCCTGTCTCGATCTCATTTCCTTGGTGCAGTGACGGATGCCCCGGATGGTGGTGGGGTGGTGGTCTTATCTGTTCAGGAATGTCAAAACTTTCATGGAGCTATTATAGAAATGGGGAACATTCAGTCATTTCCAAGTCCACCGGATATTTTTCTGTTTTTCTCTTTTCAAATCCCAACAGTGCTAGGAATCTAAACATTGCCTGTATTAATGGTGGCACCTTAAAGATCTGGGAAGGTTTCCAAATACTTTTGAGTTACAGAACATGAAAAGGGTCTTCTCTTCTCTTCCTCAGCTTCTGCTGGGGGAGCCAATAACTGGTATCAGGACATCAATCTGCCTGTTAGGAGGTGGTAAGGAAGTGGAGGAGCTAAATACCATCCAAACTATATTTGTTGGTAACTTCCTGTTTGCCTCCTCCAGGAGGAGATTAATCTGGTGGGGTAAAAGCCATCAAGGAAGCATTACTCTTACACATTCTATGGCTCAGTAAAGTCATCAGTGTAGATGTTTAGGACTGAATGAGAATCAGGTTCTGCCTCTCTAACTACTTGACTTAAGTACCTTCTTGGGAAACCCAGAGATTCCCAGTAACTGGATAAAAGTGAGCCAACAACAACTTGTGTTTGTCTTTAGAAGAAAGACAGAGCTTCACTAAACTTGTGCATTCTTCTTGCTATTCAAGACACAAGATGACTTCACAGACGGTATCCTACACTGGTCTAGGATGCTAATTTTCTATCCTCTTCAATGATACAAGCATCTTCCTTTATCCTTTTCAGTTAAACTAGAACACCAATCATTTTTCTCCATCTTCTCCTTTGTACCTTACTCTGGAACACGAGTCTACCAAACTCTTCTGAATATGAACATCAGCCATCTCCTCCAGTCACCTTAAACTTCAGGAGTCTCAACCTCTTCTCACCTGCTTTAGAACAGGCATCTGACAGCCCACAAATCTTTGACCTACTCTGGAACACCAGGCAATCCCTTTTCTTTCCTACTTCAAACACACAAACATGAACATAGTTATTTACAATCTGACCTGGAAACTTAGAATGTCTTTTCAGTCCTGTTAAAGAAGAGTGGACTCTTCTCCCTTTGGCTTCCTCTTTTCTGCCCACTGCTGATCCACGGTTACCTCTTCCCAACTGTCCTTCAGAACCATAAGCCCTACTTCTCGACCCCAATTTTACTATCCCCCAAAAGCCACTGATTCTAATCCTGCCCTCCATGCATCTCCTGGGATAATTCACACCCCCAAGAAATGTTGAGTTTCAGGGTTGTCTTCAGACAGGTTCTCTCAACCCTCCCAACACAAAACACTATAGGTTTTTCTACTCTTTGGAACCCAGCTTTAATGACTGAGATCGGGTTAAGAATCTTTCTTCTTTTCAGCTTCCACCCAACATCCCATACCCCATCTCTTGTTGGCAAAGACTAGTGTACATGGCCCCTGAGGTTAGGATGGTTACTGTTCTAACAGGCAAAGGCTTTAACCACCACTACCTCGGTCATCCAGGAGTCTCTGCTGGCTTTGATCTTCTTACACATGTACTATTGGCCTTCTCATTACTTCAGTGTTTTTAACATCTTTCTAGCATGCTCTACGGAAACACCTTTCCACAGGGCTGATTTCCAGAAGAACAACTTCCCCCACACAGCAACCTACTCTGCCTCAGTCCAGCAAAACTTTAGTATTTCTCTCTATGCCCCCCAACATACCTCCCTTCTTAAATTTTACTGTGCCTTCCTCCTTTGAGGGTCAAGGAACCCTGAATATGCCACTATTACAAACCTGTGGATCATCTGGAAGAAATAAACTGCATAAATATACCCAATTTACAGGCACATCTTGGGGAAGGAGCTCTTGGTAGACTTGGCTTTGTATAAGGGAGGCTGCAATTTAGCTTTATAGGCCACACAGGTATGGGGTGCATTAAAACATGTAAACTGGTAACCAGTATGGGCTGAAGACAGGAAGGTTTTTCCTAACTGGTGTGGTCTGACCCAAACATATTACCCCTCTGTATAACCAACCCTCCTCTCCTCCCCGCAGTGCATGGCAGAATGCACTCTGCTTCAGAGTTTATTTCTCTGCCACTGCTATGACAGATGAAGGTGGTGGTGGGGTGAGGTAACTTCTTAATAGGAGTTGGATGCCACTGAAGGAAACTCTTCTCTATACATTCACCTCACATGATTTCGACAGTCCATCTGTTAGCTGGCTCTTGAACATCATTCACGAAGACGACGAAGGCTCCTCCAGTATCTTCTCCCAATTGAGAAGCTGCCCACAGCTTAAAGAGGGCTGGGGAGGCAGGGAGAGGAGGAAGAGAAAGCTCAAACTAGGTACAGAGCTCAAATCCCAGCCACAAGAGTTTCCTGGAACCACTAAGTTCACGGAGGAGCAGCCAGTTACATTCCCTTTGTAGATTTTTTTCTTTTTTTTGCACTTTTGAAAGAGAAGGAATTGTTAAAATGCCAATTCTTGAAGTGACCAAGGACTCTGGAACGGTGCATAAGAGCCCTTTCCGCATCCCTCCGAAAGGCTGCTAGTTCCCCCATCTAGGGCACTAGGATGCTGCTGAAAATGGCACAGAACTGGATGAGATTTCAGCTGATTTCACAATGGTGATGACACTAGTGGTGGCGACTTTGGTCGGGGTAATAGGCCCCCGTGCAACGGTACGAGCAAAGGTCTGCAACGCCTCGTACTTGGAGCGCAGGGCATCCAGCTCTAGCTTCATGCTGCTGTTTTCTCGGGCCAGCTTCTCCACCTCTTGCTGCAGCTCAACCCGCTGCCTCTCCAGCTCCTCCTTCTGTGTCACACGCTTGATGCGGCAGCTGGCAGCATAGCCCCGGTTCTTGAGCGTGCGCCTCCGCTGCTTCAGGCGGATGACCTCTTCTTTCGTGAGACCCCTCAGGTGCTGGTTCAGCTCCCGGACGGACATTGACACGAGTTCATCGTCACTCAGCACTGGGGCGTTCTCTCCCGACTCCTCCTTTACCTACAAGCATCAATTTCACAGAGATAACAGTCAACAGCAAGCAACCTGACCAGGTATTAAGCAGCCATCCTGGCTAAAGCAAGAAAGCAACTATGCTACCCTGCAGTAATGTAACTATATTCGTATAGCACCTCTCCAGACAGAATGATCCCAAAGCACTTTACAGGCTATTCATACCACTGAAATGCAGCCACCACTCAGTGGCACATGGCAGATATTTTAGCATAGTATCTTCAGGGCGTACAAACCACTGTGATGGGAGTTGGCAGAAAATATCTAGAACATTACACAGCCATTTGCAGGGGGATACAGCAATGGATTTCTTATCCAGATAAAACAAGGAGACTTTTAGGGAGACTGGAGTAAAATTGTTTGAGCTGAAACGTGCCACAGGATCTTTATGGCAAGGGGTCAGGACCATAGCTTTTCATCTTATCTCCAGCAGCACCGTGCCTTGCAGGATTATGCTGAGGCATTGGGTCAGTACTGACCCAAAACAAACACCGCCACCTCCTGCACCTTGTGCATTTCTTTTCTGAAGGTGTCCCATCCACATACTATCCAAACCCAACCCTATTTAGCTCATAAGACCACATCCTGAAGTGGTAAGGCTGCAGGCCCATTTACTGGGCCACAGTACAGGGAGGTTAGATGAGGCAGACAGAGAAACTCCCCCTCTCTCAACCTTTAAGAGGTTATTTATTTGTTTTTTATCCATAGTTATTTGCAGAACTTTAAAGGGGTAAAAAGAACGTCTACAGAGAATGCAGGGCACCTGGAGGAGAGACTCAAGACACTAGAAGGGATTTCTAACAGGCTCATCAGCAAAACGTGCCATCGAAGCCATGAGGCAAGTGTGTCTATGAGGAGTTCACGGCCTGCTCAGATCTATAGGTAAGAGACATCTGCAAATCTGCAGCTTCCTGATCAAGGTGCGTGTGACCCTAGTAGCAGCAGTCTCTCACGCCCGCAGACCGTACGTTTCGCGATGCTGTCAATACACCTCAACCCCCGCCTGGTTAGACGTGTCTCCTTAATACCAACACAGACACTCCGGTCTATGCGCAATCCCGGAGACTCTTGTCCTCCCCCCTCGCCCCCCCATTATGTCATCAGTGCCCCTCTATCCTTTCTTCCCACGTGCTTCCCGGCTGATACCAAAGAAGCGTTCTGACACACTAATTTGCAAGCAGAACCCCACAGAGAATAAATGGCTTTTGGCACTATCGGCATGGCTCCTTGACCCCATCCCATTTACCCAGAATCATCTCAGTCAGGCTCCCACCACAGCCTTACCTTTAATGCCTTGTTCGGTTTGGGATTAGTCGTCATAACCTGGGCACGGTCTCCTGGACAGAACTGGTCAGAAATTGCAACTGGAAAAAACAACAACAGGATTTTCAAAGGGAATAGGGAAGGAAACAGACCCAACATTCAAGACATAGTGACCCATCAACCTTTAGGACCACCAGAAGGATTCAGAGAGGAGTGTCTTCCTCCAGCCACGTATGGGAGGGTCTTCTTTGTATTGCCAGCAAGTGCCACATGTAAATACAGCTTGTTTTGGTTTTTTGAAGTTAAATGGGGCTTGTTTTAAATTCTTGGTAATACTTTTGCTTAGAAAAAGTGCGAGGAAGTAGATGAATACTGGATTCCATCCTCAAGTAGCAATTGTGCTGGCTACCATACACTACTGTGGCAATGTGCTATCTCACCTCTAAGGGCTAGAGGGGAGTTCAGTCTCCATGAGCCAGTCAGTTCTTCATCTGCCCTGTGGAGGATTTTGAGATATACAGATCCAGCCGTTAGGGACTGGACTAAGACTATCAACTCATTTCACAAAAGACACAAAAAAGCCACCAGACAGGAACGCCGCCGCCACCGCTCCCCTCCCATTTTGGTCATTACTGACCTGGATTGGCTTTGAACCAGCAGCCTGGGGAAGAAAGGTATTCCATTACTAACCCTTAGCCCCAGACACCGCAAATATATCACTTTTAAAAAAGCAGGCAAAACCGATTATTAAGACACGGGGCGAGTTTCTGTGCCTCCTGGTAGATCAGGACTGTTGCTTCATGTCTCACCCTAAGGCTGCGAGAAGTCACCTGTCTGATATTCCTAGAGGAGTATCCATTGACAAAGAATGTCCTCTGCTGAGAAGCTGCCCTTCACTCTCACCTTCGCTGCTAACTTCTCCCCTTCAATCAGCACTTTAGAGAATCCGTCCAGGGGGACCTTATTCCAGAACCTTCACACCCACCAAGTTGGAGAGATGACATTGCCAGAGTGATTGTTCGTGATGTACCTACCACAGAAGAGGGCACTGCAGCTGTGACATCACAGCATCTGCCTATACTTTCCCCAGCATCTTGGCTACACAAGCTGGGGAGGGTGCGAGGGCTCCAGCTCTGACACAGAGTCTGTCCCTCCCAAGGAGCAGCTGGAGTGGATTTCAAAGGCTGCAGTGGTGCTGGGTGTACAGAACACACAGACTGTCTGGCAGGAGTTCTGCCCCCCTCCCCATCCCATTTCCACGTCTGCATCGTGTCACACATTCTAATCATTGATGAAAAATACAGCCAAAGCATCCCAAGCATGATTCCCTTCTGATAGTTGCCATGGTGACCTTGGGAAAGTAGCCAACCCTGAGCCAGTAACCATGGAAACAGAGAAGCCCAAAAGCAATGATGACTTCAGGTCATGTCTGTGAAAAGACATCATGAGGTCGTCAGAGAGTAAACAAACTCATTCATATCTGCAAACAACCCTGGAGGTGGGAGGTCCAAGGGCATATGAAAGTGGGGTGCAGGAGGTGACAGGGAGTTGTGCGGGTAAAGGAGGCTGTCTCAGTTCAGGCTGCTTTTGCTTGAATTGTACCAGTCAAGATACTTCATCATGTGACATGCACACAATTGAGGGAGAGGAAAGACAAAGAACAAAATCACAAAGTAAAACCATTTCCCTGGATTGCAGAATGTTTTCAATAAAGCACCTCATCTCTTTGTCAGCCTGAGACAGAGATAGTATCTCTCCATCTGCATGTCTCGCCCCCACCCGACTGCCTCCTATCACGCAGTACACGAGCCAGACCAGCGAGAGACGCTTCATGATGAATGGGCCACTTAAAGCGACTGGTACGCAGTGTCTTTTGTGCGGCACCACACAGGGTGGTGCATTGTGTCGTATTACACCCCATCCTCACAGCAGTGCCAGCTACTCTCACCTCCTCCCCGGCAGCAGGAGCAGACTCAGCAAAGCCCACTAAAAATGCCCTGGACAAACGGTCATTATTCATCATGGACTGAGTAGCACAAACCCACCTGGGAGGGCACCTCACCACTTACTGAGGGGGAAAAGGGATGGGTGTGAAGCTGGAGTCTGACCTCTCTTCTATGTGAAATACAAAACTTGCAGCGCAACTAAGAAGCCTGAGGGAGGGTTGAGTCTTCTCTCTCACACGCAGACATCTGTCCAGACATCACTTCTCCCCCTTTGCAGTTCTCCTCTCCCTCACTTCCCAGTCACAGTTGGTATTCACTAACTACGCCTAGCAGGAGCATGCTCCTGCTCAAGCCAGAGACACAAACACACATCATAAGCACAGACAGGAAGAAGGAAGGGCTCCTAGACCTGGCCAAATGGCCCTAAGGAGTAAAAGGAGCAGCGAGTTGCCCATGTATAAAGAAAACACACTGCACCCCCTTCTCTTCGCCTGCGCACGCATGCACACACAGCCTCAGGCCTGGCAGTCAGTTGGTGCCATAGCTATGCAGTGAGTCACCAGCTGTTTACAGAGTTGGAGAGCTAGAGCTCACATTCCCACAGACCCAGAAACCCTTCCTTCCTTCCCTCCGCATCCCCCCCAATCCCTGCAAGGAAGGGGCACACCCGGCACCTGGCCCAATGAAAACGGAAAAGGGAAGTCAAGAAAGGAAGGGGGGAGGGGGCAGAACATGACTCGGTCACACCCACCGATTACACAAAAAGGCTTTTGATCCTCACCCAGTGAGTCTTCAAAGCACTTTCTACACCAGTCGATGGAAAAACTGAACACTCCACTGGCTGCTCAGAGAGGGGAAGAAATGTGGAATATTGTGGAAAGCAAGTGCTGAGGGTGGAGACTTCCCCGGGGATCACTGTTGGGGGTTAGTCTGCCACCCAAAGTAACTCTGCTTATTTTTAAAAGCCTCCTGCGACTCTGTGTGATGAACCCCCCTTCTGGTCACCTGTTGCTTTGTGCTGGATGTCTGCTGAAGGGATCTCTATTTACATTCCACACTGCTCAGAGGAAGGTCCTAGACTCCTCCATGTTTGGTACCAGACCAGGCACTCTAGTGCACACAACAATTTAACAAGGGCCCAGGTTGTTACAAGTGTTATAGGTGGCAGTCATTAGATTACCTGTAAATAATAAGCAAAAATCAGCATCTGGAAGAAGACCCCACACAGGAATTTGGTTCTTGCATAAGCATCAATTCTCAAATACTGGTTCAAGCACAGACACTGGAGTCAAGGTCCACTGCTATTTGAGAACAGACTCCTACTTGAGAGTTTAATATAGTACTGTTAAAAGCACCAGGATCACTCGAGTGACTGAATATCCCACGATAAATTTATTTTATGCCGGTGATCATCACGTGGTGTGGTCTGAACAAGACTTAGTACCATGAATTAGGTTGTAACCCTGACAGACAATTATGCACTCTTAGGCCTAGAGCAAGTTACTTAACTTCTGACTCAATTTCCCCATCTGTATAGCGGGGGTGGGTGGGGAATACTTACACAGTTGGTGCTGTTTATGGCTATTTATCATCTACAAGTGGTTAAATACACTATAGTATGTGGCATTTCCTGTACACAGACTGAAAAAAAACCAGAAAACCCTTTAGTAAAAAGGTACACACAGTGCTGCAAACATTCAATTTTTAATGGTGTCCAGTGCACATACCTTATAGGGGTGTCTGCAAGGCTCTATATAAATGTGTGATCTTATTACGATAAACATTTTCTTTCCCTATTCCTTGTTAACTGCATTTGCAGCCTCCTATCTCAAGTTAGACTTCAAGCTTTTCGGAGCAGGGACCGTTACAACTTTTATTCTGTAAGCCGCATGGCACATTTCTGAGTGATATATAAATATGTACTAAGTATTATTATGCCCTTGGTAAAGGGACAAGTGTTTCTATAAGGTTGTGCTTCTCATTTATATTTAAAACAAGTGTTTTTATTGGAAGTATACAAAGAACCACAGTGCTAGTGTTTTTATTATAAGGTTATCCCACAGCACTTCTGTCCAGGGCCGGATTTACACCTTATGTGCTCTTAGGGCACAGCATCTTCAGCACCCCCACTCACAGCTGACCTTCGTCTTGCACACAGTTTTAGAGAGGTAAGTTGCGCCTAGAATGCCTGCGCCCCTAGGCACGTGCCTACTGTGCTTAATTGGAAATCCAGCCCCACTTCTGTCAACACCCTTGCAGTTGACCCTCAGATGGCTCTGATCTGACTTACAGGATCCTCATGAGAGCTTGAAGTGCTCTTCTTATTTAGCCCAGGATCACACATTTGATGGTTTCAGTTTGGCACACACTGCAATACCCACTATTTTCCTTTGGGGCTCTCCTCTTCCCCACCCACTCAACCAAGACAACCCTTACTAGTAGGATGAGGTGGGGCAGCACTGCTGTGTGAGAAGAGCACAGCAAATGAGATCAGAATTTGGTTTGAACAGCACTTTTCACACTCCAGTGCTCCAAAGCACTTTTCAAAGGATGGGGTTAGATACCAGCAGTCACTGTGTAGCTAACAGCAGCCATGGATGCACTTGTTTGTAGTTCATACATAGCCTTGGATGTTAAAACTCATTTTAGTACAAAAGGGAACATTGGCAAGGACATAAATTATCCAGTAGGAAGCACCACAGTTCTTTAGGTTCCATTCACACATGAAGCAGCACGTACAGTAATATGAGACTATATGACCCTCACCCCAAACCTGCAACAACTTTTCCCCTCCTAAGGAGCAGACAGAGGTGTACAGTTTAAGCAGGAAGGAATTCTCAATTTTATCTGACAATTAATCATCAATAGTCTCAATTAAGCACAGAAGATTATGCTAGGAATACACCCTGTCCAGCCATACTGAAATCCAGCTAGATCATTTCCAATGAAATTGTTCTGTGACTTACCCAAACTTTCCGTTTATCCACAAGCTATTTTCAACTCTTGGCTCTTCCTGCTTCTGCCTGTAAGTCTCTTTTAAGATTTAAAAGGCTGGCTACTTGGAGCTGGAGTGTGGCTAGTCACCATGAATGAGTAATCCATAGCCAACAGCCTGCCCTTATGTCAGAGGCCAGACAGACTGCCCTGGCTGCTGCGAGAAGCTGAATAGCCACGCTATTCCTGGCCCCTGCAGAGCATTTCAATTTGACAACTGTTCTCATCCAGTGAAAAGCACACACTTACCCAATCCCTACCGTCATACCTCCACATGCCATACCTGCAAGATGGTCACGTCAGTTAACCATGCCTACAAAGCTGGCCACATGACACATCCACCAAGGAGGACATCAGGTCTGACAGGTGAGGGAATGACAGATGCTTAAACCCTAAGCCCTGTGCTTCCGTCCCCTGGAGACATAGCATAGATTTCCAAGACACTGCAGTGTGGAATGCAGAGAGTATCTTTCCCTCCATCATTCACAAGTCCTCCTCCTGCTCTATCAATCCTCACACACACTGAGAGGCAGACTGACACTTGTCATTCATCTGTAACAGAGAAGGGGAGAAGGATACACCGATGATGTGAATCACACAGAGAGCAAGCATACATGAGGCAATAACTTCTACGTGAATGGACAGAAGACACACAGGAGGGGTGAGTCACTGTGTTTACTGTTCTAGAGAGAAGCTACACAAGAACACTCACCCAGCTAGCCAGCTTTCCATTTCGCTTATGGATCAGAACCAGCATCCAGAAGCAAAGAACAGATTCAGAAACCTTCAGACTGAATCAGACTGCTGTCAGGACAGGACTCTGAGGCTCTCTCTGGGGAAGCCTGGACAGGGATCAGACAGTCTTCAGTGGTTTAGTAAACAACTGAGTCAGATGCTGCAGAGCCCTTGTGGTTACAGAGCAGAGGATTCAGGGTATCATGAGAGCGTGGCTGTGTGTCACGTTACAGAGACCCTGGAGTTTCAGGGAGGGGAGACTGGGAGCTACTGAGGTCAGATGTATTGCAGACAGCTTCTGATATAAAGAGGGTACAGAGCTCTGATTTCATGTGCATTTATAAAACATAGTGATACATAATGTTCTACTAATATCAGTTAAATCTCACACCAGCTCCAGAGGCAAATAAATATTCCATTTTACAGACACTGAAACTGAGGCCCAGCACAGTGAAGTGATTTGTTCACAGCCACAGTGGGATTTAATGGCAGAACTGGGATTAGGATTTATGAATTCATGGCTCTTTGTCATCCTATGCTCCAACTATTCTATCACATCTTTCTCAGCCTATATAGTGATAGTTAGCAAGGAGGAGAGATAACAGTACTGTTATGCAGTGTCCCATATGTTGCAAGCCAGTGGAATTTGCTGCAGATCTACCTCTTGCTTCAGAACTGAGCAGCAGGATCATGGCTTTCATTAAGGAGAGTTTCCAGGCTTTACAGTCACAAGAACATCTTTCCAAACATGAACCAATGCAGTATTACCTGCCTGAGGCTTTAGACAGCCTGAAACAATCGCTCAGCAAAAAGCGAGAGGCTTATTCATCTCAATAGGGTCCTGAGCTTGGGATTTCTTGATAACAGAGAGTTAGCACTGTTTTAGCAGGCATCTAGCTACGAAATACTCAAAGTACAGGTATGTTTGTGGGATAAAAATCAAAACAAAACTGCACACCATGCCATTTCAGCCGCCAAAAGCCCCAGGCGTCCCACCTTCAGTTCTCAAACTTCCAATATAGTTACACGTTTTCAATAGAGCACCTGAACACTGACTGACAATGTAGACTGAACCAATCGTTTACAGTTAATTCAATAAAGACATAAATTTTGTAATGTCTAAGTCTGCCAATCTGTTGCAAAAACAATGGAGGCTAAGGCACAGAATTAGGGGAAACTTATGCAAAGTGCACAGCCCTCAGACACTAGAAACAGAGTTTGCGGATTTCTGCTTCCATATTTTTTAGATGCTGCACTTTTGCGGTGGGGTCTGCGTTAACCCTAACGTTTCAAAGAACATTTAGCACAATTAAGCCAAAGTGTGAGAGCAAAGCCCTGACAAATTTTGCCAAGGGTCCTGCTAACTGGATCCAGCACAGCCCCTGCACTCTGTAACCATATCCTCATTAATAATTATCCTCCACATTCTCTCTGAAGAAAAGGAGTACTTGTGGCACCTTAGAGACTAACAAATTTATTTGAGCATAAGCTTTCGTGAGCTGCAGCTCACTTCATCGGATGCATTCAGTGGAAAATACAGTGAGCAGAATCTCTTTAGGTACACACAGGGTTAATTCTCCCTCCCCCTCAGCCCTGCCCAGACTATGCACTGTCATTGGATAATAAAAGTGTCCATCATCTTTAGGAAGAGACAGGAGGAGGCAGGCGTCTCTGCATTAGTTTACACACGGAAGGGGAGAGAAAGAGAGCAGGCGACAAGCACGACTCCATCAGTGCGAAAGCAGCAAGGTAAATAAATTAAATACTAAACCATGGCAGCAGCATAATGGAACATACCGGCTGGGCTGGTGTTGGGAGCAGGGCTGCACCTTTTCCAAAGACACAGGGCCCAAAATCCCACAAAAAGGGATGCAGTTTTCCCACTGTGTGGGACAGGAGCATTTGCTCACTACCTCTCTGTTCTTCTTCGCAGACCCAGCTTTGCTCTAGTGAGGAGCTACCCAGAGGGCAAACAGGTCAAGACAATTAATGGAGCCCTTTCCATTTTCTGTAAAGCCCCTTTGCCCAAAGGGGTTTGTTCCCAATTTGAGATCTCCTGGCCTGTTTTCTGCTGGGATCCATAGAACAGGGCCCCTCCTTCACTAAGCAACACACAGAGGAATGGGGGGAGGGAGATAGAGGAAATGGCCCTTGGCAGCAGCAACAGATCTCTCTAAAGTTGACTAAATCATGTTTTTAAGGTTCAGAACACCTCCCTTCCCCCCTCCTTTGTCCCCTCAGCAGGGATGTTTCTCTAGCTTGTGCCATCTCCTTCCCTGTCTGAAGAAGATAGAGGAATAAGGTTTCCCCGCCCTTATCTCGGTCTAAAAATCCAAAGTGATCAGATGTATCCTGCACAGTCACCAGGCAAATCTACCGCAGAGCAGATGCTCTGAATGTTAAAGTCCCCCTCCCCGCTCACTCTTCATCAAGGGTGTGGTCTCTGAACTGCTGGAGACCATTTTCAGATGTTTCCCCTTTCCAGGTGTAGCCCTCCTCAGAGTCATATTCATCAGGCCAAAGGCCAGACATGAGACTATGTGCAACTCTATGTATCTAAAGGATTGTGGGGTTTGTTAATAAGCATCTCCTTCCCCTCAGAAGGGGAACATTTTGCCTCCTCGGAATTCCCATTCTCAGCCAGTCTAGGAAAAGAGTGGACCAGGAAACCAAACCTGCATTTCTCACATCAGCCCAGAATATTACTGTTAGCCCAGAAAAAAGTCTTTTCTAAGCAAACTAATGTATTTTGTAGGGAGGATAAAGACCACCGAGATGCAAACTGCCAGTAGTAGGGATGCCTGCTTATCAGTGTTTCCAGATCCTCCTTGCTCCACTCGGAACTGTGGACCCATACTGATTTTACCCAGAATTCTCAATGCTCTCTTTACATTTCAAAGTCAGTCATATTTAGAACTCCGAGTCAGAGGGCACAGCTTTGCTAGAACCGTGTTCAAGAACCATTCAAAATTAGACAATCTGTATACTTGTCCTATGGCACAAGCTAATGAGAACCACCACTACAATGTGGGTACAGAGTCCCCTCCTCCACTAGCTTAAGCTTTTGGCCTTCCCAGTGATAGAAAACATGCCAGTTGTCCGTAGCGAGGACTGCTGGCCATTTCTGATTCAAAATGCAAGGCATCTTATGTTACTACAACCATGTCTAAACCAGGAGGCTCTTTCAGTCTCATGGGTGGCCATGTGGAGCAGGTGATTAAGCAACATGTGCCTTACACAGGGTTTCAACACCCCAAAAGGTCACATGAAGGTGTGTTCATTTGTCATGGTTAACACAATGCAAAGAATTACAAAAGTATCTAGGGATGTGCAGTTTCCTTTAATGTTGTAGTAGTAGGGTTCACAGGAGCATCTGAATTCTAGCAGTTGCCCTTCCTCAGGTACTTCCTGTGTGCCACCAACATGCATGCATAGAGATTCCTTTGCATGTCATTCGAATGCTTGATGATGGGGCTGCATGGGTTCTTTAAGGGGACAGAATAAAATCATTCAGAGATGAGCTATGCACAAATGCTAAATTCAGAAAAAGCATCACAACTTGGAGATGTTACACCAGCAGCACTATCTAAATTCAGAAGGATTTAACTGAAAAGTTGCTTTGCTGAATCATACAGCTTGCTAACACTACAGCCTGTTCTAGTGGATGCAATCCTTCCAGCCCAAACATTAACTCCCTTCAGGCTTTGTGTTCACTCCAGCTATGTCTACACTGCGCACCTTACAATGGCGCGCCGTTGTAAGGTACGCAGTGTAGCTGTTCTTTGTTGCCAGGAGAGAGCTCTCCTGAGGACAAAATAAAACCACCTCCAACGAGGGGTGGTAGTTTAGTCGGCGGGAGACCCTCTCCCACTGACAAATCGGTTTGTCCACACCGGTGCTTTTCACACCCCTAGGCGACAAAAGTTTTAATGCCCAAAGTGCCATGTAGACATAGCCTCACTCCCAACTACCATCCCTCTCTACTCTCCTTCATGCCTGCCCAGGCGCTCTCTCTCCCCTATTCCAGACTGGAGAGGATAGGCAGGGGATTGGGGTCTCTGGCCTAGTTAAAGTCTCCTGTCCCAATGCCCCTTTGGCCAGGCACCCCCTCCTCAGTTAAAAGACCATTTCAGACTCCACTTTTCATCTTGCCGGAAACTCTGGTCCTAAGACCCTCCCAATCTTTCTGATCCATTCCATTCACCTCCCCTCTCTGCTCAGATTTCCTGCTCCAATGCCCCATTGACATAGTCCCACCAGGAGAGTGCTAATCCCATATACTTCTGCCCTCTTCTCCCCAAGACCCTTGTGCCACCTGCAGTCTATGAGCCACGATTGCCCCTCAAATGCTCCTGGTACCCTCCCTACTGTCATCCAGCTCCTTCTCGTCTCCCCTCCTATCCCCAGGAGAAGGGGGCAGCATCCCCGACCCCTCACCGAGCCTCATTAATGGCCCAGATCCCGCTTCTCGCCCTCGTGCCACACTCCATGCACCCAGCCCCTCCCCCCAATGCCAAGCCGGCCGGCCCCCACTTCTCACACCCCACCCGGAGCCCCACTGCCCTCTGGTCAGAGCCACCCCGGCTCCTGCCGCTCCCCTCGCAGCCGGCGCGCCCCATGGCAGTGCGCCCCCCACCCCGCAGCGCCCCCCACCTGCTTCTCACCCCGCCCGCGCCGAGCGCGTGGTGGGGCCCCCGTCCGGGGCAGCCACGTGTGTGAGAGCCGCCGCCGCCGCTCCCGGCGCGGAGCCGGACGCAGCACCACTGTCCGGTCCGGCCCGGCCCGGCTCGGCTCGGCCCGGCCCGGGACGGGGTGGACAGACACCACGTGTCCCACGCGATGATGACTCAGCGAATTTCCAGCTCCTGCTACAAAGTGCCCGGCCGCTCCTTGCCCGGCTCGAGGGCTCCGCGCGGGCCGGACCCTGCCCCACCCCGCCGAGCCGAGCCGAGCCGAGCCGGACCCGACGGCCGCACCCCGGGGGCTGCGTCTTACCTGGGCCTGTCAGGAGCGCCCGGGGGGGAGGTGGCGGTGGAGGCGGGGACGCGCGCGGCGCGGGGGAATGGTGGCGGGGACGCGCTTCTCAGCCGCCCTCCCTGTGTGTGCGAGTCCCGGGAACAACAACAAGCGCGGGGCCCCCCCGCCCCGGAGCCGACCAACCAGGGGCCGGGCCGCTTCCGGGATCGCGCCTCACGCCTCGCGTCATCTGGCCACGCCCCCTCGTCGTTGCGCGTCGTCTGGCCACGCCCACCGCGTTCATTCATGGAGCGCGGATACGGCAGGGGGAGGAGCCGGAGTGGAGACAGGCGGGGCGGGAGAGCGCACAGGGAAGGGGTCGGAGGATGGGGGAGGGGCCGGGCAGGAGGGGCACGGGGCCCGGCAGTGGGAGGGGGGCAGGAGGATGCGGAAGTGCAGTTGGTACAAGGGGGGTGGGGGTGGGGGTGGGAGGGGCAGTGGAGGCAGGAGAGTGGGGCGGGGCATCCTTCCCGTGGTAGTGTGGGTGGGGCAGATGAGTGTGGTGTGAGACAGCCCAACATCTGTCTTGTATTGCTGACCCCCATGAGGAACATCCCTAACCCTGCACACCCCGCCCTGCGGAGGTGCAGCCACCTCTGGGGCGGGGGGGCGGCGGGTAGCAGCTTCACAGGGTGGCCAGAGACAAGCAATTTGCTTCAAACCCTGTCCTGTACAAAAAAAAAAAAAATGCCCTAGACCCCCTAACGTCCTGGCAGAACTCGGGCATACAAGGTCTTGCCTGAAAAGCCCCCCACGCAGTAAACTGCAGGGTGCCTGCTCTGCCTAACTTCTTTCAGACCTCAGGGGGCGTGGGGCATTTCAGATGCAATGTTTAGAGCGCTGATCATCATCCCCTTTGGCAGCCCAGGGGGGCTGAGTTCAAGATAGCTGTACGGGCACGACAAGGTAGGTAAGTGGTGCCAAAGGGAGGCTACAATTTTAAGAATCTAGGATACAGCTGCACAGCCGTGTTGGGCTTCTGTAGAATAATGCACTGTTCATTTCTAAAGTAGTGGCTGATTGTCATGTGTTGTGAAGCTGTTTTCACCATCTCTTCTTCCGCAATACTAATAAGTGAAAAGAAAAGGAGGACTTGTGGCACCTTAGAGACTAACACATTTATTTGAGCATAAGCTTTCCTGAGCTACAGTTCTCTTCATCGGATGCATCCACTGAATGCATCCGATGAAGTGAGCTGTAGCTCACGAAAGCTTATGCTCAAATAAATTGGTTAGTCTCTAAGGTGCCACAAGTACTCCTTTTCTTTTTGCGAATACAGACTAACACGGCTGCTACTCTGAAACTAATAAGTGAGTTTACCTTCAATATGGAGAAGGGGGTTTCCTTTAAATTTATTCTCATCTGGGCTCTCCAGTGCCATTTGTCATCTGTGTATGTTTTTTAGACTGTAAGGTCCAGAGGGAACAGACTGTCTTTATTGTTGTGTATTGTACAGCACCAAGCACCTAGTCAAATAATAACAATCTCTTTCACATCTTCTAGAATTAAGCAATTTTTCTTCCTTGCTTTTTAATAGAAGTTTCTCATATTATTTCTGAGATCTTGTGATGTATCCTTGTTCCTTATATTTTTGGCAATGGAGGAGAAAATGGCTTTCAGTTTCAATTTTTTTCTCAGTCACATGGATTTCAAAGTACTTCCTCCTTGAGTTTCAAGTGTGACTTTTATGCAATACTAAAGTCCACAAGAGGAGAATACAAGTGTCCAGTTACCATATAACACTATATTTAGGCTTGTAAGGATTATATTTTTTATCAGCTAGTGTTAGTAAACATCGATATCATGGTACAAGCACACCGACAAAAAAGTTTCCACAAGTAATTGAAACGTACAGATAGGCAAAGGAAGAAAAATGTTGCTTGAGAACTTAGCATTTGATTTAAGGCTATTTACTTTATATAGTTTGACATGTGATGTTGACAATTTGTGTTTTAATAATTATAAAGCTTTAACTTTTTGAATTTCAGTGCTTACTGTTATTAGATAATTGTCTGACCCTGCCCGAATTTCCCACAACTGGGAAAATTTAAATTGATAAAACTTGAAATAAAAAGCATGAAACCCACAATTTTGTGCTACTGTGAAAATTAAGCCAATAAAAAGATTTTAAAATGCTTAAAAATAAATATTGATATTATCAGTTGAAATTATATTTAAAAAAAATTGAATTCTGCCAAGCTTAGCTATATATCAGACTGGAGTCTAGTAAGAGAAAAGGAGATCTCTATATAGTGCTTATAAAATTTTAAGTCCCCTCCTCTTATGAGCAACTACTGCAGCAGAGAGAGACAAGATACAATCTGGGACAGCAATAATAGAAAGGGGTGAAATTTGTTTTCTTTATTTGCTGGAGTCAAGAGACTCTGAAATGACAGTGGTGGCCAGCAGGGTTCATCCAGTTATCCTATAACCATGTCATCAATATTGCCAATCCCTAGTGTTCAAAAAATTATAAATCAAGTCTCAAAAATCATGAGATTTTTAATATATAATAAATGTTGGGTTCTTTTGATTTGTCTTCTGCTTTTTGAGCTGTTAGGATTCATGTTAAGTTTTTCTCCATAACCATGAGGGCTAGAAACAGCTTTCATTTTAAAGAAGCGAGAGTCTCATGTAGTCAATGACTTAAGGAGCGAGAGCTTCAAGGCTGCAGCTCAATAAAATCCTGAGATTTGGCAACACTGCCCTAACTGAATCCAATATCAACAATGTGCTCAACCTTTGAGACCTCAATAGCAATACATCTACTTAGTTTTAGACTATGATGATGAAATATCATGGACTGTTAGCTAGAACAGTGGTTCTCAACCAGGGGTCCGGGGCTCCCTAGGGGGCTGCGAGTAGGTTTCAGGGGGTCCACCAAGCAGGGCCAGAATTAGACTCACTGTGGCCCAGGGCAGAAAGTAGAAGCTCCACCAACTGGGACTGAAGCCTGGGGCCCTCATCCCCGCCACTCAGGACTGAAGCTGAAGCTTGAGCAATGTAGCTTTGTGGGGGGCCCTGTGGCATGGGGCTCCAGGCAACTGCCTTGCTTGCTATCCCTTAACACTGGCCCTGGCTTTTGTATGCAGAAAAGCAAGCGTTGTGGCTGGCACAGGTGGGCCATGGAGTTTTTATTGTATGTCGGGGGGGCTTAGAACAAAAAAGGGTGAGAACCCCTGAACTAGAACGTATGAAAGGCTGAGTGTTTTAAAATCAGACTTTCAATCTGTCTCTGCACTTGGTCTCGTATGTTTGAAACTGTCTGTCTAAGCCAGTGATATTAATCCTTTTCAACCTGTGGGCCAAACATATTATTAAAAAAAAAGATCAAGAGGCTACAATTAATATTTTAAGCCAGACTCATTGCCTTGTGCCACTCCCTTTGCACTACCCAAGCGGTGCAAAGGAGCAGAAACCACCTGCAAGTTTCCTGTTGGGGATTCCTCTGGAATAAGGGGAGTCTCCAGCAGGTGCAGAGCCAGCATACCCAGCTCCTACACCTCCCCTCCTCACAGCCCTATTTTAGGAGACATATTGAGAGCAGGGTGGGGAAATGGCTATCACAGTGCATTGACTGTCCCCCTGCTGATATGTGGTCCCTGTGGACCTATAGTCAGGTAGTACAAGTTACAGCATCCCTAGGCTGCTCTAAGCTTTGCTGAGGCAGAAAATCAGGGAGCTGATTCTCAGCTTCTCCTCTTTTCCTCTCCTGGGTATCCCAGGACTTTAAGAATCACATCCTTTTTGAACTGACTTAGCTAGGTTGGCTAAAGCTCTAGTACTTTAAATAAAATAAAAGCTACTGCCTAAGACAGGATCAGTGCTGCTTGCCGTCAAACCTCACAAGTTTACAAAGCGTGTTCAAAAACTGCAATAGACTAACTACCATGCTACGGACCATGGTCCAAGGCCTGGAGTGTGCCTAAAGAGCATACATACAGCTCAAGCTGAGGGTTCAAAGGCAATTTTTTAGTCATCTTTGTGCTCCCCCATTATGGGGCCATTGAGCATTGGGTCATTCCCAGCCACAGCATGGCTGATCTAAATTAGGCTGACTTCCAGAGTCCTGTGGGGGCATTCTGGCAGATAGGGAATGTTGGCCCACATGGATGCCCTAGGCATACCCTGGTTTCCCCAATCACACCCTCCAGGTCAGCAGCTAGGAGGCAGGATGCCGTAGGAGCCACTGTGGTAGTTCTCCATCACCTGAGGATCCTCTTACTTGAGTGGTATCCTCAAGGAGTTGAATCTACTGACTATTAGGCACTCATAGGTCAGGCTTTGTCCCTATGAGCCTGACTCTCCACTGTCTTGCACCTTGTGTAGCCATTTACTCCTGTGCAGCCATTTATCAGAAGAGAAGCATTTTCCGCTCACTTTACACAGGTGTAAATGGCTACATAAGATACATGGCAGTGGAGAATTAGCCTCTATGTAGAGAAAAGTAGCTTGTAGCATGGGTTTGGCTAGCTACAGCCATGTCAGAAAATGGTTGTCCAGCATGGTTTGAGATTCATCTCTGAACACAGTAATAAGTAGCACAGTTCAAGACGTAGGACCAGATCTTCAGCTCTGCTAAGGCTACTTTGCATTAGTGCAGTGGCACAAAGCAGCCTTCCACCTGCTCAGCTGTCCAGCAGAGGATTCTCCTTGTTGGGGCCAGTCTACAGATGGCTTTAAACCTGAAATTCCACACCCAGGTGAAGTGACCAATTCACAGCAGCCCCTACTTTATGGCTTGTTTGTTCTGATATTCATATTGCACAGGGAAATCCACAGTTAATCTGAAGGGCTTCTGCATTTTCATAGTAATCTCTAGACTCTGATGGCTTTTGTTAATGAACAGAAAGAAGTTCTTCAATCTGTATTCTACAGTGAATGTAGCAGAGAAGAAGAGCCTTGGTGGAGAATGTAAAATTATGTACTTGATTTCAGCAAGCGAGCATATGTACATGTGTATTGGAAAGGGGTCCCAGGCAGAAATCTGGATCTGAATGCACCCACACTTCAGGGAAGTTAGGATCTGGCCCATCTGTGACTCAGGCCCATCTGTAGTATGTACATCTGTAGCGAATACATAATGTAGCTATATATGTCTATGTGACATATCAAGATACAATCCAGACTAATGAGAAGCTGTGTCATCCCTGCTCTCTAACCTGGGACCCTTTACAATGCTTTGCTGCTGTAGCCTCCAGCCTGGATTTCTCACAAACAACCTCCAGTATGCAAGTCAGTCCCAGCTATGTCTGGGTGTGAGCTTCAGCCAGCCACACCTTGGCTCTTACCAGCCTTGGTTATAGTCCGTTATTGCTTTACTAGAAATAATATACACATAATTTTCCACCCTAAATGGAGTTTCCCAGACACTTCCATTTAAACACACTGGATTAGATAAAACAATAAAACACGTTTATTAACTACAAAGAGAGATTTTAAGTGAGTACAAGTAATGAGGCATAAAAGCCAGAAATGGTTACAAAATAAAGATAAAAATTCTACTAGTGTTTAACTTAACAAACTATGTTAAATTCAAAGCAAAGTTTTCTCATCGCATGCTTTCAACAGTTTTACTGAGCAAACTCCTTAGGTCAGAACCCCTTTTCCAATCCAACAAATGCTTCCTTCGTTGCTTCTGGTGTCATGAATGCAATAAGCAGGGACGGGGGGTGTCTTGGAGTGTTTATCCCTCCTTTTTGTAGTGTCAGTCCCCCTCTTGAAAGCCATTTCCAGCTGAGATTGAGGAGATAGAGTCTATAGAGAAGGATGTTCCCTGTTGCTTTTTCCTCACCAGTTTGATGACTGTGTTTACTGGTTAAATGCAGATTAAGCAATGCACACATTCCTTTGTTTGAGTCAGCTCTTTTTGCAACCTCAGTTTGGAACATGTGTTAATAACAACATACAGTGGCATCTCATAACTTCACATACAATGTTGCCACACCCAATTTTCAAGACAATAATGACCTGCAAATTATGAGTTTTTAAATGAAACCTCACAAAGATGATTACCAGTAGTGTGTGGGGTGTGGACACAGGGGTATATCCTATCAGTCTATATCTGTCTATCTTATTTATATAGGGGAGGCAGCAGGGTCCTATGGATAAGATGTTGGACTAGGAGTCAGGAAACCTGGATTCTATTCCTGGTATTGTCACTCACTATGTGGCCTTGGGCAAGCCACAACTTCTCTGTGCATCTGTGCAATGTGGATAATAATGCCTATCCATTTTTGTAGTGGGCTTTGAAATCCTTTCTAGAAACTCCCACTGAACTCAGACAAGGGAAAAGCTCCTAATAAACTTTGTATGACCTAATTGATAGGAATATGGCTTTATTAGAACTTTGAATATAAACAAAAGGCATTCAGGTAGAAATAATCTAACTTCCTTAGGTACCCAAGAAATGTACAGGAAGTTAGGATGCTTGCGCTGCTAATAGACTGAAGTGGTAGAGCCCATGTGCCGGGCTTCTTTTAGGAGGTTTATGGTACAGCAGGCACGAAGTGCTGCAAGCTGGGAGACCTCACTGTCTTCCTGAAACCACAATGTCAAGAGGAGACAGGTGTATGTAAGCTTCTTAGCTCTCACGGATCAGAGGCAGGGGAGAGCAAAATAGCTAAGTATGTTCAGCAGGGATTTCCAGAGAGAGAAATGGTGGCCCAGTGCATTGGCAGGGGGGATTTTTAATACCAACTGTTCATAGCGATCCGTTCAAATAACAATTTGGGGTCCTGTGTTCCACCAGCCTCCACTGAGGTGGCAGGCCAAGTCCGTCTGCACCTGTGAACCCCTGCGCCCAGGGGCATTTGGTGCATGGATCAGGTTACTGCATTTTCGCAACCAGTTTGTTCATGCAAATATCTGCACACACAGCTGCAGAGTTTTGCATCAGCATATGGCTGTATTAATGGAGTCAATAGACAAGGTGGTCCTGAGTGTCTTGGGGAATATGCATTAAATAAAGCTGCTTGGCTGTATGGGGCAGGGATTGTCTTTTATTATATGGCTGTATAGCATCTAGCACAATGGGGCCTCACATGATTGAGGCATCTTGGTGCTACTGCAGTGTATATATTAAATAAAATATTTAATTGTACATCAAGAAAAGTAATTTCTCTGTGCTTTTGTTTTGCCTGCAGAATGCAGATTTGGTGTGAAAAGCGTTTGAATTAGTATATGTGCAAATCTATGTTTTAGAGAAATAATGGCTGTAGTTTAAGGTGTTGGGAGATCTCTCCCTTTCCTGCAGTGGCAGCTCAGCAAGGCTCTTTGTTTGCAAGGAGGCCCCAGAGAAGATGTTTGTATGTGAGATTTCCAAAATAGTTCTTTAGTCATTTATAATGGGATGGAGGCTAAGGCACGTTCCTGCCCCAAAGATTTTACAATGTAAAGTCCAGTACTCCAGGGAGCTGGAGATCTTCAATGCCAATTGTTTTCAATGAGAGCTGAGCGTGCTCAGCACCTCACAAGGATCTCAGAAAGCCACAGCTGTGGTAGGGTGGGTGGAGAAGGGCTCAGCCCATATAACAGACCCTGGAAACATTATCGCTCCCTAAACTCAGAAATAGCTGGAATACCTCTGGAGAGCACTCACTGGAGTAGCAACTGCAACATCCTTAGAAAGGCTTGTGTGTGTGTGTCCCACCACTTCCCTGGCTTTGGTCTGTCAGCTTGTGCAGGAGGCTAGCTACCTCTGCTGGTAGTGCTCTTTGTTTCTCTAGGTGCTCAGTGAGAATGCAGACTTAAACAGCAGCTGTTCCTTGTACAATGTGTACGGGAGGGCTCTTGGTAGATTCTCCCAACCCTGTGAACCTGTGCAGGGCCTGGACTTACATTAGGCAAAGCACTGAGCAGCAGATCGAGTAGGGCAGGGTCCTGTTTTCCACCTTCAAACCCATCTCCAGAGTCAAGAGTTATTCTGTATGTTCCGCACAATGCAAGTATTACGGCAAAGGGACCAATGACCAGAGCTGCAGGGATTGTATGTTGCTCTAAAGTTATTATGAAAAACAGTGAGCAGGCAGCAAGACAAGGCAGGGAAATTCAACCTCGGGGCTATGGTATGGTCTGATGTCACTTATTCTTCATGATGATTATTCTCCTGTGGAAGAATCTCCTCATCAGTAGGGTAGGATTTTCTCTGCCAGTTCCTTCATTTGGTGCTTTATTCCCTCCCTCATTTTAGCACATGGAAGATGAAGTCCTACCAAAAGCTGGCAACAGACATCCCCCAGCCTACAGAATCCTATGCTGAAGAAGAGAGCATTGATGGGAAGCCGCCCTACCTTTGGAAGTTGTCCACTTGGTGGTTGGGTGTTGGCCTGCTGCTGATGGTAGCTGGCCTGCTGAGTGGAGTCACCATGTGGGTGCTCAGACAGGCATCTGGGGACCACTGTGGACAGACACCCCTGGAGAAATGCAGCGCTGTTCCTGAGCCTCTCCGCTTTGACTGCTACCCTGAGAGGAACGTGGTGGTGACGAAAGAGCTCTGTGAGAGCAGGGGGTGCTGCTTTATTGAACGTGACCAGCCTTTGGGGAGCAGGAGTGGAGTGCCCTGGTGCTTTTACCCCCCTGACTTCCCCAGCTACACCCTGGAGAGCCTGAACCAGACTGAGCTGGGAATGGTGGGTTTGCTGAGGAGGAAGGTGAAGGCCTATTATCCCAGAGACATTGAGAGGCTGAAGCTGAGCGTGGAGTTTGAAACAGATACTCGGTTACACATCAAGGTGAGCTGCCTTCTCTGGTGTGTGTGTCCCTTCCCTTCAAGGCCTCCATGCCTAGAAGGGTCCTAGGTAGGGCCTCTCAGTCCGGCTAACTAAATCCCCTGGTCTCTGCAGGCTGACACCAGCCCCTGGCCAGCAATAGAAACCATCTCATGTCTTAGTCTAGGGTCAAGCCAGACATGGCAGCCGTACCCCCTGGCACTAGTTGTTGCTGTCTTCTTGCTGAGTTTAGCTTGCTGTCAGGTTGCCCCTCTGAGCCAATTAAACACTCCTTTGCCTCCTGCTTCGCTGTTTGTAAGGCATGTTTTCCCCCTTTTATAGATCACGGATTCCACAAGCCCTCGATTCGAAGTCCCCCTGGAGGTTCCTCAGGCAATGAAGAGAGCAGAGAATCCCATATACAGCCTGGAGTTCTCCAAGGAGCCTTTTGGCCTGCTGCTGAGGCGCAGAGCCTCTGGCACTGTGCTGTAAGAGTTCCCCCTCCTCTTCTCTCTCTCCAACTTCAGCAGCTGACCCCACCCGTTAGCTCCCCCTGTGGGGGTACCACAGAGCTGAGGCTAGGAGGGGGGAAGGAACTGTCTCTCTCCTCTCCTAAGCCCAAGTCCGCCACCTGCTTGGTTTATTCACCTGGGTTTGGGTGGGAAGAACATGAGCTTTGCTGTGTCAGCATGACCTCTAGGCTGGGGGAGACAGCTGATCTCCCTCTTCCTCCTTCCTCAAGAACCGCGGTTTCAGACACCATGGGGATGGGCACTGCATAAGAACCTAGAGAGGAGCACATCACTTCCTGGGTCTGGGTAGAAAGAATGCAGGGCTGACTCTCGGAACTTGGTCAATGTGGTCATGATGTGGCTTGGCACGGAGAGGAGAAGAGTTTGTCCTTCTGCATTTACAAAGTGCTTGTTTGCATAATGTATTAATGACTTAGTGATTGTCCGGTGCCTTCCAAATGTAAAGCATTGTGTAAGTGCTAAGTGGGATTGTTTTTACGCTGCACACCAGATGGCCTGTGGGGTGCAAGTTTGGACTGAGGCCAGATACTCTGGGGAAGAAATCAGTGTGAGGGCTGTAAATCTGGCTCTTTTCTCGCACACGCACACACACTGGATTTGCCAGGGGAAGGGCCAAATGCCGTCCTGGTGTAAGTATGTACAGATCCATTCTGTGACCTGCCCACAGCCTTAAGCATGTGGCCAGTTCTAGCAGGACGGGGCATGTTAGAGAAGAGCTCTTTGCTTTGCTCTCCACCTCAAATGCACCACCCTTTCCTTATTTTACTGTTGCTTAAAACTTTGTGTATTTGCTAAACCGGTCCTCTTCGGAGTAGTTTGCTGGTGGTTAGACAATCAGGAAACCTCACTCCTGTGTTGTTTCTGTAGCTTAGAGAGTTAAATATAATCTCCGAGGAGACTTTCGCACCTTGACTTGAAACCTAATCTCTGGATCAGACTGAGTTGTGTCCTGGCTCTGCATTTGGCTGGGTTATGAGAGTTCACTCAAATTGCTGAGCCATGGGATTTGTAACAGAATTTAGGAGTCTGTGCGCCAGGGGTGGAAGGTACCTAGTTTGTGCAGTAGTTTGAGATCCTGGAGGGAAGGTGCGGTGATTGCTATTCGCAGCAGCAGAGGAGCAGGCTGACATTGTTTTAATGATATTTGTCCTCTCTTGCTCCTGCTCTGTCCCTCACCCTGCTTCTTGCCCACTTTTTGTATCTTCTCTCACTCCCCTCCCGCCACTCGTCCAGGTTAAACACAACCGTGGCTCCCTTGATCTTCGCTGACCAGTTTCTCCAGATTTCGACCGTCCTCCCTTCAAAATTCCTCTACGGCCTCGGGGAGCATCGGAGCAGCTTCCTGCACAGCCTGAACTGGACCACCCTGACGCTGTGGGCCCGGGATGTCCCTCCCATGGTACTATGGTCCCCTCGGTGATACGTGCAGGGCCAGAGTCTTGCTATTTCAACTCCGCTGTTGCCCATCAAAGGTTCCCCTCAGGGGAACAGACCCAACCTGCACAGCTGCCTTACATACAAGAACTGTGTTTGCTTCCTTCCATAGCCCAGCTCAGAACCCGGCATCAGGTTACTTCTGAGCAGACACATGACCCATCTGTGTTTTGGTGTAGCAAGTCCCCTCCTGTGCTGGTTTGGCAGCCCGTCCTCTCCCCTCTAGAGCAGATAACACCCCTCTTCTGGGAATGGCTCTGTGCCACTATGGTGCACAGAGGTTTTTACTGCTTCCCAGTTCCCTCGGGAGTTTGATGGGTGGAGTCTGACTACTGGCAACTCCTTCAGCAAAGCTGGGTGAATTTCTGAGGAAGACAGAGCTCTGATGAGTGTTTTAGACCCCGAGTAACAGTGAGATGTGGGCAGGCTAAGAATGTTATGG
The DNA here is from genome assembly GCF_965152235.1 of Eretmochelys imbricata. NCBI lineage: Eukaryota > Metazoa > Chordata > Testudines > Cheloniidae > Eretmochelys > Eretmochelys imbricata. The sequence goes on from NC_135581.1 coordinate 12,667,341, forward strand.
TGTCTGCTAAGTCTTTTAACATCCAGAGGGCTTCCCCCCTTCCTCTCTGTGGTTAACTTGAAGGGTTACGGGAAGGTCATGCTGGGTCAAAGGCGACCAGGTTCAAAGGCGACCTCTCCACTCAGCAGCAGAGGACTCTTGAATCACCTCACCAGCTTAGTCTGGGGTCTCTGTTAATAGAGACTCCTCAGCTGAGCAGAGTTCCTTTTGGTGTGGGACACGGGCCATTAGGGATGGAGCTGAGACACAGCAAACTTGGGTCACATAGGAAGGAAACATCTTTTCCCTTTGGGTTTCTCTCGCCCCGTTTTACGTTTGTGTCCTTCACTCCCCTCTAGCTCTGTTTAAAGATGACTGTGTCCCATACATGGATTTATTTAATCTGTTGCCATGGGCTCACATGGCAGCCATTTGTATCTTTGCCACTGTGAGAGAAGTATGGTCGTTGTGCCTGGCAGCCCTACTTATGCATAATTCCCTTGCTTTATGATGCCTTCTAGAAGGCCCTTTGTAGCTCATCCTGTCCCACTCCATCACTGATCCCTTCTGTTACAGTAGCTTCCGTTTTGGTTTTTTTTTTTTTTTTTTTCTCTGCTGAAATACCCCAAGCCCCTTTGGCCTTCAGATGTAAACTCTGCAATGATTCTGGGTGCCCATTGCCCCTTTCTCTCCAGGCTGATCACGACTCTCCTACATATTGGTGACCAGAACTGACATGCCTAGCCAAGGTCTAAATCACGCTGAGCCAAGAGGGTCCAGAAGGCATCTGTCAACTGCTCCCCATGGCTCATAACTCTCCTTCCTAAGACACCTCCCTTGTTATCCATTCTGCCTTCCTTTGGGTGACCCTGACATATTGAAAACAAGTTTCTTATCAGACAACTTCTGTTTTGCAGGAGTCATACAACCTCTATGGAGCTCACCCATTTTACCTGCTGATGGAGGAAGGGGGAGCTGCTCATGGTGTTTTCCTCCTGAATAGCAATGCAATGGGTACGTGCTTTCTTATGCTACATTGGGGTGGAGCAGGCATTCAGGGCCTGATGAGGGAAGCCCCCTGCTTTACCAGCCTGCAGGCCCTGACGGTGGCATCTCATAGATATTGGTGCTATTCCTATCATTAGAAAAGGGGCCTGCTGGCTTTGGGAGCTGGAGCTGGCCAGGTTGGGAGGGCTGACCTGAGGTGGCAATTCAGGAACTTGGGGAAAAGAGGAGCAGTAAAAGAGAAAGAGGTGGTTTCATGGCCCCTTTATTGAGCCAGACATCTGTTTCCTGGGTAAACTTAGGCTCTTTAGCAACTGTCGAGCGGTTTAACCACACAGGCAGCTGCTGAACTGTAGTCTGAAAAGCCAGCTTCTCTCATGCCCCTGGTCCAGCCGTGTTCTCCTCTAATATATCTGCCCTTTAACTACGTGGAGAGTGCGACTTCTGGTGCAGGCAGGGATATAAATCTGCTGGCTGCTTTTCTCACAGTGGTACCCTGCTGATGCCAGCTGTGGCTTCCACAGAGAGCTGCTATAAGGCAGCAGCCTGTCCATGCCAGCTGGGACTCCAGAACTGTAAGCATCCGCTCACCGATGGCATATTGGTACCAGCCAGGACTCCAGCAGGGTGAGCTTCCTGATGGTCACGCCAGGCCAATGTCAGCAAGGGCACGGACACTGTGAGGTTCTTTACACCAGTGCCCTGTTCGTGCCACCTGGGACCCTGATGTTATGAGGCTCCTCACACCAGTGCCATGTTCGTTCCACCTGTGTATGTTTTATTGCAACAGAACTCCCAAGAATAACTGGGCAGGGAAGTGCTGTGAAAACACGCCAGCTGTATCGGAGGTGTGAGAGTTTACACATACAGTGCACCCTTTCCAGCAAAGCCCTCAGTCCGACAGACAATCGCTCTCACATTCAGCTCTTAATTTATCATTCAGTTGTGTGAGCTCTGGAATGGGTTCTACGCTATCGAGACAGAAAGCACTGTTGGGCTTAGTTCTGGAATGGAAATGGTGAGAGCGCCACACCTTTCAGGTCTAGAAAACAGATTTTGTAATAATCCTTTGCACGTCTGTTGCTCCTGAAATACAGTGATACCAAGTCACGCTGCAGCCTTTAAGCCTCCAGAGCCCCCGGTGCAATACAGAGGTGCTATTACTCCCACTTTACAGATGGGGAATTGAGAGACGGGGCTATAGACGTATATTTTTGCCTATGGTCACATTTGTCTGTGGAAGAGTCATGATTCGAGTCTGGACTTCTGACCCCATTTCATGCTTTAGCCATTGGACCACTGTTTCATTGTCTCTATTCTGTCACTTTCCAAAGAGGTGGCTCTGCAACCAGCTCCTGCCTTGACCTGGAGAACCATTGGGGGAGTTCTGGATTTTTACATCTTCTTGGGTCCTGATCCCAACATGGTCATCCAGCAGTACCAGCAGGTGATAGGTAAATATCAATACCCCAGCCATTCCCTGTGCATCTCACCCCCAAGACAGCCTGTTGAATAACCATTCCTTTGTATGCTTAGACATGCCCATCATCTCCATCCACTGCCATTGCTGTCACATTTAGACATTAGCACCTGTCTCACCAGATTTATCGTGACGTTCTCCGCCACCAGGGGTGTTGCCTCTTCCTCATCTCCACCAGAGCCTCCCTCTCATTCAGAATTGCCCTAGTCATTACCGCCTCCATCAGGGTTGCCAAGTTCGTCATTGTCTCCATTCCAATTGTGTTGTTCCAGGTTTCCCTGCCATGCCACCATTCTGGGGGCTGGGGTTCCACCTGTGCCGCTGGGGCTATGGGACAAGCAATGAAACCTGGCAGATTGTGAAAGCCATGAGGAATTATCAGATACCACAGGTAAAATAAATACCTGCTGTCCAGGGGAGGCTAGGCAGCTCCACAGAAGCATTTCCACACCATGCAATTCTGCACCTCTTCTTTGCAGGATGCTCAGTGGAATGATATTGATTACATGGAAGGGTACCGGGACTTCACCTTTGACCCCATGAAGTTTGACACCCTCCCGCAGTTGGTGGAAGACCTTCACAAGCATGGCCAGTACTACGTCATCATCCTGGTATACTGACTTCTCTGACCTTCTTCCTCAATTATACACTGGGGTTGTTTTCATTTCTAAAACTTCAGGCAGATGCAGCCAGAGTCTGCATGTGAGATGTTTCAGAGTAGCAGCCCTGTTAGTCTGTATCCACAAAAAGAAAAGGAGGACTTGTGGCACCTTAGAAACTAACCAATTTATTTGAGCATAAGCTTTTGTGAGCTATAGCTCACTTCATCGGATGCATTCTGTGTTCACCTTGCAAATACAAACAAGAGCAGGAGCTACTCGCTGCTCCATGAGGTGTCAGGCTCCCCACAATAAGAGTTACTTCTGTCTATTTCAATGATAAACATTTTGGCACAGAGCCTTAGCTGGTGCTGATGTCAACAGAGCTATGCTGATTTACACCAGCTGAGGATCTAGCCCTTTGTTTTTTAGCATATGCCTTACCCTCTGAGCAAGTATGATGCTTGGCTTTGAGCAATAGCCTGAAAGAGCATCAGGTACTTTTGTGACCTTCTTTTTAACACACACACCCTTGTCCCTCTCTTGGCCTCACACAGGCCTCTGCTTGGGAGGAGTGGCTAGGACCCCCACTGGAATCCGTAAGCACGACCTTTGGAATTTCCCCCTTTTCTGCAGGGGAGCTCTAGCGACAGGTCCAGTGTTATCCCGCTGCCTTCCTGTCTGCTCTGTGTGTAAACCTCCCAATGTCTCAATCACACAAGGAGACACTGATGCAGTTATCTGTCAATCAGTCTGATTCATGGGTTCTCAACCTTGGGGTTGTGACCCGGTCATCACCTCCCTGCCCCTCTTATACTGGTAAATGGGAGGCAGGTTCCAGCTAAACCCCAGCTTGATGGAACTGGGGGTCCTGGAATGGAAAAGGTTGAGAACCCCTGGTCTAACAGAGTGATTCCACTAATTGTTGTTCCATTGGCCATATACTCAGCATTGCTGTGAGATGATGCTTCCTGTCCTTGGACTTTTGGGGCCTTCCCCCTCGTTTCCTCCCTCCCTGCCCTGCCAACAACAAAAAAAATCTATCTATAACCCAACCCTTGATCCTTGGAGAAGTGACACTTTATACAACATTCTTTCTCACAAGTGGAAATGCTGCAGCAAGTTTCTGTTCCTCTTGGTCAATTTGGCAGTAACATGTGAGCTTTCGTCAACCTTAATATGGTGGGCCAGGGCTCTCAGGATGAGTCATTTGTTCTCTGAGTTACACCGGGGTGTATTGGTGAGGCTTCAGGGACACTGCAGGGAGAGTGTAACCTTCTGTCCATATGTTTCCAGGATCCTGGGATCAGCAGCACTAATCCTCCTGGCTCTTATTGGCCTTACGATGAAGGCTTGAGACGTGGCATATTCATAAATACTACTCAGGGGCAAACGCTGATTGGACAGGTAAGAGGGGGAGCAACTCGGGTGAAATCCTGACTCCACAGAAGTCTATGGGAGTTTTGCCATTGGCTTCAGTGAGACCAAGATTTCACCCCTAGTGTTGTTAAGGGGAAAATAATAAAAATAATGGTCCAGTGACCTTTCCGTCCTGTCTGCTCTGGGCCTGAAGCTCTCCTTGTTCTCTTAAGTGTAGTTCCCATTGACATCACTGTAAAGAGAGCTGAATAGGCCGTGTGGGGAAAATACTGAGCCGGATTATGATCTCACCCCCATATGACTCCAGGGTGACCTCTTGGAAATCAGTGGAGTCACATGAACACAAGTGAAGTCAGAATCTGTTGTGTGGCCCTAAACTGTCAGTCTGATTCTCTACATTTCTCCCTATTTCTGGAATGATGAAATATTGCCCCTGGTGAGCAAATCTGTGGAGTTGCTCCATTTATTACCTACAGTCCATTGTGACTTCTCATCCAGCTCATCTCAGGCTTATAAATTGTGGGCTCCTACTGCGTACCTCTCTTTCTCTCTCAAGTACTTCAAGAAAGTTTGAAAGGCACTGGAGAAAAACAGATGATCGTTAAGCTAAAAATTATGGGCCTGATTCCCTGGGGGTGTAAAGTGCTGTGAAATCCAGACTCTTCACTCACTCAGAGTATGGTGGTACTTTACACCTAGTTTGTGCTTGCTCTGCACATGTGTAAACAATTACACAGGGTGCAAGGCAGGGAAGAATCAGGCCCCATATTTAAAAAACCATTGGTCCCATTGTTACTACTGGCACCTTAGAATATTCAAGCTGAACTTGAAAAATCAAATGGGCTTTTCAGCAGCAAAGCTGCCCGTTCACCACCTGCATTTTAAATTCCGCCTTCTCCACAGGGGAGAAGGTGGAATTTCAAAAGTGGACCAGGCTAAGTCTCAAGCTCCAGCCACCAGTGGCAGATAGGAAGGTCAGTGGTGTGTTAACAGGTGGAGGGTGGCTGGACTGCCATCTTTGCAGGTGTACAATAGGCTGTGATTCCCTGAACGCGCTCTGTTCCTTGGTGCAGCTGGCCGATGAGAGGTTCACAGAAAGTGTTATTTGCTGGCCTTTCCATAGGTGTGGCCTGGCTTCACTGCTTTCCCTGACTTCTCCAACCCGGACACTTACCAGTGGTGGCTGGAGAATCTGAACCGTTTCCATGCTCGTGTCCCCTTTGATGGGCTTTGGATCGTAAGTTCCTCCTTACCTCTGTTGGGTCTCAGCTACAAAGGCAGAGGCTCTCCAAGCTACTTCCCCATGCTCCCACCAGCATGGTGCATGTCTCACTTATCCCTGAAGCATTTGTACCTCTCTGAGCTCCTGTTTTTCCAGTTTCCTTGTCCTTGACAAGCTCTGTGTCCCTGAAGGCACATATACACTGGGAGGCACACGTAGTGCGTGTCCAGTGTACGCTTTCACTGCGCTGGAGAAAAGGGCGCCAGGCTGCACGTTGTTCCAGGTACTGAACATGCTGGAGTTTTAACAGGTCGGGACCAACGATGCAGTTGGCTTCCCAAGTCCAGGGGTGGATTAGGACTCCAGCTCTGAATGGCTCAAGAAGCAAGGACAGCCGTGGAGAGGTCCCATTGGGTCCTTGTTGCTTTGGCCACATGGCTGGTCCCGTAGGGGTGTAGGTGAGCAGCGTCTGGTCTCTGAGAAGAGGTCAGCTCCCAGTTGATAATCACCAAAACCCTATGAATGAAATTTCAACTTGACTTTCTCTGTCTAGGACATGAATGAACCATCCGACTTCAAGGACGGGTCGGTGGATGGCTGTTCCCCAGGGAAACTCGATAACCCTCCCTACATGCCCGGTAAGAAGGGAAATAAAAGACAGGCTGTGCTGGTGCAAGCAGGTGTAACTTCCGTTGGGAGCTGGGCCTACCTACACCATGGCTTCATGTGACCCATAGGTTTTAGCCTCTCTATATGTGTGCAGGTGTGTAAGTGTATATATGTGTGTGTGCTGTCTGTTCTCTGACATGCCTGTAGCACGGCATTCCCAGCACTCGGGGTTGTGCACATGGGCTCAGGTTTCAAACACAGGTACCTAACCGTGTATTCAGACACCTGCATGACCAGTTTTAGCCCTGAATTGTTGACTAAGGAACCTAACCAATGATATGCCCGCACAGGGGGACAGCTGGCCCACGAACTGTTACCAGCTCTGCCGGCTTTATGCTGCTGCGGGGTTCCTGACTGGCTGCTGCTGGCCAGCACCTAGCCCCTTGGTGCCGTACGAGCAGCCTGGAGAGCTGGCCCAGAGGCTACTGAATAGTGTGTGAGGCGCAGGTACCTGTGTCTGGGGGCAGGTGTTTGCTGGCTGCCGTGCTGCACAGAGCTTCTTCTCACAGCCTCTCTCCCTCCCCATTAGCTGTGCTGGGCAGTTCCCTCTCTGCAAAGACCGTGTGCGCCTCGGCGAAGCAGAGCGCTTCCGTGCACTACAACCTCCACAACCTCTACGGGCTGATGGAAGCCAAAGCCACAGCTAGGTAATGGCCAGCGTGTGTGTCGGCCCGTCGACTCCAGTGAGCAGGGTCAAGCCCTGCGTCAACGAACGGCTCCACAGAACTGTGTCCGAGACACCAGCGTGAGGCATCCCGCCCACAGGAGACTGGTCTGTTCCCAACGCATTGGCTCCAGGCTGGGGTTTGAGCCCCTGAGCTGGGGGTGAAATGCTCTGGCCCCCCACGCTGCATTCACAGCCCAGGGGCGGGAGTTTAACAGAGTCTGAAGCCTCAGGGACTGGTGAAGGGGAGAGTACCCCCACCTCTCCGGTTCATGGAGTTTGGGGCTACACAAGAGAAGTCCTGGGACTGCCCTAGACCTGTGTCCTCCTCATGGTTTTCATGCAGCTCCCATTGGTGAGGCTGGGGCGGCTGGTTCCTCCCGGTGGTTTCCTCGCCTTGCCAGGCTGGGTCTCAGAGTCGCACTGGGTGTGGAGCAGGGGCTGGCTGCTGCCCTGAGTCACTGCACTGGCTGTACCCTTGGTTTTGAGTCTCACAGTTGCCCCCGCCTGTTCCCGGTATCCAAGTCTCCACCTTGTCTTTCAGCGCCTTGATCCAGATCCGAGGGAAGCGCCCACTTGTGATTTCTCGTTCCACCTTCCCCAGCCAGGGCAGGTACTCGGGACACTGGCTCGGTGACAACAGGAGCAAGTGGAAAGACATGTACTGGTCAGTCCCAGGTGAGCGGCTCTCCTGGCAACAGGCAGGCCTCTCAGACACCAGCCTTCACCCGCTGGGGACAGAATCGCCCCCAGAGACTGGCCTGCGTCTTCCCTGGTCGTGCTGGCTCCTCCCTTCCCACGTGCTGGGCAGCAGCTCCTCCATTAAATAGCCATGGGGAATTACATCTTATCGCTGGCTTGTAATTGAGATGGGGCCTTTCGCTGTTACCTTCTGGGAGGGCAGCCGAGGGTCTGGAGTCTGCTCCCAGCACCAGGACTGGCTGCGATGGGAGCTGGCTGCCAGCTCGCAGGCATCGTGGCAGCTGTTTGGTCCTGCGGTGGGTGAGAGGTAACCCTCCCCAGGCATGTTCCCAGCCGTGTACGTGTCGCAGTCTGTACAAGGGAACAGCACAGCGCATCCGTCTGAGTGTTGTCCCGAGGAGGATCGGGGAGATCCTCTCCAGATGTCCCTGGCTGCTTCTGGACTCCATGCCTCTGTGTTTGCAGGGGTGCTGAGCTTCAATCTCTTTGGGATCCCGCTGGTTGGGGCAGACATCTGTGGGTTCTCCGGCACAACCTCGGAGGAGCTATGCACCCGCTGGATGCAGCTCGGAGCCTTCTACCCCTTCGCCCGAAACCACAACACCGAGAATGAAAAGGTAACCGGGAGGCTCCCTCCCAAGGGACCGCAGCACCCATGGGGGCTCTAGGGCTGATGCCATCCTCGGAGAGCTGCATTTGAATGGGGGAAGGGCCCAGAGCAGTAAGGAGAGGTCGCTGCTAGTTGGGGACAGGGGGATGGTTGCTGCTGGGAGCGGTCAAGGGGTGTTGGTCGTCCGTTCTCTGCAGCTCCCTGGGACAGACTCCTGGTAGAGCCCGTTTGTCCGTCTGTCCTGCCTGTTGACACTCTGGTTGTCTGGCCTGTCCAGGCCCAGGATCCGGTGGCGTTCGGCTCAGTGGCGCGGACGGCCATGAAGGAGGTGCTGCTGACGCGCTACGCCCTGCTGCCCTTCCTCTACACGCTCTTCCACCGGGCACACCTGCAGGGCCACACCGTCGCTCGACCCTTGTTCTTCGAGTAAGAAACTCCTCTGACCGCTCTGGATGGTTTCCTGCCCCACGGGCGACCCACAGCGGGGCATGGCCCCCTGACCCCTGGTGGGCATGCCTGCCTCCCTCCCTTCCCCCAGGTGAACACAGCCCCCCTCCCTTCCCCTGGCAGGCACTCTCTGACCCATGGGGCCCCTCCACTCCTTTCTGTGGGTGGGCCTGGCCCCAGCCCTTCTTACCCACAGGCAGGATCCATGAAAGCTGATGCCATGGATCTACAAGCAGGCATGAAGTCACCGACTGTGGTGCCGCTAATACAGGCAGTTGCTACCCCCTGTTGGTGCTGAGGTTCGGGGGCACTGGCCTCGTTCAGGCTGCAGGGCCCAGAGGTCAGTGGCATCAGCAGGTCAGCTCCGAGGCGCCCTCTTCCCGCTGTAGGTTTCCGCAGGACGTGATCACGTACTCAGTTGACAAGCAGTTTCTGTGGGGGCGGAGCCTGTTGGTGACACCTGTGCTGGAGCCCGGAGTGGACTCTGTGATTGGCTACTTCCCCAGAGGGGTGTGGTACGATTACTACACGGTAAGGAGCAGTGCATGCTGGGAGGTGGGACAATGGATTTGTGCATTTCCCTACCCAAGGGCTATGGAGACCCTGGCTGCAAAGGGCCCCTCATCTGACAGAGCCCTGCAGCCTGTGAAAGCAACCGGGGTGCCGACTGCATCAGAAATCAGAGCAGGCGTGGGTCCCTGTGCCAGAGGGGATGGGGAGGGAGCGGGGCAGGAGTGGCCAGTGCACCTCTGACCTGCCCTGCCTGTCGATCTGCTCTTCCCTGGGATGGGAGCTCACAATAGCCTCCTGTCCTGTCCCCTGGGCTTGGTCTTGAGGAGAGCAGAAATCGGAGGGTCGGAGAAGGTCCTTCCCAGACAGTCACCTGCAGACCAGCCGGTGGGCACCACTGCCACCATCAGAGACTGCAGGAAAGGGTTATGGCCACTGCCTCGTTTCTGAGCATGTCCTCCTGCCCTGTGTGTGTCTGTGCTCCCGCCTGTGTGTTCCCTCTGCCCCGTGCGTCTCTGCGCTCCTGTCTCTGCTCTCCTCCCGCCCCATGCACGTCTGCTCTCCAGCCTCTGCGTTCCTGCCTCTGTGCTCCCTGTGCCCCATGCACGTCTGCTCTCCTGCCTCTGCGCTCCCTGTGCCCCATGCACGTCTGCTCTCCTGCCTCTGCGTTCCTGCCTCTGTGCTCCCTGTGCCCCATGCACGTCTGCTCTCCTGCCTCTGCGTTCCCTATGCCCCATGCACGTCTGCTCTCCTGCCTCTGCGCTCCCTGTGCCCCATGCACGTCTGCTCTCCTGCCTCTGCGTTCCCTATGCCCCATGCACGTCTGCTCTCCTGCCTCTGCGTTCCCTATGCCCCATGCACGTCTGCTCTCCTGCCTCTGCGCTCCCTGTGCCCCATGCACGTCTGCTCTCCTGCCTCTGCGCTCCCTGTGCCCCATGCACGTCTGCTCTCCTGCCTCTGCGTTCCTGCCTCTGTGCTCCCTGTGCCCCATGCACATCTGCTCTCCTGCCTTTGCTCTCCTGCCTCTGCGCTCCCTGTGCCCCATGCACGTCTGCTCTCCTGCCTCTGCGTTCCCTGTGCCCCATGCACGTCTGCTCTCCAGCCTCTGCGTTCCTGCCTCTGTGCTCCCTGTGCCCCATGCACATCTGCTCTCCTGCCTCTGCTCTCCTGCCTCTGCGCTCCCTGTGCCCCATGCACGTCTGCTCTCCTGCCTCTGCGCTCCCTGTGCCCCATGCACGTCTGCTCTCCTGCCTCTGCTCTCCTGCCTCTGTGCTCCCTGTGCCCCATGCACGTCTGCTCTCCTGCCTCTGCGCTCCCTATGCCCCATGCACGTCTGCTCTCCTGCCTCTGCGCTCCCTGTGCCCCATGCACGTCTGCGTTCCTGCCTCTGCGCTCCCTGTGCCCCATGCACGTCTGCTCTCCTGCCTCTGCGCTCCCTGTGCCCCATGCACGTCTGCTCTCCTGCCTCTGCGCTCCCTGTGCCCCATGCACGTCTGCTCTCCTGCCTCTGCGCTCCCTGTGCCCCATGCACATCTGCTCTCCTGCCTCTGCGTTCTTGCCTCTGCGCTCCCTGTGCCCCATGCACGTCTGTGCTCCTGCCTCTGCTCTCCTCCCGCCCTGTGCGGCTCTGCACCCTTGCTTCCACGCTTCCACCTCTGCACTCCCCCAGCCCTGTGTGTGTAGGAGCCCCGGGCCGGTGGCCATGGTCTGCATGCCCCCTGCTCTGCATGCCCATGTCTGTGCTCCCCTGGATTGATGCCCATGCCCTGTGCTCCCCGTGCCCTGTGTGTGGTGGGTGTGAGATGCGCCAGTGCCCATGGCCTGTGCAGTGTATGAGTCCCAGGGCCAGTGCCCGTGGCCTGCTCTCCCCCTGCCCCCTATGTGTGGTGGATATGGGCCTGGCTGGTGCTTGTGGCCTCGGGGAGGGGGTGGTCTCCAGACCCGTGGACAGACAGCCACTCCCTCTTGCCCACCCTGCTGTCTACACTCTGTGTGTCTCTCACTGCCTCTGCAGGGCTCCTCTGTGAACAGCAGTGGGGAGAGCCTGAAGATGGCTGCTCCGCTGGACCACATCAACCTGCACATCTGGGAGGGCGCCATTCTCCCCACCCAGGTGAGGCTGCTCTCCCTGCTGCATCTGGAGCACCACCCCGGGGCACAGGAATAACCCTCGTCCCATGCTCCAGATCCCTGCGTCTGGCTGCCTGCTGCCCGGCTCCAGGGCATGTCAGGAGAGTCGCTCACCCTGCCCAGGATGCGCGGGACTGTCTGCCGCACCAGGAGGCTGCCCTTACAGGGCTGGTCTCCGTGCTGCAGCCAAGAACGTGACGCTCCTCAGGGGTCAGGGTCAGGAGCTTTCCTGAGATGCCTCCGTTGGCACAAACTGGTGGGAGGGCGGGGGCAGGATCCGTGCTGTCTGGGCCATTGTCTCCACTCTGTTGCGTATTCACTGCCATGGCCTGCCCCGTGTCCGGTCCTCTACACCTGGAGAACGAGGGGGGCCCCCCTCAGTGGAGTGCCTGGTCTCAGCAGTTGCTCTCTTGAACCCCAGAAACCTGGGAGCACCACCTGGGTGAGCAGCGGGAACTCCCTGCACCTGATCGCAGCCCTGTCCCAGAATGCCAGCGCCTGGGGGGACCTCTTCTGGGATGACGGCGAGAGCCTGGACACCTTCGAGAGGGGTGACTACTCCTACCTGGTGTTCAACGTCACACAGGTAGGGGACCCCAGCTCGGGGGTGGAATGCGCTACCCCCCACCCCCACTTTCCAGAGCCACAGGCTTGCTCTGGCCCCAGGCAGCTGGAGCCACCTGGCCCATTGTGGGGGTGCAGATGGTACAGCATCCTCCTGCCTGAATGGGGCTGTGGTCTCTGGACTCGGGTCTCTGGACCTGGCCAGCTGCGGGAGCTGAGACTGGGGCCTGTGACCAGTGCCCTCTGCTGGAGAGCGCTGGGCTCAGTGTGCTTGTCTCAGTGCCCGAGGGGCTGGGGAGCAGAGCAGCCCGAATTGCACACGTGGGCGGTGGGGAGGGGAGGTGACTGTGTGATAGCCAGGGCGTGGCCAACAGGAGCAGTGGAGGGCTGGGGCTGTCCTCAGGTGTGGGTACAGGTGCTGTAGCCGTGGCTACCGACGTCCACTTAGTCTGGACGACAGCAGGCCCCACCTCTCGGCATCTCGCCTAGAACATCTTCACCTCCACTGTCCTTCATGCCAACGTGGAAGCCACCTACATCACTGTGGATGTGCTGAGTGTCTATGGGGTCCGGGACGAGCCCAGCAGGGTCACCGTCAATGGCAAAGAGAATCCCTTCTCCTACCTGGAGAACCAGGTAACTCAGCCCCCGCCAGCGCCTGGTATGTCCCTCCCCTGCCCAGCGACACCCGCCTCCTTCTCCTGTCAGCGCCCCGCGTGCCCTCCCCCGCCCAGCGATGACTGGCTCCTTCCCCATCAGCCCCCCGCGTGCCCTCCCCCGCCCAGCGATGACTGGCTCCTTCCCCACCAGCCCCCCACGTGCCCTCCCCCACCCAGGGATGACGGGCTCCTTCCTCAAGCCACACACTCTGCTCTGGCTCTGACAGGGTCACATTTCTGTCCTGCGGGACCGTGCAGAAGGGCAGGCACTTCAGCTTCCTCCTCTGTTGCCCATTGGCAGCTGGCCTCACCCCACTGGCCCTGCCCTCCGAGACCCCGGTCTGGGGGTTACCCAGAGCACCTGGTGCTGCTCCCTGCTCTGGACTGGGCTTGTGCGCCGAGTGGGGGAACTGGGAGCGGGGAAGGGCTGTTAGGGGTTAGAGCAGGGCAGTGGGAGTCAGGATGCCTGGGTTCCATCCCCAGCGCTGCCGGGCTCGCTGTGCCTCGTGCCCCAGGGGGCTAGTTGCATGGGCCCCTCTCCAGCGGAGCTGTGAGCTCAGCTCATTGTTTGCACAGCACTTGGAAGCGCTCACTGAGTGGGCAGGTGCAGATGCTGAAGGTTGTTCTAGCCCATTGCCCTGCACTGCCCCTTAGCACCCGTCTGCTCTGCCCCCCCCAGCCCCAAACCATCAGCTGTTACGTCACAGGGCAGCGTGGCGTGTGCTCCAGCTGTGATGGGGGGGGTGCACCCAGCCCAGCGCTGTGTGCTGCATGGGCCCCCATGTCCCACTTTGAGCTTGAGTTTCTCCGTGTACTGCAGGTTCTCACGGTGAGCGACCTCAACCTCAACCTCAGCCAGGGATTCTCCATCCACTGGCTGTGATTGCCGCACGCGCCTGGAGCTGGGCTCTGGAGGTTTCTCCGTCCGTCCATGTGTCTCTGTGCGGGGGTGGGGATAGGGAGGAGTTTCTGGGCATCCATGCGCACGCCAAGGCCCTGGCTGTGGGGTGCCGCTCTGTGCCACTGCTGGCTGGTTCCGGGTCCCAGTTCAGGGCTGTCTCCTGCCCACATCGGTTTGGACACAGACTGGATTCCACAGCTGCTTTGTGCCCGAGCTCAGCCTGCCTTTCCTGGCTCTCCCTGTCCCCAGGGGACTGCTCCTGCAGGGCAGCGAGAGCCAAAACTCTGCCCTGCTGACGCTCCCGAGCTCTGCCGAAGACGCTCTCTGCCTTGGCCCTTGACGCAGGGTTTGTGTTTAAAGACTCGGCTGTCCCATGCCCAGGACTGTGGCTCTGGGGCCTGGTGAGAGGCTCTGGTCAGCCGTTCTGTTCGCCTGTCTCCTGACACCAGCAGCACAGCAACGTCTCCTGTGACCCGGCTTTCACAACCTGCTGGCACGGTGCATCCCAGAGGGCATCAGCGTGCTGGGGTGGGGGGTGTGCTATACTGCCCAACCGGCAGGCCACGTCAGCGCTGACCTTCCTCCAGCCAGATGTCCCTGCATTACGGACAGTACTGCAGCACCCGGGGGGGAGGGAGGGAAGCACTGTGTACACAGGGGCTCCATGGCGGCCCACCAGGCTCCCATGGCACTGCGGGAGCAGCCTCAGCGCTAGCAACAGTGGTGGGATTTTCAGAAGGAAGCTGAGAGCCGCCCCACGCCGGGTCTGGCTGTGACACGGGTGGCAGTGCTGGGAGAAGTTAGGGAAAGGCCCCTGAACGCTCCTGGTGCCGCTCTGTCCGGGATGAATAAAGGCAAGTAGAGGTGGCTGCTGTCTGGCTGTTGTTTCTGGGGCAGGGTGAGTCTGTCCTGGCATTCACTGCACACCCTACCTGTCTGCAGTGCCCCATGTGGGCCCGGCTGCGTCCATCCCATGACTGTGACTTCCCCCCCGCCCCCTTTGGTGTGTCCCCTCTGCCTGTTATGTGTTGTCATGATGCAGCCGGTGCATCCCCTGGGACAGGGCTGGCTCTAGTGCAGGTCCGGCTGGTGCCAGCACAATGGGGCCCTGATCCTTGATGGGGGTCTTGGTACAACCTTGATTCCAATAATAATGAAGCCGCCCTGGTCTGAGGCTGCATGTAACAGACTCTGCCCTGTGCAATATGTGCCAAGATCGGAGCAGGGGAAATGACGGGAGAAGCCCGGATTGTGCAGATTCATTCAGCAGTACTGTGCAATGCACCCTAGCAAGCTCCCCTGCCAGCCCCAGTGCAGCAGGGAAAGGCTGGTCCGAGGCCAGGCTGTCACACGGTCCCTGAGTGATCCTGGGTAAGTCATTTAGGGTACGTCTGCAGCTGAGAGGCGTGATTCCTCGTGGGGGCAGATGTACCCGTGAGAGCACTGCTCGTGCCAGCCCACGGGGCCAGGGCAGCCTGAACAGCCACCTGAGTACGTTCCCCAGGATCTTGGAGGGGATTGTAGTCGGGGGGCGAGCCCAAGCCCCCGCCCCGTCACCCTGCTATGTTTAGCATGCTGGCACCTGGAGGTCTGCCAGAGCTGGGAATTACACCCCAGACCCCTCCTACCCTCCGCCAGCTGAGCCCCGTAGCTCACGAAAGCTCATGCTCAAATAAATGGGTTAGTCTCTAGGGTGCCACAAGTCCTCCTGTTCTTTTTGCGGATACAGACTAACACGGCTGCTCCTCTGAAACCTCTGTACCCTGGGGCCCCGCGCTGTCCTGCAGCTACTGTGACAGGAGGTGGGCGGTGGCTCCGGACACAGTGCGGCCGGTGCTGGGCCATGCATGGGCTCCCTGGCCCCGGCCGCTGTCCTGCCCAGTCTCAGGTGGGTGCCCAGGGAGGTTCCCCCCCGTCCAGGTCCTGGGGGCTTGGCGCGGCCCAGCCGCCAGGGGCCGTGCAGCGAGAGGGGCGGTGCCTCCTGTTGCCCACCAGGTGGCGCTGCGGAGCTGGCGGGTGGGTGCAGTTCCCCCGCTGCCCTGGGCTGGCGGCGAGGCGGGGTGTAGGTCACGCCTCGGGCCACCAGGGGGCGTCACCTACGGGCAGCCCTCGTGTGTGACGGGTGCGGAGACGGTGCGTGCCTGCGGAGGCAGTTCCCGCGGCGGGACGCTCGGTGGCGACGCGCGGGGACGGTTCCCCCGTCACGCCGCCAGGTGGCGCCGAGCCCCTCCGGAGCCATCGAGTCGTCGGACAGGGGCAGTCTCAGTTTTGGTTCCGGGTCAATCACAGGGCGACAGTAGCCGTTTCCGGTTCCGGTGTAAACGGGCCCGGCTTTGAGCGGCAGGTGGGTGCAACCCAGGTCCCCTCCCCCCCTCCTGGGAGCAGCGCGGGGCTGGGGGCAGGATCGGTGAATACCGGGGTTAGGTGGGGGGATGAATGGCGAGGGGAGGGGCTGGGATGGAGGGGGTTACTGGGGGGGCTGGGTGAGTAGCGGGGGGAGGGGCCGCGGGAGTAGCGGGGGGAGGGGCTGGGGTTACGGGGCGGGGGCTGGGGCTGGGATGGAGGGGGTTACTGGGGGGCTGGGTGAGTAGCGGGGGGAGGGGCCGGGGGAGTAGTGGGGGAGGGGCTGGGGCTGGGATGGAGGGGGTTACTGGGGGGCCGGGGGAGTAGTGGGGGAGGGGCTGGGGCTGGGATGGAGGGGGTTACTGGGGGGCCGGGGGAGTAGCGGGGGGAGGGGCTGGGGCTGGGATGGAGGGGGTTACTGGGGGGCCGGGGGAGTAGTGGGGGAGGGGCTGGGGCTGGGATGGAGGGGGTTACTGGGGGGCCGGGGGAGTAGCGGGGGGAGGGGCTGGGGCTGGGATGGAGGGGGTTACTGGGGGGCTGGGTGAGTAGCGGGGGGAGGGGCCGGGGGAGTAGCGGGGGGAGGGGCTGGGGCTGGGATGGAGAGGGTTACTGGGGGGCTGGGGGAGTAGCGGGGGGAGGGGCTGGGGCTGGGATGGAGGGGGTTACTGGGGGGCTGGGTGAGTAGCGGGGGGAGGGGCCGGGGGAGTAGCGGGGGGAGGGGCTGGGGCTGGGATGGAGGGGGTTACTGGGGGGCTGGGTGAGTAGCAGGGGGAGGGGCCGGGGGAGTAGCGGGGGGAGGGGCTGGGGCTGGGATGGAGGGGGTTACTGGGGGGCCGGGTGAGTAGCGGGGGGAGGGGCCGGGGGAGTAGCGGGGGGAGGGGCTGGGGCTGGGATGGAGGGGGTTACTGGGGGGCTGGGTGAGTAGCGGGGGGAGGGGCCGGGGTTACCGGCGGGGGGAGGGGGCTGGGTTACCGGGGCGGGGCGGTTGTATCAGCCATAGCCTCGCCCTTCGCCCATCCCCTGTCTCCACTCCCAGACCCTGCAGGTGACGCTGCGGCGCGGAGGCCCCGGCGGCATGAATCGCCCGAAGCCGGCCACGGTTCGCCGTCCCAGCGCGGTGCCCAAGCCCTCGGGTGAGTTCCAGCCTTTATCAGCGGAGGGGTCGGCCAGGCCTTGCTCCTGGAGGAGCTGCGGGGCCCTAGCGTGGTGGGTCCCATCACGGCAGCCTGGGTTGAGCGGGGCCACTGGCCACTAGCTTAGGAGGGAGAAGGGGAGGCTCTTATAGTGCCTCGAGCCCAGCTAGGTGGCTCAGTGGGGCTGTTGATGCCTAAACTCCAGGCCTCCCAGTAGGGCTGGCAGCTGCTTGTGAGCCCTGCCCCTGGTGCCAGCCTCCAGTGAAATCTGCCGTGGCTTTGTCTCTGCATTGCTTTGTCCTGAGGCCTGGGGTGCCCAGGGCACTGGGTGGGTTTGTGGCTCAAGGGAGGGGATGGGGACGGGGACTTCTGACTTTGTGGTCTCATCTCTGTTTTCCTTTCGTAGCTCATCCTCCACCAGGAGATTTTATTGCCTTGGGGTCGAAAGGCCAGGCCAATGACTCTAAAGCTGCTGTCACACTGCTTAAGCCAGCCCCAGCTGGATTGCCCTCTGAGCGTAAACGGGAGGGGTCCGCTGCTTTATCTAGTGCATCCAGCCTGACGGGATTGACCAAACGCCCCAAACTCTGCTCCACGCCTCCCCTGAGTGCCCTAGGACGTCTGGCAGAGGCTGCAGTGGCTGAGAAACGGGCCATTTCACCCTCAATAAAGGAACCGTCTGTGATTCCAATTGAAGGTAAAGCAACATTCTGGTTTCTGCTCGGGAGTTGTGTGATTGTGAGAGAGGGGGTATAGTCATGTCCTGCTCTTCTACTCAGCACTTGAGCTGAGAAGCCTTTTCGCTGGGGTCTGTATGCTGGTGCTTGGGGAATTCCATGTGCTTCCCCAGTGATGCCACTGTTGGCATAAGGCTCATGGGGAGTGTAACACTAACATCTTCCTGTGTTCAGTGCAAAGCAGGCACACTTTCTCTGCAGGCTTCCCGCCCTGACACAGTAGTGCCGGGTGGGATTCCCTCTCCTGAACTCTCTCTCATCCTTCCCCCGTCTGGGCATAGTGTTTTTCTTTTGGCCCTGCTTCTTTCCCCTCTCTCTTTTTATACTTACTGCTCCATCTAGTTTTTCACTTCAGGTGGATGTCCAATACCGGCACTTGAAAGGTCTCTCCTTGGGAAGTCATTGACCCCATGTTATAGCTCTTTGTTGTGTAACTAATGTGTTGAGGGGGCAGCTGTGCACTTTAATGAAAGCTCTGGGGGCCTGTATGTTGCATGTCTTTTTGCAGAAGGTCTTTCTGCTCCCTGGTGTTCGATACAATAATGGGGTTAAATTCTAGCAGAAAGAGAGACAAAGCGAGAGAGATCAAGGAATACAAGCAAAAGGGAACAGGAGTCTTCAGCAGAGCTTGCATGGGTGGAAAAAAGTGAACAGGGCACCATTCCACTCTGTTCAAGTCTCCCAGGACATGTCTTTGCTGCATGGGGATCAGTATTGACAGCTGTTTGTCTGTGATTGCAGTTGTCCCCACGGTGCTGGTGGATGAGATTGAAGCAGCTGAGGCAGAGGGCAATGATGACCGCATTGAGGGGGTGCTGTGTGGAGCTGCGAAGCAGCTGAAAATGAACAGAGCCAAGCCTGATCCCACGTTGTACTTGAGTCTGATGTATCTGGCAAAAATCAAACCCAATATATTTGCCACCGAGGGTGTTATTGAGGTAAGAGCTGTGTTTGTTTTGATTAACGAGTGTGATGCGATGTCACCTCACTGTGCTGACAACTTCTGAACACAGTGGGCTCCCCTGGATTGGCACTGCAGCCTCTTAGCACAGTGACATTTGCCCTGGTGCCAAGAATTGGGCTGAATGAATACAACTGTAACTGTGAACTGTGTGATGGGTTGCTCTGTGTGTTCCTTCTCTCAGCTCTTTACTGTGTCTAGGGTCTGCCACCTAGAACTGAGGTACAGCTGAGCCCTCTGTCTCACCAATCTAGGTTCCCTCTTGAACTGTGACATCGTGACAAGCTGCAAAGCCCTCCAAGTTTGCACTCACACCAACCTCCACAGGCAGGGACCACACCCCTCTGTGTTCATGAATGCTCTGGCCAGCCACTCATGAACCGACAGTAGAGAGGCTACAGCCAAAATACTCACAGTTCCCCAGCCTAAGACCCCAGAGCTATACCATCCTGCCCTGGTCAAAACCCAGCCAGTATGAATTTATAACTCAGTCCGCCACTTCTGCAAAGGAAAGTGGACATGCCCCGACTCTCGTTCATGAGCTGAGATTTATCCTCCTTCAAACAACACACAATGTTTTAAGTAAAATATAAAATAGATTTATTAACTACAGAAGGATAATAAGTGTTAAGTGATTATAAATAAGAGCAAACAGATCAAAGTAGATTACCATAAGAAATAAAACAAAACTCAAAATAAGTCTATAGTATTAGATAGGGTCTGAATCAGTAATATCTCACCCTGGCTGATGATACAAGCAGTCCACCAAGTTTCCATACACAGGCTAGAAATCCCTTTAGTCTGGGACCAGCACTTCACCCTGCAGTTCAGTCCTTTTCCTCCGGTACTTTCAGGTGTGTTATTGTAGGGAGAGTGAGGTGCAGTCATGATGTCATTTCCCCCTTTTCTATCTTCTTCCAATTTGCTGGAAAGCACTTTTGCTGTGACCTGGGTCAAACAGTTCCCGTTGTGTAGTGCTATCTCTGAGAGGTTTGTATGGTACGCAGTTCCTGGGGTAATCCTTGTGCTTGTGTGCATTTCCTCAATAAGCCATTAACATTGTTTGAACTTCCTATTGGTCTACCTGAAAGGCTGCTTGTGGGTGTTCTCAACCTCGCAACATATTTCAGTAGCACATACATAGCCAAACTTCATAACTTCACATAAATTCAACAAGACATTAATGTCTACCAGATCAAGACTTTTAGAATGATACCTAACAAGGCATACTTTGTACTAAACATAGCCTAATTGTAGGACAGTGGTGAATAAGTGGTTGCCAGGGTGTCACACCTCCCCCCACTTAGTTTACTGCAGGAGTAGTAGTCACTGACTAATACAGAGGCAGTGGCCTAAGGTTCTCTTCAGGTTTTGACTATACAACTCCCAAATATTATGGAACATTGTAGTGTCACCCACAGGTGTTTCCTTGTTTTCATCTTTTGAGGGATTGATTCTTGTCTGACATCTTCCAGGCACTGTGTAGCCTCCTCCGGCGAGATGCCTCCATCAACTTCAAAGCCAAAGGGAACAGCCTGGTGTCCGTCTTGGCCTGTAACCTTCTTATGGCGGCTTACGAAGAGGACGAGAACTGGCCAGAGATCTTTGTCAAGGTACATGGTAGCTGAGGGGAGAGCACTCCCACTGGGTGATGCCATGGTGGGCGGGGCCAATGTCATTGTGCTTGTCACCATGTAGGGGAGGGCAGGGTGACATTGGAGAGGAGCAGAGGGCTTGTTGCTACTACCCTGTGATGCTGTAGAGGGGAGAGTGGGTCATTGCTGTTGGGAAATGGAAAAAAGGAGGTCGCTGTCTGAGGTGGGGGCAGATATGCAACAGGACCGGTGGCTGCGTTGGAAGATTGTGAAGGATGAAGTCCATGTTTCTCAAACAAAGGTCTGCAGCTAGGTTTTCATTCAACATTGCAACGCTGCTCCTCCCCTGCCTCTCTCTAGCCTTCCTATTCTCCCTTCTGAGATATGCTGCCTCCCCTGATTGCGCATCCTTGTGCAGTGGTGTTCCTGGCTGGTTTGTCCGTGGGGCTTGAACCCATGATCTCTGGGTCTAAAAGCACGAGATTCTTGCTGCTAGAGCTACAGAGTCAGGTCTGTTAGGTCAGCAGCAGTAGCTGACTTAAATATTTTGATGTCATCTAGCTATGAAAGCGGGGAGACCCACAGTTTAGGGGAAGAAGGATTTCCCAGTGGTTAGGATACTAGCCTGTGGTTTGGGAAACCTGGATTCAGTTCCCTGCCCCCGCACGAGTTTCCTGTGTGACCTCGGGTGAGTGTTTTGGGCCTCAGTTCCCCATCGTGCAACAGGGATAATAGCCCTGCCCTATGTCACAAGGCTGTGGGGAGGATAAATACGTGAAAGATTGTGAGGCATGCACATATCTCGGTGATCGGGCCATGTAAGTACTGAAGATGGATAAATGTCAGCATTGCTCCCATTTATATTCTGGTTCTTGCCCCTGGCAGGTTTACATTGAGGACTCGCTTGGAGAGCGCATCTGGGTGGACAGCCCTCACTGCAAGACGTTTGTGGATAACATCCAGACAGCCTTCAGTACAAAGATGCCCCCGAAGAGCATGCTGTTGCATGGGGAAGTTGGCCGCAGTGGAGGTGATCTTAGTGCAGGTAAGGAGGTGGTCGAGAAGAGCCTAGAGATATTTTTAGCCTGATAGTCTAGTAACAGCTCATCAGAGGAGATCCCAGTTAGGGCTTATGTGGATTGGGCAGCATGCTTCTATTTGGTGAGATGGGGCACCTCTCATTGCTCTCTAGTGCCCACTCCTCCCCTTGAGGGATGCAAGGACTACCAGGGCCGAAGGTCACTTTTGGGAAGGAAATGGATGGGATTTGAGTGCTCCTCTAAGTACTGCAACACACTGGAAGATCCACCTAGAAGATTGTGGGGAAAGCAGTGACAAGGTGTGGCTGAACACCAGTGCAGAGGCGCTGGTAAGAGGACTTCTGGGGAAGAGGCTGTTGGAGGGAGCTACTTGGAGCGGAATCTCTCAGTGCTAGTGAATGGTCTAGGGGTGCTAGGGGTGTTGCTGAGGCGTTATGTCCATTCATGATTGTGTGTTGATCTGTCTGTAGGGAGTAGCCCCCACCCCGCCATGGCAGAGGAGGAAGATAGCCAGAGTGAGTTGCTGATTGCAGAGGAGAAGATGAGTCCAGAGCAGGAGGGACAGCTTATGCCCAGGTACAATGCCCCTTCCCTCCCCAATCACAGAGCCTTTTGGCATTGCAGCTCTCTGTGCAGACTCCTAATCCAGAAACCACTCTCGCAAAGCTGATAGCTGGGAACATCTCCCAACCAGCTCTCCTATGGCACACCCTAAAGACACAGTCTCCCCCAGATACTGCCCAGTGACGTTGGATTGGTTTGTGCCGACTCCTGGATACCAGAGTGTTTTGTTGTCCGTGCTGTTGAGTGGCCCTTGCTCTCCAGGTCTTGGTTATGTGCGGGAGGTGTTTCAGCAGATACTAGGTAAAGGAAAAGTCTGGACCTGAGCAAATGTGGGATTATTGTGCCTCAGATACGAAGACCTCGCGGAGAGTGTGGAAGAATATGTCTTGGACATGCTACGGGACCAGCTCAACCGGCGGCAGCCAATGGATAACGTCTCCAGGAACCTCCTTCGACTGCTGACGGCTACTTGTGGCTATAAAGAGGTCCGGCTGATGGCTGTTCAGAGGCTTGAGATGTGGTTGCAGAACCCAAAGGTAAGAGTGTTGGTGGTATTTTCTCCTGACCATGAAGGCTGTAATTACACTGTATCTAGTCTGGAGGCCAGGCCAGTAGGACCAGGAATTTCTGACTTTGTGTGTGATAGCGGTTGGTTGTTGACTCTTTCTGGTCTTATTGTATAGCTGACCAGACCAGCCCAGGACTTGCTAATGTCAGTCTGTATGAACTGCAACACACATGGGTCTGAGGACATGGAAGTCATTTCCAACCTGATCAAAATCCGTCTCAAACCCAAAGTCCTTCTCAACCACTACATGTTGTGTGTCAGGTAAGCAAGTTAATAGGAGCGTGTGACAGTCTGAATGCAGTACAATGTTTGCAAAGGGAGCCAGCTTCTGTTTAAAGAACTGGAAGGGAGGTCTGGTTGAATGCAGTCTCTTAGAATCCCTTCTTGAGGGCATGTTGATTCTGAGTGTCACTGAGTGATTGATTGGCAGACAGTCCTTTCTCTCTGCTGGAGGACGCGGTGTCTTCCCTTCTTGTCACACTGTGTTTGTTATGTGAGCTGAGAGACTAGAACTGTATGCCCCATAGTAAGAAATCCCCGGTCCATGGGATGCTCTGCTAACTCTGGATTCCCCTTGCAGAGAGCTGCTGAATGCTCACAGGGACAACCTGGGTACCATGGTCAAGTTTGTGATTTTCAATGAACTTTCAAATGCAAGAAACCCCAACAACATGCAGATTCTCTACACAGTGCTACAGCACAGCTCCGAGCTAGCACCAAAGGTAGGGACAGGAGCCTTGCAGGTGTTGCGTGTGTGATCAGTACGTACCTGAGGGGGAGAGTGGCTGAACTGGATCTTTATTTTAATGGAGTCTCCCCAACTGTGCGGGTATTTCCTTTGGTTTGGAAATCTGTGTACAGTGTTTGTCTGAAACAAATGTGCACGGGCAGTGTCAGATTCCCGAACACTTTGGGTATGTGTCTTTGTAATTAACAGTGCTGTCATCTTCAGGAGAAACCTCCCTGACGGTGGCTCTCCCAGTAGAGCTCCCCAGTGAATTCATTCAGGCCCTGGTGCGCTGATAACACCAGCAGGGACTCAGTGTGTCTAGTCTCTGTCCATGGATGTTGGTGCTGGATATTGGGCGCTAAAGGGCTTCTCTTTTGGGGCCTCAGTTCCTGGCGATGGTGTTCCAGGATTTGCTGACTAATAAGGATGATTACCTGCGGGCCTCGCGGGCACTGCTGCGAGAGATCATCAAACAGACGAAACATGAGATCAACTTCCAGGCTTTCTGCTTGGGGCTCATGCAGGAGCGGAAGGAGGCCCAGTATACAGACATGGAATTCAAGGTACCACCTCGTCTTGTCATACCACCTCTGCTTCTCATCCCAGCACTCCAGCTAGTGTTCTGAGGGACTCTGTGGCATTCTCCCTTCTCTAATAGTTTGACCCCTCCATGCAGTGCTCTCTTGCTCTCCCTTCAATTCTACGTGGCTTACCTGCTGTCTTCTCTTGCTCATTTCCCCCATGATATTGCTCAGGTGGACATGCGTCGTCCCCTTTCCTCCTTGTATGTATGGCTTGGCTACTGCTTCTTGCAGTTTAGTGGCCACATTCCAGTCCCTCTTTCCTATCCACGCTGCTTGGACTTATGAACCCTCCTTCCTGTTTCCTGTCCCAATATCCCCTCACTGGCACCCCTGCGTTGCCTCTCCACCCTGCATGATTTTACAGGCATCTCTGGCAGCGGGTGCACCTTTGGATGATGGACACTCATCCTCCAGATGCAGCTGGGATATCAACCGTAGTGATCTGTTTTTAGGAGCGGTTTGTCATCCACATAACTGACCTGCTGGCTGTCTCCATGATGCTCGGCATCACGGCTCAGGTGAAGGAGGCTGGGATTGCATGGGACAAAGGAGAGAAAAAGAGTAAGCCTCCTAGCCTGTATTCCTTTGAACATCGGACATGTGGGGTAGAGAACATCCAGAAGTGGCATCGGGGGAACATTGCAGCTGGGAGTAGTGAGGCTGGGGGTAGGAGAGGACCCCGAGAATTCTGGCTGGTGGAGTTGGGGTATGAAGGGCCACATCTTAGTAAATCTACCAGCTGGATGCACAGTCAACCCTGGGAATCACTCAGAGCAGAGGTGCTTGTAATAGCCATAGAAAACAGTGGCTGGGAGACACGTACTAGGAGGAGAAAAGGGGGACTGAGTTGGCGTGGTGGGAACAGTTCAGAAATCTGGCTTTTGTATGATGGAGCAGCTGTGAACATTATAAACTACCTGAGAGCCAACTATCTGGGCTAACAGGAAAGCTGCTGCCTGTGCATGTCCATGTCCTTGTCTTAGCCTTGCATTTCTGCTAAAATGTCCCCGGGTTTATTCTAGTTCCCAAGGGTGGTACCAGAAAGCCCCCTCCGCTACCAAATGTGTGTGCTATAATAGTGGTGGGTGCTGATGGTTAGCTGGTCTCGTGTGCTGGGCCTCTCCAGGTAATTCACTGCTGATTCCTTGGAGCCATCTGCTTGTGAGATGGCTGTTCATAACAGTCACACCCCAGCTTCCCAGGGGGCTGTGAAATACGTGCATAGTTCCTGACCTGAGTGTATGTCTGTTTCAGACTTGGAGGTGCTGCGTTCCTTCCAGAACCAGATTGCTGCCATCCAGCGAGATGCTGTCTGGTGGCTCCACACAGTGGTTCCATCTATCAGCAAACTGGCTCCGAAGGACTACGTGCACTGGTATGAGGTTCAGTTGAATGGAGCGGTTCCTAGCAAACCTGCTCTGGAAACCCCCCCAGTCACATTACTGACTCTACTAAACATGCTACGTAGAGACAACTGGAGTGTCTCCCCCACAGCAGCCAAGCAGCAGGAATGCTCTGCCTAGTGGTAGGGAGATGGATTTGCTTTCCCTTCGGGATTTCACGTGCACTTCTGTACAAACTTTAACGCTAAAGGCTTCTGATAGTATTTCAACAGTATTTCCATTCCAATTATGCTGTCAAGGAAACAGCCCCTTTGGACCTGTGTTTTGATCTGATCTGATAATGGAGGGAAAGGTCCCTAGATAGGGAAGCTCTTGTACAGAGTGGAGACTATATAGAGCTCTGTCTCCGAGACTTTCTGCCCTTGGAGGCAAGCATATACTACAGAGGATTAGATGGTTTGAGGCATTTGTAATGGGACCAAAAGATCAGCTGAAGTCGTTAATAACTGAAATCTGTTCCCACCTAAAGGCTATTGGGGTCTCCTTGGAAGTACTGCATATCGCACCACCCATCGCCATTGCAATTGGTACTAACTGTTCCCCTGGTTAGTCTTGGCAGAACTTTCCTCTTGCCTGAGGAGGGAGTCCTTCTGGGTCAGAGTTGGGACAAGTTAGCAGTGTGGGGAAGCTCACCTGTATGATATATTCTTCTGTGGATTGTATTGCGCTCCAGTCTCTACGGCTCTCCATCCACCACCTCTCAATTCACACACCGGGGAAAGATACACTGGGTTTCAACGAAAGTTGAGAATTTATTATTGTCTCTCTCTGCAGTCTTCACAAGGTGCTGTTCACAGAGCAGCCAGAGACCTACTACAAATGGGACAACTGGCCCCCTGAGAGTGACCGCAAGTAAGTACATGCACCTCATTTGCGATTGGGTTTCCATGGGGAGAGCTGTGGAAGTAAGGAGAGGAGAAATCAGACATTTATGGTGCTTAACTAAGCTCTCCATAAGGATGTTTTATACCTCCTGTCTTTGAAAACATCAGCAGAGCAGAGGTCTCCTTGTCCCTGTCGGAATTTTCAGAAGATGGGGTTTCTCCAGTCTCCACCTGTCCCTTTTCCTCCTCCCCCCATCCCCACACCAGTTGGTGCTGTGACTGCAGAGAGAATGGCCTTGCATTGCGTGTGGTGCTGGGGATCTGAAGCCTGCCTGCCTAAGTCTGTAAAGTTCAATTGCAGGGGGCAAACTAAGCCGTGTTCTGGAAGGGGGCTTGTTCTCATATGTGACTAAGCTAGGGGTTGTGGGCACTGGTTCCACATCCAAGCAATATGAGCCCAGCCCCAGGCTGCGATCAGGAAAGGTTCCCCTTTCTTTGGACAGTGGGTCACTGCCTTCTCTTTATTTCTCATTCCCAGCTTCTTCCTGCGCCTCTGCTCTGAGGTGCCTATCCTTGAAGACACGCTCATGCGGATCCTTGTCATTGGTTTGTCACGGTCTCCCCTCGGCCCTGCTGATGCCATGGAGCTTGCTGACCACTTGGTGAAGCGGGCGGCAGCTGTGCAAGCAGACGGTAGGAATGCTGTGCGAAAATGGTTTGGTGACGTAGCAATTCCCGCCCTATTGAGAGTGGGCAGCCTGTCACCTTCCTGTCCCCCCTCCATGTGGGTCTGAGAGAGTCTGCAGTGCACGTGTACCACTGCTCCCCTGATCTACCTCAGAATGGTTGGAGCAGGTAGTAAGTGCATCTGCATTAGACTTGGGAAGAGCGTTTTGATCTAGTTGTTGAAGCACACGACTAGGAGCCAGGAACTTTCTGCCACTGGCTCTCTCTCTGTCTCTGGGCAAGTCACTCACCTCCCTGCACTATTCTCTGTCTGCAAAATGGAGCTAAACACCCCTGCACAGTGGGTTATTATTTGCTAATTACTGGCTGTGTATGGGCTAAGTAGTGCGATTGTTATTACCCAGAGAAAACTAATGTTTTTACAGCCAGTAATTTAACTGATATGTAGAGCACAAAAGTCAATTAGAAATATTCTAAGCCCTAAAAAAAAAAAAAAATAGTCAAGGTGATTTACTAAAGTATTCTTTTGGCCTTACAGCTCATATTCAGTATTGACTTGTGACAGATCACCTTCACAAATCACCTGGCCAACCAGATGTAGTTAAGAACTCTGTCAGTGTGGCTGTCACTCAGATGAATATAACCATATGATTTGAGCTGTATGTGTTGAGTGTTTGTAAATGTGTCTGGGGGAGAATTCAGGGTGGTGCCAAAGCATGTCTCTAAAGCACATAGCATACGCTGGAGATTGGGCAGTAAACACAAAAGTCTAAAAGGTGAAAAAACTAGACTTTATTGTTTGACCACATTTTCATTGGTGAATCTGTCACAAAGTATTAATGCTCTAAATGCTGCATCATTTCACGTGTTGAAACAGTTGTAAGTTAGAGGGGCCCAGAAAGGTTAGACAGCAGACTTGGACTGAAAAAGGGCATTTTTCATTTCTCTGAACTCCTAAACTACTGAATGGATTTACTGCTAATTTTTTTTCTAAACCTGTTCCGTAGAAGTAAATAGTGTAGTGCTTGTTAAGTTTGAAAAATGTTTTCCCTAATCAAAGAACTTAAAACCCATCTTTAGCTGAAAAACTCAATATATATTTACTTAGAGTTGCTCCTGATCCTGATTTCTCCATAAACATCTTGATTGTTCCCAAACCCATATGATACAATCAAAGCCTGTGACAGTAGACTCATCTGAGGTTAGCCTTTCAGTACAGCTTATTAGCATGTTTGCTTAAGAACTATCAGCCAAGTACCCATGTCTATAACCTGTTCGTTCTCTTCCCACTTTAGATGTAGAGGTCCTGAGGGTGGAGAGAATCCAGCTGATCGATGCAGTCTTAAATCTGTGTACTTACCATCATCCGGAGAACATCCAGCTGCCCCCAGGGTGAGGCTTGTAGATGCAAAACTCGGAGTTGCAAAGTTCTAGCCCATGTTCACCTTGTTTCTGAGAGTACTGGAACCCTTCCCTAGAGTAAGCTTGTAATAATGTGTTGCTCTGGTGGGAATTTCTGGGGAGCAGTGGGTGGGCTCTGTACCCTGCAGCTGATTCCCAGTGACTGGACTTGGTCGGAATTTCCCTGTGGAGAAGCTCTGAAATTTATGCCGGTGTGGGTATTTGCTGCTGATCCTTCCAGGTCTCTGTGCTCACTCACTTGAGCAGGGTATTCACCTGATATACCTGCAGGACTCTGACAATGCTGAATGCAAAAAGCTAAGCAGAGAAGCAATGTGTCTAGTGCAGTGGTTCTCAACCCGTGGGCCGCATGTGGCCCAATTAGCACAACTGTGGCCCAGCTCAGCTATGTGCTAAAGGCCCACCCACGTGCAGGGGTACACCAGATTCCTGGCTGCCCTGCCACCCAGCAGGGTCGGTGTCAGGGCTGCCGGCCCCTGCGGCCCAGGTAACACATTGCGGCCCACAATGTGTAATAAGTTGAGAACCGCTGGTCTAGTGATTAGAACAGGCAACTCTGAATACAAATAACTTGGTTCTGTCAATGGCTTTTTCAGGTATCAGCCTCCAAATCTAGCCATCTCTACCCTCTACTGGAAGGCTTGGCCTCTCCTTCTGGTAGTGGCCGCATTCAACCCTGAAAACATTGGTGAGTTATGAGCACTTCTCTGAGCACCAGCACAGCTGGGATGTGTCACAGGAGGGAGCTCTGCTGACTCCTGCTGTCTCAGCTGTAGATGCACATGAGGATGGCTAGGTTTTGTTGTTGCATGACTCCACATTGATGCATATGCACTGCGTAAGCAGAGCTCTGTGGGTTCGGGGTCTAAAAGGAATTTGGATCAGATGGTAAGTGGAGCATAGTGTGAGCAGGGGGATTAGTTGTGAGTGCCCGTTCTGTTTGTATGTGTGAGGGAACGAGTGCTTGCACTCTGCGGGGATGGGAAGGGAGTGTGGTATGCTCTGTGCACACACAAATATCCTGACTGGGTGTCTAATCCCCTGACTGCCCTTTTCTTCTGGGTTGCAGGGTTGGCTGCCTGGGAGGAATATCCCACACTAAAGATGCTCATGGAAATGGTCATGACTAAGTAAGTGGTGTTTAGCTCTTTCAGTTTCATCCCACTCCTGAAGAGAACGGATTTCTGAACCACGTTTGCACCTGACGGCTTCTTCCTTTCTCTGTCTGAGGGGTAGGGGGAGATGAGGTTTGGCACAAAGCTTACGGAAGTGAAACCTGCTGGACAGCAGCTGGGCTGAGCCTAGAAAGAGCGAGGACCTCTCCCTTAGCTGTCACAGATCGGCAGTGAAGCCAGGCTCTGTGAGAGGAAGGGATGCATGGGGCGTGGCTTTTCATCCACATTTGGAAGGCCCATTAGTGTTTTCATGCTGTCTGACTGAACCAAGAACATTGTGGCATTTTGACTCTGCTCAGCACAGAATTTATAGCACAGAAGGTCAAATAATTTTTGTGCCTCTTCTTCCCAGTAATTACTCCTATCCCCCCTGCACTCTGACGGATGAGGAGACCCGCACAGAGATGATTAATCGTGAGCTCCAAATATCCCAGCGGGAAAAGCAGGAAATTCTTGCATTTGAGGGTCATCTGGCTGCTGCATCTACAAAGCAGACTATTACAGAGAGCAGCAGCCTCTTGCTGTCCCAGCTCACCAGTCTGGACCCCCAGTGAGTAGTCTTCTCCACTCTGGTACAATCAGGGAGTTCCCACCTTTGTAGTGGCATCCTCAGACAGGAAGAAACAAGGCTGAAGATCTCACTTGGAGGCAGAGAGCTCCAGGCAGAGGCTTTCAGGTGGGCTATGGTAGAGTAGTGGTGACTGGCCAAGGAAAAAGAGGATTCGGTGGCCGTGTAGGGCAAATACAATGTGCCCTCTCCATTTGGACTGCTTCCTACCCCTTCTGTCACATGTGTGGCTTTTATGCACTGATGACCCAGTGTGTGTCTGTCTCTTTGTGAGGGTGGGATTAGCTGTGTGTAAGGCCTCTTTGTTTCTCTGGCAGGGGCCCCCCACGCAGACCTCCGCCACATGTCCTGGAGCAGGTGAAAAGCCTAAATCAGTCCCTCCGCTTAGGACATCTCCTGTGCCGCAGCCGCCACCCAGACTTTCTCCTCAACATCATTCAGAGGCAGGTGGGTTTCCTGAGGATCTGGGAGACTGGAACTGGCTTCTCTGGAGCTTTGAGGAAGCATGGGAGCAAGCATGTTGCAGGAAGGTATCTCAGTAATGCAGGGGCCTGAAGCCTGGGTTTATGGGATCTGCAGGGATAGAAAGCAGGAGATGAATCAAATGCAAGGAAAAGTGGCTTATTTCTCTCCCCTGGAGTGTGGGGGTTGCCTTCTGCTGCTTGAGAACTAATGGGAGATGCTTACCAGTCAGTGCAATGGTAAACGTGCAGGAACGCCTGGATTTTCCAGCCCTTCATTGTATCTGTCGTGTTCCCTAGGCCTCGTCCCAATCAATGCCATGGCTAGCAGACCTGGTTCAGTCCAGTGAGGGCTCCTTGGATGTTCTTCCAGTGCAATGTCTTTGTGAGTTCCTGCTGCATGATGCTGCTGATGAATCTGCCTCAGGCGAGGAAGAGGAGGAGGGAGAAAGTAAAGAGCAGCGTGCCAAGAAACGTCAGGTAAGTGGCCTCCTGGGTTGGTTGCTTCAGGTATTTGAGTGGCCTGGTTCTGATATGATCTCATTGGATGGATACCGTCTCTTTCCAGAGACAGCAGAAGCAGAGGCAGCTGCTTGGGCGCCTGCAGGACTTGCTCCTGGGCCCCAGAGCTGATGAGCAGACCACTTGTGAGGTGTTGGACTACTTCTTGCGGCGCCTCAGTTCCTCTCAGGTGGCCTCCCGAGTGCTGGCCATGAAGGTAAGAAGAACAGACAGTAACTGGTTTGGGTTTTCCAGGGATGATGGGCAGAGTCTCTCACTTACGTGGTTCAGACAGCACTTGGGCATGGAGGGGCTTTTGAATGGAGCTGTTGTTCCTTATTTTCTGCATGCTGCCCTTGAGCTAAAGGCAAGAACCTTGCTCCATCCTCATTTGTCCATTTGAACTCTTCTCTCCTGTTTCGTGGATGTCAAATGACTCTGGTGCTTTGCTCAGACAGGGCTGCAGAGTCCTGTCCTTCCAAGCAAGCAGATTGTCCAGGTACAATACAGTAAATATGTATTGGAGGCCACCCTTGCTGGGTAGCCTACCTCAAGATCTCCCTAAATGTACCAAGTTGATTGTTGCTGTTTGCTGTTAAAACACCACCTCTGTTCAGCAGCTGGTTTTTCTTTTTATGTCCTTTTGAGTATGTTCACTTAAGCTGGGATTAAGATGCAGATCCTATGCGTGCAGAATCCAGACTGCAGATCCTGGGGCTCTTGGGGAAATCAACATCAGTTGTCCTTGGGGTACTCCCAATAGAATGTAAATGGGGAAACTGCTGTTGACTGCAGACTTCTCTGAACATACTTGGTACCATGAGGACAGTAGAGACGTGCTCTCCTCCCGTGTTCTGTGTTGATTGTTGTGATTGGGTACAGTAGTCTGAAACCTCTCCCAGGGTAACTGTTAAGTAGAGAGTTCTTTTGGTTGCTGCTAGAACACAAATGGCCAGTTCCAGTGACCCAGAGTCCATGTTTCTTCCTGTGATGCATACACATCACCTTCAGGTTGTTAGTGGATGGAATTTGAAGCTCTGTTTTCAATTTGGGGTTCTTGGTTTATGGTATAGTATGAAAATGCTGACCCAGCTGTTGTTTTATATACATGGGCTTTGTCCATTGTACATCTCCCTGCAGGGTCTGTCCTTGGTGCTGTCGGAAGGGGGATTGCGTGATAGAGAGGAAAAAGAGCACCCTATGGAGGAAGATTCTGGTGACTCTGAGCTCCTGCAGGGATACCAGTGGCTGCTAAGAGACCTGCCGAGGCTGCCATTGTTTGACAGTGTTAGGGCAACTACATCTATTGCCTTGCAACAGGTAAAGGTGACTGGGAGCAACTGGAGGTGTTGGGGAGGTGGGGCAGGGATAGGAGTGGCCTGCTCCGAAGGCAGAGTGTCCTCTGCCCTATTGATGCTAAACTGAACCAAAGGGATGTGTGTATATATTGGGATAAGGGATGTTCCCTAATTTGCTACTGCTTGTTGCTCTTGTCTAATGATCACTAACTGGAAAACCTCTTGTTCCAGGCCATCCACATGGAGACCGATCCTCAGACCATCAGTGCTTATTTGGTGTACCTATCCCAGCACGCCCCCATAGAGGATCAGGGGCAGCACAATGACCTCTCTCTGGTAAGAGAAGGGATTGAGTGATCACATGG
Organism: Eretmochelys imbricata; assembly: GCF_965152235.1. NCBI lineage: Eukaryota > Metazoa > Chordata > Testudines > Cheloniidae > Eretmochelys > Eretmochelys imbricata. Next base: position 12,699,821 of record NC_135581.1, read on the forward strand.
AAACACTGTATCTCACACCTCTCTGCACAATAACGACCACAGGCTCGTAACTGAACCAGAGACTTGCTGTACAAACTAACCACCTGTTAATGAGTTTACAAGTCACACGCGGGGGTGTCTTGTTTCTTTCAAGTGTCTCACATTGGAGGTCAGACTACATGTGACTTTCTGATTTGGGAGGTGGATAGCCATTCGCAGGAGTATGGTGAATTTGAGACTATAGATAGGTTTAAAAAAAATAAAAAATCCCAACCCTGATAGAGAGTGCAGTCTCTGGACCCAGCTGGAGAGTGTTTGCCATTAATACCTAGGTATATGATAAATGTTGGGAAATTGGGAGTGAGGCATAACAACATGACAAGTCAGGCACATTTTGTAGTAAACAAAGAGGAGTTCTGAATTTTTTAAAATATCCTTTGGGCCATCTTGGGTACTTGGCGTCTTTCATTGTTCACAGATTTTAAAGGGTACCTTGCCAGCACTTTCTTGCCTTTTGTGGGGGTTCTGTGCTGCCCTGGTGATCTCCCAGTGATAGGGACGTAGGTCTTATGGAGAATCTATTGAATCGTTCTTTGCCTCCTGGGAGTCATGTGGGCTGGTCTCCAGGCTCTGTGTGCGCGCATGCCCAGTGTCTTAAGTTACGATTGTTGTTAAAATATAACAAAAATCATGGGATCTCTGAGTCTTCTAACAACCATGACAAACCTTCCACCTGACTTAAACCTGGTAACACTCCCTGTGCTATAGGTGTATGGAAATGTGGATATACCATAACAGAGGGGGCAGTTGTTAGGTAAGGAAGATGATTTGTGCTACACCTGCTCCAGTGTTGCACACCTCCCAAAGATTGCAGTTCCATCCGTAACGTCCCCGTGGCCCTTACGTAGCAAGATAGACCAGTGGACTGATCCAGGGCAGGACCAGGTGGGCAAATAGCTTTTCCCACAATCAAAGCTGGAGAGGGCTAGGGAGTGAAGCAGGAGTGTCTGTGTGAAGATTTTCACAGGTGTTTTCTCCCCGCAGGATGTGGCCAGGCTCATAGTGGAACGCTCCACCATCATGTCTCATCTCTTCTCGAAACTCTCATACTGTGCTGAGTCAGAGGCAGTGCTGGTTGCTCTGCTCTCCATCTTCTCTTGCTACGTTAAGCGCATGCGCCAGAGCAAGGAAGGGGAGGAGGTGTACAGCTGGGTAAGCATCTCCCTCAATCTTCTTTGAGTCCTTCTCTTCCCTCCGGCTGTCTGCATCTCTCTATCTCTCCTAGCATTCCTATTTCTGTACTCTCTTTCATGGTTACTTATTTTCTTTCCCCTCCTATAGTCTGAGTCCCAGGATCAGGTGTTCCTTCGCTGGAGTAGTGGGGAAACAGCCACTATGCACATTCTTGTGGTCCATGCGATGGTCATTCTGTTGACGCTGGGACCACCTCAAGGTTAGTAATGTGTGTTGAAACGGATTCACATGAATCACTGCTCTGATGTAACTTCCTCCAGCCTGCACCATCCTGGAGAAGGAGGCAGTTGGGTCCTCATCCTGCACTGCTCAGGAAGCCAGGACACTTAAACGCGTAGACTTTAAAGTCAGAAGGGACCATTGTGATCATCTAGTCTGACTTCCTGCACTTTGCAGAACTTCACTCACTTCTGAAATAGACCTCTCACCTCTGGCTAAGTTACTAAAATCCTCACATGATGGTTTAAAGTCTTCAAGTTACAGAGAATTCACCATTTACACTCGTTTAAACCTGCAAGTGAAATGTACCCCATGCTTGAGGAGTTGCCTTCTTGTGAGGCATCTCTGATATTGATTGGTACTCCCTACAGTGTCCTTAGCTGTCTATATCAAAGGCCACAACAAAACCCACCTCTATACTGCCTTTACATCTTTACTAGATGCTCCAAATACCTGGCTATGTGGCATATGTGCAGAAGTAACTTGCATCCCACCCTGGTTCATTGCCTCTCGGTCAGGTGTAGCTCACTGCTTGCTGTGAAACCAAGGAGCATGGACGAAGGAGTGTGATGTAGAGTTTGCCTCTCCTCTTGTTTTTTTCCATTTCCCCTCCACTCTGCCAGCCATGATGACCTATTTGTTGTCCTCTCTTTCTCCCATCTGGGTTCTTCTAGCCACTCCAAATGCTGTGGGAATTTTCAAAGGCTCAGAGAGGGAGGGAGGTGCCCATTAACTAACTCCCCCTTTGGGCCTTTGAAAGTTATCCGGGCTCGAGTCCCAGCGTGTCCCACCTTTCTCCATTTCTGTCTCTTTGCCTGAAAGCCTTTTTGGGGCCAGGAGTTTTTTCTGTGTTACTGTTTGTTATAACTGGAGTGCCCAGCAGCGTACAAGTTACTTCACAAACAAGGCATGTATCTGCCCCAAAGAGCTTGTATTCTAAATACTAGACTAGACAACAATTCAGAGCAGCAACCAGCGGATATGTATGGGGCAGGGAGTGCAGGGCTTACAAATTCTTGTTTTGCCGCATGTGTTGCGAGCCTCTTAAGGTTATAAAGAAACGTACGTTTTACTTTTTTCTCTATTTGATTTAAGCACTTAGTCTCTGCTCAGCAAGTAACCCAAAATATCCTAGGAGCTGTTGGGAACATTTCAAATCCATTGTTCGGTTCAGTGGGTTATGTTTGAACATTGTTTTTATTGGCAGCATCCAATTTTAAAGTTACTGATGGGAATTCTCTCCCCCAGTGTAGCGTGAGAGTCAGACCATTTGGCATATGGCTCACATTCCTCTTATCCAATTTAAGCTTGTCTTTTGTTGCTGAAGCAGAATGGTGGTTTGCGGCCTCTTAACAAGGAAGTGACCTGGTTTATACTGAGAAGGGTGGGGTATATCAGTGTGTATAATGTGCATGTGGAATAACTTTTGTAACTGTTCTGGTAAGCAGGGGAAGGTGACTTTTGCGCCTTGCTGGACATTTGGTTCCCAGAGAAGAAGCCCCTCCCCACTGCCTTTCTTGTTGACACTTCAGAGGAGGCCCTGCTGCTTCCTGACTGGCTGAAGCTGCGCATGATCCGCTCCGAGGTCCCTCGTCTAGTGGATGCAGGTGAGTGGGGCCCAAGGGACACGTGCTGGGGGTTGGGTTGCCAAAGCCAATGAAAGATATGGAAATGCTGCATTGAAAAATTAGCCCAGCTCCTTTGAGGTCTCAGCCGTCTTTATCCCATAGGTGCTGTAGATGAGTGGAGGGATAGAGGGGAGTGTCTGTCTGTTAGCAGATTTGGATTTCTTTCTTTGCAGCAGAGAGGTTCCAAGCACAGGCCTCTTGCCTTGCTTCACTAGGCTGTTTGCTAAAGGGCTTCCATTGCCCTCCAACAGAGACTTAGGGACTTTGGGCTAGTCCAAGCGGGGACGTGTGTGTAGACCAGTGGTTCTCAGCCCCCAGACCACGTGCAGGCCAGTCAGCACACAGCGGCGGCCCATGTGATATCCTCAGGGCCATACAGGTAGTATATATATTGTGTGGATGCAGCCCACATAACCCAGAGAGAGCTGCATATGTGGCCCACAATGGTAAATAGATTGAGAACCACTGGTGTAAACTCTTCACTTACTCCTTACATACTACTCTGTGTTGTCTACCTTCAATCCCTTTCTTTTCTGGGAGGAGGGGTGCACTGGTACATGGGGACTAGTATAAAGTATTTAAGGACTGGGGCCGACTAGCATCAGGCTCCTGCAGTTCAATCCAAGTGGAAGGTGAATAAACAGCAGCATTCAATCGAGGGGGGTGGGAGGAGCCTTCTCTAGGCAGCTCTCGACTCCAATATCAAACCCCCTGGCACAATGCAGGCTGTTCTTTCTGCTTACCGTTGAGCTCTGTCCATGCCTGTCTTGCACTGGCTGTGGTTTTGGCATTTGCACCAGGCCGGGGAACTGTTCGGCCTCTAAAGTCTTATTAGGATTGTACTGCCAGCTTGACTATTGAGCTTTACCATTTATTTTAAAGGGAGCAAGGGCTGTGGAATTAGAGGACCTTCCTTTTACTTAAACCAGATCCATTTGTATTCCTTTGACTAAATTAACCTGCAGAAAACATACATCTGACCACTAGGGTGAGTGCATATCACAGCTTGCATAGCACACGACAGTGCCTACAATGGCAGTAGCAGTGCCTGAATAATATAACGGATAGCTGCATCTTTTAGCATCACGTGGCTCTTCACTGCTGTCTGTTCTTTGCATTCAGAGGTTTTGTCCCTTCCTTACTAATTAAATGACAGCTCTCTCTTGCCAGTGATTGAATTATTCAATAATTCCTGCCCGCGGCCATCAACAGAGAGGGTGGCAGTTATTTTTAATACAGATGATTTGGTTCCTGAGGTTTTGATCAAATTAAATGGAGGATCAAATTAACCCCGGAGTGAATTAACTGGAGGATGCAATAAGAAGGAAAATATGTGCAGAGTCTGTACAGGGCAAAGAGAAACCCATAAGCAGCTGTCAGTGTTGGCTTAGGTCCTGTGCAGCCCTGCTAGTAAAGGTGTCATTGATGGCGTGTCCAAAACCACATGGACCTGCTCACGAACATATCCTGCTCCTATGTGTGAGTGACTCAGAAACCTGAGGATTCTGACTGGCCATGTCTGCGTGTTTCAGCACTGCAGGATCTGGAACCGCAGCAACTGCTTCTCTTTGTTCAGTCCTTTGGGATCCCAGTCTCCAGTATGAGTAAACTCCTGCAGTACCTGGATCAGGCAGTGTCTCACGACCCACAGACGCTGGAGCAGAACATCATGGACAAGAGTAAGATCTTAAGATTAGGCTGTCTAGGAATCTGTCTCTTTCTGGACCTGCTGTTTAAATCCTCCTTTGTTAGCTCGAATCATTTTGCAGCTTCCTTGTAGGTTCCAAGATAGCTCAGCCTGACCTCTGTCAAGGCCACCTTAGCAGCCATTGCTGTCCACAGGGACCTGTCTGAGTAGGCTTGGAGTGTATTTCTCAAGGGTGTAGCATTTTCTATCTTAGCTCGTGAGAAATTTGGGATTGTTTGTGGGTGATTTCTGGCTGTCTGTGAAACAGGGTTTGTTCTTGCTGGGGTTTCTCTGTTCACTTGGAATGCGGAGGGGTGTGTAAATTCCCTGCAGAATGGGAGCTGTGCACATGGCAGCATTTGTATCCAACTTCAAATTTTGTCCTTTTTCAGATTACATGGCTCATCTTGTGGAGGTTCAGCATGAGAGAGGAGCTACGGGGGGGCAGACCTTCCACTCTCTGCTCACCACTTCCCTGCCAGCATGCCGAGGTATTGCGCAACATACACTAATCACTCTCACAACAAAGAACTGACCAATACGCCACCTCAGCCTTTTAGGCCCAGCTCTAGTCTGTCTTTCTGAAGTGTGGGTTGCTTTGTTGTCCTTCAGGCGGCTCCCAGGCTGAAAAAGGAGATCAGTCCCCTTCATACAAACTTCTCCACCAATGGACACCACCCCCAGCTAGAACTTCCCTATCTCCACTCCTGGACTAGGAGAGGAATTCTGGTTTCTCTGGAGGATTTTATTACAACAAATTCTATCCTTGTTTTTTTCTCCATGTTGTTTAGCTCCTCATGTTTGGTCTAAGGAGAAAAGGCTGCTGTTTACCTTTCTACCGGTTTGGGGTCTGTAAAACTGGGGCACATCTCTTCATTTGGGCCCCAATTGGTGACGCTTGCCTATGACAGTGTTCCTTTAATCTCTCTGCAGATGGTGCTGACACTCCAAAGCCCAAAACTAGTCCTGAGACCCCACAAGGACAGAGTAGGATCCGGGCGTTGACTCAGATCCGGGTCCTGGGTCCTGAGGATGACCTGGCGGGCATGTTTCTTCAGGTATTGTTACTGTATCTGTTATTTAGAGAATAGGTTTGTCTGCAGCTACTCCCTTCTGTATCCCCAGGCCCAAGAGCTGCAGTGCCTTTTCCAGACCCAACGCCTACATTCTAAGCCTGGTTTGATGAACTCTGGCCTCTTGCTTTCACAGTGCTTGGAAGGAGGGAGTTATAAGTCTTTGGTGGTGGGGGCCATGCTATTTTAAAGATAATGGAATTACTGATGGAAAGATCTTATGGTTAGAGCATGAGGTTGAGACCTAATTCTGCCACTATTAGTAGTTTTGTGGGCAAGTCACTTAACTGCTGTGCCTCAGTTTCCCTATCTGTGTGGCTCTACCTCTGAGGCTTAATTTGGTAATATTTATGAAGTGCTTGTGGATCCTTGGACAATAGTTGCTGTGTAAATGCAGGATATTAGTATCAGTAGTCTTATTTGATCTATATAGACACTGCTTTGCCTGTTCCTCCCTAGGTCACTAAAGTATTTGGAAAGCAGGTACTGTTAGGTCCCCTCTAGTGTACACGGTCAGAGCCACGTCTCCATGTCAGGGAACAACCCTATGTAAACCAATTCCCTGAAGCAGTGGCTGTTATTGTGCAGATGGTCCTTTTGTTTGTTTGTTCTCATACAAGCTTGCTGTCTTTCAATTTTCTGTCAGCTGTTCCCACTGAACCCGGATCCCCGGTGGCAGAATTCGAACCCGCGCCCCATCTCCCTGGCGTTACAGCAGGCACTGGGTCAGGAATTGGCTCGCATCCGCCAAGGGAACACACAGGTGACAGGGATTTCAGTGCGTCTTCTCCAGGCAGTGGCAGCATTGATGAACTCTCCACATAGCGGGGCTCTGGTGATGGCCATGCACCGAAACCACTTTATCTCCTGCCCACTGCTGCGTCAGCTGTGCCAGTACCAGGTGAGCCATGTGGGAGTGGGCTCTTGTCTAGCATGGAATTGGGGGCAGAGGGGAAGGGAGCAGTTAAGCTCAGACCTCTGAAAAAACCAGCAGCCTGTAGCACTGGCAGCCTTGCTCTTGGGGACTAGTAACTGCAGTACAGGAACACCCTAGAATAGCCTTCAGAGCAGGGAGAGATTTACCTTAGGAGATATACTGTATTAGTGAAGGAAGGCATTGAACTAGATCTATGTAGTTGTTCTGTATCCTTGCAAGTGAGTCTTTCCAGATGTGCATGGGGAGATGCAGGTCACAGAGTTGACATTCAGTGAGCTGGGGTTCCAGGTAGCCTGTCTGCTGTATGGGCCCATGCATGCTGCGGGCGTTATCGCCTTGTCATCTTTGTACAAACAATCCCCACCACCAGGACTCCCAGCTGCACCTTCCCTAGCTTTACACCTGTAACTTTTGGTATTCTCTCCCCAGCGCTGCGTACCCCAAGACACCGCCTTCTCCTCGCTCTTCTTTAAAGTCCTCATGCAGATGCTGCAATGGCTGGAGAATCCTGCTGTGGAAGATGGTCCTCTGCGTGCTCAGCTCAAGTCCTTTGCTGTGCAGTACTCTTCAAGGCATAGGATCAGTGATGGTAAGAGGCATTAAGCAGAGTGTGCATCTCGGAATGGACAAAGTGGGGCAGAGAAGGGTCAAAATCAGAACCTGATGCTGAGTCTAATGTGGCTGTTTTTCCACCCCCTTTCTGAGAATGAAATGGAGAGGGTTGTCATCGTTTCAGCATGTGGAGAGCTATATAGAAATGCCCAAGAGTAAAAAAGAAAGGGGGAGATTAGGTTGTGCTCATGTCCACATGTTGTTCGAGTGACATTAATAGGGACAGGAGGCAGCCAAAATGATTAATCATTAGGATAATTTGCAGTGAAGGCCCATCAGCTGATGGCCTCTTAGAGAGCAGGCAAGTGGGATTGTGGGAAATCTCGGGACTGTGGATATCAGAGTTGATGATGTGAATGTAGTTGTCCTTGATTTAACACTGTCAAGAGACTGCAAGGTGAAACAGTTCCACGCCGTTGTTTGTTTTGCTGTCCATCATCTAGCCAGAGTTCCAAGGCCGGGGGATCTGGAGAGCACAGCCAAAAGTACAAGCTTGAGGTTTGGACTTAACTGCCTTTGGGTTGACCATAGGGTCTTCTAGCCATAGATGCTTGTGACTCCGGCCCCAGCACTCTGTTGGGGTTTTTTGATGGGCACGAAAGTGCTAGTGTGTGCAGGTTTCAGATGTTAAGCTCTTAGAAAGTCATGTGAAGTGTTTGTATGAAAGAAGCCACAGCAAGGCTGGCGGAATAATTAAAGGAGGACCCTGGTGTGGCTTAGTGGTACTGATGCTGTGATTCCCTGCAGTTCGAGGTGGGTTCCTGCACCTGGCAGAAGCACTGGCATTCCGTCGTGACCCTGATGTGATCAGCTCCACTGTACGAGCCATCATGGCAACCCTGAAATCTGGAGAGAAGTGTAATGTGGAGCCAGAACTCATCAGCAAAGGTATGGCTATCCTTCTGCCCTGCCTTCTGGAACTGCCATTGGTATTGGGGACAGAACAGAGATGTGCATGCTTGCTCCACTGCTTAGTGGGAGTGTAGAGCTGGGGAGACTGCTTTTGCTCTCCTGGATCAAGGGTTCTGACCTACTGGAAGGTTGCTCCTCTCTCATTTTACCTCCTTTTGTTGCATTCTGTCATATTGGTTTATAAGCTGCTTGGGACAGGGACAGGAACTGAGAAACAGCGCATAATGCTGGGTTCTGCTTCCCTAGTGAATAGTAGAGTATCCATAACTTCTGTAGAAAGTTCCAAGACTGCCCTGTCTCTCACTGAGATTCACTGTAAGGGAGTGCAGTACTAACCGGCTTCATGAAAGATACAATCATCTGGCTCACCAACTTCACACTGCCTCCCAAAGCCTCTGAGAGAAGTCTCTTTCTCCCTCTGTTAGTCCTTCAAGGTCTGATTGAAACACAGTCTCCTTACATGGAGGAGCTTCTGACTGTCCTCTTCTCGGTTACCATTGAGACCACAGCCAGGTTCCCTGCCATGAGACCAATTGCTGTGGTGAGCTCTCTGCTGCTCCAGGAGAAAGAGGAGACACCTGTGAAGAAGGAGTTGGATAGCAGCAGGTGAGTCTCGGGGTGGTTGGTACTGGTCACTGTCTGGTTTTGTGGCACCTTTCCTGATATTTGTGCTGTGCTCTTAGTGCTGAAGCTGCTCGTCTAGGGCCCTCCTCGGGCCTTCTCAATGACTGGCTGGAGATGCTGGACCCTGAAGTAATCAGCAGCTGCCCAGACCTCCAGCAAAAGTTGCTGTTCTCCTGGAACACGGTACGAATCTCTCAGCCAGGAATGAATCTTAAACTGAAGCCCCTTTCTTGAGCTGCAGCCTTCAAGTCTGAATCCCTCAGTCTGTTCCACTGTATTAGCTAGTGGGAGAAGGGGTCTGTTCTGCTCCACCGATAAGAGCACGTTCTACACCAATGGTCACCAACCAGTTAATCACGATCGACTGGTCAATCCTAGAGGATCTCTCTTAGGGGCAGGGTAGATCTTGAGTTGCCCTTAAATTCAAAAAGTGATCTTGGGCATAAAAAGGTTGGAGACCACTGCTATACACAGTGATGCCAATTCCAGAGCAGCACAGTCTGTCTCTAAAGAGGGCCTGTAGTGAATTCTTCTCTGGGTGGGATTTTGCACTCCATGTCACTGCCATCCTGGAATCTTGGCATTTCGGTAGCCCCCTTCTCCCAGGCTCTCTCAGCACTGTACAGCTATCAGTTACTTAGTCCACAGCAGACCTGCGGCTAGGTTTTCTCACCATTTTACAGATGGGCAAACAGAGGTTTGGAGAGGGCTACTTGCCCAGCAACATGCAGGGCCAGAGTCAAGACTGGAACTCATCAGTCTTGGGTTCTGATCACTTGCTCTAACTGTTAGGCTTCACTGCTGCTCTAATCCTATGTCCTCAATTTTTCATGTTCCATGCACAATCTGTATCCTCTGTTCTAAGTGTATCTGAGCCCTCCTCTGCTACTCCTACCCCCTCTACCTAAGTGTCCTAAAATGGATTCAGACTTCCATCTCTCCCTGTTCTCTCCAGACTAAAGGTTATTCTGGGTCTCAGGTGCCCTCTTTTCGCCCATATCTGTTGGCTCTCCTAACTCACCAGTCCAGCTGGACAACATTGCACCAGTGCATCAGGATTCTGCTTTGCAAAAACCGGGAGCAAAGGTGAGTCTTTCAGATACCAATATTATATTTGCAGACATTCCCTTCTTCCAAAGCTCCAGTGATTTGTAGAATCTATCGACTCAGGGCTATGGTGTCTCTAATCTCAAACTTGCTGTTGAACCCATTGAAATTTTTCTGTCTTCTGGCAGGTTTGACCCGACTGCATCCTTAGATTTCTTGTGGGCCTGTATTCACATCCCTCGGATCTGGCAGGGAAGGGACCAGAGAACTCCTCAGGTAGTGGTTTAAATCCTTCATAGTCCCTCTCAGGATGGGAGAAGGGGATGTGCTTTTCACACTGGCCTGGTTTTCCATGATGTCTTGGGGGACCCTGGTGTATAATAGCAGATTTGCTGCCAGCACCCCAGCACATTTGTAATCTCTTGTGCTACAGTTGCACATGGAGATGGTGATTCACAGTTTTGGTTCAGAACTGATACAAATAAATGTAAATTTTCCCAGATGTAAAACTTTCACTGCAACAAAACAAGCGTCTGGTTGTAGCTCTTGCAGAGACTGTTAAGAGTTATAGTGAAAATGTAGCCACATAGCTGCATCTTTGCAGAACTAACTGTCCGGTAGGCAAGTACAGATGGAGTGAAAGAATAATTCCCCCCTTTGGGTTGGGAAGTGTAAGCCACCCCCAGTGGGGAGCTCTTTGTCCAAGTTTGTGTAGTGGATGAATTGTCAGTTCCTTTCTAGCCAGATGCCAAGGGATGGAAGTTGATATATTGTGAAAAATTGGGGTAGAGAAGGGAGGTGCAAAGCCCCTCATTTTGGGGGGGGGGAGGGAGAGGGATTATATTTTGCCTGGTTTCCCATTCCTGGGCATGGTGCAATTTTTAAGCGAGGTACAAAGGGAGTTTTTGTCATGTAAAGGATTATCTTCCTGTTTGAGAGTGTGTGACTAAGGTTATTGGCCAGCCCTTGCCCCTGGCTTCACCTTGAGAGTGTTTGTGCTGTTACAGAAACGTCGAGAGGAGTTCGTGCTCCAGTTAAAGGCATCAGAGTTGATCAGTTTGGTTGAGCTGATCTTGGCTGAGTCCGAAACCAGAAGCCAGAATACAGAGGAAGCCTCCTGCACGCTCATCCAATCACGGTTACCCCTGTTGCTCAGCTGTTGTCATGGAGACCTAGAGAGTATTAAAAAAGTAACAGAGTATCTGACGGGCTGTATCCAGCAGTGGGGCAGCAGGTGAGGATGCAGAAATGAACGAACCTTGAGTCCATCGCACTCAGCAGTTACTTAGGTGGCTATTTGGGCAGCCACGTGACCCAAATGAGGCTTGCCAAGGCTGCTTTGCTAGGATCGCTGCATTTCAGAATGCATCTAGAAACTGCCCAGTATGTTACCTTCATGTCAGCTTAGAAACAGTTTGACTCTGAATGTGATACTCTGGTTATCTGTATGTGTCTTTTCTGTAATTCAAGATCGAATTGCTCCATTTTACAACTCAGAAAGTGTGTTTCTAGCTGCCAGCCCTGCATCCACCCTCCCACCTCCCCAGAACTGGAAGTCAAGTGATGTTTTCTCTACCTGTGAAATCATCACTGGTAATCCATTCTGCAGCTGGAACTGAGCTGACTCTTTTGATGATTGTGCTGAAGGCGGAATGGAGCCCAGCCTGCTCTCTATAGCTATATGGGCTCTGCAGTGCTAACAGAAAAGAGCACGTATATGTCAGTAAATCAAGCCAATCTAAATCCTGGACTCATCTATGGTGGAGCTGGAAAAGACTTTCTAGGTTATCTGGACTGTCCCCCTGCTGATGCAGGATGTGACTCAGCCATGTGGAGAGCAGGTGTGCTGAGTCAGAATGGGCCATTTTGTATAATCACTTTTTACTTTAATTACTTTTTAAATGAGGGATTCACTCTTTGATGGTAGGATTTGCATTTTTAACACTGATGTTGTGCAGAAACTCTGCTTTCTGGACTTTAAGAGGGACTTACTGGTTGCCATATGCCCAGTGGCAGCTTTGCAATTGCAGTGCTTTCTGCTAGAGAATCAGAGGCAGTCTCACTGGAAAGCTCCGTGGAACTGCTCTGAAAAGCAGGCAGCTCTAAGGAGGCTATCTCAGAGTGAAGTGCTATTAAGTCAGCAGTACGGCGGTGGTTGTAGTTATTTGCTTCTAGCTGTTTAGGATGTGCAGCTGGGGAGGGGCGGAGTGTGGATATTAAGGCCTCTGATCTGCATCAGACACTTTCTCCTTGGCCTAGGAATGTAACCGTGCATTGTCATCTCCTTTCTCTTTCAGCTCAGTGGGAAAACGCTGCCAGGACCTTCTTCTGCAGCTCTACCTGCAGCTGCCGGAGCTCCTTGTGCCCATGCCTGAGACACTGCTGACCAGGGAAGGGGCTGCAGACAGCAGTACCTGCAAAGTAAGGAGTAAAGGGACATAGAGGCAACAGAGTATGCTTCTCTGTTCTTTAAATCCATGTGATGAGCATGGGAGCTGAGTTAATAGGCAGGTTGCAAAAAGAACAAACACACTGCCTTGGACTGTAACCTTCTTCATCTTGATCCCATGTGGAGCTCCCACCTTTTGCTTCCCTTAACTCCAGAACACACTGGACTTTTAACATTTTGTCCTTGTCTAAACCCCGGCAATATAAAGACTGCAGGTATTTTCCTGTGTGATATAAAGGCTTAATTAACACGCCTGCATTCTCCCAGGTTATGTTAGGCACCTTGTTATTATATGAGAAGCAGAAATGTTCAGCTCCTGCTTTCACAGATGGGAAAAATGAGGGACTTGGGACTGTAGATCCCTTGCTTGTTGGAAGGTTGATGGCTTACCTGAAAATCAAATTTAATTTTTTTTAACCCTCTCCCTACTTAAAAGGAAACTTGGAACCCCACCGATAGGCTGAAAACTTGCTCCTCCAGCTTCAAGCCATTGAACTTTGTTTTATCAACTATGATTCTTTCTAGCTTGATGCCCTGGTTCACAGATTCATCACCCTCCTCGCAGAAGCCAGCGATTCCAAGTCAGCTGAGAGCCGTGTATGGGATGCCAACATGGCATGCAGGAAGCTATCTGTGGCTCACCCCATCCTTCTGCTTAGGTACTGCCCTTCTGGCCCTTCTCTTCACCAGGCCAGCGGCTGGAGCCTTTTCAGCTGGACCTCTGTGTCAGTATTAGCACTCACCCCAGAACGAGAACGACATTCCCACTGCAAACCTGATTATAGCACTGGAGCATGCTCCTGTGTATAAAAGAGATGCTATGAGCAGCAGACCCACTCAAGCCGTCTCTCCTGATGAGGTGATGCCTCTGCTAGCAGAGGAGTCTTTTGGAGGTGGGCAGCGAAGAAGAGAAATGTGGTGGGAAGGGGAATTTGTCTGGTCGTGGACATAGGGATCAGAGCATGAAATCTTGCAGAGGCTGAGGAGAGGGATGAGCTGAATATCTTAGAGTTGATTCTGTTACACAGTTGCTCTGGAAGGGCTTTGGAATTTAATGCTTTACTTTTGCATTTCAGACACTTGCCAATGATCGCAGCTCTGCTTCATGGGCGGGTACATCTCAATTTCCAGGAGTTTCGGCAACAGAACCACCTGACTTTCTTCATCCATGTCCTGGGGATCCTGGAGCTGCTTCAGCCACAGGTGTTCCAGAGTGAGCACCAGGGGGCGCTATGGGACTGTCTTCTCTCCTTCATTCGCCTGCTACTGGTAGGAGAACATTACCCTTTACAGACTGCATACAGCCAGCCAACTACTAGGGGGAGAAGTTGGTATCTGACCATCTCAGGGTGCTGTGTGTCACACTTTACATGTGTGTATACTGTGTGTGCTTGTACGAATACATGTGCACAAACGGGGAGGGGAAGGACGCGTGGACTTTCAGGCTTCCCCTGGGTGTTAGTGGTTTCGGTTAAGTGTGGTCTCCCTCCATCCCTCCAGAATTACAGGAAGTCCTCACGTCATCTGGCTGCCTTCATTACCAAATTCGTCCAGTTCATTCACAAGTACATCACGTGCAATGCCCAGGCTGCTGTGTCTTTCCTGCAGAAACATTCTGACCCGCTCCAGTAAGTGTTCTATTCTGACCTTACTCCCATTGCTATGGTGCCCCCCCCCCCCCCCGCTGTGATTGCCCATCTACCTGGCATTACTTGGCTGCCAGCAAATTCAGTAGTTTTTGCTGATGCACAGGCAAAGGGCCATCTGTTGGGATTGCTGTCCACCTTAAAAATAAATAAATTGCTGGAGTCACAGTCTCCTAACCAGATAGGAAACAACAAGAGCAAAGTTACTATTGAGCTTTTATTACAGTGCTTTTCCCTAGAGATTTCCATGTGCTTTTAAAAGGTACATGAGCAATAGTGTCCCTTTTACAGATGGGAAAATGAGGTACAGGATGGTTAAGAGACTGGCTGCAGCTCACAGAGACTCCAGGAATAGAACCTAGGTTTCCTAACGCGCACACATAGGACACTGCATATTACCAGGCAGGCAGCAGCAGAGTTCTCCCCCAGACTAGTGGATACAGGGTCCCATCTGCAAGTACATGGGACAATATATTTTGGCCCCCCCTAGAGGGAGGGAGCTGGAGTTGCCATGCTGCTTCAGCAGTTCTGGCTACTGTCTGTTTTCTGTCTCGTCTGTTGACGCCTCTTTGTCCATTACTTGATTCCTCGTTCTCTACCCTTTATTCTCCTTCTCCCACAGTGACTGAAACTAATCTTTGTTCCTCTTCCCCACACGTTCACATTCATACATGTACCCTCAGCTTGTTCCTTTTCACTCCCGGATGTTGAGCTGATTGTTGCTGGTTTATGCCAGAGATGCCTTTTCTTTTACCATAGTGACCTGTCATCAGATAACAGTGACCTAGTGATGCTGAAATCTCTCCTGGCTGGGCTAAGCTTGCCCAGTAAGAGTGGTGTCTTGGACAGAGGCTCTGAAGAAGAAAAGGATGGTGAGTGTGTGTAACTCTTTGGGCTAGATCAATGATCCCCACCCCTGTGCTATGTTTTGGAGTTCTGTTGCTTCTATGTGGACTTCAGTCTGAGCTCTGCACTCCCAGCTCTAATAGGACAGTGAAGGGGGGAAGGAAAGGAACTGAGGGTGAAGGTTGTGTCCTCATAGACATTCCTGTGAGGAACTGGTCAGCAGTAGTGAAACCAGTGCCTGGGAAGGGGTAAATACTGACTTCTCACTTGTTATAACTCTCGGAGCTTCCCAATGCAGTGGAATAGCAGCACCAAAGGTATATATTGCTAGGGAGTCTGCTCTCCTCTGCTTGTCTTCAGGCTAGCCCTTCAGGAAGATCTCCTAAGGATACATCTGCTCCTTCCCTACTCATAGACATCATCCTGACTTCTGATAGGATTGTCCCTTAGGAAATTCTGTGGGTGTTACAGGGGCTAAAGATAGTTACCTCTCCCTTTCCTGAGCAGATGCCCTGGTAAGGGGACAGTAGACAGTGATGTAATCCATTGACTGGGAATGCCAGATTCACCTTCATTTTAAATGTGCAGAGCATGCCTGGGAGTTAACTATTTCTCTCTGTCCTAGATGAAGCAGCCGCCGGCTCTCTGCCCCTGGTCAGTGTGTCCCTCTTCACTCCCCTCACTCCAGCGGAAATGGCCCCATACATGAAGAGACTCTCCAGGGGCCAGACTGTGGAGGGTAAGTGGAGACTGCTTTCCCAGAGCACCTCATAGACTTTACAGACAGGAATCACTCTACCCACCTCCTCTTGGCTGGAACATGGTAGCTGCTCCTAGCCACACTTCCCGAGAATGTTAGACCAGAACTACAGGAAGCATATAGACAAAAATCAGCTCAACTAGTATTTGGCTGGGACAGGAGAAGCTGGTTTGCAGCCATGAGCCCTGTGCAGGGACGCCACCAGCAGCCAGATAAGTTCATCTAGAATTGAAACCATAGCCTATAGTCTTCTAAACCATGCAGTCCCTGTAAGAGAAGCTGCAAATCTCCTAAAGCCAGTATGCATCTCATGAGCTAAACAAGGTTGAATCTGTTCTGTGTTTGGATGGGAGACCTCCCAGGACAATTTAGGTGCTCTGGGAAGTGATGTGGTTGATTCACTGAGTGGTACTTTGCTAAGGGTCAGTACTGAACCAGTGTCCCAGCACAGCATTTGGGGTGCTGTGTTGCTGGAAGTGCCGTCTTTTTGGATGAGATATAACATTTAAAGTTCCAGCTCCCCATTTTAGGTTATCAAAAATCCCCTTGTGCTCTCCACAGAAGTTCAGGCTGTTAGCATAGTATCCTAGGGAGCTACAGTTTGCTTCTCTAAGGTTCTTTTAATATCATTTACATCCAGTATTCTTCACTATCCTGATCTGGGACATTACTGTGTGGGGTTAGCCCACTGCTGCCCAACTCAGAAATAGGGAACAGGATCCCTACGTGTGCATGGTTTGCAGATTTGCTTGTCATGATGTTGCGGTATGAGGCCTTATATAAAGATCAATCTCTGTTACAACTGAAATTGATCCAGAACTGAAACTTGCCACAGACAGCAATGCTAGCAACTAATGCGGCCTCTGCTGGGGCAGTTCTGGAGGTGTTGATCCATAGTACAGAGCATCCTTCTAAGGTCCTCTTTGAAGCATCATCTCTGTCTTTTAGCTTTGCATGCCAGGTTGAAAGACTTTATAGCTCAGCAGAGGACTCTTGTGTTTGAGACAAATGTTCCTTTTGGAGCTTTGCGGACTCCGCTATGTTGAAAGGAAGGTTTACCCTTTTCCATCTGTGACATTCCCCCCAGATATCTTGGAGGTGCTGAGTGATGTTGATGAGATGTCCAGACGGAGACCAGAAATTCTCTCCTTTTTTGCTGTGAGTATATGCAGCCCAGAAGTGGCTTTTGGAAATTCACTTGCTGTGATGGGGGATTCCTTGCAGCAGAGTCTACCTTGCACAGTTTATTCAGGTGTTATTTTCCCTCTGCTTTATCAGGTCATTATCACGGTGTCTGTGGGTAGGCCAGTTGTGAGGAATTACCTTCTCAGTTAGTTTAGGCCTTCAACTGCCACATGAGTGTGTGCACTAAGCCATTTATACACGTGTGCTCTCTCACACACACGCACACACACTTCCCCTCTCCTTCTCTCCGTTACGCTGGGTCCCTGTCACCCCGTAATATCAGTCTAGAGAGAAAGGGGAACAGTTCTGCAGGAAAAACTTCGTGAGGGACCAGGGAAATTGATGTAGATCCAATTGTCCTGTTTAGAGCAAGAGAAAAACCCCTCTGGATGCTTAAAGCAATCACAACTGGCTGATCCTTCTTACAGATAGAAATCCCCTGCATGTGACCCTGGCTCAGCATTAACTTGCTGGATAGATGGTTAGCGGGCTGGAGCAGTGCCGCACGGGTGGTAATGTGAGCCTGAAGTGCTTGTTCTCAGTGTCACCATGGGATCTCTTGCTGATCAGCCTTGTCTCCTCTCAGACTAACCTGCAAAGATTGATGAGCTCTTCAGAAGAGTCCTGCCGGAATCTGGCCTTCAGCCTGGCTCTGCGCTCAATTCAGAACAACCCCAGGTGAGAAATGGAGATATCCATGAATGTCAGGCTTCTCCTGAGTCCCTTCCTCCTCTGTCAGCCATGTGCCCTGCATTGTCCTATGTACGGCTCTGACTCTTTCTTGCTCCCTTGATGCTAAGAGTGGGGATGCTAAGACGGTGCTATGTTTTGTTCCCAGCATTGCTGCTGATTTCCTCCCCACTTTCATGTACTGCCTTGGCAGCCGAGACTTTGAGGTGGTGCAGACAGCGCTGAGAAACCTTCCTGAATACACCCTTCTCTGCCAAGGTAGGTCTAGGCTTCTGCGTTTGCTGCTGCACACTCAGCCGTGAGAGGCTGGAAACTGATTTTTCCAGAGGATCTCCTTCAACTGCTTTCAGTGTCGGATTTATTTGTGTCTGTATTGGAAACTGGAATTTCCTGGGAAGTTCTCGCTAGACATTGGTGCTTGGTTCGGTGCTATTTCCTGGCCTGCCCAGTGGCAGCTTCACTCTGAACGCCACGGAAGGAATTTATTGCGGGGACTCCCCATGTTGCCAGCATTGGCTTCTCTCTAACAGTTCTGATCATGTAGCAATTTTCCTCTTCGAGTTAAGGAGCTTTGTATTCATCAGATACTTGTCTGGAGTGTTAATTGTATGCCTGGGCGTGATGGTGTGTAGTTACTGCCTTTCCCCATCTGGAAAGTTTAAAACTTAGTTCCGCTGCACTGGTGTTTTCTCTTGCTGGGACTAGTCCTAGCACTTCCTCTGTGCCGTATGATTGTTACTGGCAAGTCAGGACTGGTTAGACCAGTTCTCTTACCCTTCTCTTTTCCCCTTCGCAGAGCATGCAGCAGTGTTATTGCACAGGGCCTTTCTGGTTGGGATGTATGGACAAATAGACACCAGCTCGCAGATTTCAGAGGCCTTGAAGGTTCTGCATATGGAAGCCATGATGTGAACATCGATGCCCCAGGAACTGATTTGTCCAGTTGACTTGAATCGCTGTGAGGAAGCACTTTGTATTCCAGCCTGTGGGCTGGGGGGGACAAGAGAGAGTGATCATGGAAGGCCAGCCTAAGCAGAAGGAGAGCTCACGCCTGGGGTCTGACTGAAGGAATACAGGGATAGATCCTACTTAGGACATCACTTCGGTGGGAGCAAAGGGGCTTCTAAGCATGGTGTATTACAAGGGACCACATCCTTGGGATCTTGGATGGTATTTACCACTTTCTGTTGGGCAGTGGCTATGACTTCAATCACCACCTCACATCCAGGAGACCATGGCATTTGGGGTAGGGGAAGGGAGAGTTGCCGGGGGCTCTCTAAGCTTGTGACCTCTGGATTGTCCTTTGCATGTTGGAGAGAACACAGAAATCTGTACAGAGCAAGAGACTCAGTGTTACTGTTTGTGACTCCTTTTTAAATTAAAACTCTTCTAGTTCCTATTAGGCTCCCTGCCGGCATTACTGCTTTTCTGCATTAGGCTCGGTCCTTCTCCGAGTCCCTCTCTAGGCTCTCTCTCCGTCTTTCCTTTGGACGGCTGTTCCGCAAGACGGGACTTTTACAGAAAACCTAGTTGCAGCCCTCTACAGCCAAAGTGGACTCTTCCCCTTTGCCAGCAGCGTTTGTTTGTTCCTTGTTCCTTCTGCTGCACAAGCAGAAAACCATTCTGGAGGATATGGAGGTGGGCCCAGCCTCTGCCAGATTGACCTTCCTTGCTTGGGCCGTGGCAGCCAGAGCTGCCACATTAGGGATTGCTGTTCATTACTATTTTTGTATGTCAACAAAGGGTGCCTTGCTACGCCCACAGAAACCCCTCCGTGGCAGCAGAGTATACACAGAAAGCATCTTTGATGATCCGACAACATTTTCCCTTGGGTTCTGCCATTTACTTAGTGCACCAGTATCCCTGCAGACAGACTCCTTACCTCCAGGTGGGAGGGCGGGCCGTGTGGCTTGGTCCTTCAGCGTGGATACCCATGACCGCAGGAGTGTGGGAGGAGCAGAGACTAGTAGGTTCCCCCCTTCCCTTACAATTAAGCACATCTTCTTAGTCTCTGCTTAATATGCTGGCGGTCCTATTTCCTTCCCCTTGGTCTCTTGCCATATCCCAGGAATGGTGTCAGTGCAGTTTGGCTTAACGCAGTGTAATCAGTAATGACTAAGGTATGGCTCCTTTCACCTCTAGGTCTGCAGGTGGTAGAGATGGTCATTGCACCCTGGTTGCTGTTGGGCAGTGAAATGCGCTGGTGGGAGAAGTATGTTCCTCATTGACAAGGATGCACCACGCAGTTGGCTCGTTTGTTAGTATTCTCAGCAGAGAAGCCAAGACCTCAGGGTACGTCTACACTGCACAAAACAGTGTGTTCTTAACCCAAGTTAGCTAACCAGAGTTAAGAGCACTTTTTTCGGGTGTAGACATCGCCTAAACTACTCTCCCTCTATCAGGGCTGAGGCCGCAGTGGGGAAGCCTGTACTGCCCCTGCCTTTTCTCTACCTGTTCTGAGGATAAGTAGAAGACTCCGCTCTCCACTGCTGTTAGTCTGGCATCTTTTCATGTGCCCTGGGAAAAATGTGAGGCACCTTTGGTGTCTCTCACCCAATTCTCTTCACTGGCTGGAGTTCACAGGGGAGGGGAACCCACTAAGAGAAGGCTAAAGCCGGGGGAGGTATCTAAAACCCCAGACAACTCTAACCACAGCCCATCAGTCTCTTACCTGGGCTTTTAAATAAAGAGATTAGAGCCATCAATTCATGATGCAATGTACTCCTGTTTTCCAGAGCATCTGCTTTACAACCAATGAAGGGGCTGTAACAGTTAACTAGAAATAAATTAAGTGAAGAAACAAGCTGAAGATCAAGTCAATAAAATAGTATGTTTTTTTCCTGAGGGTCTCAGTGACAGTGGGATTAATGCCCTGGGTTCGCATCTGAAAGGTTACAGATGAAATCTGTTGGCTATTCTGAACTTAGTCCCTTTATTGAGCATCATTAAAACCTCTTCACAGTTCATCACACTAAGCAGGTGTCTCCCCCAGTGGTATAGGTCAGGAATAGCCAGGAGGCTGCAGGGCAGGATTTGAGGAGCCATTGCAGAGTGGTTTGTGTCAGGTGGAGTGGGAATGTCTGGGGACGGTGACAGCAAGAGGGAGAGGAGGTTAGTAAGAAATACACTGGCCGAGCACTGGGTCAGCTTGTACCCTGCTCCTGAACCCCCCTGCAGAAAGGGTTCATTGAAAATCCCAAATGCAGAGTTGGATCTCAAAGTCTTTGTTCAAATGAATTAAACATTGAAATGGGTGAAAACAAACACCATGTTGTTGGTTGCATTTGCTAATTTGCCTCTGTTCATGAAACAAGGGGTCTCCCAGGTGTGTTTGGCAAACAGCCATGTTGCAGGTGTTCCAGTCTGGAATAGCAGAAGGTGTTTCCTGGCCACACTCTGGGTTCATTGGCAGAGATGGGTGTGTGGACAAACAAGATTGCTGGTAGAGTGCAGTGGGGGGCAGCTGCATTGCATGTGCCTGGCTTTGAACTGTTCCCTTTCGAGATCGGCAAGGTAGTTCAGAGGTGGAGGGAGTGTGAGAGGAAACGTGGGTGGCCAGGATGTGAATGGTGCAGTCACTTGATCTGGCAGGACAGCGGCAGCCCCTCTAGCCTAGCTGGAGTTCGTCTTTATCTCACTGAATAAGAGGCATCACTTATGACTTGCTGCCTTCTGTGCATTCCATTGAATCAACCCCTCCCATGCCTAGATCCTACGGCGATGGACACATTATAAATACTGGAGCCTATGAGAATACTGAGTTAGATGTTCCAGCTGCGATCTGTCGTTGAGGCTGGGAATGCAGTGCGGCTGCTGCGGCTGGGGACTAATAGGATCACTAATGCATGCCAGTATTAATGTTCAGGTTGAGTTCCCGGTGCTTTTAATTTGGGGGCTTTTGTGCGAGAGGTTTGAAGGCGAGGCACCTTGAAGCGCCAAGACAGCTCGAGGCGGGGAGTATGTTGCCGCTGGAGTGGAATGCAGGGATGATGGGCCTGGAGCCCAACCCCTCTTATCTGGGACGGGAGAAGTGACAGTTCTAAAATGGTTAGCGACGGCGTTACTGATGCAATGACACTGGCCCGCCTTTTAATCAGTGCTTGTTTATAACTGTGTTTCATCTCTGTCCGGCTGAGCTGGTTCTCTCCTCCCCTCCTCCAAGAGGGAGTAGCAGAGCTGAGCTAAACTGACAGCGCTATCCACTGCAGGCCTTGTAAAGCCCTCTGCTTTGGGGAGAGTGATCTAAAAGCTCCCTTGGTAGAGAAGTGAGGGGAGAGGTTTATAAATGGTTCCGTTTGTTGGGAATGGGGTGGATAGGTAGTTAATGGAGGAGCCCAGGATGGCCACAGTGGAATCACCACCGTGGTTCGTCTGCCTTGGGCTGAGGGTCTCTTCTGAGCAAAAACGCTAGAGAGAGGCACAGGTGCCAAACCAGTTTCCTCGAGCCTCTGCTCTGTGGCACTGAGCTTGTATGGAGGCACTGCCACAGGATTGGACGGCTCCCTTGAAAGCCCGTGGGCTGAGTTTGCTGCCTCCTGAGTGCTGTCAGCCTGGAGAGAAGTGTCTGAGCTCCAGAAGGGAACTCCCCTCCCAAGAGGGGCAGCCACCAGACACGCAGGGCTAGGGAGAGACGCTCAGTGACTTATAGACCACTAACATTTTACCTGCTATATCCCAGGTCTGTACACATGAACGCTTCTGTAGAAACTGCGTCTGAACCATACATTTGTTCAGTAGATAAATCCTTCTGAGCCTGTCCCGTGAGAGGCAATCCAAGCTGAATTGCTTGCCCCGGGAAAGCAGGAGTGTTTGGTATCCGGTCATCTCTGTCATGTTCAGCCTGTCGCTGGGTGCTGTGGTATCAGTGACGTGTAAACTGCTAGTTAACAGGTGACTAGGAGGCTTTTAACTGGCCCAGATTCTGAGCAAACCAGCTGCCTCTTGACAGGGGAGAAGTTGCTGGATATTGTGTGTGTCCTGCTCACCTGCCTGCTTTGCCTCATGCTGCCTTGGCTCTTTTCCATCAGGGGTGAGCTGCTCTGGCCAAGCCCTGCTGGAGGTGAGCGCCCCTTGCTGACCGTGTTTCCTGCTTTGAAGTCTGATGCCTGAGTGATTGGGCTCCCTCCTCCCTCTCAGCCCAGTCGCTTTTTGAAGGGATGTTTCAGCTTTACTCTGCAAATGATCCGGGACTGAATGCAGACAGCCTGGTGCAGGGGGATCCAGTTACAGACAGTCTGAGAACACACAACTGGGAATGCTTCCCTGTATCCAAGAGCTATGACTATCTGTTACCCGGGGACCCATCGAGAAGAGCCCCACGCTGGATCTGATATGGAAGTGGATAAGGATCTTTCCAAGGGCTCCCTGCTGCAATGAATTAATGCATTAAACTTCCACCTGATCTGGGGTCTGGGTTTAACTGTGGAACCATTGTAAAAGCCTAAGGAGGGCGGTGGTCTTGTTTTAGTCTCTGCCATTGCAAATGCTTTGCAGAACTGGCAGTGTCCCAAGGAGAGACCCCGGACTGGAATAGTAGGGGGTGAAGCTTATCGGACGTTAGGAGCAGTAGTAGAGCTGGGGGTCCAGACTGGCAGAGCTGGGGTGCTTCAGATCAGAACTGATGTGAATTGGCAGCAGGGAGGGGGATACCTGTCTCTGGGACCAACTGGACTAGCGCCCAAAGGGGAAGGGCCAAGAAACACCTCAGCCTCCCCCCGACTGCTTCCCTGGGGATCATAGCAGGGACTGGAACTAAGGTGCAGGTCTCTAGTCTCCTCCCACACCAGCAGAAGGTAGAGGAAGGGACAAGAGCATCACTCTCCTGCCTCCAAGCACTGGAGAGAGCTGCTGCTGCTCAGTTCTTGCTCTGCCTTGGGGCTGGAGCTCAATTCTTGCATTAGCCCCAGGGCGCCCTGGGGAAACACACAGTTCCCGCTCCCTCACTGACACACAAGCATGGCCCTCCTGGGTTCAGGGCTCCCGGGGACAGGATTCGCCCACTCACCAGCCTGAGTAGCTAGGATTGCATGTGCCCATAGGATTTCCAGTCAGGACCAAAGGGCAATGGTGGGAAAAGGGGATGCAGGTCCAGACATTCCATGTGTCTTTCCTGTTTGAGGAGCGAGACTCTGTGTTGAGAGAGCCTTCTCCCGTCTTCCCTGCAGGTCTCTCACTGCACATCCTCCCCCAGCCCCCTTTCCATCCTGTGGTTTCTGGTCCTTGCATCCATGCCTGTGATTTCAGGACACCAGCCCTGTCCTTCATGCAGTCACTCTGGGCTGAGCAGCCCATACCTTGGCTGCACTCCAATTTGCTTGTGTACCTAGGCTTGGTTGTGTATCTGCTCCAGAACAAGGGTCTCAGTATGTGGTCCCATAAGCTCCTTGCTTGCAGCTGGCAGAAATCCTATAAAAGCCTGCAGGCCTTTTTGCTTTTGCAGGTTAGTGGGAAGAGACAGTCTAGTGTAGCCATTAAGCAGGGAGAGTGAGCGCTTTCTCACTGTCCCCTAGAGCAGTGCTTCTCAAACTATCTGATGTGGCGGACTGGCAGTTTTTTTCCCCCAATGTGCCAGGAACTGGTACCATATTTGCCAGGGACTGGTACCATATTTGTGCCACATTATTATCATTTTCGCATAGGCACGTAGCACATCAGATCAGAAAAACTAACATTCTTCACTGTATTAATTGGAATGGGAGTGTGGCGTACATGTGGAGATGTTCCCATTTAAATACATTGAAGACAGACTGAAAGGCTATGCGTCTGTGCGGGTAGTATAAAATGACTATTATTCGTTTATGATCCAAGAAAATATTGTTTGAACATTCGTAGTAATATTAATTTATATCGGAAACAATATAATGAATACAATAAAAGTTGGCAGACATTTTAATTTTGTTTATTTTGTAAACAAATAATACAATATTACAATACAAATAAAAATATTTAAAAATCAAACCAGCAAAGTCTCCTAATAAAGATATTATAAAAAAAATGTATTAACATAATAATAGGCATGTTAAAACCTTAGCCTTTACTAATGTGAAAGGTGAGCCTGTTTCTTTGTCAGTTTATCCAGTCGTGGTTCAACTGAGGACAGTGCCACATGCAATGGAGAATGACTATCCATACTATTCCTGTACTTTGTCTTAATAACACTCATGGTTGAGAAGCCAGTCTCGCAGAGGTACGTTGAAGGAAATGGGAGAAGAGTTTTCAGAGCAATTTCAGTAAGCTTAGGATATTCTGCTTTCACTTTTATCCAGAGGGAAGCAAGTGATGTTGTAGTTTCGAAACTCATCTTCAATCTTTAGCCAGCAGCCAGCTCCAACAATTTATCCTCCATAGTGACAGTTAAGTCATCTTTCAGTGGAATAAACGGATTTCAGATCCATCCAGTCTTCCGTGGATCTTCTTCTGCTGGAAAGTAAAACTCAAAACATTCTGCCAAATTTGTCATGTTTACTGATGATATTTCGTAGAGATGTAACATCAAGGTCTTCACCTGCATCGGCGATGATTGTCGCTAAGTTGTGAAACATGTCATAACAATCTCTTGACACTCGACTCTTCCATGCTTTTAGCTTTCGTTTCTGTCTGTCGATCTTGTCTGCCATTGTAAGACATGAAGCCATCCTTCCCTGCATGGAGATTGTTAAAGATGGCAAAGATATCAGCCAAATAAGCCAGCTAGGCTATCCAGTCCACATCTCGGAACAATTGTGACCAATTGGTTTTTGTCATGAAGAAACTCGGCAAGCTCGTTTCGGAGCTCAAATACTCTTGACAGGACTTTTCCCCTCAATAACCAACATACATCGGCATGCAATAGGAGCTGTTTATGATCAGCTCCCATATCATCACATAATGCAGCGAATAGTCTTGAATTTAAAGCATTCGCCTTTACATGGTTCACAATTTTTATGACCTCGCTGAGCACACTGTTTAGTTCTGTTGACATGTTTTTTTTGTTGCAAGACTTTCTCAGTGAAGGAAGCAGTATGTCGACATGCATTCGGGTGCAAGCGCCTTAATCTGGGTAACGACTCCAGAATGCCATCCTGTCATCACGGCAGCGCCATCAGAACATACGCCTACACAAAACTTGAAATCCAACCAACGTTTGTTAACGATGTAGTCGCTCACACTCTTGAACACTTCAGAACTAGTTGTTTTTGTTGGTAGTGAAGCAGAAAACAAAAACTCTTCCTTCAAATCACCCTCATGTTCAAAACGCACATATACCATCAGAATTGCCATATTAGCAACGTCTGTACATTCATCAAGCTGCAAAGAAAAGTACTTTGCTAATTTAATCTAGCCTATGAGCTGATCTTCCAGATCGTCAGCCAGATCGTGAATTCGTCGAGCTATAGTGTCATTTGAAAGTGGCACCTGAGCCACTTTCTTTGCCACCAGCTCGCCCACCATTTCCATGCAAACATCTTTAATACCACCTATCGCTAGTGTCTCACCAGTTGTGTATGGCTTTTTAGCCTTAGCAACGCAAAGCGCTACTTTATAAGAAGCTCGCAAAGCACAAGTATTTATGTGTGACACTTCAAAGATCTGTTTCTGATGGCCTTTTAAATCAACTTGCTTTCTTTTGAAGAACTCTTTCGGCTTTGAACTAATTTCATTGTTTTGTATTTAAATGCCTCTTGAGCTTTGACGGCTTCATTGCGTCGTTAGCCAACACATCACCACAAATAACACACTGCGGTTTTGGCAGTCCATCATCATTTGTGGCTACAAAACTGAACTGAATGTATGAGGCGTCTATTTCTGAGTAAAGCTAGTATGAATTCTTTTTGTTGACAATACTTCGGTTTCATTTACATTGGCGTCATCTGATTCAGAATTGCGTGTTCAGCAACCAGATGTGTCTGCTTGATAAATATGTCAACTGGGCCTCGCTTTGCCATTTGTAAATTAGGCATAAAAATAATTAATATAAATTCCATTACCACAGGTATATACTTAGTTTGTGATATTAGGATGAAATCCAAATAAATGCAGTGGGAATGCTTTTATTGAGAAATATGTGCTGGAGAACATTGATTAATAGAACATTAATTAATGTTAGGATAAGAAGATAATATAAATGTTAAAATTGCAAACAGGATAATAATTGGAAAGTTAAGATGGTTTGAACATATGGAAAGAATGAATAATGAACATCAAAAAAAAGATTTACCTGTCTGAAAGATATGGAGTGAGAAAGTGAGGAATTTCGAGAACTTCCTGCCAGAAACACGTAGGTTTGATTCTAGAAGAGGGGAAGGCTATAAGTAAGAACAATGAGAGCGTGTATGAAACAATATATGGATATGGAGGAAGCGAGGATGTTATGCTCATACGAAACACACGGGATCTTTTCGGGGGCAAAGGCAAATACGCCGCATTTATTGAAAATACAACAGTTAGCATATGCTTTTCAGTCACACACGCACGCACACACACACTCCTGCCAGTTGTTGTTTAAAGTTACCAGTCTGTTGTAGCCTGAGGGAATCTAATGGCCAATTAGATTGAGCACGAGTGGGGAGCTGGGCTCTGTCAATTGCGATCCGATGCTCCAAGGCTTTGCAGGACTGAACCCAGAGTTCCATGGCAAAACACCCCAGCTTTATAGTTGTAAATACCCATTTGAGTCCATGCATTTTGCAATGTCATCCTGCAATCATTAGTCCTTACGTGGTGTTAATCTTGGGGTTTTCTGCTGTTATCATTTGATGGTTATTGTCGGGCTTCCCATCATTATCTCCTATTTGTTGTCTCGCCTTCAGGGGTGCCTGTCTCACCTCTGAGGTCGTCAATGCTGCAAACATGTTTAGCATCCGATACAGTGGATGTTTTCTGATTGTCTCCTGGTCTTTCCAAGTCTCACTTTTTCTTTCAGAGTAGCAGCCGTGTTAGTCTGCATCCGCAAAAAGAAAAGGAGGACTTGTGGCACCTTAGAGACTAACAAATTTATTTGAGCATAAGCTTTCATGAGCTACAGCTCACTTCATCAGATGCATGCAGTGGAAAATACAGTAGGGGGATTTTATATACACAGAGAACATGAAACAATGGGTGTTAAGTAAATTCTCCCCCCCCCCCCCAGTGTAGACAGTACTAGGTCGATGGAAGAATTCTTCCATTGACCTAGCGACAGCGATGGGAGAAGCCCTCTAGTCACTGGAGTGTCCGCACTGAAGCGCTGCTGTAGTGATTTATGTGTAGATGTAGCCTTAGGAAGGAGGCTGTGAGAGAAACTGACATGGAAACAGCAGCAGGTTTGATGGTAAACTCTGAGGCAGGCCCAGCTGAGGCTGGCTCTGTCCCTCTCCTCTCTCTTTTAAAGCCTCTTAGAGCTGTGGTGTGACGGGCTACAGCCAGGATGGCAGGGAAAGTACGGTGCAAATTCTCTGCCCCTCAACTTTTCCTCTAGTCCTATAGCACACCTAGCACGTCTAGTTCTGCCCTAGCTCTGCTCATCCATCTCAGTCCTGTCCTGCAGCACCCCCATCTCTCTCTCTCTCCTTCCTCTGCTCCTTTTCTCCCCTCTTCCCCACCCATATCTCCTAGCTCTGTCCTTTCCAGTCTGCCATGGCCTCCTTCCTGCTGTATCCCCCCTCCACCCCCACAACTGTCTTACCCTCTGTTTCCTTTTCCCCCATTCCTGCTCCCTCTGTTCAGTGTTTCTAAAGCCTCCCCGATTAGCAGGACTCCCTGTTGCCCAGCTCAGCTTTCAGCCTGTCCCCTTTCAAAGAAAGGCAAATTCCTTCTCCAGGAGACCAGGTAACGCTCCTTCATTGTTGCAGCAATGGCGGGGTTACACATCCTCCCGCAAACAGCAGGCCGCGGCAGCGAAGGCTTCCCATGACAGTGATGATTTCTCTCTCGAGAAAACTAACCGTAGTTTTTATTCGATCGTTCACTCCCACTGCAGCTTCAGAGTGAGACATCAGTGCCCACAATAGGATCCAAACGAAATCAAGGGCTAATCATTCAGGCATTGCCCTGGACAGCGGTAGTTCAGACTGTGCTGGTGGCTGGCCATTCGTACAAGCCTGTGCCCCAGTTACTGCCCTTCAGCCGGTTCCAAGGCCCAGTGAGTGGAGTGTGATCCCTCAAGCTATAAAGATTTACTGGCTTCAAAGCAGAGCTTTCTCTGCAGCTTCCCCGCGCTTTCAGCTGACTGAAAGTACCCGTGCGGAGTTAGGGTGTTGCAATATGGTGCGTGCTCAGCACTTACATCCATTGCAGTGTGGTTGGAGCCATGGTGATCCCACGACATGAGAGGAGACCAGCTGGGTGACGTTATATCTTCTGTTGGTGGAAGAGACCAAAGCTCGAAAGCTTGTCTCTTCCACTCACTTGTGTCTATGTCATTCAGGGCCACCACTTTGGGAGGAGGTTACTTTCTGCTCTTTGGTGTTCTTTGCTTTGCCTTCCGAGCTCTGTGCTTCTGCATTCAGGGTGTGTTTCTGCTAGAGCTGGGATCCCCTCCTGCCTGAAGAAGGCACATGTCCTAGTAGAGAGGAGGCTCGTGAAGGGGAACAAGGAGCTAAACTGCAATCAGTCCAGTGGCCTGACCTAGCGGCTGCAGAGAATATAGTATGTATTCCCTGCATTGAAGCGCTGTTACAGCTCAGGAGGATAATCTCTCCTCCCTTCTCCAGGCTGCACTGGCTTCTGGGCTTTGCCCATGGAAGGGAAGAAGAAATTGTCCATTGTTCTGATTTTATCAGTGAAATCTCGAAGTTCTCCACCTCCGAGCCATGGGAAATGGCAACAATCCATTAGGTCACCTGGCCCCTCCTCCTCCTGCTGCTGCAAGATCCTTTGTTACAGAACATGCCCAAGTTCATTCTCTAACTGCTTGGAAACGTCCCAGATGAGGAAGCTCCCACTGCTCCCTTGGGAGACTATTCTACGGGCTAATTAGGCCAGGAATGGTATCCAACCTTCACTCCCCTCCCCAATCCTGTATGTGGTACAACATTAAAATCACCCCATGGCCAGAAGTGGGTTGTTTAGACCTACTGGGAGGCTGATAGCACCACCATGTGCCTATGGTGTCCGGGAAAACAGATGTTGCTCTGAATACAGTGGGAGTTGTGGGGGAGCCAAGTGGGGTGAACAACGGGGGAATGGGCCAAGAGATGGGGAGGGGGAGATCTCTGTAATTGAGAGCTCTTGCATAACAACCTGGCTTGTGTCTACACCTCAGGCCACCATACGCATTTCCTCTAGTTGGATGGGGTGGATCAATTGTTCCCTGGCTGTTTAGCACCTAGCATGTTTGAAGCCTGCAGCTGTGCTCAGAGTGGGCATGTGACCAGCTTCCTTTGGTCAGCTGAGGGCTGTCATTCGTTCCTTGGCAACTGAGCTGAAGTGGGGGGAGGAGGAAAGTGTTCTAAGCAGGCACTATCTTGTACTGCTCTGAGGTGGCCTGGAGTTAGCAGGACAGAGAGAGGCCATCCGTCTGTCAGCAGTGGGGTGTCCATGCTGGGGAGGGGAGGCATCAATTTGGTAAATGGAAGTAATTGACTTAGTTGCTCTCAGCTAGGTGCCACTTGGGATGTGATTACAGTTCAAACTCCGACCCAGCGAGAGGGCACTCTCCGAGCTCCAGGGGTGTGACCCAACCACTTTCAAAGGCTGGCAGGAAGGGACCCTGAAGGGAGGTGGGGTGGCGTGGCAGTTCGGAAAGGGAAAGCTACAAGAGACAAACAAACCCTTGTGCCTCCCCGTGACTAGGGGACTTTCTGGGGAAAGGCTTGCAAGCTGCTTGCTGGCTCTGAGCCCCGGGTTCAGTTCTGGAGGGAATCACTAGCCCAGCGGAGCCAGCTGAGAGAAGTAAGCCTGAGTCACTGCAGAGTCTCATCTTTCACTGACAACAGCCCTCGCCATAAAAGGGAGGGGTAATTCTTTGTATGATGATCAATCAAACCTGAACTGCTGGCTCCTGGACCCAGCCCTCTCTAGAATTCTGGGAGCCTCAGAAGTCTGGGTAGCTATGGCATGTCATCGTAGCAGCGTGAAGATTGATACCAGACAGCCTGCAAGGCTCTCGTGTGCTCCCTAAGGTGCTGGCACATTTAATCTTGGAGACCTCAAGAATTTAAGCTGCACTACCCAAATAGTGCAAAGACCAAGTTCCTCAGGCTCAAGACACTGTATTCCTGCTGTAGCCATCCCAGCATTTTGAGGCACGTTTCCACAGGCTTTGTTTTCCTGGTCACATTCCCATTCCTTTGTCTCCAGATGTGTCTGCCCCATAGACTTGGGCTGCATCTAGCTCTTAGGCCCTCGCCAGCCTAAACCACGTTCTCTGTTGCTTGCTGCTTTTTGGTCTCCCATCTCTAGTCACAAACTCCTCGGGGGCTGTAGCTGCACCCACGCCCTGGCCTCTAACTGCTCCCAGGCCTTTGCCTCTGTAATCCAGTGGCCTCTATTCTCAGATTCTGCTTCCTCTAGCCAACCATGCTCTCAGTCCTCTATTCATACTTCTGAGTTTCTTCTCCCCCTGCTCCAATGAGCTCTGGTCTCCGCTGTCTCTTGTCTTCATTTCTAGTCACTAACAGTTTGTTCTTGCTGGACACACTGTCATTAGTTACTTTTTAAATTCTTCCTGCAAATCCACAAGAGCAAAATTAATACTGTAGCTGTTGGAGAAGCTGTGCAAAATCCAGCTGGAAATAAACAGTAGGAGAAATGCCCAGTAATCTTAGGCCTGGGGTAATTCTGGAAGGCAGAATATCCTGGCTTTGTGGGATTTCATTCCCTTGCTCCGTGTTCCCAACAGAGAAATTTAGAGTAATCTGTGCAAATGGAGAGACAGTGATGGAGACAGGAGAGCTGCAGGAGAATCTGTTCTTGACTGGAAAGCTTGGGGCTCTCCCTCCATAGTGAACATGATACCATGTAAAGTGGAGATAGCTTCAGATGTCTCATTTGGCTCAGCTGAAATCTTGGTGGCAGTTCTTCCTGTCTCCTGTTTAGAGAGAGCTCTGTGAACTCCTCTTGCAGGTGAGACAGCTTTTCTGGGTCACTGCTAGGGAACCATTAGTGGGAATATTTACTTGGAAATTCAATCCCGGCTCACGCTCCCCTCTAATTGATTGAAGAGTTTCTTTGAAGTGAAGAAGTTAATTTAGTGTCTGAATAGGGGAGGGGAAAGGAGGGCCTTGGAAAAGAGGCTTCAGGTAAGAAGTTTCTTTATTTCACACCTGCTGGAGACAAGTGGGTGATCAGAGACTGTCTGCAGTTTGCCTCCTACATGGACACACCTGGGAAAGTCCAGACCAGCTCTCGGTTTCACTGGACATGACTGGGTCAGCAGAGACCCCTCCCCGACCACCACAGTAATTTAATTGGAACCTCACATTTAGTTTTTTGGGGGGAAAGATAGCAGGGTGGGGACCAATCTCCACTTTGTTCCTGGACATACCTGGATTAACAGAGACAGCTCAAATCCTCCAGGACACCTGAACTCACCTGTCCAAGACTTAGCCAGATCTGCAGATCTCTGAATCACTCTGTGCAGGTAAGATGGGGAGGATTTCGGTGGGGAAAAGGTGCTCTGAGAGTGGGGGTGAGGTGGGGGGGCATTCCTAGTGTTTTGCCCATTGAAATTCATCTTCCTCTACAGCTTCTGTGACTTCGGACTCCTCTGGAGCAGAGTCTGGTGCAAATTGTGTCAAAATTGCCATGTTCCTAATGGCTGTTCCCTCCTTTGGGGCTGACATAGCCTCTCAAAAAGGGGGTGTTCAGTGCAGTGCTAAGGGAAGAGGGGATCCTGTTGGTTCTGGAGTGGGACTTTACTCTCCTCAGCATGGTAAATGTTCAGGAATATCAATGTACACTTAATGCTGAGGAGTGAAGGGGTGAAATTCACTTTGGGGAGGGGCATTTCCTTTCCCCTGCCTGTGCAGACGAACTCATTTGTCTTTCTCTTCCCCCCTCTTTCTCTTCCCCTCCCCCCCAAATTACCAAAATCGCACTGGTAATTTATCCTCTCCGAATTTCATGTCAGTGGGGTTTGCTGGAGGGTGGAGTTTGGGCTCCTTTGTGGTCACAGTGTAAACTATTGAGTGACTATTTGGAGTCATCTAGCCAGCTGTAGGTGCTATGTAAGTAACAAAACAAAAATTTGGCATGGTTTTCTTTAGGGATGGGCAAGGTGGTTTGGAGAGAGAACCGGCCTGTCTGTCTCTCCCTGCTAGAAACCTTGAATTGACCCCAGAAGTGCTCTGAGGCTGAAGAGATCTCTCTTCACCTTTAATATTCCACATGTACTGGCTTTGGCTGGGCCCTGAATATTGCAGTATCGGGAGTCTATTCTGATGTTGCCTCCGAGCCGACAAACAAGCAGGGTGTAGTGCAGCCATGATTCTCTGGCAGCCATGAGCTGAACAGGATTATGCTCCCTCCACAGGAGTTTCAGGTGAGCAAGGTCTGGATCATTGTGGTTGCATGTGACCATCAGCCTTTGAAGTCTGGTTGTCCCAACTTCAAGAGCCAGCTATGGCTTCCCCGGCAGAGCCAGCCAGCTCACCAGGACATCAGTATGAGCCATATGCTGCAATGTCAATCCTTCATTCGAGTTTTGGGTGCAGTAATCCTGCTCAACCCTCTGGCCTTGTTGAAGGTGGCTGGTGCGCTCCCTTGGGGGAGTGGGAAAGCAGACAGCAGGCTCTGAAGTCTCTTTCAGGAGTAAGAAACCCTGTGGTCTTCAGGCTTCTAAGCCAGCTCTCCCCATTATCCAAACCCCCCCAACAAAAGAGAACCCGTCCTGCTTCAGAGCATGACCCACCACTAGCTGATGGAGGTCAGGAAGATACGTTTCCCATGAGCAAGTCATTCCAGAGTATCTTTGTTTGGGGCTTCTCACTCCTTTCTCTGCAGCATCTGGCTACTGGAACAATGTCTCCCTGGTTAATCTGGACTGCAGCATAACTGGAGTCAGGTCTCCTCAATGGGCAAGGCTCTTTCACATTCCCCTTCCCCTCCGGTGGATGAGTGGGATTCTCACGGGCCAGAAGAGTAGGAATCCTCCACCTGTCTCCTTTCCACCCAGGTGCAGCAGCTCTGCTCGTGTCCCTAGTTGGAGGATGTTCGGCTCAGAATACATGGTGTCCTCGCTCCCGGCTGCATCTCGCTTCTACGGCCCTGCTTTCTCAGCCCAGCTCGCATCTGCTCCTGTCTGCAGCCTCTTCCTCCCAGCTCCCCTTTTCAGCTACCAGCTCTTCCAGCCCTGCAGCCCTCCGGAGCCCTGCAAACAAGCACTGCTGCTGGCAAGCCAAGACACAGGTTTGGGGGAGCTGGGGGACTTCTCAGGTAAGCTAGACGAAGGGACCCCAGGGGATGGGTAAATTCCCCAGTTTCCAGCAAGACGCACAGTCCTTGCTTTGAGCCCCTGGAAGGTCCCGAGATACCGGAATTTAAAATCGTTGTGATGCGATTGTGTAGGAGAAGAGTTCAGTTTAGAGACTTCTAAAATGTGTTGGTTTGTTGTTATCCCCTCCCTCTAGATCAGAGGTGGGAAAACTACGGCCTCCGGGCCATATCCGGCCTGCAGGACTCTCCTGCCCGGCCCCCGAGCTCCTGGCCCCGGAGGCTCGCCCCCGGCCCCTCCCTTGCCGACGCCATGCTCTGAGCGGCAGCACAGCTGCAGAGCCGCGGCCTGAGCCGGTGCTCGGTGCTGCGCGGTGGCGTGGCTGGCTCCAGCTGGGTGGTGCGGCTGCCTGCCCCGGTGCTCCAGGCAGCGCGGTAAGGGGGCAGGGAGCAGGGAGTGGATAGAGGGAAGGGAGTTCGGGGCAGTGGTCAGGGGATGGCTAGGGGTTGGGGCGGTCAGAGGGCAGGGAACAAGGGGGTTGAATGGGGGCAGGGGTCCCGGGGAGGCAGTCAGGAAGGAGAGGGGGGGTTGGATGGGGTGGCGGGGGGCAGTCAGGGGCAGGGGTTCTGGGGGAGGTCAGGGAGAAGGGGTGGTTGGATGGGGCAGGGGTCCGGGGGGGGGGTGGTCAGGAATGAGAGGAGGGGTTGGATCTGGTGGCAGGGGCTCCCAGGGGGGCCATCAGGGGACAGGGAGGGGTGGATGGGGCAGGGGTCCCAGCGGGGCTGTCAGGGGACAGGGCATGGGAGCAGGAGCCAGGCCATGCCTGGCTGTTTGGGGAGGCACAGCCTCCCCTAACCAGCCCTCCATACAATTTCGGAAACCCGACGTGGCCCTCAGGCCAAAAAGTTTGCCCGCCCCTGCTCTAGACCTTACCTAGCTGGACCCCGGGTACTAAGTGGAAGGATACAAAAAATAGTGCTAATAACCCCCCCAAATAAACCCCACCCTGCCTTAAAAGATTTCTCCACTCTGCATCATATGTGGGATGAAGATGTCACTGGCCCCAGGAACCGGCTGTGCTCACTGGCGGCTGTGCTCACTGGTGGCGTTAGGCGCCCATCTGCCCCTGGGCCAGCCCTTCTGCCCAGCCCCAGAGCACACGCTGCCATGCCCAGACTTTACAAGTGGGGTTATTTCCTTAACAGAGGTTAGCGAACAACCAGAAAACAGCCTTTTAACTCATTCCTTAGTCTCAGGCTTCAGGCTGTCTTGCTCCTGGCAGTTTCCCAGTCTGAGTTTTGCTGGAGCAACAGCCCCAGGGCTGCTTCCATGAGCCCCTGACCCCTCGCTCTGGGGACCCACCACAGGAGTTAGCTCCACTCTGGTGTGGCTTTCCTTCCCCAAGGCGCAGCCTGTCTCAATCCAGCTGCCACAAGCAGCCTGTGATAGGCCCAGGTGTAGCTTAGCCTCTTTAATTGGCTGGATTGGGTGAATCTGTTCTGGTCCAGGGGAGCTGGGCTCCGTATATCCATGGGAACCAGCTATCCTGTAACACCCTCCCAAGCGCAAGCAGGCCATCTCTTTGTTCCATGTTTGTGCAGCCCCTAGCACGGTGGGGTCTTGGTCCCTGGCTGGGGTTCCAGGGCACTACCGCTAAACCGATGAGAACCTCAGGGCCACCCATCCCATCCTAAATACGTTCGAGATCGTGAAGCGCTCAGACACTACGTGAAATAGCCCAGACAAAATCAGCTGAATGAAATCTAGACACTGAGGAGTGGAAGGCTTTTTAGACTTACAATAAATTGAACAGCAAGTCTCTTGAGGGGGTCTCCTCTCCTCACGTGGTTGATTGAAAGGTCTCTGTCTCGATGATGAGAGACAAAGGCCCTGGGTAAGGGGATAGGCTGTGCCAGGGAGAGCCCGGAGCTAATTCTTCATCAGGGGCTGGTGGTGAAGAGGGATGGACAGTGCCCAGTGGAGGGGGCAGGGCTAGCATGGTGCCCAGTGAAGTGTACTGCCCACGCTTTGTGCCCCTAAGCTGGTCTGGTGAGTGGTACTAGCTCATTTGGAGTCGCTGTGGCTTTTCTCCAGAGGAAGCTCGCCCGCAGAAGCAGAGACGAGCCCGAGCCAATTACAGCAGCTGGCAGCTGGAGGAGCTGGAATCAGCCTTTGAGACCACTCGCTACCCTGACGTCTTCATGAGGGAGGCCCTAGCCCTCCGGCTAGACCTGATAGAGGCCAGGGTTCAGGTACCGGATGCTCACGGGGTACTGCGCTCCAGGCTAGTGTTTGATAGCATCTTGCCCTTGTCTGCAGAGCTTAAAATGAACTTCTCTCCCCGACCTCCTGGCTGGGAGGGCAGCTCATTGAACCCAGCCTCTCGGGTTGCTGGGCAGGGGGCTAGGACTTTGCTGCAGGAGGCTCTGTCACTTCCTGTTTGCTCTGATCTTCGCTGTGCTTATTCCCAGCCCTGTTGATGTTCCAGCCCCATTGGCACTGGTGCCCGAGGAACCCACCTCGGACCAGGGAAGGTAAGAGGTGGGAGGGAACCTTTAGACGTTGGGCTCAGCTCTGCCTGCCTGTTGGCTCTGGTAGTAGTAACTCTGCAGCCACAGGTCATGGGGGAGAGCTAGAGTAAGGATCCGTCTCCTCTCAGGGTTGGGAAATGGTTGAAGTGGGGATGTTGCCCAGCTGCATGGTGGGGAAAATGTGTGTTTGTGGGATCTACCCAGCATGGCCCCTGCTCTCTCTCCTGTGTTTCCCCTCTCTTCACCTCGGCTTTGACAGCTGCCCTGATCTGAGCTGGGCCACTGTTTACCATGTCTCTGGAGAACAAGGGTGGTGGATCCCTCCCATTTCTGGAGGGTCTGGGGTGGGGAAATGAGGCTTGAGACCCATTGTCAGGCTCAGAGTAAGAGAGCTGCTCATGTCCCCCGGTTTCTCTGCAGCCCCAGGTCGTGAAGGAGGGAGTGGTGCACAGGGAGCCCGTGTGAAAGTGTCCAGTTCCTTGGTGGAGGGGGTAAAGGGGATTAGGATTCTCCTTCTAGAACTGGCTGACAGCTCAGGAATCTGCTGTGAGCATTACGCGCGCGTTAGAGGGACACTTCTGCAATGAGATTTTTCCCTGTTATGTGATATGACCTGAAATTTCTGTTTTGGTTTAAAACCTTCACTTGTATAACAATCTCTGTCTGGATTCCTGGAGCTACAGCTCCCCCAGAGGAACCTGCGGAGACAGATGCAGGATGGATGCTTTATAAACCCCATGCTTTCCAGTTTGCCAGCAGCACGTGAGAGTGCAGCAGGCAAAAAGATGGTTAGTTAATGCCTGTTTTCCTTTGGGTTTCCCTAGGTTTGGTTCCAGAACCGCAGGGCGAAGCTGAGGAGACAACTGAAACTGCAGGGACGAGCTCTGGACCGAGCTCTCACTAGGGACTTGTCTGCCTCAGGACACAAGAAGCCCCAAGCCCCCCAGGAAATCGAAGGTTCAAGTAAGAGCTCTAGAGTTGGAACACTGGAAGGAGACTCAGATCACTGGCCAAGCACTGGCCCCAAAGGGCAGCCTCCTCCTGGACCTCCCCTGTGCAGGGGAGCTGAGGCCACCGGGGCGGCCACAGCCAGAGGAAATTTGCTCCTGCAGCACCCCCAGCTTGTGGGTCAAGGCACAAGAGTATGAGGCTGTAATTGACCCCCACTGCAGCTCAGGAGCAGCCTGACTCGGAACCAGACCCAGCAGAGCTCTGGGCATACATGGATAGTGCCTGAAACTGATCCTGACATCAGTCCCCCTTCCCGTACCTCTCCAACCTCTGGGCCTTGGACCTTTGCTCCCAAACAAAGACCGTATCCATTTCTTCAGGGGGCTATAGTCACCATGAATGGAGCAGGGAGCATCAGAGGCATTATAGGGGCTTCCCAAGCCCACTGTGGGCTGTTGTCCAGCCTTGTCCATCTCTGATCACCCTTGGTGCCTCCCTGTTTGGTAGCTGTTGCCTGAACTCCTTTCTCTCTGATTGGCATCTGCATTACACTTTCCAGCACCTGCACTCAACTGGGACAACAGCATGTGCAGAGACTTTGGGTCTAAGATACCCTGGTTAAAATCCTTCCATATTTGACCAGGGACAGACCCATCCCCTTCTCCAGGCTTATTTCTCAGGATCCCTTCACTAGAACACATGCATTAGCGCATCGTTAGCAGGGGGATGTCACCTCTCTACTCTGGGTTGTCTTCTTCAAATTAAGCTACTTTTGTCATAGGCTCTGATCCAATGAGCCTGTGTTTGGTAGGGTTGCCAATTTTGATTGGATGTATTCTTGGAGGTTTCATCACATGACATAATCTTTAATTAAAGATTAATTCCTGGAGAGTCCAGGGCAATCCTGGATGGTTGGCACACTGTTGGATGTTTAGCTGGGCCTTGGAGCCCTTAGGCAATAGAACGGGAGAAGTATGAAGCAGGCAGACTCCTGCTCTTCACACTGTAGCATGGCTCTTGGGACCATGTGGAGTTCTCACCTGCTGTCCAGAGCCAGGTAGGGTGACCAGATATCCTGATATTGTCAGGCCTGTCCCATTATTAGGAGCTTTGTCTTATAAATGCAACTATCCCTCCCCCTGGAAAAAAGTGTCCCGATTTTTCACACTTGCTATCTGGTCACCCTAGAGCTAGGGTCCCTTTCCATTGTTCAACTCGGTGCCTTGTGGCTTCCTGGCTATTCCCTCCCCTCTATACCTCCCACGACCACTAGAGGGCCTTGAGGTTCTGCCAGGTGTTACAGCTCCTTAGAAGGTGCCTGAGCTGTGTGTGCTGGGGGAGACCATGATTCCTCTAAATTCACCAGCGGCTGGATGTTTGTTTCTAGTCAAACGCTGTGAGGTGCTGATGTGCGGGAGATTCCAGAGGAGTGTCGTGAGGTGGGGGGTTGGTATTAACCAGAGCTAGCTGCTTGACAGAGGCATAGCATCTGTCCTTCCAGTCCTCCCACTGTCTGTAAAGGGCTGCGGGGAGTATCTGAAGCAGCTTCTGAGGATGAGGAAGGGAAACAAAAGTCTGACTTCTCTGCAGTCTGGCTGAGCCAATGTCATTGGTCCTAGCATAGGGCTAGTGGGCGGGGGGGAAGGTGAGCCCCTTTGTTCCCATCGATTCTTTCCCATCAGTCTGGTCAAAATGCTCCAGCATAGCCACGGACAGAGGAGACAGACTGTACTCTGAGGGCCAATTCTGCATTGGCTGTGGGGACCAGAGACCGTTCCGTCCCCTAGAAGCTCATGATCCTGTGATGAATGGAAAGGGGCACGAGAAGTAAAGTAAGATGAAAAGAGATGAAAGAGGAAGCACAATACATTGCTCAACCAGACTCAATAAGCTGGCACTCTTCCCTGTTCATGGTCTCTACCACGAGCTTTCTGGTGTCAGATGCGGAGCAGAAGTATTGGATTATTAGAGATGCTGCTGCCTTTAAAGTGATTTGCTTTTTCTTCCTGTTGGATGATGATCAAATAAGTCCTAGAAAATAAACTGGTTCATAGAACTGTTCTAGAGTCACATGGTGTATTGTGGAAACTCCCTCTCCGTCCCCCACTGATCAGAGAGCAAAGACACTAGGCCAGGAATATGAGTCAGACGTGGGCTAAGAATCATGTGTTCCTGTCTCAAGTTGCCCAGCGCGCAGAAGTGAAGAAATACGTTTCCAAAGGCAGAGCTGATGGGAGAAAGGAAAGTTTTGAGCTGAGCAATGACAACAGAGCAGCCTGTAACGCTACTTGCAGGATACACATGCTGTATGAGTGGCATTCAGTGCCCAAGAGCCAGATGGCTGAATGATAACAGAGCTCATTACCTGTGCACGTGTAAATGCCCCTGTGCCCATGTATAGGGGAGTGTCTGTCAGCATGCATGTACTCATATGTTTGCAGGCCGGCACACACATGTAAGCATATGAGCAAGCGTCTCCATTCAGGGCCTCCTTTCAGGGGAATCTGTGTGCTGGGGAAAAGATTCACGCCAGATTTTACTGCTATTATGGTCCTGCCTGTATGAATCTCTTCCCAGTCCAAAGGCTGCTCTCCGACAATCGGCAGGGCAGGGGCTGTCTCTTGGTTGTGTGTTTGTACAGTGCCTAGCACAGAGGGGTCCTGGTGGGGCACTATCTCCATACAGCTAATAAATAATAGGAACCACTGCTTCAGCTTCAGTCCTTTTGTTGACATCTCATCTTACTTCCCCCATCTCTTCCTGCCCTCGGATTCCCAGTGCTGCTATGTGGCTGTTCTGATGCATTTGCTTCTTTACACTCACGCCAGCTACGTTTGCTGCTGTACAACTGCAGGGGCAATCCCATCGACTCCATTGTTTCAGGACCGACCCCGATCGTTTGAATGGTGTTTCCGTCTGATTAGTTTTCCGTTGGCCAAATATTCAAATTCTGACCTCCCTTTGTGCCCAGGCAGTCACTTGCATGTGTGAGGGCAAGGGCAGGCAAATCCCACCTGTGCATACTCATCCAGCACAGAAGGGGTTTTACAAATGGAAATTCTGCTGCTTGTGTGTGTGTGTGTGACAGCTAATACACAACCAAAATGTTCATGTCGGTGATGATGTACAAAAGTAGAGACGGGGCTGAGGCTCCTTTGAAAGCTGCGCTCTGAGTCATTCTCTTTCCCATACTAGCTTGTTCCATAGAAAGCTCTGTAGGCACAGGAGAAGGGTATACAGTACCTGGGGTGTGTGGAGATGTTACATTTTGTAGTGTTGCCAACTCTCATGATTTTATTGCAAATCTCATGATATTTGCTATTTTTCCTAAAGCTCCAGCTCCTACGGTCATGGGATTATAGGAGAAGTGTTGCCAGCTCCTGCAATTTGATTGCAAGTCATATGATACTTGCTTTTCTTAAAGTCCCATCTCCTGGAGTCATGTTATTACATGAGATTCTCAGCTTTTATTTTTTAAAAAAATTAAATCTCTAGCCTGTGGAGAAAAACTTGAAAACACAACCCCTAAAGGCTCAAACACCAAGAGATAAGCACAACAAACCTCAAAATTATTTATTTATTTAAAAATTCTCTCTTTTGGGGAGGAGGGGGAGCTTGACTCTTAGTTTTTTAACCCTTGGGGTTGGCAATACTGATATTGTGTGTTTTGTAGAGTATACGTGTTGTGTGCTGTGTCATTCTCAGCACTGTGTATGTTGGGGTGACTTGTGTACGTGGGTGTTTGCTGTTTGTGCGACTTTCTTAGCATATGTATCTGGCAAGGGGTGTCTCTTGTGCTCACTGTCTGAGGTGTGTATTTGGGGTGTGTCTCTTCACTGGAAGTGGACTTTAGCCTAGGAGTGGCAGCTTAAGGGACTAGTTTCTA
This sequence comes from Eretmochelys imbricata, assembly GCF_965152235.1. NCBI lineage: Eukaryota > Metazoa > Chordata > Testudines > Cheloniidae > Eretmochelys > Eretmochelys imbricata. Next base: position 12,741,067 of record NC_135581.1, read on the forward strand.
GAGGTACCAAAACTTGTTGATACACACTGGGGGCTGCAGAGAATGAGCTGTAGGGGAACCGCGGATGGGGAATGACTAACTCAGGAGCTGTGTCTGTGTCTTCGTGATTCAGAGCGCAGCTGTCTCTGAAGCATACTTCTGAGAGGGGAACTAGGACAAAGGTGACTTTTCCTTTGCCTGATCACAGTGCTATCAGTGCTACAGGCTACAGATGCCATGTGATGAAGTGGAAAGTAAAGCCTGCTCTCCTTTGTACCCTCCACGTAAATTACACCTGGTACTGGTAATAGCCAGGAAACTGGGATTTCATGTTTAAAGGTACCAACATTTTCATTCTAACTCTAACAAAGAGAAAAAAAGACCTTTTTCTGTGTGCGCAGAAAGGGGATGAGAGAGCCCCTCTTTCACTTCCTATATGCCCCATATATATAGAGAGAGAACTACTCCCACAGGTCTGTTCACCACCTGCCATAGCCTAGTGTGGTGATATCTAAGCTCAAGGCAGCTTGGCTGGCACAGAGAATGACATCTATTCATTGTTGGCTACCACTGTAAATACTTTTGCCAGCATTGGGCCCATGAACCATCCTGAGTCCGCCCCCCCCGATATGTTTTCAACCTGCGTCACCTGACAGCAATGTTTTCCTAGGATGATGCCTTTTGAAAGTCAAAACATGAAGATGGATTTTGGGGTAGGGTAGGGGTTAACTTGATCCTAAAGCTGCTAAGTCCAAAGGTTTCATTTTCTCCATTTTAAATAAAAATGACCTCTTTATAAGAACTCCCTTCTGCCTCTTCACAGTAGCTGCTCTCGTTTCCCCTTATTCCTCGCCTTGTTCATGTGAACAGCGTCTCTAATGGAAAAAGAGATTGGACAAAAGAACCTCTGGACCCCCCAGCAACAATTAAGAATTTCATTAAAATACAATAGGCCAGTTATTGCTGGCTCATTATTACGTTATAATAATTGCTAATTGTCTTATTAGCATTTGACAATTATGCAAATAATGAAAAACATTTCATAAAAGTAATAAAATTGCCCTTTTTTTACATCAATAGTTTTAACATCTAAAGCAATCATGATTTTGCTCTCCAGGGTTTATTGGAAATGCCTTTAAAGGGGAGATAAACCTCTAACGATGCCATCCGCAGAACAGGGTTGAGATTGGGTAGGGCACACAGAGGTCTGGTCTACACTACAGACCTTTATTGGTATAACTACATCACTCAGGGGTGTGAAAAATCCACCCCCTGAGTGACATCGTTATACTGACTGAACCCCCGCGTAGGCAGCTCTGTCGGCAGAGAAGCTCTCGGGGTGGTGGATTAACTGTGCTGATGGGGAAAGCGCTCTCCCGTCGGCTTAGAGCGTCGTCTTTAAGTGCTACAGCTGCATCCGTACAGCGGTGCCGATGCAGCATTTTAAGTGTAGACGTGTCCTGAGCTATGTGAATTTCCGCTCTCAGTGCGAGGACTCTTTGCCTTCCACTTCCAAAGGAACTGTCTGGTTCATGGCACATGTTGGTAAAATGTCATTTTTCCTTTTTTGAGACCAAGAGAAAGTATTCGGGCACCAGCCTAGGACTTGGGGCAATGGCATTCAGGCTTCTGCTCCACCACAGGCTTTCTCCCATGTGACACTGGGCCTTCTCTAACTTGAGGTGAGCACTTAGTGAAGACCAGGAAGTTGGTAATTTCCACATGAGTTAGCTGGTTAATGTAAAGGCTGGGGGCCTGATTTTCAAAGGTATTTAGGTGCTTAGGGATCCAGGATTTTACCTTGGGTTATGAACATGCCTTTCTTTCATAGTGAAGACAAGGCCTGAGTAGGGTTTGCCAACTTTGTAATATTTAAAATCTGGACACTCCAGCAGAAGTGCCAGAACCTCTCCTTCCCGCCTGGGGTGACTAGGTGTCCCAATTTTATAGGGATGGCCCCAATATTCTGGGCTTTGTCTTATATAGGTGCCTATTACCCCCTCCCTATCCTGTGTCCTGATTTTTCACACTTGCTGTCTGGTCACCCTATTCTCACCCCTGCCCTGAGGCCCTGCCCCCATTCGCTCCTCTTTTCCCCTGCTCCAATTGCTTTTACTCTTCCCCTTTCTCCCCCACCTCTGCCCATGTCAGGAGGGACTTGCCTGCGAAGCCAGGGCTGGGAGCTGCACCTGCCCGATGCAGGTAGAAGGTGGCCCTGGCTGAGTAGGGGCTGGCGTGGGTGATGATTTGATGCCTCCCTGCCTGCAGTAACTGGACTTTGGGTGTCTGGTCAGTAGATCTAATCGGACCCTGTCAGGTCCCCTTTTGACCAGACTCCTGACTACCCTAGGCCTGAGGCTCAGATCCTTAGGTGTATAGCTCCCACTGAGGTGCCCTAGATACCACTGAGGATCTAGGCCTAAGTGTATCTGTGCCTCTGTTCTCCATCTGTACAATGGAGATAATAGCATTTTCCCACCTCACCAGGGGGTCCTGAGGATAAATACCTTACAGGGTGCTCAGAGATAATGCAGCCAGATAAGTTGATAGATGTCCCTTGTGCTTTTCCCTGCCAGGAAAGACAGGACTTCCCTAGAAATTTCTGGATTGTAGTTTAGAGCTAGGGTTGATACAAGGTACTGGATCTGATCTCTTGCTAATTGGGTGTGGTGGGGATTTATCCATCTATTAAATGCAATAGACTGAAAGAGGTCAATAGAAAAAGGCTTTTCAAGTGGACCTCAACTCCAGGGCTTTCTGTTATACTTGTCTTTCTAAACGATAGACTCTAGCTTAACAGAGTTATGGGCTGGATGCAGGAACCACTTGGTGATATCTTATGACCTGGCAGGAGGTCAGACTGGAGGATTGTAACAGGCCCTTCTGGCCTTAAACAAGCATGAATATATGATTAATCATCATTTCATTGTGATTCTGTGGTCTGGCTATTTTTGGCTTGGATTTGCTGATGTTTTGATTTGATGTATTTTTCATTAGTAACCTAGATGACGCCTGGATATTTAAATCTGAATAAAAATGTCAAAATCATGCTTGTTTGCAGTGTTGTTGTAGCTGTATTGGTCCCAGGATAAGGGAGAAACAAGGTAGGGGAGATGAAATCTTTTATTGAACCAAACTTCTGTTGGAAGAGACAAGCTTTCGAGCTCCATGGAGCTGAAGAAGGCCTGAAGAAGAGCTCTATGGATCTCGAAAGCTTCTCTCTTTCACCAACAGGAGCTTGTCCAATAAAAGATATTACCTCACCCACCTTGGTCTCTCTAAAATCATGCTTGGCATTGGACAGGACCCAAGATGATGGCAGTTCCTGCCTTGAAGAGTTGACAATCGAATACCAGTAAATGAAATTTAACTTGAATATCTCTGCACTTGGCTCATTTTCCTTCCCCGGTCTATTTCCACAACGCAGAGTTCCCAGTATTGCCACAGCTCCATTCGCCTTCCAGCTGGAAAAGCAAAATGGATAATTCATTCTAAAGCTGGTGTCAATGCCGTTAGATGAATGCATCAGGGGCACGCGGTATTTGTAAAGAGGTGAGTTTTCCCAGTTCTTCTAGAGGTTGCCAGTCCGCTCTTCCCGGCACTGTGCTGCTGGCACAGTGTTAGGTTTAGAAATAATTCGTTTCATACTTTGGCTTCCAACTTGGAGGTTTGTAGAGAAAAGAACGTGGGGAGAAAATGGCTAAAGCTGGTATTATGCCAGTTACATGATGGTCTCCTAGGCAGCCACAGACTGGAGACCAGGAAATCCTGATGTCTACCGATGGCTCTGCTGCTGACGTGCTGGGAGAGAGACAAGGAGGGTGAGGTCATATCTTTTATTTGACCAACTTAGACAAGCTTTTGAGCCGTACAGAGCTCTTCAGGGAAAGGTACAGCTACCGTCACAGCTAAATGCAGGGTGAAACAGATTGTTTAGCATAAGTAGTTAGCACATTATCTAAGGGACCATTCAAGAGCAAGTGGCCTGCTAATACCTCTGCAGTCACAGGACAAAAGGGGGGTTGGTGGATTATAGATTGTTCTAATAAGCCATAACCGGAAATGCTGTGTCCATTAACTTGTGCTATGTCTACACTACCAGTTATGTCGGTATAACTTACATCGCTCAGGGGTATGAATAAGCCACCCTCCTGAGCGACATAAGTTACACTGACCTAAGCACTGGTTTGGACAGCACTACGTCTGCAGGAGGGCTTCTCCTGCGGGGATAGCTGCTGCTGCTCGGTGGGGGCAGATTAATTAATTGGCCGCTGTAAGCTCTCTAGTGTAGCCATAGTTCTTTTTCCAGTATGTAAAGCAAGGATAACACCCATTTACCCACACGGCCTGGGCTTGTGAGGGTTAATTTGTTAATGTCTGTAGCATGGCTTGAAGAGGGAAAGTGCTATCTAATCACTGACAAACATTATCAGCTCAGTTCACCAGCCTTTACTCTCTGCTTCACTAATAACAGGTGAAAAAATCAAAGGATGGCAGTGGCAAACCAGTTTGAAGGAAAGAGTAAAACTGGGAGGGGCATGTTCCCATGGTGATCCATGACAAGGAGAGGGTACCGCACCCAACCTAACATGTTCTGGTTTGAAAACCCAATTTTCATTTTCTGTTTCAGCGATACGCAGAGGTAAGATCTCTGAATCCTCACGTAACTGGAGTGTTCTTTCTGTTTGACGGTGCAGAGATCACTGTGTATTTCAGTCTGATCCGTCGGAGAGGGACCCTAATACCTTTGGTCTGGGCTTGTCACCTTTTAAAATAAATTGTCAGACTTGTTGCATTGAGTCATGACTCAGCATAATCCTGTGGCAACCCCACCATAAATTTCTGGGCCCTTTTAATGTCCTGCTTACCTCATTTGCAGGACACCTGATACTTCAGGACTCTCCTATCCCAGAGAATTGGAATGGGTGACTGTCTCGTCCCTGACCTCACTGCAACAGTTGAAGTCTCTTGACGCCACGGGAAGAGGCAATGGTATTATCGGAGTGGAGACAGGCCCATTCACCATGAGGGGCAGAGGGAGCTCTGGGGGTGTGAGGATCAGAGACCCACCCCCACATGTGAAATACTTTTATTTATTTATTTTGACGGGAAATCACTTTACGCACCAGGATAACGGCGTCACTTGCTCCTGATGCTCAAGATTCCTTACTCCAAGGTTGGGGGATGTATTTCCTCTTGAGAAGCGTCCCCAATGCACCCAGCGTAGGGATTTGCAGGTTGACACAAGTGCATCCTCTGGGTGTATCTTATTTCACTTTCAGCTTCCTTCAATGTGAAGTCATGTTTGAACTTGAATTTTATATTTTTCTCCAGGTACTTCACAGGTAAAACCGCAAACTGGCCTCAATCATGAGTGATTGGTTTGAAAGCATTTTGAAGTGGCGTGCGGAGCTATGAAATTGTTCTTTGTTTTTTCTGACCCGGGCCTTTTAAATATCTGAGGAATCAGTCTGGCCGCCTTTTGGTAAGGCGCAGATGATTTATTATGTTACAGAGGAGACGCACACACTCTCTTCTCTCATGGATACTTCCTTCCTGTTTTGATTCCTTAATCTAAAATAAGTCATTAATTCTGAAAGCATAAGAAAAACATGCCCCTGCTAGTCTTGGGAGAAATAACAGCCATATATATAAGCCAACTGAGAGAAGACAAAGACTTGTTAAATGCCAAGTAATTTTGCAACATGGGTAGGATAAGATTTTCCTGTCCTTGAGATAACTTCCTCTTACACATGTCAGCAAATTGTAATTTTCACCCTGGGTCCAAAGGTCTTGAGATATATCGAGATATCAGTATTGCTAACCCAGAATGTTCAAAAATAAAGAATCAGGACCCTCCCAAAATCATAGCCTTGTGGTTTTGTGCCTTTAGGATGCACTCAGGTCACACTTCCAAGGTTTCGTCCACAACAAAGAGGACTAGAAACGTACGTTTTATAATGAAAGCTGAGGTTCTCGGGTAATCACAGGATTCTAGAGCTAGGGCTTTTACAAAAGCACCAAATATTGCAAGACGAATTATAAAATCAGGAGAGTAGGCAGCCCTGGGATAAAGTGTATGGAAACTGGGATGAGTTTAAGGAGTGACAGCAGACAGTCTGGAACTGATGTGCCTGGAACTGATGTCCGTAGCAGTTGTGGACATTCAGGGTATGCTGGGCACATGGTCGCCAGATCGTGCTGTTATTTAGGACTAAGATGATGATGAGTTAAAAGTGAAGCATTTTTGGTCAATAGTGACAGCAGATATATAGCTTTGTGCTGTGGCTGGCTACTGCGGCTGCACTAGCCAGCAATGTTTCCAAGTCCTCCAAACTGTTTATGGGCATGTGTTAGGAAAGAATCTCGGCAGGTGTTTGTTGTGCTTTTGTGGAATGAACTCCATCGCATTGGAGAAGTCAGGCACCCCTGGACTTTCATAGCAGGGACAAACAACATTTACAAAGGTCTGGCATCAAATACAGGAAAATGGAACTTAGACCAAAAGAGCACATGGAGACAAATGAGGCCCACAGCAAAGTACTTGTCGCTTGTACACAATATTATTGAATCATTAGTAATAATATGGTATGAGCTTACTATCTCTCATATGTCATTGCTATCACCTTTACCATGTAATAGGAACCCAATGCCTATTGTGTACCAGTGAGTGTCTCCAACCTGAATTTTGCTCAGTCCACACTGCCTAGAACCAACTACCAAGGGAAGTGGTGGATTTTCCATCTCTTGATGGGTAACTGGGTGAGATTTAAGGGTCTGTGTGATAGAGGAGGTTAGACTAGGTGATGAAGGCGATGTCTACACTGAAGTTAAAGACCTGCAGTTGACCTGCGTATGCTGACTTGGGCTGCAGGGCTATATAATTGCTGGGTAGATGTTTGGGCTCTACTGGCCCTGGGGTTGCAGGGCTAAATTCATTTTCACATTCCCAATGCTGCAATAGCTGGGCAGCAAACACTGCAGGGGAATGCTCACCTCCACAAAACCCTGTTTTCACTGATTTTAAAAAAAAGAAATCCCACAAGTGAATTTTTTACATCTGTCGCCTCCCTCCTCCTCGGTACGGCAGAACCTGCACTTCCCAAACTCCCTGAAGAGGACTGAGTATGATGCCCTAATGTCCACAGTAATGTGACCATTGCCTTTCGCAGGTTTGCAAGAAAATGGAGGTTAAGAATTGGTTTGGATAATCTAGATCTAACTGGGCCAGAATTCTCTGCCATGGAAGTTTCTGTTAACATTTGCCCAGAAACCGCACCTTTGTTTGCCACACACCTGTCCAATGGGGTGAAACAATTCTGGTTTTATGCTGCATTTCTTCTGACTGACCTTATCAAGGGTTGATTCATTTCTAGCGTAACCTGAGCAGAAACAGATGTTTACCTTCTGCTCCTTTGCCGAAGCCACGCAGCACTAGAAAGCTGGCTCAGAGGGTGCAATATTTCCAATCAGCCCCAACAGTCTATTGATTGTTTTAGTTGTAGAGCAACATGTGCTCAGGCCTTATTACAAGGGATTCCTATAAATGGCACACAGGATTAATAATGTATTTATAACACAACTTTGGTTTAGTATAAAATGATCTATAAACGTGGAATAAATGTTTTATAATGTTTTTGTAGCCTGTTATAAATGATAAATGGGAGACTATAGATGCCACATCAAATATTGATACTGCATTGTGTGCATCTTTGTGCTGTTACTGTTCAGGAAGCCATTAATAATAAAGTGAATGGAGATGTAAAAGTTGCTGACATGCCCAGCAAGCCGTTTATAATGAAATGTATAATCCTTCCCATAAAGTAAATACGTTGGCTGGTGATTGTTGATGAAATGGAAACACACTGTGAATTATTTGTAAGGTATTTATATATTAATATATATTATCCATATCATGTCATAGAAATGCCATTAATATATTATATTGGCTGAATTAATTCTTTATACCTAATTTATAGGCAGCTCTTAGACGAAAGCATTATTCTGTGTCTTTTGCTGCTTTGTCAACTATACAAATACATTTCTTGTGAGTTCCTTGCTTTTCCAGCTGTTTCTTTTAAGTTGATAATGTTAATTGATGCTAACGATCACCATCCCTTCCTCCTACCTACCCCTGGTGTAACACACTGGGGCAGAGGCTCAGCTGAAGGCGTCTGACCAAGGCCCAGATTCACAAAGGGGGACTTGGGTATTGCAATGCCAAGTAGTATTGTGCCTAACTTTTACGCATGTAGAAAATCATAGGAACACCATAGTGCTCCACAAAACCTGAATTAGGTGCCTAGGCATCTCTACGCTGCAGTAGGAGAGATAGGTGCCTAACCACCGAAGCCAGCATGCTATGCAGGGAGATGCCTAAACTAGCTAATGGAAGATGCCAATGCAGTGGAATGTACTAAGCCCTGTCCTCTCACCTAGGTGCCGAAGTCTGGACTGCAGGGAGGTGCCTCTCTCTGCTTGGAGCTCCACAAACAGGAACTTGTCTGCTGGAGTCAAGCTCCTAAGGCATTTCTTGTGGGAATGATTTAGGCACCTGCCTCGTGCCACATAAAATGGATGGAGTAGGAAGTGTTATAACTTTTAGCCCACTGGTTATAGAGCAAGGTCCTGGGATTTGTGAGACCCGGGTTCAATTCCCCCCTTAGCCCGAGGAGGAGAGAGGATTTGAACAGGGATCTGCCCTGTCTCAAGAGGGTGCTCTAACCACTGAGCCAGGGGCTATTCTAATGTAGGAGGGTCCCTCAGACTCTCCTCTTGAAGCTGTTCGCATGGCTCTATACTGAAGGAGGGATTGGAGCAGGTGTGTCCCCTAACCATTGGGCTGTAGAGCCATTCTCTCTCTCTGGCCCAGTGATGTAAGTATTTCAGTGGAAGAGGCACTGAGAGAGAATGGCTCTGTAGTCCAGTGGTTGGGGCTAACCGTTATAGGGTGGCACCACCACTTCCTCCTCGGACCTGCGTTTGAACAGGACCAGATCAGGTAGGTGGCCTCTGAGCACATCCAGCCGATTGGGTCCCACATGTGACATAGGCAGCCAAATGCTTGTCTTCCCCCAGTTTGTGAATCACTCTAGGGCTGAGGCAGGAGTTAGGCATTTGGATGCCTAGAGGGAGGCAGTAGTGTGCATGCCCAAAGGCAGAAACCTAGGGAACTTTTACCCTGAAAACTTAGGTGCCAAGAGAGTTTAGGTATTGATGGGGATGGAGGGAGTTTTGTGGATCACAGTGGAGCCAAAACTGGGACTTTGGGAACTCCGTACCTTTGGGAAGGGGGATCAAGTCACTAACTGCTGACTGAGTGTAAAAAATGGCCTAAATTCAGATGCAACTACCCCTTGTAAAATTCTCTTTCAGGCGCTAGCCTTTATGTTCCTGCATCCAACAGCTCCTTCTCTTCTGGGCGCAGATTTGCTGTCAGTTGCACTCGTGTGCAGCTGTGTCTGGGAAGCAGCAAGCCCACTCTGGCTGCTGTCCCCACACACTTCTGCCTGATCTAGGCTCTGTGTTAGCAGAGAAGGCTCTGCTCATTCAGTTGTGGGGCAGCATGAGAGATGCAATGGTCCTTAATATGGGGCTGGAGCTGCTGTCTGGCATATGCCTCATTCAGGTGGCTGGTTTGAGACCTCCAGGCTCAATTCGCTGTTGTGCTGAGCCTTGACTACTCGTTTATTTACACCAGTGCAAAGGAGACAGAAGTCGTCACTTTACATCCACTCTGCACTGGCAAAAATGACAACACAAAGGGCAGGGTAACAATGAATGGACCCTAGAGCTGTTTATCATGGCATGTTTTTACAGCATTCTATCAGCTTCCCTCCCTCTCTATTCTAGACCCTACCCCCTAAACCCAATTGTATTGTGCAGTGGAAGCAGTAGCTTCCCAGCTCTGATATAAATTGCTTCTGTTTGCTACATCCTCTTCCCTAAATTTCCTACCCTGATCCTGCATCACCCAGTGCCGCCAGCAGCTTCCAGTTTACTAGGGTTTTGCAGGCAGCTGGGAGGCGCAGGTAGTGTTTGGAAGAGAGTGCTTGCTCTTCAACTAGAAATGCAGGCTGCCTCTACCTGTTGAACTCGCAACACTACCGCGGCAACAGCAAACGTACATGGATTTCAGCGTGCTAAGGCAATGATACACATACACTAGAGAGAGGCTGGCGCAAAGTTTAAGTTTGAGCCAAAGTGTTCAGATTTGCCGCATTGGTTGAGGCTCCTTTCTGATGGACACCAGTCAAGTTTCTACAGTGGGGCTGCTCAGGGTGTGCATGTGCATTGGAACTGTGACATGCCTTTTCGTTGGAAACACGCATGGAGTGAACAGGCGTCACTCTGCTGAAAAATCAGCAGGTAGGGGATGCATAAATGTATGGGCAGATGGATTATTGTATGAACAGGGGACAGATGTGGAAACTGGCTTCAAGATTTCTTCACTCATCTAACTTGTCTTGCCACCTTTAAACCCCTAACATTGTCATCCAACCAGACAAGCGTTCAATTATGGCAAATGAGTAGAGAATGACCCTATCACCCATATGCTCTGGCTCCCCCTAGTCGATCTACCACCTGGTGCACATCAGCTATATGGCATTGCCTTCATCAGCTCTGCACCAGAGTTGGAGACAGGATAATCAAGTGAGGCTACATACCTGTGACGGTGGCAGAAAGCTTCAAAAAGCTGGAGCATCTCCTGTGATGCTAGCTGCTTGAGCACTACTTTTCTGGCAATCACATGTGCAGGGACGTGGTGGGAAGCAGCCTGAGGACAGGACAAAGAGAAGACTCATTTAATGATTCTGACCCACCATCTGAATCGTTCCCCACATCTCTGTCTAGTTGCACAATTGCCCCGCGCAGCTTTGCAGCAGAGATGTCCTCTGCGCTCACGCATGAGGGAAGAGAGCAGGGATACATGTGTGGAAATCTGCCTGAGTCCTGTTAATGCTGCTCCAGAGGATAGTTCTACACTTGCCCCAAATCAGGCTAGAAAAAGCCCAGCTCAACAGCTGTGCTAGCTCCAGGATCTGGTGAGCTATCTCCCTGATCTTGCCACACCCACGGTTATGAGCCAGAGGAAAGCACCTTCCCCTGCCTAGGTCGGTTCACCTAGGCCCCGGGGGCTGGTTCTGCAGCTCCATGGTCTCCACCTGGCTTGGGCTAGGGCCTGCACCCAGCGCTCTCTGGGCGTCTCCCAGGGCAGCGAACGAGCAGAGCCAGAGAGCAGCACGCCCGCTCCCTGGCAGGGCTTGGCCTGCACAGGTGGATCAAGGTTTCCTGGGGCCCTGGGCTAGAGCAAGTGGGGGGCCCTTCCAGGAGCTCCTGCTCCTTTCAAACCCTTCCCGGGGTACTGCCCCTGTTTGCCCCCCCCCCGCAGCCACTTCTGCGGGGGGCCGGGTCGGGGCACTGGGGCTTCTCCCGCCCCGCCCGCTCGGCGCTTCTGCCGGGCACACGGCCGGGGGCGCTGGGCTGGAGCTCCCCCCCCCGGCGCTGCTGCGTGCCCCGCGACCCTGCTCACCCGCGCTGGGGCGGAGAGGGGCCGGCCCCCTGCCCCAGAGAAGGGGCCTCTCTCCCGGCCGAGGGGGCGCCCTGATCCCTCCCCCCGCTCCTCCCCTGCGCTCTCCCCGCCTCTTCCCCACAGATCCGGCCGCGGCTCGGCTCCTTCCCGCACACCCAGCAGGCTGCAGCCGGGACCCGCTGGCGGGGTAGGGCGCCGGAGCGGGGCCGCAGGACAAGCTGCGCCTTGGGCGGCGAGCGGGACTCGGCGGCGGCTCCCCGCGTCCGGGGCTGGGAGTCGGGAAGCTCCTGACACGCTCTGGGGCTGCCGCGGGCTCCCTCCGCTAGACACAGCCGGGCTGAGGCCAGCTTCATCGGCACCCCCCAGCAGTGACGGGGGGTCTTGCTCCAGCATCGCCCGCCCCCCCCCCCCCCCCGCAGTGACCGGAGGAGGGTCTTGCTCCAGCATCGCCCGCCCCCCCCCCCCCCCCGCAGTGACCGGAGGAGGGTCTTGCTCCAGCATCGCCCGCCCCCCCCCCCCGCAGTGACCGGAGGAGGGTCTTGCTCCAGCATCGCCCGCCCCCCCCCCCCCCGCAGTGACCGGAGGAGGGTCTTGCTCCAGCATCGCCCCCCCCCCCCCCCCGCAGTGACCGGAGGAGGGTCTTGCTCCAGCATCGCCCGCCCCCCCCCCCCCCCGCAGTGACCGGAGGAGGGTCTTGCTCCAGCATCGCCCGCCCCCCCCCCCCCCCCAGTGACCGGAGGAGGGTCTTGCTCCAGCATCGCCCGCCCCCCCCCCCCCCGCAGTGACCGGAGGAGGGTCTTGCTCCAGCATCGCCCGCCCCCAGCAGTGACCGGAGGAGGGTCTTGCTCCAGCATCGCCTGCATCCCCCCCAGCAGTGTCTGGGGGAGGGTCTTGCACCAGCATCTCCTGCACCCCCCCCCCCCCGCAGTGACGTGAAAGAGGCAGGAACTAGCCTTGCCTACACTCATCCCCAGCAGCGACGGGGGAGGACTTGTGCCAGCAGTGGCGGGGGCTGGTTGCAGCATACCTTTCCTTGCCTGCAGAAGCGGCCTGGGAGGTTGGGAGCAAAAGCACTTTGCAGCAGGTGAAGGGTCTGGGTCTATCACAGAACCAAGCTGGTGGAGTTTGGGGCTCTTCAGTTCCTGGCGTCGCGAAGTGCTGCTCTGGATGTCAGATTTTCCACTGGGAGCATCGCAGCAGGGATCTGTCTTGCCTCTCCTGTACTTGCCTAACCCCTGTCTCTGACTGCCCCGCTACCCAGAATGGCAGCCATCAAAAACTTGCAGCTGTGGTGCAAGCAGCAGTGTGAAGGCTACCGGGATGTCAGCATCACCAACATGACCACCTCTTTCCGGGACGGCCTGGCATTCTGTGCCATTCTTCATCGGCACAAACCAGACCTCATGTGAGTAACAGGGAGCTTCAGGTGCCCCTCCTCCCTGAGTTGGTTCCTTCTAGTATCTTGCCTTAGGAGTTCTCCTGCATTCGATCCAAATTCTGTCTCCCTCCCATGGAAATCTGGTGTCCTCTCACTTGTAAATTATTTATGCCAGAAACACTGACGAGTCATGGAACTGAGGTTATAAAAATGGTTGCTCATCTTAGAATATCAGGGTTGGAAGGGACCTCAGGAGGTCATCTAGTCCAACCCCCTGCTCAAAGCAGGACCAATCCCCAATTTTTGCCCCAGATCCCTAAATGACCCCCTCAAGGATTGAACTGACAACCCTGGGCTTAGCAGGTCAATGCTCAAACCGCTGAGCTATGCTTGCTCCCTCCCTTAAATTTAAGAGTCCTTTAAAACTTGACTGGAAAAATGCCCCACAGAAAATCCTGGCAGGTCCATGCACTGAATGACTTAATAGCCATGCACAATTATGTTTCTCAGCACTCAGTACTGGATCTCTCTTCTGTAGCATGGGGACGGGGGGGTTGGTTGGCTGGAGTGTTGGACAGGGAGCGGCAGGCATGTCTTTCTGTGCTAGGTATCATGGTCTTTCCCATGGAACTTCAGTGCATAGTACCCACCTGAGTGCCACCTGGGCTGCTGGAAGAAATTGGGTTGTGAGTTAATTCTCTGTCCTGCCCTATTGCACGGGGGCAAGGGAGACTGGGTTGGCATGTGAGTCTGGGTTTCGAGGACCATGGTAATGGGGGAAGAGTCAGAGTGTAGTGTCCCAAAGCATTAACTGTGACTCGGGCTGCCCTTGAGCACTGTGGCCTTTATGGGGTGGGAGCGCTGTCCTGAGTGCCGTCTCTTTCAGCTCCTAGAGGTGCTCTCTGGTGTTAGCAGCTATTTTAGCTCAGTCCAGGTGTCTGATTTTTCTAGTGCAGGAGTTTGTGTCCAGTTAAGGGCAGCGCCTGGTCTTGTCCAGTTGGGCCTGCTGCAGGGCCGTGACCTCGTGTTTGGGGGCCTGTGTGGCTGGGGGCTTGCTGACTGGGGGCTAGCTGCATTGGCATAATAGAACACTCAAGCTGTGTGCCCTGTTGGTCCCAGGCTATGAGGGAGACAAGGTGAGTGAGGTGATATCTTTTATTGGGCCAACTTCTGTTGGTGAGGGAGACAAGCTTTCGAGCTTACACAGAGCTCTTCTTCAGACCTGAAGCTGGTCTCTCTCACCAACAGAAGTCTGTCCAATAAAAGATATCCCCTCCCCCACCTAGTCTGTCTACAATGCTACAAACCTTCCAGCCCTGGTTAGATGGTGTTTTGCTTTGGCACTGAAATAGTTGTGCTGTCGTGAAAGCAGAAAACCTCCGAGCCAATGGCTCGTTTCTCCCCGTTCACACTCCTGTCTTCTCCTCAGCGAGTGGCGAAAGGCTGGGGCTGAGCTGTAAACAGTTAAAATATGTCCCTTCTGTTGCTAAACAAGTTTAAACGCCAGTTGGGAGATGTTTGCTTCTTTGCAATTAATGTTTGTTTAGGCTCCACTTTCCATGCTGTGCCAAATGCCAATTTCATCAGTTATTAGCTGGCCAATAAATGCTAGTTTATAGCAACAACAACAACAACAAAAACCCTGGGAATTTCCAGGCAGGATTCCATGCTGGGGAGCTGAAAGGAGCCATGCTGGAAGGAAACTACTCCTTCCACTGACTGCCTCTTCTCCGTCCCCCATCCCATGGCCTCTTCCATGGAAACACAGAGTGAGTGGCTGCTTTCAGAAGAGCTCTTCGACAGCCCACAGACAGAGCTCAGTAGCTGCCTGCTTGTCACCAATTGCTTGTTTGCCGATTTAGAGCCCAATCCTGTGAGGGAATGGGAGCCCTCAACTCCCAGTGACTTCATTATGCACTAAGGGCATCTCCAGGAGGCCAGGCTGCTCAGCCTGTTACACCGCTGTCCCATAGGGTTTAGGTCTTGCCTTCTTTTTTCGCTGCTGGTGGTGTCTGACTCAACAGCTGCATTATGAAAGGAAGGGCTGAGTGCTGCTCCTGAAGTTGCGTTCTGGGTTCTTTTTACTGTGTAATTTTAGCTTGAAGGCTAGTAACACAAGAAGTGTGAGAACAAAGCTGGGGGGCAGGGAGAGAATTTCTCTGTCACATTGATGGGAGTACTTGGGTCCCCTGTGGTAGGCCATGTCAGTCTGGCAAGGAATTAGATTGTCTCTTCTATTCTTGGGGCTCTTCTCCGATTCCTTGGACTGTGCCCTCCTGCCTAGGCTGTCCTATGTGGTCTGTTCAGTTTTCTGTGGGGAAGCCTCTCTTACAGGTGTCTCACTTCTTGCTTTAACCTAAGGAAGTGGCCGTCCATCCCCGCTCACCTCTCTCCTGTGACTGTGGGTTTCTTTGAACTTTGCTTCTGTGCTTTAAAGAGGCTGTCACCAGCGAATGAATTACTTGTTTGACCGGCAGGAGCAGCCACCCAGTCCATGGCAGTCTTTCTGAAACATGCATCCGATGAAGTGAGCTGTAGCTCACGAAAGCTTATGCTCAAATAAATTGGTTAGTCTCTAAGGTGCCACAAGTCCTCCTTTTCTTTTTCTGAAACTAGTTTTTCCTCCATTATTTGATCAGGTGCCATTGCCTTGTTCTGTTTACTTCTTGCCACCTCACCGTGTTTACTGTCTCGGAGGTTCTCTGCAGGACTCTAAATGTTCCCCTGCCTGCCTTTAATCCAGAGTCAGTGACATGGTAAATGCCTGTGGCAGCAGGTTATGTGGCTTCCGGACACTCAGAAAGGACCTAGCCACGTCCTAGCTGGCCTTGTATTGAATGGGTGTCGCACCGTATCAAACATGGACGCTTGGGCAGGGGATTGGCTACCTGAGCTCCAGGGAAATTCCCTGTTGGCCAGTCCAGGGGGTACAAATAATGCTTCGGCCGCATGTTTAAAGCTGGGATAGACACACTTTAAATAAATCTCTCTGTTCACTAAAGCTGCAAACACTTGTTGTGATTGCTCCCTGTTTTTTTTGGTTTAATTCTGCCGCAGAGCATTTCAGGTGCAGCCGTGCTCAGACAGACAAGTGCAGGTGAAATTATGACCAGGCCTTTGGGACTGGTCTCCCTGTTCATATTAACAATAGCAGAGTCACACAACAAAGCAGCTGGTGTATGACTGGCAGGTTAAGGTGCTGCTGGGTGGAGGTGATACCTTTACACGCTTGGTGTCGGAAGTTGCAGGAGGCCATGGGAAGCTCCAGAAGCTTGGATTTTTTTTTAAAATTCCTGCAAATCTGTGAGCTTGGTAACCTTGCAACAGAGCTAATTCGTGTCTATAAATCACGGATTGCATGTTGATCTGTAAATCTGCAGAGATTGTTTTGCAACATGTTTTCTTCTCTTGGCTTACACAGATGACATTTTAGCTCCGGGGGTATGCTATGGAGAGGGTGTTTCTTGCTCCGGGAGGCATGGGGAGTAGCAGGAGACTTCAGGCAGTCAGCAAAGCTTTAACAACATTGCGGTTTTCTGTTCTGGGGTTTGCAGTCCATAGGTCGGTGGGGAGGCTGGTATAACGTCTTTTCCCTCTTCCTGTTTCCTGCCAGAAAACATGTGAAGGGAAAGATTACTTCTTCCAAATTTAGCTGAGGTCAGGCAGCAGTGGCAAGAGGTTCTATGCTCTGTGCACTGAGCAACCTGCATACAACTAGAACTGCATTCCCCACGTGCTCTAGGAGACTAGGGCATGTTGGACTTTGTTAGGAAAGAAACCCAGGACTGAATGAATTTGGAATTAAATTCCCCTTTCACTCCAATAGATTAAGATTTCTTAACGTCCTGTATACACAGTCCATGCACCGCTCCAGGCAGGTTTGTGCCCATGATGAGTGGGGAATGAATACAGAGCATTAATTTATTCTTGTCAGAAGAAGGTGAAGCTTCCCAGCTGCAGGATCCAAGATGTGAACTCTGCAGTGTTCTCACCTTGGCATCAGCTGGGGGTGTGATATGTTGCTAGTCCTGTTAGTGGGTTTTGAGTCTGTACTGATAAGTGAGTCTGGAAAAGCAGAGAAACTGTGCTCTGTCATTCGCTCTCTCTGGTATTAATTCCAGATGTTTTAGGGACGTTTTGGTGGAAAGGTTTTGATTAAGCTCTGTCTTCTTTCCTTCCCTCTTCCCTGCCGCCCATTGGTGATATTCTTTCTCGGGTTGCTAACTAACTGTAGCTCACGAAAGCTTATGCTCAAATAAATTTGTTAGTCTCTAAGGTGCCACAAGTACTCCTGTTCTTTTAACTGTTAAAAGGTCAGCATATGGGAATTTAGAGGGGGTATGGAATCCCCTGGCAGGCTGCAGGCTGCGTAGAGTTGGATGGCTGGAACTGGTGAGCCGTGAACAGTATCTGTCTGCTCTTATTCTCCAGGAGACCTTAGCATGGTTGTTATCAGCTAGCTGGAATGAGAGCAGCCAGGCGAGTTTGCTCCATAGGGGACAGCAAGTCTAGGAGGCAGACAGGAATGAAGTGGATTGGGCAAGGGGAGCCCAATCAGACTGCGGCAGCGAATTTGCATATAAGTGCAGAGTCATACAATTTGCTTGTCTTCCTTGTTACCTGGAAAATCAACAAACCAAAGCATTCCTGGAGCCACTAGATTAGAGAGGCTAACAGACTCTGTCCTCCCAGAAGCCGTTTCTCTGGGCGGCTCCAGTAAAAGATATTACCTCATCCATACTTGTCCCTCTACATAGCAAACTAAAGGATGAGCATGGATTGCAGTTCAGCACTGTTCAGGTTGGGCTTTGCATTTTAGGTGCCATTGCTTAGGGCTATTGCCAAGGCCGCACAGAGCCCTAAGCAAAGTAAGACTTGTTGAGCTTCACCCATGTCTTTTTATCTGTAGCTGATTCTCCATGGCCTTTGAGCTGGTTTGCCAGTAGCTTGGTGGCTGATCGAAGGAGTGTGTGTGTGTGTAGGGTGTGTGTGTGTGTGCATGGGCCCCTGTGCATGGGCATAAACCTAGGGCTCCACTGCCCTTGCTGTAGCCAGCACAAGCATGTCCTGCGTGGAAGAGCTGGCTGCCAAGAGACAGTCCCGTTTGTGCAGGAACAGGTCAGGTTTCTCCTCTGCTGTCATAGGGCCTTTACTACTTGCAAGGGATCCTTTGAACTGGGAAGGTTTCACTGTTCCCAGGGAACCCCATGTAGAGACCCGGGCATTGTCTGGACCTTTCTCCACAGGCAGCCTTTGGGTTGCTTCCTGTTCTCAGTCACAAGGTGAGCAGCTGCAGAATCCCATTGTGCTGTTGCATCCTATGACTGGCTTGCAGGAGCAGACAGGATCTTCCCTATGGAAACACATGTGCTGAGGAGGGATCATGACAAACGCTGCAAGCTGGAGATGATAGGGCTGGAGTAGCTCCTTGGGAGCAGGGCCATCTCAGCCAGCTGAATGAAAACTTTGTTCAGGGGCTTAAAATTGCACTTTCCTGAGCGAACAAACTCCATTCTTCCCCACTGCCCCAAGCCTTCCACCAGGGTCTGGTAAATGCATCTCTTCACTTCCCAATGAACTGAGTTCTCCTTTGCCTTCTCAGTGGAGAAATCTTGTGGTCCGGTTTAGTACTCCCTTTGTATTCATGTTGTTCCTGTAAGATTATAGATAAATTGATCCAGAGAGCAACTGATACTACAGACTAGAAAGAGCATTAGCTAGATCAACTCCCTAGGGAAAAATCTGATGTAATCTTGTTAATAAGACTAGCCATTAAGATGACTAGCCAATGAGAGAAACAGTGTTTGGGGTACATGGCATGAAGAGGAGAGATGCCTTTTAGTGAGGCTCTCTATGTGGAACAATCGCCAAACAGCCTGGCTGTGTACATTCTCTTCAGCGAGAACTGCAAGCGGATTTTTCAATTATCCTTCAGCAGAGAGAAACCCAAATTCTTACCTCCAGGCTCCATCCCACATGGCCTTGATGTTGTCTCCCCTTTCACTGGTGTAAATGGAACTCAGAAATGCAGCCTCGTGACATGGAGGTTAATGTGACTGATGCCAAATCAATGAATCTGGCATTATTTTAAACCTCTGGCACGGAGATTTTTTTTTTTTTATTTCCCACATCTGTGCTTTGGCAGGTTGAAAGATACAGAGCAAAGCCTGGGCTTGCCCTGGCTCTGTGGTGCTTTCCATTGCTCAGTGCAGTCTAATTGGACTTGCTGTGAGAGGACACCTTCCTTGAGCTGCTGCTCTCTCTCTCCTCAGCACTATGTCAAGCTTCCTTAAAATCAGAGAAGCTGGAGATGTAAAACAATTGCTAGGTTATCTTCTCCAACTCCTGCCCATGCTGGGGTTTTCCCCTACAGTATATTCTTAAGTGCTTTGTCTAGCCTGGATTTAAATGACTCAAGCGAGGAGTCCCTTTGGCAGATTATTCCACAGTCTAGCAGATTTTGATGTTCATCTTACATTTATCTTTGCAGTTCCTGGGGGTGTGAGCAGAAAACAGCCTGCAGTGAGGGGAGAGTTGGCTGTGCATGCTGCTATCCATGCCACAGAGCTGCCTGTTGTTTTCATTGGCATTTTGGGTGTTAGTTGTACCGACTGGCGTGATCCAAGCTCTCACGTGGGGATGCAAGAGTAAGAGAAGGGCTTGTAACTGACTGGCTCCCTGGGCTGGGGGCAGGAGGGACCCATATGGTTTGTCTGAGGTGAAGCGGGATGATTTTAATTGTTGTCTCAGTGATACAGTCTGCTTCCTTAATAGAGCAGAATAATAAATAAAATACTCCTTTTAAGCCACTATTGTAAGGAAGGAAAATCCCCACCCAGGAGCCCACTGGGACAAGGAATGAATGGGATGGTTTGGCAAGTCTTACTCCATTCTCCAGCCTGGCGGGTGGAGGATTCTGGCTTGCTCCTTGTCTTTATGAACTTCTTGGGAGAGTTCAGAAGTGGGATTTTGACATCAAACCCCAGCTCATTCTCCATCTGCCTGGCTCACCAGTTCCTGGGGGTGAACTCTCAGTTCTGCTTGGAAGGTGGGACCCTGGATCCAGATGAAAGAAAAAGAGAAGAGATGGCGGTTTGTGCCTTCGATGAAAGGAAATTATTTAAAAGACAGCCCACTCTGATCTGTTTGAAATCTGAAGTCGGCAACTGGTGTTTTTCAAACCCCTCTGTTATTGAAGGACAAATCTCACTGTAAGTTTGGAGCAGGGGATTGTCCTTCACGTATTTAAAGGGACATCCCTTATTTGCCTAATGTTCGTGTCTTGTATTAAGTATATAAAGGAAACACTTTGTCCCATATTTTCAGTAGCAGTCATGCAAATGATCCTGTGTGTGATATAAACTCATGCATTTGTGCTATTAATAGAACTGTGTGTGGCAGCTTTATCCTGGATTTTTCATATAGTTGTCCTTTATTCCCTTTAAATAGAAATGGTTGCGTGAGTTTGTAGGGTGAATTGGTGTGTATTAAGGGAAGGCTGTTTGAGAACGTAAGAAAACCCAAGTTTTCGGCCTACATTTTTTGCAAAATGTCATATGAATAATTCTTTCTCTTGTAATTAATGAGAAGTTCCCCTTCATGCTATAAACATTCTGCTGCATGTTTTCAGCCCCAAAACTGTAGCATGGTGATAACTGGAGAGAAACTGAGTAGTAATAAAAATGGCTCTGGCTAGCCACTGTCCAGGTTGAGAAGAGCAACAGCTCTATCTTTCAGCTCTAGCTGGATCGTTGATAGAAAGCAAACTCGATTTCTAAAATGATTTCTGCTTTCTTAATCTGCATGTTCTACAGCAGGTGAAAATATTTCTTGCTCAGGCCCAAGTCTGGTAGAGCATGTAACAACAGAGAACGGGGTCGGGGAAGAGACAGGATCTGAATCCAGAACTTGGACCTGCTGCTCCCTGAGCTCACAGGAGGTGAATGTATCATAGAAGTGCATGATATTCACAGCTTTCCTGGAGGAGGGGGATGACTCCTGCTGCCAAGGCTGCTGGAGGAAGAGAGGACCGGAGCCAAGGCTCTTCTGATGCTGGAAGTCTCTGAGGGTCTGGTAGTTCTGGGTCTGGCACAGGGATCTGCATGTGACCATTAGGGGAATGCTGTGCCTCAGGGAGCAGCGATGATGATACAAATACGAGAGGTGTGTCCTGCCTGGCAGCAGTGATCCTTGGGGGTGTGGGGAAGGAGCAAGTGTTTCATGAAGGCAGCAGGTAAAAGCCTTCACCTCTCCCGCACTGCAGAAGCCGTGAATCTGTACACGATGTTTGGCTGGCGTGGCATAGCCCACTCTGAGGGTGGGGCGGCCAGCATGGCCAGCCCTGGAAGACAGGGAGCCGAAACGGTGCTCCAGTCGCAGATGGCAGGGAAGTCCCAGCTGTGCTGGTGGGGTCTCCCGTGCTGAGCTCACACCTTTGTCCGCAGGAGGTACTGGAGTGCCTTTACCAACGGGGGCCTCTGGGCTCGTCTTTAGTGAAGATGCTACTCCCGTCGGCGTAGTTAATCCACCTCCCCGAGAGGCTGTAGCTGTGTGGATGGGAGAAGCTCTCCCGCCAGCGTAGCGCTAGGGGTTAGGTTGGTATAACTACATTGCTCAGGGGTGTGGATTTTTCACACCCCTGAGCCATGGGGTTACACCGATATAAGTCTGTAGTGTAGACCTGGCCTCCGATGGAATTGCTGGGGTATGTCTGGTGGCAGCCAAAGCAGGAAGGAAGCTGCCACTCTCTTCCCAAAGAGCCAGGCTGCGAGGGTCTCGGGGAGCTGGAATGGAAGGGGCGTGCTCTGGATTACCGACGCCCAGCTAAACTCTTTCTCCTCTTCCGTGTTTCAGAGACTTCAACGTCCTGAGTAAGGAAAACGTTTATGAGAACAACTCTCTGGTAAGTGGGATTTGCAGTTCTGCTTTCTGCTGTTAACCAGGGTGTGCTGTGCCCAGGGCAGCCCCAGTTCCCCTGTGGCATGGTGGTCTCTGCATGGTGGTCTGCTACTCGCCCATGCCTGGAGCAGATCACAGTTAACCGCTAGTAACTCAGGGAACGGAGCGTGTTTATGACACACTCAGACCCGCCGGCTTATTCTACGTGCCTCTGCTCTGGCGACTCTAGCAAACATTTTCCAACTTCCCCGGCTATGGTAAAGCACCGTAAGGCCGTTCAGCTTTCTTAACTCCCTGTGCCCTGTCACCTCTGTTGAGACAGGGATCCCCAGACAGGGGCTTTGTCATCTCCCAGCACTGAGTGCTCTGCCAGCTCGCCATGAAAAGCGGGGCAGCTTGTGCAATGGAACGGCCTGCGGATTCTCCATCCTCACCGGCTTCTCAGTGCGGGGCAGCTCTTTTATGGAGCAAGCAGCGAGGAAAGGCGCTTTGGAAGGGCCGTGGGGTGTGCAGCTCTCTGCATGTGAAGTGCTGATAGATGCCACTGCAAGGAGTAGAGGAGGCAGATGCTTGACTGCTAGAGAGAGAGAGAGGCCCGGCTGGTGGTGGAATGGCAGCATGTGTTGCTGCTCCCCGAATCAGCAGGTTTTAAGGATGTGCTCTGTGCCTTGGGCAGCCAGGGCTGGGAGCGCTGCCCCAGGGCATGTAGGACGTCTCTCTTGTAACCCAGCCAGTGCTCAGGCTTCAAGTGGAGACTAGCCATGCTACTGTGGGGCCTTTGGAGGAGGAGGTGCAGGAGGTACTCTGCAATGGAGAGTGGGCTGGGGTATGGGAGCAGAGAGTTAAGGGGATGGCTGAGCTCTCCTCTGCCACAGGCTCTTCAGTAAAGGTACTGGTAGGATGGCTCCTGTTCCTGTCCTCTTTGGAGCTCCCTGCACAGCCGTCTCGGCCAGGCTTTGGGGGTGGTGTGCTCTGTGTAATGAAGGAGCGAGCCCATGTTTCCCCATTGCCCCTGGTGTGTCTCTCGGGCAGGTGTGGCCGTGGACTCCCTTGCTGGGAGTCAGAAAGTCCCCCCTTCCCCTCTGCCTGCCCAAGCTGGGAGACCACAGAGACTGGGGCAGAAGGGCTGGGGGTCGAAGGAGGGAGAAATCCCCGGGGAGGAGATGCATTAATGTACTGGCTGTGTGCTGCTTTCAAGAGATCAGAGGGGGACTTGGTAGGTAGCTTGAGGCAAGAGAGGGTAAGGGGGTCCCCCCACCTCTCTCCCTGCAGAGTTATGTGCTGAGAGAAGGTGAGGCAGCTCTAGAGCCTTTGTCCCCGCTGGATTTGCTACTCCAGCTTGGGAACTGGTCAGGCTGGGGCTGCGCTTTCCCTCCTTCCTCCATAGAGGAATAGAGCTCAGGTCACCCGCCCACTCCCTGCGCTAGCTCCAAAAGCCAAGCGTGGGATGAGTCCTTGAAGAAAGGAATTTTTCCTGCCTTCCCCCATAAAAGATGGGCCGCAGATACAGCTGCTGTTCCCTTCAGGGCGGGCACTGGCCCATGCTCGCTTCACTGCCGCTTGGAGTGAGGCTGGGATGTGAACAAACACGTCTCTTGTTCTCTTCCGAGTCCAAACAGCTACCTCCTTTTCGGGTGACGCATGGCCCTGCAGCCAGGACAGCAGAGGTGGTGGTCCAGTTTGAGTCACTGGCCCCACACCGTGTGTATCTGATCCTGCTCCCCCGGGAACTGTCCCCTGATGTCCTTGCCCGCCTTTGCCCCAGGTTTCCCCCACATCCAAGTGTAATGTGAGCTGCTGGGCAGGGGACAAGCAATGTGTGTGTGAGTGAGAGAGGCTGAGGATCATGGGGGAGGGTGGCGGCATGGGGCGGAGGAATTAGTAAGGGTGTTTCAATTATGACTTAGCAGCAGCATTGTGCCTGAGATGGAGAGTCCTCTCCTTAAAACTCTGGGCTCATGTGGGGTTGGAAGTCATGTCTGAGTCTTTCGATTCCACCATCTCAACCTTTCGCGTCCTGTTTCTCCCTCCATCAGACCTTCACGCTCTGTTCCTCTCTGTCTCCACTCCTGTACGTTAGGACATGTCCTGAAGGGGAAGTCAGGTAATTCTCTTGTTTCTGTGTGGGTGCTGTGCACTACCATAGCAGGCTTTCCTGGGTACCAGCCACCGGCTTATAGCAGTGCCAGGCTGATGAAGTCACTCCTCCCCATTTAGCATTCACATCAAGCTGCGTTTACAGATGCTCAGCAAGGATGCTCTGAAGTTCTGGAGGTTGTTAGCTTCCTGTGCATGGCTGAGGGCTTCCCTTCCACAGAGGAACTTGGCTGTTTTCTTTCTTTCTTTTCTTTCTCTCTGTGAAATGAACTGTTTAGGCTGCCTCAGCTGGTTTTATTAATGAAAATGTCTTGTACGCTCACCGGGTCCATATTGTCTCTTCTCTCCCATGTCTGTCTCCCCCTCTGTGTCTTTCTCCATTTCTTGGTCTCTGCCATCTTCATGTCCTTTATTTTTTCAGTCTCTCCTCCCTCCTTCTCCTGTTGCTATAAGGTAACGTGTCCCTGTGCTAATAAGACACAGAGCGGGTGGGCAACCCGTGCCTCTCTCCACCACCAGACTGGCTCTCCTTGAGCTTGTGACTGTCTTGGGACACGTATGGGACTAACTTCTCTCACAGCTGTTTCCTCTGCTATTGTTCAGATCCTGCTGCTGCCTCGCTGCTCATAGGCTTCTTTTCGGGGGGCTTTATTATACAACTGGAAAAATCTGTTCCAGTCTGAAACTCTCCATACAAGGTCTTGAGGCGAGGAAGAATGTGGCTTTTACCAGATGCCAAAAATGATCTGTTGGGCTGTTTTTTGTTACTAGAAGTGAAATATGTAAATAAGGGGAAGATGTTTGTTCATTTTCCTTCACTACTACTGGGAGGCAGTGCGGCCTAATTGAGAGAGAGAGAGCGCACACTAGACTGGTAATCGGGAGACCTATTCCTGGCTCTGCCGCTGGCCTGCTGGGTGACCTTGGGCAAGTCACTTCTGGGCCTCAGTTTCCCCATCTCTAAAATGACACTTCTTTCCTCTGTAAAGCACTTTGAGATCGACTGGTGAAAAGTGCTATATAAATATTATTATTAAGCCCCTCATTTCCCAGGCAGTTAGTTGGAATAGTGGCAACTCACCGTGGGTTGTGATCTTGTTAGATCTCAGTATTAGGAAGGGAGAGGGCCAAGGAACCCCTCCATGCTGCAGGCACTGACGACACTGATTCAGCAGAAGGCCCTTTTTCCCTCTTAGGCTCTATCTCCGCGAAGTACTGCTGTCTTTATGTATCTTTTTGTACTGCTCTGAGCTGATCTAGTACCAACAAACACAGGTGTGTCGTCCCCCCCCCCCCAGCATCTTTTTGTTTCCCGGCACGAGCGTGTACCAGCAGTGTAGACGCACCTATCGCACGGCCTGTCCGTGTCAGTGCGTCCTGGGACAAGCTCGGCAATTGACGCCGCCATAACTACTTGGCGGTAAGCCTGTGTTCTGACCATCCAGTTAAAGAGTTTTTGGAAAGACCCAATGAAAAATAGGGCAGTTGGCTCGTTAAAAAAGTCGTTTGTCTCTCCTAAACAGGGACAGCTGGCTTGTAGGTCAGATCCATTATATTACTGTGCCAGACAGGAAGGGCTCTCGTAGAGTTAGACTCTGTCTTTAAGACTTTCATCCATTGTTTTGGCTGTAGCCCTGTGTCTGGCTCTTTGAAATGCTGATCTCTCACTGGCATTATGAAGGGGATGTTCCAACAGAGAGGGTATTTGAGCTCTCTCTCTCTAAGCCAGGAAGGAGGGATGGAGAAGGGCCTTGGCCAAAGCTCTGCGGGGAAGCAGAGAGAGACAGAGTAGCTGCAGGGATATTGCTCTTTTCCTGGGTCCAATGAAGTCTCTTGTTCAGTGTTGGAAGAAAGTCGCTCTGTATTTCTTTACCTTCTGTCCCCCTAGCACTAGTACACCGGGCAGCACTGGTGAGCAATTTTTGCCCCAGGTACCTGGTATGTTAGGCAGCACCGAAGTTGTTAATCCGAATTAGAAATGCATGATTTGAGCAGAGGCTTGGGAGCCAGAAAGTCTTTGATTCTACTTTTGCCTCTGATCCATCTGCGGCCTTAGCCAAGTGGCTTCATTTTTACTGCTGTAGCTTGCCTGTTGGTCATATAGGGAACGACGTTCACCTCACGGGGGGGATTGTGAAGCTTAATGTTTGTAAAGGTTTTGGAGTGAAAAGCGGTGTATAAACACCAAGGGCTTGTTGATGTGGCGAGTTAGTGCATGGTAAGCCAGGGTGTGAATCTACAACACGCAGGCTTGCTGTGCACTAGCTTGCAATGTAGACAAGACCCAAGTATCACTACCTACCAAAACCCCACTAATGGGAGCATTAAGAATGGGACTGAAACCTGCAAGCCAAGCCTCTAGGTCCAGACCCATAACATCAGGCTCAGTGGGGCTGCAACCTCTCTATCTGCAAATAGGCACATACACGTATACAGAGAGCGAAACAGTCCCAAGGAAGAGCAGGAGAAACCCAGCTGAGTTCCAGTGGAATGAGCTGGGACCAGCCTGTCTGGCTGGATTTTGGGCTGTCAGCCTGAATTTCCCAATCTTGTGGCTGGAAGTCGTGACTGTCAGAGTTCCCATAACAGCTGTATGATGTAGGAGCTGAACTAGCCCAGCTGTTCCCCCGGGGAGGAATAGGGGCCTGTGTGCTGCAGTGCTTCCTTACCTTTCTCCTAATGGATGGCTGACAGCTTCGGTCATTGGGCTAGCACAGACCCTGTTCCTTCTGTTCCCACTGCAGGCATTTCGAGTGGCTGAAGAACAGCTGGGCATTCCTGCCTTGCTGGATGCTGAGGATATGGTGGCTCTGAGGGTGCCAGACAGGCTGAGCATCCTCACCTACGTCTCCCAGTATTATAACTATTTCCATGGACGGTCACCAAGTAAGTAGCCCATCCCCTGGTGTGCCAGGCACCCTGCTCAGGATGGAATTCCACCTGGTCCTCCCACCCAGGCCCACCAGTCTGCAGTGAGGAAGCAGTCAACATTTAAGCAAATCAGATAGCTGTTAAAATCTCCTGTGTGCATGCACCCCACCTTCCCCAGGCACCCAGGAAACGGGCTTATGTGAAACGTGGAGACTGAAATTTAGTGTTGACGTGCCTAGGCAAAAAGCTCCTGTGTATCGGCTATCCCCATGTAAGCATAGTTATACCGGCCTAATCGCATCTACGCTAGGGCGTTGGCCAATTTAGCTACGTCAGTAAAAAATCACATCCCTAGCTGAGATAGTTCCACAGTAAAACTTTTAAGCGTAGACTCGGCCTAAGGGCTTCAGAGAATATTATTCTCACATAACCGAGTGTATGTTAACTACCATCCATCGGGATTTACATGCACATTATGATAGATCTGGTTTGTATCTGGCTTTGAACTATTACAAATGAAATAATACGAGAAGCCTAACTCGTGGGTTCTCCAAAGGACATTTTGGAGAGGTGACATTTGGGGTGTGAATGGCTAGGCAGGTAGAGCTCCAGCTGGAGAATGTGGATCTGGATTATGAAACCAGGTTTTTTTCAAATAGCTGAATGTTCTCTCCACCCTCCACTTCGTTCTTTGTCTCGTGTTTTTAAATCCATGTCAAAAAGTGAACGCCAGCCAGAGTGCTTGTGCAGCACGGTGGGCTTTGTGTCAGGTTGGGGTCTCTCCTTCCATCCCCAGGGAAACTCGCCTACCACATCATTAAACACATCACATTTCTTTACCCTCCAGCGTCCTACAAAATGTTTCAGTTGCGCTGAGAACATTGGGGTAAGTGTGTGTGTCCAAACCCACAGGCGTGCGAGGAATGTGCCCTCTGACACACAGCAGACTCTGAAGTCCAGCGGCAGTGACCCCTTGACTTCTGTGTCTTGTTTATTGCATATTCCTCACTGACGCCAGTCATTCTTTGCAATCCTGAGACCAGGGAATGGCTAATATGTACTGAGGCTGTGCACTGACATTAGAGCAGGACTGAAGTTCCCTTTGCTTGCACTGGGTTCTGGGAGTGGGAAGTTTGAATCTAGACCTTTCGCTGTGGCCCTGCTGGTCCCTGCGGTGAAATTGCACTTGCTATTTGTTTGGATAGCTTGCCGAAGTCTCCTCTGCAGGAGGCCACTTTCATACTGCTCCATGAATCGCTCTCCCTCTCTCGTGGCGTATTTACAGCTCTCTCGGGAATCTTTTTTTCAGATGGCTATTCCTTCACTTGGCTTTAAAACCAAAATTGCAGCTAGAATAATTCTTTGCTGTGTCCCACAGAGAGCATGAAGAACTATATGGTTCAAAAAGGGGTGGGGGTGTGGAGGGAAAAGAACACACTCGCAGGATGGCCTAAATGGCTGAGCAGCCCTACCACTTGGAGTCAGGCTTTGTCATAACCAAACTGGAAAGCTAACTTAGCCCTGCCCCTCCCGGGGGCTGTACTGCAGTTGTTCCCTGTTCCTGATTGGAGTTCTGGGGGCGTTTGGCCGTTCTCTTTTCCCCTCCCTGCTTATTGCAACCTTAGGGAGTCCTTCCCACCCCCAAACAAGGAAGAGAGAGAGGAAATCGCTCTCATATCTAGCGAATGCATCCCAAGTCTTTGAGTATTAAATCCTGTTTGTTTCTGCTTAGTGGCTCCCATGGTGCCTCCCAGTTCTGGTCACGCTGTCATGGAAAAGCCTATTGACTTTAGGAGGAAGGCTGGGCTAGTGATTAGGGGCCTACCCTAGCACTTGTGAGACCCCGGTTCAAGTCTCTGCTCTGCCACAGACTTCCTGTGTGACCATGGGCAGGTCACTCAGCCTGTCTGGGCCTCAGTTCCCCATCTGTACAATGGGGATAACAGCACTGCCTTACCTCACAGGGGAAATGCATTAAAGATTATGAGGCACTCACATATTTTGGTAATGGGGGTCTATAAGCACCCAAGATAGATATGCTGAAGGCCACTAACTTGCCCAGCCTGGGGGAGAGGTGTTTTTTACATTCCCTCCATCAAATTTCCCAAGAGAAATGGCCCTTTAAGAAAGTCCCAGCCGCTTCCAAGACGGAGAGGATCAGCAGCTGCCACTGCCGGATGCACCTCCTTCTCCTCTGTTAACTCACTTGTTGCATCTTGCCCCAAATTCAGGTGCAAGCTTGTGGAGAAGCCCAGGTTTCCCTGTGTTTATATAGTACCTAGTGGGGCCTGCTGGGGACCTTCAGACATTACTGTAATACAGATCACTTCCAGGCCTATGTTTCTGGCTTATGCTCCCTTGTCCTTTCTGCCAGTTGGAGGCCTGTCTGGAATCAAGCGTCCCACTTTTGAATCGAGCGAGGAGCCACCTGGGAAAAAGGCCATTTCGGAACCTATCAAGCTGACTCCTGTAAGTTCACCAGCACCTCCACCAGCTGCAGCCAAGATAAACCCAGCACGTCCAGGGCAGGATCTGCCAAAGGAAAATCCTCCAGTGACATCGGTAAGAAAACAGGATTCTCCTACTCTGAACCGGCTGGTAGGCGTTGGAGACACTCATGACAGGCTAGAAGGCCTCAGCCAGCTGGGGATTGAGTCCTGACCCACTGTTTATGATCCACCAACTCTCCCATTATGGGATTAAACCTGGACGCCCTACTTACCACTGGTGAGAGGGCATCTGCATGGTTACCAACAAGCTCATGTTCAATCAGATGGCAGTTGGACTTGGGCCTCTTCTTGCTTGTCTAGTGGCTATGCCACCCAACTGATAGATCCAGGCTCTGTACCCTGAGTTAGATGCTCTTTGTGCTGGTGATTAAATTCAGCCCTGCTGCTGACTCTCTCCCCATTTGGGATCAACGCCAGACTTAGTTGACCTGGATTAGCCCAGGGAGGGGTGTGTGCTGCCTGGTGGCAAGAAGGGGGAGCATAAAATCTCTTAACACTGATGTGTTTCTGCTCTTAGGGTAATGCTGTATGTCCTAATACGTTAATTTTGTACCGAGAGTCCAGGGTAGTGACAGATGCTACAGTCTATACAAGAGCAAACTTGGTGGGGTATCTAGAGGCTTGCCACAATGATGCCAAGCACTAGAATGTGGTGGTATAGACCCTAATCATGTGCAGCATTGCAACAGGTGTGCTAGTGACAGAGATTTATAACACCAAAGAGAGCGAGAATCCACCTCCTCTTATCTTTTAACAGAAGAAGCAAAACATGGCAATAACCAAGTTCTCCACGGTGCACCCGGTCCTTGGTGTTGCTGGTGAGATTGTCAGCAAGGATCCTGATTAGTCCTGGTTGTGGTGGTGGGTTTGTTAAATGGTATTAGCACCTCTAGGAACTTAACTGGGACCACTTATATAGTTTTAGATTTGCCACCAGATAGCGTTCTGATGGCAGTGGCTTCTGGCTGCTGTCAACCGGGGCTGGATTTGTTCCAGGGACCTTGTGCTAAAAGGCTCCTTGTCCCATTGCCGGGCTCCTGAGCCATTCAGTCCCCCCTGTAGATAACTTTTTTCCTATTTGCTTGCTGCTGTTGAATGGTCCAGTTTAGACAAGACTGCCTGGCATGTTTTCAGCTTTGTACTGGGCTGATGGCTGTCGCTGCTGCTGTTTTCTCTCTCCCCAGAAGAGGATCCTGGTAGACAGTGGTAATCTTCGTAGCAGCAGCTGTGCCATCTGTGGGAATCACGTGCACCTGGTTCAGCGACACTTGGTCGATGGGAAGCTCTATCATAGGAACTGCTTCAGGTAGAGTTCCAGGGGTGGGGAGGCAGGGTCCACGCCCAGTGAAGGGTCAGCCTGGCCTCTTTCTGGACAGAGAGCCTCCCGCAGCTGCTGTGTAGTTCTTCCCTTTGCCCAGCTGCCTGTTAACCTCGGCGACTTGCTGTGTTTCGCCTACAGTGAACTTCTGGAGACTAGGATGGCTGCTTCTTGGACAATAGAAAGGCTCTTCAGAGCCGGCTTGGTGGGGTATGCCTGACTTGCAGCATTAGGGAACGTACACTGCTCCTTGTTCAGATGTTACTGGCAGCCTCCTCTTGGGGCCTAGGTTATGACACTGATGTGGTAAAACCATCCATGTCCAGGGGAAGCCCATTGCACTGGCTCACTGTCATCTGTACCTCTGACAGGTGGTGATCTGAGTGGGTCACTCTTATTGGTGTTTATGGGTGTGTATTTCAGTGTGGCATATGGGGGCAGCATGGCACTCACACTGCTCCCTTTGGTAGCAGTCTGGCTTTTACGTGGAGCTCCTTGCACTGATGGCCCTTCCCAGTCCTGTGTGTCCATGTCTCCCCTGCAGTTGGCTGCTGAGTTCATCTCGGTGGCACCCAATTCTCTGGAGAACGTTTCCTAATAGTTTGGAGGGTTTTTTTGCGACTGTCCATAGGTGCAAACAGTGTTCCAACACTCTACAGTCTGGGGCCTACAAAACCGGGACCGAACCTGGTACTTACATCTGTACCAGCCACCAACAGCCAACCAGTCTCTGGAATTCCGGACCACGTAGCATAGAGAACAAACCTACCATGACCTCAGGAGATCCTCAAAAGGTATTGGTGAAATCAAGTCAGTTAAACAAAGGCACCAATTCCACCTCCGATTCCCCCAGCTCCACCATGCCATCCAGGTCACCTGCTGGCAGCAGTTCTAGCTCTGGTCCCAAAAGCCTAAATGCTCCATGGTCCTCGTCAGCTGGGAATAAATCAGATTGCCATGAAGGTACCACTTCACCTTCTTGGACAGCATCAGGAGCAAAAACGCAGCAAGCCCGAAAGAAGTTCTTCGAGTCCAGTGGGGGTACTTCAGAGTCTTTGACTGCCAAATCACCGGCTACTAAAGATCGAGGCCTTCCTCCTCTTCCCTCTCAGGCAGCTAGTAAAAGCACCTCTGGCATACGCTTTTCTGGGGCAAACTCAGGCAGCACTGAGAAGGATAAAGCACGTCAACATCTCACGCTGGCTCTTCCTGGATCAAATGCCACTGCAAACAGGCCAGGAGGGGTCCGTTCCAGTGGTTCCCCGCTGCCCAGCAGGTAAGAACCTCTGTCTTTCAATCATCTATTCCTGTGAAGGAGGGGAGGCTGGGAGAAACAATGGGAGTAGCTAGAGCAGGTCTCTTTCCATTCTCCCTTTCATCAACTGTGCGGGGCACATGGGAGACAGTCTATTTTTAGGACCCTCAGAGGATCTTTGGAATGGAGGCCAGTAAAGATGACTTTCTCTGTAAAGGCTCACAAGACTCTTCCTGTTTGCTTTGGCAGCTTTTCTCCCACTGTCTCCCCCAGGCAGAGTCCTGATCACAAAATACAGGCCAACAAACCAGGCCATACAAAAAAACCAGAGCATGCGGTCATTGAACCTTCATCCAAAAGTCCAGGAAACAAGGTGGGAGTTTGGGCTGCCACGCAGAATGGAGAGAAGGGCCCGGCCATCCTCAGACCTGCCGACACAGGGCGTAAGCCTGACTGGAAGGACACCAGAGGTGAGAGCGACTTGTTACGTGGTTCTGGGGGCTAGGTTATGGTGTTACACATGTTGTGAATTTGCCCTCTTACCAGAAGTGTGGCTCCTGGGCTCTGCTCTCTGAGATCGAGACAAGAAGTGGACCACCAAGCCTGGCGCTTTCATCTGTACCCGTCACCAATGCACACTCAGCTGTCTGAGCTCTGGGACAGCTAGCACAACATGGATCCATCTGCCCCGGGAGAACAGTATCTGTGGTGTCCCTTCGGGGCAAGCCTGTGGAGCAGTCTCACTCATTGAGGAGTCATGTAATAGAATATCAGGGTTGGAAGGGACTTCAGGAGGTCATCTAGTCCAACCCCCTGCTCAAAGCAGGACCAATCCCCAATTTTTGCCCTAGATCCCTAAATGGCCCCCTCAAGGATTGAACTCACAACCCTGGGTTTAGCAGGCTAATGCTCAAACCACTGAGCTATCCCTCCACCCCCGTCTTGGGGTGTCTTGGGGTTTGAAGTGTCCTAGCTGTCCTACTACACTGGCTTGTGATTTTTGTGAGATCTCACAAGTTAGTTGGGCACAGGAGACCTCCCAGGAACCCTTGTGGTGGTTTTGCGGTCTAGAAGGTGGCACTCAGTCCTCCAAGTCAGTATTGAACCAGCAATTCAGCATGGTGTCTTAAGCCCAGTTCTGCTGCAGGTGTCGTACTCTGGATGAAATATAAAATTGATATCCTGACCCCTTATGATTGTATGTCTCTCTTTGGAAGAGTTACCTGTATTTTGAGCCTTGTCCTGAGTAATTATATGCCACTTACATATAGTTTCTCCTGAAGTTTCAAGTGAGATACCATATTTTTCACATCCTGCTTTAAGTGGTCAGTTTTGCATTACTGTAGACTGTTAAACAGCTGCCCGAGTTAATCTCCTGTGTGGCTGCATTTCTGCATGGATAAAGAGGTTTCTGTATAGGTTTTGAAGTGCTTTGGGATCCTAGGTGCTATATATGTTGTACAGGTTATTTCTCACCTGTGGGGCATGGGCAGCTGGCGTAGAATGAAGTAGGAACAGGAGCACCAATTTATTCTCCAATTGTGTGGTCTTGTCCTGGGCTCATTTAATCGAAGTAGCCAGCTCAGGGGTTATCATGACCTAAGATCCACAAGGAGCTTGGAATTCCCTTATTCTGGGTCTGCAAAGGGAGGGATCTGGATTGTAGCAGATCAGCTGGTTGGGTCAATTGTAGGTTTCTTTACTTGCTGTTTCTCTTCCAATAGGAGGAGTGAATGCCAATGAAGATAAGTCTGAGAACCCAGCCTCCTGGCGATCCATATTGAAGCCAGTGGCCAACAAGTGAGTGTCCCAGAGCCATCAGTTTTCAGTGGTGAGCGTATGAGAGTGTGGGAATGTCTTAGCTCCGCTGTGCAGTCAGAAGCCTGCATGCGTGAGGGACCCGAACTCTGGCATTAAACTCTTCTGTTTTTAACTCCTAACTGTGACAGAGTGAGGGAATTAGTGAGAAGAGCTGCTTGGCTTTTGCTTTTATGGGCAGGGCTGAGGGGAAGGAGATCCAGCTCACTGCACCTGGAATGGGTGAATCTTCCGTCTTACTGCTTTGAGGGACCTGGGCCCTGTTTCTGTTGGAAGATCACAGACGGTGGAGTCAGGAGCTTTGCTGAAGACCGAATCCCAGCAGATATACGACTTTCTAAGTTGTATCTTTCTCCCTTGCAGAGACTCCAATCAGGGTGTTCCTAAGAAACCTGTGGACAGCTCCAAGGTGACGAACAACATCGCCCTGAGCCCAGCACAGGGGAAGGAGAAATCACCTTCATCCATTGCCACGCCAACAAATAAGGACACTGGTAAGATGGGTTATAAACATAGTACGGAGGGAGCTTTGCCAACCTTTTCTCCAGCCATGCAGTGGCATGATGGGTTGGGAGACACAGCCAGAGTGTGGGATACCAGAAATACAAGGGGAGAATTCAGTCCTTGGCTTCCCCTCCTCCACCCCAGGCTGGCTCCCA
Organism: Eretmochelys imbricata; assembly: GCF_965152235.1. Classification (NCBI taxonomy): domain Eukaryota; kingdom Metazoa; phylum Chordata; order Testudines; family Cheloniidae; genus Eretmochelys; species Eretmochelys imbricata. The sequence continues at coordinate 12,775,383 of NC_135581.1, forward strand.
ATCTTCACTTGGCAGGATCAGCCTCAACTGATGAAGAGGAGCCAGTCTTCATGTAATCTCTCTTGCTCCTAGCTGGGTGGGAGGCAAGGTTTTGGCTACTGTCTAGTTGTATAATTGTGTGCATGGGAAGATGAGGCCACTTGGCCACTGTTGTCCTCCCTTCATGGTCCCATGGCTTCTTTCATGCTCTGGTGCATCTTTGCTGTGGGTGGTGGGTTTTAATCCGTTTCCGTGGGGGTTATGTCCTTTGCTTTGGAATCACTTCCATGTTGGCCCTAGCGTCCGGGGTTGTAATGCCCTGACTATCTGCAGCCATGGCGCTGGTGAGAGACAATAGTGCAAGGAGCTGGGGCCTGGCAGCAGTTTACAGTAAACCCTCTAGTGCTCTGAAGGAGACCCTCCCAGTGGTGCTGGGATTTACCTTCAGTCCTCAAGAGCCAGGATCCATCCCTTTCTTTTGCCCTGCTGCACTGTTACTTTTTTCTCCCCTTCCCCATCTTGCTGTCCCTGGGACTGAAAAAATGGAGGAATGCATGGAACACATGAGACCAGGAGGCATGGACGCCTTAGAAATGTGGGTGCTGCTTAAAGTCCACCCGGGGAGAGAAGACAGCTACCAAAACACCCGCCCGTCCGCAGGGAATTGAATCGCACGCACCGTTCTGTGGCTGGTGTGTGAGACTAGCACTCCTAGCTGTCGTCACAGTCAGCACAATGGAGTAGGAAAGGGTGCCCCGTATTGGTGGGAGCTCACTGATCGCTTGCTAGCCCATTCCCTACACCATCGGCAGGGACAGTTTTGACTTGCCATGTCTCCCCCTGCAAGTTCCAGGAAAGGGTGTTAGTCATCCGAATTTGTGATTGATTAGTTGCCGTCTCCGTCTCCACCCTTTGCACATGCCAAGGGATCTGACTTCTTAGTTGGGGGCGGGTGTTCAAATGTGTCCTGGCTTTTTTTGAAGCGTGTGCTGGGGTGGGGTAGAAGATGGAACGCTTGCGGCCAGTGACGCTGTGGGTTTGTCTTGATTGCAATTGAAGATGTGGTTGTTGACGTGCTCATCAGTGCAGCGTCTGGGACATTATTACATCTACCGTTATTCCGAAGCAAACACTGGGTGTGCACAGCAGAGGAGCCCGACACTGCTTTGTGGGGATCTAGCTGTTGGGGAGAAAAGTTCTATTGTAGAACTGTATGTATCATGGAAACTAGATGGAGGGTAGTTCAGGGGTCTGTAGCTCTTCAGATTGTGAAGAGTGTATCCGGTACTGCTGTTGATCTGGGATGGCATTAGAGCTAAGAGCAGAAGAGGGGATTACCAGTAGGGTTTAGTTGGAGGTTAGAGATGGGGATTGACAGGGACTGGCTCATTTTGCTGGGGGGAGGGTTGAAGCCTGGTGCATTTCACACCCAAACCGGGTCTGTGCTTTTTAATTTAGTTCTGTCTGCTGCGCTGCCTCAAAAGAAGAAACTGATCCCTGACAAGGATCTACTCAATGACTGGCGAAAATGGGGAGAGCCTCCTGTCCCTGCCAAGGAGAAGGAGTCAAGCCAGTCAAAGCGGGTTTCTGCTCCAGGTAAGAGTCCTTCTCAAGAAAGCCGTTTTCTCCTCTGGGCAGCCTGTCAGCAGTGCTTGCGAGTGAGATACTAATTCCCTGCTGTGTCCAGAGCTCTCTGCTGTCAAGCCTGCCTCCATAGCCTTGTCTTCGCTAGGAAAAAAGCCGTCTCTCTAATGTGTTAGGGAACACAAGCTAGCTAACGTGTTCGAGTCTTTTAGCCTGTGGTAGCTGGTTGAGAGAAACCCCAGCTCAAGGATTGACCTCGCTAGCTATCATGCATTAAAACTACAACTGCCCTGTCTTCATTAGGCTTTTAACATATGTCCACTAGCACCTGTTTAACATACTATTTTTGTCCAGTGTACACGGGCTCACCTGTTTCAGCTTTCATGTCTAGACACACCTTGGTGGCCACTACTCCCACTTCCCAACATGATGCATTTCAGACGCAGAGTTAAAGCCAGAAAGGACCACCAGATCATCTAGTCTGACCTGCACATCACAGGCCATTGAAGCCCTCCCATTGAGCCCAATAACCTGAACTGGTCATGCTGCTTCTCCAGGAGATGGCCTTCTGAGCTTATAGAGACTCCGATGATGAATAGCTGCCTTTCAATAGCATACTGACCAGTCTCCGAGATGGCATTGCATAGGCCAATCTACAGGCCTCTGCTCCAGCCAGTTTCTGTATTGTCCTTTCGAAAAGGCAGATGGCATTTTCCTGTACCATCACCTGCCGCGCTCCTTTTCCATTGTCCTGAGCTATGAATTAGGGAGGAGGTTCAAACCTCCTTTCTAGAGCCTAGATAAAGAGTCCCTTTAGAGCTTCCAAATCGCTTGGTACAGAGAGCTGACTGGTCACAAATGCTAACTTTATTACCCCTTCGTTAATCGTGTCTGTCTATCCCAGTATTCTAGGTCTCCATTCTGTGGTTGATACTAGATAACACTCTCTCCTTTGTTGCAGGTAATGTTTTCTCTTATGATTAGAACACAGGGCTAAGAGTCAGAATTCCTGGGTTCTGTTTCCAGCGTTGCCACTAACTCTCTGTGGGCAAAAAGAAAAGGAGTACTTGTGGCACCTTGGAGACTAACCAATTTATTTGAGCATAAGCTTTCGTGAGCTACAGCTCACTTCATTGGATGCATACCGTGGAAACTGCAGCAGACTTTATATACACACAGAGAATATGAAACAATACTGCCCCTCTGCCATTTACATTGGTCAAACTGGACAGTCTCTACGTAAAAGAATAAATGGACACAAATCAGATGTCAAGAATTATAACATTCATAAACCAGTCGGAGAACACTTCAATCTCTCTGGTCACGCAATCACAGACATGAAGGTCGCTATCTTAAAACAAAAAAACTTCAAATCCAGACTCCAGCGAGAAACTGCTGAATTGGAATTCATTTGCAAATTGGATACTATTAATTTAGGCTTAAATAGAGACTGGGAGTGGCTAAGTCATTATGCAAGGTAGCCTATTTCCCCTTGTTTTTTCCTACCCCCCCTCCCCCCGATGTTCTGGTTTAACTTGGGTTTAAACTTAGAGAGTGGTCAGTTTGGATGAGCTATTACCAGCAGGAGAGTGAGTTTGTGTGTGTATGGGGGTGGGGGGGTGAGAGAACCTGGATTTGTGCAGGAAATGGCCCAACTTGATTATCATGCACATTGTGTAGAGAGTTGTCACTTTGGATGGGCTATCACCAGCAGGAGAGTGAATTTGTGTTGGGGGGTGGAGGGTGAGAAAACCTGGATTTGTGCTGGAAATGGCCCAACTTGATGATCACTTTAGATAAGCTATTACCAGCAGGACAATGGGGTGGGAGGAGGTATTGTTTCATATTCTCTGTGTGTATATAAAGTCTGCTGCAGTTTCCACGGTATGCATCCGATGAAGTGAGCTGTAGCTCACGAAAGCTCATGCTCAAATAAATTGGTTAGTCTCTAAGGTGCCACAAGTACTCCTTTTCTTTTTGCGAATACAGACTAACACGGCTGTTACTCTGATCTCTGTGGGCAGTCATTTAACTTGCCTCTGCCTCAGTCTCCCTGTCTGTAACATGGACATAAACCTTGCATCACAGTCAGACTGTGACCCTGAATGAATGTGCTTTGGGATCCTGGGGTGGAAGTTTTGCCTCCAGCATGTACAGTACTATTAGATAGCCAAGCTAATGGGATGCTGTGTCTTCCTGTGACCTGCTGCATGCACTGGCTCCTCTGGCTCCAAGCCCGTAGGCAGAGGTGATTTTGTGGGGCTCTCCTCCCTAATGGGAGGCGCTGCAGAGGCTGCACCAAGGGGGCTGCTTGGGAGATGTTTTTCTCGCTAAGCTAGGTCACCTCGTTTGTGGAGCGCCACTGGCAGGCTGCCCACGGCAGGACATTCCCCACAGAAGGAACCTTCATAAAGGGGTGAGTGCCAGGCAGCACACGGGGCCGGGCCCAGAAGGGAAAACCGCCTGACGCAAGGCCGTGTCAGAATGCCGCTCCAGAGTGAGCAGTGGTGCAGAGACAGCAGAGGGTCAGTTACCGCCTCCTTCCCCCCTGACTCCGAAGAAGCAGTAGAACCAGGAAACCCACGCCACTGAGGGTCGGGCTGGGCTGAGAGCTGCCCTCGAGCTCCTCCCTAGCTTGTGGTCTCAGGCCTGTGTGTTTGGGGCTCTGTGACTGCTCTTCGGGGGCCCCCCTAGGCTATTTTATTGGGTCTCTTCTGTCAGTCTCCTTGTGCATTTGCCAATCTCGCACTCCTCCCCCGCTCGTGGGCAGGAGGTTTTTTTATAGGTCGCTCTGTCTTTCCACCCGCTTGTGCACGCGCTGTCTGGTTAGGTGTTTAGATGTCCCCCAGCACCACAGCGTGTGAGGGCGGAGACGGCAACTAATCAATCACAAACAAATTCGGATGACTAACGCCCTTTCCTGGAACTTGCAGGGGGAGACGTGGCAAGTCAAAACTGTCCCTGCCGATGGTGTAGGGAATGGGCTAGCAAGCGATCAGTGAGCTCCCAGCAGTACGGGGCACCCTTTCCTACTCCATTGTGCTGACTGTGACAATAGCTAGGAGTGCTAGTCTCATACACCAGCCACAGAACGGTGCGTGCGATTCAATTCCCTGCGGACGGGCGGGTGTTTTGGTAGCTGTCTTCTCTCCCCGGCTGGATTTTAAGCAGCACCCGCATTTCTAAGGCGTCCATGCCTCCTGGTCTCATGTGTTCCATGCAAACCCCCCGCCGCCCCCATGGGGGAGGAGTGTCAGAGCCAGGTCTACAGACTTGGGCTTGTGCTACAAATAGCTCTGTCGATGTTCAGGCCCTGGCTGGTGCCTAGGCTCTGAGGCCCAGGGAGGAGAGTGGTTGAGTGGAGGGAGGGAGAGGGCCCAAGTCTGTAAATCCAGGCTTGGTGTCTTGCTGTGTAAACACACTCCAATGACTAATCTGAGGTCATGCAACAAATTGAACCCAGGTCTCCTGATGACCAGGTTAATGCCCTAACCACTGGGCCATCTGTCCCATCCTGGTCTCTGCTGCACCTTCCTTGTGAGAGCACTGATCCGAGCTTTGCTTTCTTTGCTAAAGGCCAGTAAGATGGGTACAGTGACACTTGCACGGCGAGAGTCCAATATTTCTGACCAGCCCTTTGTTAATTCTTTGTCACTATAAATATTCTGGGAACTATACAAGGCGGAGGGAAAATTTGTTTTGGTTTTGCTCAGAACCGAGCTTGGCATTCATTCCAGTGCAGGGCTTTTATAACCCCCCACTCCAGGCCAGGGCTGTCCTGAGCCCCTTTAGAACCACGTCAGGTTTAGCTCTAGAGGACTGGGTGTCTACTGGCTACCGAGGGAGTGTGCTGCAGCGTACGATGATTTGATGGACTGAGAGCAGGGAATTAGTACAGGGCTCGTGGATTCCAGCGCAGGGAAACGGCCGATCCCAGTAGGGTATGGACAGTAGCAAGAAGCGGCTTGTTGCACTGTGCTGGCTGAAATGTGTGTGTGTCGTTGCTGCCCTCTGTTGGATGGAATTGGATCTGCTCCTGTCTCGGATCGTCTGTAGCTGTCTGCAGCATTGCTATAGCTGTGTTGGTCCCAGGATAAGAGACGCAAGGTAGGTGAGTTAATATCTTTTACTGGACAGACAGAAGTGAGTCCAATAAAAGGTAAAAAGAAAAGGAGGACTTGTGGCACCTTAGAGACTAACCAATTTATTTGAGCATGAGCTTTCGTGAGCTACAGCTCACTTCATCTCACGAAAGCTCATGCTCAAATAAATTGGTTAGTCTCTCTAAGGTGCCACAAGTACTCCTTTTCTTTTTACGAATACAGACTAACACGGCTGTTATTCTGAAACCTGTCAATAAAAGGTATGATCTCACCTACCTTGTCTCTCTCTGACTATCTAATCACCTAGTGGCTGCTCTACAGAGGTGATATCGTGTGTGTGTGTTTGTGTTTTTTTAATTTCTAGTTAAACCGCCAGCTCCAAAAATCTTCCAGAGCCTTGTGAGCGATGAAGTGGCATCCCCGACCAAGGTATGGTGAAGTGGCAAAACAAGGCTATCATAATGATCCTTCCCCAGAGACTGCCCTTATGGTTCAGTTCAGTCTGGGGCCCCCTCCTTTTCACGGCTGAGGTCTTCTTGCACCGGCTGGGTTATAGATGAGGTGAAGGGGCTGCATCATGACTGGTAGATGCTACTGCTGGTGATGGCTGTGCCGTGCTGATCTATGTGACTTCTTAGCATGGCCCATTGTGTTGCCAATTACCAGCTCCACATCTTCTCTGACTTTGGTGCCTCCAGGATGTGGTCCCAGGGGGAGATGGTCCATTCCAGCCTGTCTCCTTTTGTTGTTTCCCTGCTCCACCCAGGCTGATGGGTGGCATGCGGGAAGCAGGTAGTATTAGTTTCTAGCCTCCTGTGACTTTGTCCCTCAGCTCCAAGAAGACTACATCCCTGAGGAAGAAATCCAGGAGAAGGTGCGAAAGATCGAAAAGCAGCTGGATGAGCTGGAGCTCAAGGGAGTTGATATGGAGAAGCATCTGCGTGACTGTGAGGGAGGTAAGGGAGGCCAGAGAGACCATCTCAGCTAGAGTTGGGAGGGATGAGTCTAGAGTCCCATGGTCAGTGTCCTATCTACAGATGCATTTGGGCTGGTGGCTTTGATCCTAGTAGCTCAAGCAGTGTTTAGGACCCTTGAGATGGCTTAAATGTTAGGCCAGATAAAACCCTGGGATGAAGAAATTCCAACTGGCTCTGTCCATTTCCTGGCACGCTGTTCCAGGAACTTGCTGCTCTATTGCCAAGTGACCGAAGGTTAGTGAAGTTCAGGAACTGAAAGGCTGCTCCTGACCTGTCTTAGGGAATCCAGATTGGACTGTCTGTCATGGACTTTGCCCAGGGCCATCCCTGTTGTCAGAATACTTGATAAGCTTGTTCAGGTTGGCACAGAGGGGCAGATTGCATGGAAGGTGAAGTGAGCAGCCTATGAGGAGAGTCCTTGGCCAGTTTACTTGCATCTGCCCGTGATGCTCACTGTCTATAGCTTGAGTAACAGGAGCAATCTGTGATGGGAACAATACATAACCAACTATCTGAGGCTACTTGTGACTAGCGTAGGTTATCTGGAGCTGTCCTAGGTGAACGGTCACTGATGACTCTTGTAGTCAGTGCATTGGGAGTGGACGTACTGTTTGTCTCATCTGCAGATGATTCAGAGGATGCTCTCATGGTGGATTGGTTCAAACTGATCCACGAGAAACAGCTGCTGCTGAGACTGGAGTCAGAGCTGATGTACAAGTGAGTACAACCAGAAAGCTGGGCAGTCTGCCCTGCCCATAGACAGTGAGCTGACCCCGGCAGTGTTGGGGGCTGGAGAATGGGACTTGTTGGGGGAGGGGGAGAGACAAGGAAGGCTTGAAGGAATCTCTTGTATATCTGGTAGCAGCTGGGGGTACTAGCTGATGGGGCATCACTACAGTAGAAGCAATCCGTACTATACTGGGGTGCTGTGAGGCAGAGCTCGCTCACAGGTGGGGCGGGTTGATGGGGCCCCCCGCAGCCCCATGTCTGGGTGTTAGGAGAGAGAGCGCTTATCTGAGTGCCGTGGGACAGCCCAGGAGCCCCCTCGCCCTGGCTGGGTCCTCTCCTGAGTCCTGCCGGATAGTTTGGAGAGCAGCCTCCAGCTCCAAAGCCGCGTGTGAGAGTCCTGCTTCGGGGTGAGGCAGGAGAATCACCTATTGCCTCTCTGGGATCTTGCAGATCGAAACAGCAGAAGCTGGAGGAGAAGCAGTGGAATATCGAGAGCGAGCTGCGGCGCTTAATGGACAAACCAGGTAAGCGAGGCAGTCCCAGCAAGGCTGCCATCCCCCACGTGAGCAGCTCTGTGCCAGCCCTTGTCTCTGCATCTTGCTGGGATTCTACTCTGCAGAAAGGACAGGAGGACTTGTGGCACCTTAGAGACTAACACTTCTATTAGCGCACAGACTTTTGCGGGCTACAGCCCACTTCATCGGATGCATAGAATGGAACATATAGTAAGAAAATATATATATATAAAAAAGGCGGAAGTTGCCATACAAACTGTAAGAGGCTAATTAATGAAGATGAGCAAGGCTGTCAGGGCCTCCTGACCTCCCCTCCATGTAACCCAGCCCAGGGGGGAGAGCAGTGCCTCTGGGGGAGGTGACCAGGGGGTTTGTGAGGAACCTATTGCTTTTGTAGGTAGGCCTGTGTCTTGCTTGTAGCACAGAGGCCGGGTGTCTGGCACAACAAGCATGCAAGTAACGTAGCGCTGGCTCCTTGGATCGAGCTGGAGTAGCATGGCTGTGACCGATTTCCCCTTGTGTTGCACAGAGGAGCAGAAGACCTACATGGAGAAGAAGCGGGAGAAGGAGCTGCTGGACTCCTACTTGAACACCGTCAATGACAGAAACGATATCGTGGAATGTCTGGATGAGGACAGACTCAGGTACAGGACCCCAGGGCAGTGGGGAGAGGGGAAGGCAAGACAGAGGCTGCTTGTATCCCACCGCTCCTCGTTCCAGGACAAATAGGATCTGAAGGTTAGAAAGTGTCAGGTTTGAGGCTGCGTAGTTCCCCCTCTGCCATGTCCCTTTCCAGTGTGGCGCAGGGGGGGAAAGGAATGGGGCAGTGAACAGAACGGAAGCTGTTGGTAGTGAGGGATGGAGGAAAGGGAGAGACAGGAGCAGTGGCGCCATGGAAGGATTGGGGGGATGGGATACGGAGCTGAGCAGTTGGGAAGCCTTCTCCAGGGCATGAGCCTGGGAACCCTCCATTTACTGTATGAGCCAAGAGCATGGATCACGCTGTAAAGTTTAGCTTGGGAGCTGGATGATCCCAGAGCTGGGGAGGGACACGGGGGGGGGGTGTGGGGGCTGGGTTTGTGGTTTTGATTTGTGCCCATCTCTACTGAGAACAGCCCCCATGTCTCCCTTGGCAAAGCTTGGGATTCTAGGGGCTCCTCTTAGCTTGCGGCCTGGCCTCCCCAGGAGCCCTTGGTGGAGCCAGACCCTGTAACTTTCACTCAGTTGTCTTGCCTTGATCTGTAATTTATGCCACTGACACCTCACCAATAGGACAACGGGCCCACGAGTCTCCTCTACAGAGACCTCCGCCCCAGAACGTGCTGAGTCTGGATGATCTAGCCCCCCGGCCACGCTCGCATTCCCCGCCCTGCCCCCCTCCAGCACCTGACTGGGAGCTGCAGGATCCTGAACCCTTTGTGCTGGTGCAGATTCGCAGGGCTGCTGGTGGGGGGTGTTAATAACTGGGGCACCTCCATCTCTGGGCTGCGGAGGGGGCAGGGAGATTTTTCGGGGGAGCGGGGGTTTCAAACACCCTGACCTCCGCCCCCAACCGGCAGCTGGCTGGGAGCAGCGGGGGCTTTCCCTGGAACTTTAGAGCGACAGGTTAAAATGCTGTAGCCAGATGTTTTTGCTCTGGCAAGTTCAGAGTGGTTTCGAGCAGCGCCGCGGTGGAGTGGGAAGGAAACCGAATCTTCTGGGGGACAGGGGGAAAGGGCTGTTCTGGGGGAGGATAGAGGAAGAGCATCTCCCATGAGCGTTCTGAGCACCCCTCGAGCAGGTGCCTGATGGAGGCTGGGTTGTGGGCAGACGCTGGAGCTGACAGGAGCCCCGCTCTGCGTGGAGAAGCTGCTTTGTGTAGGCCCTGCCACCTACCCACTCCCCTGTGGCTGGTGGTTGGCTGTGAAGTGCTGGCTTGCTGCATGGCTCTCTGCCTGGAGCACCCCCCTCTCCTGCACAGGGGAAGGGCCGAGAGGTTAATCTGGTGCTTGTCTTGCTGGCTTTAATATTTCCGTGTGCACTCCTTTGCAGCCATGTCTCCTGCTGCGCTCCACATGCAGACTGGAGGCCCTGTCTGCTCTCTGCTTGGCCAAGGGGCCCTCGGGAGTGTTACCAGCTTCCTCTGCCGCCCAGAGCTCGCAGACACACTGGGACCTGGGCAATTACAGAACTGCCCGTTTCTGTCTGCTTGCTGCTGCCTACAAGGGTGTCTCCCCCTGTCAGGTGGGGTGGCAATGTAGAGCACACCCTCGGGGGCACGCGAGGGCAAGCAATGGAGAGGGCACTCATCTGGGGGTGTCACCCCTGGCCTACAGTGGCAGAGCAGAGGAGCAGCCCTCAGTGGCTTGCTCTGGAGTTTTTCCTGTCCCGCTGGGAGCACGGGGTACTGGCTCACTGCATTCCTGGTGCCCGTCTCTAACACAGTCATCTTCCTTCCCAGAGAGCTAGAGGAGGATCAGATGCTGGCAGACATGCTCCGGAAGCTGGGTAAGGGCGCTCTCTGTTGTAACTGACCAGCTCTGTGCTTCAGTAAGGACCAGGACCTCATGCTCTGTGCTCTCTCTTTTCCCGCAGATGCATCTCCAGAGAGCCAGGAGCCCAACAAGAGGAAAAGCAAGTTCCGCTGGTCCAAAATATGGAAGCAGAAAAGCAAGAAGAAAGCACAGCAGTGAAGTTCCCTGCATGGCAGTGTGGAGCGCCATGGCATCCAGGAGATGGTCCCTCCCCAGCGCTGCTTCTCTGGAGTCAGACAGTGCTGCTCTGCCCTGAGAGAAGGGGATTCAGGGCATGAGGACTGCTGGGGCAGTGTGATTCCCCTCTCCTCCTAGAAGGAGCTCGAGGTGTTACCCACTCAGCTGAGTGAGAGCTGCAGCCTCTGCCAGGAGACTGGGACTTGGGAACTCTTGCTTGAATTCTGCGCTGTGTCTTGCACTAAGCCAGCACTGGCCTGGCTCCCACTCCGCTGAGTAGAGCTGATTTTCTCCCTGGCTGCTAGCTCGCTGGCTCTCTGGTCACACTAGTTCTGATGCCCCCTGACCACCCCTTGCCACTGAATGGGCATGTGAAGGGGGAGCTGTTCCGCACCCTCCCTTCCAGCGTACATTTGCTCCACGAACATTTGGAAGCTCGAAGGGTGTCTACATTGCAGTAAAACACCTGTCGTTGGCCCGTGTCAGCTGACGCGGGCTCATGGGCTATAAAACTCCAGTGTAGATGTTCAGGCTTGGGCTGGCGCCCAGGCTCTGAAACCCCATGATGGGGGAGGGTCCCAGAGCCTAAATGTCAACACTGCAATTTTATAGCCCTGCAATCCCGAGTCAGCTGCCACGGGCCAGCCATGGGTGTCTTATTGCAGTGCAGACCTGCCCTGCGGAGCCAGGAGTCGCCATGGGCCACCAGGGACGGAGGACCTCTCGGCATCAGGAGCTGCAGGCCCCAGCATGAACAGACTAGGAAGGGAGGGCGAGCACAGAGCTGGGGACCTGGCTCGCATGGGGAGAAGGTTAGGGACGGGAAGGCCCTTGCTGGGCTCTGAGGAGAGAGGCTGCTGCAGGACATTCAGCAGCACTTCGGCTTTCCAAACCACAGGGTGCTTGTCTGTCTGGGCCAGGCATCTCCATGACATGACATTCCTTGCCGCCCTCCGCAGGAAGGGGCGGGACTGTGCTTGCTGTCCTGGAGACTGGGCTGGAAAGTGGAGCTCTCGCTGCCTATGGCCCGTCACTCTGAAGGTGGCAGCAGAACCTCTTGCAATGAGCTGGTAACTCAGGAGCCCACGTGGACGTTGGGGGTGAGCCGCCCACCCCTCCCCCAGCCACATTCTCTTAGTGGGGTAAACAGTCGTCTGCTGAGGCTCTTTTAACGGTGAGCCAGCTGCTCCCCGGGGTCCGAGTCTGCTGCAGTCAGGCTGGGATGGGGAAGGCAGCCGAGGAGGGAGGTCTTTGCTGAGCTAAAGGAGTCTCAAGTCAAGGCCTCTCTCCTCACCTCTCCTCTCTGCACATACAGGAAAGGACTGTAGCCATGCGTCTGATCCGACATGCATACACACCCGGCCTACAGCTCTGTCACTCAGGGCGCTGGGCACCGTGGAGGAAGACGGGGAGGAGGGATTACAAATCTTAATTTGATCCCCAATAGCACTTGGAATCTCCCTGCGTTAATTCCCCTGCTCCATCACAATGGATCTCCTTAGGATGCTCTGCTCCTGCATCAAAGAGAGACTTTCTCATTGGAAGGTGGTCACCGCCACGCTCTCAGGATGGAAGTCTGCGGCTTGATACCTGTGCCTCGAAGTATGGTGGCGTAATGTTCTCCATCTCCGCCAGGTGGCAGTCTGGTCCTCTGACCAGGTTGCTTTGCCCAGGGCGGTGAACAGCTGATTTGCTCAGGAAGTACTAATGCTTTTCCTGTACAGTGTGTGCTGTATCTGTATAGTCAGCGCCGGCATTTGGGGATTCACTTTATATTTGCATACGTTTCTATTCAATAAATAATAAAATTTTAGAGGAAAACCTGGAGCCCTGTGATGTGAGTGTGGTGGAGCTGCGGGACATGGGACTACATCCGTACCAGCCAGGACTGGACAGCCTGTGATGATTGAACTTGGCCCTCCTCCCGGGATGGGGGTACAGTGTGCTGGCGGGGGATCGAGAAGGGAAAACTAGCCCTTGCCTCTCTTTTGTGCAGAGAGGGTTCCCTCCTCCTAGCACCTTTCATAGGCACTAGGGTAACTTGAAACGGGAGGGGGTGGAGAAGAGCTGTTTTGATGCACATGAAACTAAAGCGATGGTCTGAAATTCACGCTGATCTTAGGAACAAGTGGGCGAGAAGGTATTGCCTGTGAGACCTTTGCTCTTCAGGAATCAGCCAGTCCACTTAGTGAAATTGTACATCGCCCAACGCAGCCTTTATAGTAACTCACTCCTCTCGTCAGGGCTGGAGCGTGTTTTGCTGCTCTTTCATAATCGGGGGTGAGCACATCTCTGTAGCCTTCATTCCTCACTGACTTGATTTACAAGTCACCGTCTCCCTCTTCTCCACCCCTAGACTGAAAGCTACACCTGCTTTCTTGCTACTTCTCCCATTATCCCCAAACCCAAGCTCTGGGAAACCAGACTGTAGCTGGTGCTTTGGCTGATGGAGCATGAGGCAAAATTGGATCCAACTTGTTTGACCAGAGATGTATTATGTCTGTTGTAACCACAGTAGCCAAATGATGGTTACATCAAACGAAGCAGATCTGGTAAATGCAACCCTGTAGGTCCATTTCTAGCCATGTATCTTGCCCTGTAGCCTGTGTTTCCACAGAAGCGATTCATTTTATCTCCTGCTAACCGCAGGGGCTTGAAGGGTTCACCTAGAAAAGTGCCGTAATTCTCTTTCCTGGAGAATGAAAGTTGCTTGTGTGAATACTCCTTCAATAATAGGATGGAAGGCTGGTGCTGGGGTTAGGAGACAGCCCTAGGAGCACAGTAAGGCACAAGAATTCCAACAGCTTGCCCCCAGCTGTGACTTTTGTCCCACTATCCAGATCCTGTGCTCCACGGTACAGCCTGTGGCTCTGACCTGGCAAAGAACTAGGCACGTACTTTACAAGGGTGAATAGTGCCAGTGTTTAATGGTTCCAAGTAGGCTCACCGCATAAAATTAAGCATCTGCCTAAGTCTTTGTAGGGCTGAGGCCTGTGCAAGCCCCAGAAAGGAGAGTTAGAGAGAGAGAAGGTAGGAGAGGTAATATCTTTTATTGGACAGGCTTCTGTTGATGAAAGAGAGAACGTTTCATTCACACCTAGCTATACTGGAGGATAGAAATACCCCAGCTGCTGGCATGGACTTACCTGCTCCACTCCTACTGAGCTATAGCTCCTGGTCAGCTTTTGCCCTCTGCAAATCATCAATTAAATTCAAAAATCCTCTGTCCCGCTACAGCCCTGTAAAAGTTTAACCCCATAAAGGGGCTTGCCTGGGGCACTAGTATAAGAACCCCAAACCCTTACCTGCCCCCTGAGAAGGGGAGAGGGCACATGTGCAGAATCCCTTCAAAGGCCGTTGTCCTCCTTTCTGGCCATGACTAACCTACAGAATTGTAGGGGTTCTGCAAGCATTGCCATTTTACGGCTCACGCCCCCCCTTCTCCAGAAAATTTATAAATGTGTCAGGCTGGGATTTTCGAAGGAGTTCCTCATCTAGCTGGCTTTCAGTGGGACTTGGGCAACTGCCTCCTTCAGCCCCATGCCCTTGGAAAATCCCTGCCTGCTTCAGCACAAACCTTAATTGCTCGGTCGCTGTTAATCTTCTACCATGTTGAAAACGGACAGTAGTTGAGCTGGGGAGCCCTGCCCAAGGAGGAGAATGGAGGCATAAGGCAGCTACCGTAGGACCCCTGCTCTCCTGGGTCATTAAACAAAAGGGTAATGCTGCTGTTTCAATGCTTAGGCAAACTGGCAGCAGTAGTGAGCGTTCGCCATTTGGTCTGTTCCTGCACAGCCGCAGGGGATTGATGGCCCAAGAGTCCAACGTTGGAACAGACTTCATGAACCCATGTAATGGGGGGGCCACCACCACCCCTCGCTGGGTGGAATTTTATCCTGGATATTACAAGCCACCTGGAGAATGGCATTCGCTGGAATGTCTGGTGGCCTTCTTGCGACATGTCCAAAAAGCATAAGGCCCCAGTAGTGTGTAGACCGGAGCGACCATAAACATCTGCATTACAGATGAAGTTGTTCCACTTTATGCCCAATATACAACATTGGCATTTTGTGTGGCAAGGCTCCAGCTTTGCCCAGACTCAGTGGTGTAGTGTCCCTGTTTCGCTGTTTACAATATTATGGGGAGGATACAGCTGCTGTTCCTACTTCGGTTTGTTATACGTTCGGTCACAGACAGCCCAGGTTGGCCTCCCCCTGGGTGGACTCTCTCCAGGCGCTTGTGTTTGGGGCCCACCTTGGGTGCTTTAAATTTGCAGGCTCTCGACAGGATCCAGGCACGGGCCCTGGCTTGGGGTTTCTCAGTAGATCCTTTGTCTAGCACCCCATGCTGAGTACTGACACCCTGTGGTCCAACTCCCTAGCCCCTGGGATGAGTGTTGACCCCTCAAGTTCCCCCCATAGCCATGTGAGCATTCTGTGCTTACAGGCCACCTCTTGAGGGGAATGTGAGAGTGAAGCAAACCGAGTGACTTTGCACAGGATTGTAAGCACAGTTACACTTTACCAATTGCCAGAAATACATAGATCTAGTCAAAATATTAAACACACCCGTACGTGTTTCCCTGCCTCAGTTTCCTCAACACTCTGGAGAGTTCTTTGTGTTTAGGTCAGAGTATTGTGGTGTGTCCAGGATCCCCCGCACCCTTCCTGTGCACATGGCTTCTCTCCAGAATCATGGAGTCTCTCACTCTGGCCTCTGCAGGCAGTGCCCTTGCACTCCCCTGCCCGAAGCTGCCTGGACTGGATACTGTACCAGAGCAGAGGCCGGATTCCGGATGTGATCTGCCATGCCGGCTTCAGTCTCCAGCACCCAGTGCTCTAGCAATGGTCCTACTCTATCTACACCACATACCTAGCTGGATGCTCCAGGGCTCGGCTGAATAGGGCAGGCACCAATGGGCCATCCTGTCTATGTTTCTCTGAAGCATGGTATGGCAGGAGGGACATACAGACCCCTGCCTTTACCCCAGTGGCAGTTCCAGAAGCAGGTGAAAAGACTGGCTGCATGGAATTCCAGATCATCAAACAGCTGGTCCCAAGGCTAGTTCCTGTAGGACTGCTGGCACGTGTCCACTCTACTCTGGGGCGAGTGATGGGGCAACAGCCGGAGCATTTGGCTGGCTAAGCTGTAACTCGCTGCTAATGTTACCCCAGGCCCTTCTTCCCCTTACAAATCCCACCTGATGGACATGACTAATCTCCAGCCGTAGGGATTTAGTTTCGGCTCCTAAATCTGATGCCAGTGCAGGCTGCGCTCTCACCTCTGGAGAACCTGGATCTCGTTCCAGCGTGCGCTTGTGTGATTGGTGCCAGCGTTCCTAGCCATGTGGCCCCTGCCGTGGTGGGTACTAGCCTGCGGTGATGAATTCTGCCATTCGGCACCTGCGGTGGGTTTGCTTGGGGGATATAAACACGGTAGTCCTGTCCCCAGCACCACAGAGCAATCTACATTGTGCTCAGTGGCACCCCGGTGACTGGATAAAGGATGGGACGGTGAAATGGTACATAAGTGCTATGACCACTGTAGAAATCCTGCAGCTAGAACCCCACTGGGTGTGAGCAGCTCTTCCACTGGGCACAGATGTTCTTTGCTTTCCCGACCGTAGATGCTGGAGCCTTCGTTTCGATAACAAAGGGGTGGGGGAATAGGCAGGGCGTGAGTACGGCTGCCCGTGGCACTGCCTGACCTATCTGCATCTTGTGAGAGCTACGATGTGTGGTTTCAGAGAACAGTGGGGGAGACCCAGGTACCAGCCCGTGGGCTGATCCTGCAGACTCCCTTGCACATTTTTACCTTCAAGCCCCTGCACGGCCTCCTGGAGCTCCACAATGCCGCGGGAGCAGGGCCCTCATTTGTGTGCAGTACAGAGCCAGGGCCCTGTCGGGTCCGGCCAGAATCAGGCACGCTTCTTTCTGCTCTACAACTAACTTTACATCGGCCAAAGGTGAGTGGGGAAACTTTGCCTCTGTTTGAAGTAGTGATTCAGCTAGGGCAGGCCGCATTAAAACAGACTCATGCAATCTAGCTGTGTATCATCCCTAGCGGTGACTGGCCAGGCCCTGCTAACGCACACTCCTGCAGTTTTACATTTTAAAACAGGAGAGTTAGAGTGATTCCTCTTCCTACCTTGCAGGGCCTGAGTTCAGGGCTTAGCAGGTCCCCTGCTCTGATTAACCAAGGGCTGAGCTCCAGCTCCAGGAAAACCAAACAACAGGCGAAGGTGAAAAAAGGCCACAGCTTTATTCCAGTTAGAAGCTTATGCTGAGAAAATCCCAGGGGTGAACCCTGTGGGCCTGTCTGATGGGAGCGGTTCTACTGTCTGCAATAGAACTGTGCGTGGGAATAAAGTGAGCAGGATACGACCTCAGGACTGCTGGTGCAAGGTAGGGGAGGGGAATTTCTACCCTCCCGCGACTCCCTGCCCACAGCTCTCACCCCCTAAATGATGATGTAACCCAACATCCCCTCCTATCATCTGCTGCAAAGCAAGTTACCCTTTAGTTCTCTCTTGTGAATCACT